>NC_056627.2:200546960-201746960 GCF_002870075.4 Lactuca sativa | reverse complement strand
ATTTTCAAACAATCTTTCATTTTAAAATCATATACTTTTCGTAACATATTATATAGAAATCTCATTTATTCAAATTACAGAACACAACTCCATTAATAATCCAGGATCCTCAAAACATCACTCTGTCTCTGGTGTGTACAATCAAGTCGGTGTCGTCCCACGATCCTGAGAACCCTGAAACGCATAACACATAACACGGTAAGCACAAAGCTTAATGAGTTCCCCAATATACCACATACAACACATAAGCCACTCGAGGCTATAACTCGGTATGACCCTCCGGTCAATGTGTCTCAGCGGGACCCTCCAGTCCTGTAGCTCGTTGGATCCTCCAGTCCAGTCTAACTCGTTGGACCCTCCGGTCCGGTTTAAATCATTGGACCCTCTGGTCCGGTCTACTCGAGGACCCTCTGGCCTCGTAATTCATTGGACCCTCCTGTCCGGTCTATATAACACATAACATACTTATATCACAATGCACAAAATCTCAAACATACACGTAACACATAAGACCCTCCAGTCTGCACGTAGATATCACTCTAGGTAATGTATAGTGAGAAGACTCACCTGACAAGCAACAAGTAAATAACCTCGCACCCGAATCTCGAACTGGCCTCCGCCTGACACAAGGCATGAATATCACCAATTAATACTCTTTTCATAATTCAAACAACCGAATACTATTTTTTCAATTTCTAACTCTTTGAAGTGGATGAAAGACCATCTTACCCCTCCATGGTCCTTATTACTCATGTTGACCAGAACCTCATAGTCAACAGAAGTCAACACTCGAGTCAATCAGCCCAAGTTTGACTCGACTCGTCGAGTGCACTCTTGCAACTCGTCGAGTCCCCTCGTATCCGCATAAGTCTCAAAAGTCTAGCTCAACTCGTTGAGTTGACCCCCAACTCGCCAAGTTATCACTCAGTCAACCCATCGGGACAAACCCTCACCAACTCGTCGAGTCAGGCCATGGACTCGACGATTCCCTTCGATCATATTCCTTATTCAAACGATTTAAGGCACATCCATCACCCAAAACACTAGATCTACCAACCTAAGGGTCGATTATCTTGTAAAGCTGCAAGCTTTACATGTAAACATGGCATATAAGGCTCAAAATACCAATATAACTCTAACAAGGATGATGAACCACAATAACTCTTCTATGGTTAAATAAAGCTATAATCTTTGGACTCCCTGGACCTCACAAGGTCCAGATCTGAAGTATAGGCCTCAAGAGAGACCTTATGCATACAAAGTCCCAACAATGGTGGAAGAAACCCTAACCTTCCATATTTACAAGATCTAAGCAAAATAACAAGAAAGGTGCTAGCTTTTACCTCTTACTCAAGCCCTTGCACGAAGTTACACCAAATCCACTGATTCTCTAACTCGCTTGATGGGTGATCTGCTCTTCTCCTCAAGAGATGCTACTCCAAGTTTTAGCATCTAAGGCTCTTATGGCTCTCTATACACATTTAGGGTTTGCTCTCAAGGAAGGGTAGCCGCAAATGAGGCTATAAGTTCCTTTAAATAGGTCTCAAACCCGGGAAATTAGGGTTTCTCTGACCAACACTTACTCGGCGAGTCAGCTCTCTGACTCGTTGAGTCCAATCACTAATCCCACGTGGACACTCGCCTCTACTCGACGAGTTAGACTCATAACTTGTCGAGTCACTCCATAAATCTCAATATTAATCACACAATAACATACCTGAAAGTCCGGATGTTACAAAAATGACCAAAATACCCAAAAGTGTGCAGTTGTGCGGGTACCTGCGCGCCTGAGATTCCACCCTCACAAGTGTTGCTAGAATGCTATTGGTTCATTCTTCTCCACTACCCACTCCACTACCCATGATTCCCTTGATCCCCTCCATGACTCACATGATTTGAAATTGGCCAATCACCTTCAAGCTCTAAATATGGATAGTCCATGCCAAAAATAAAAATCCATGACCCATCTTCAAAAGCCCACTTCATCCAAATCTTCAACTTTTTAAACCCAAATCTCCTTTAATGGATCTATAAAGCCCAATAATGCATCGAGAAGCTCACTAAGCCCAACTCCAGTCAAACCGCAACTGCAGTGAGCTCCAAAACATTGCAAAATATCTCATGCAAAATAGAAAATACCCGACACGATCCATGATAAAGAAAATAAAGAATATAGAATGCAATACTAATTAAAAGAGCTAAAAATACTAAAATAAACTAATAAAAATAAGGAAATAAAATAAGCTATCAGGAGCCCATGGCATTTGGATATAAGACCATGGGGAAAGCCCATGGCATTTGGATATAAAACCATGGGGGAGCCCATGGAAACTATATGTATGTTACATGATAAATTGTTGATAATACTCTATGGATGATATTTTGTGGATGTTATTTTGTGATTGTATGTTATGTGATATTTTGGGGAAACTCACTAAACTTCGTGTTTACAGTTTTGTTTATGGTTTTAGGTATCATCGGTTTGGAAATGAAGGGTCCGGCTTAATCGTAGCGCACACACCCAATTTTTCCGCCATATGTGATTTTGGGACGAATTAGCAATGTTTTTGGAATGTTTGGATTAAACGGCATCTGTGTTTTACCTATAATAAAAATGAAATTTTTACCCTTGATTTTTGGATCATTATAGTCTTCTACGACTTTTTTTTGTTGGTTTAAGCATCACCAGGAAAATCAAATTATCAAATGCATCTGGTCTTGTTAGTAATGGTTCATCACCGAAAGACATTTGTAAGACGCTGAAGTACCGACACACTCTACATTATTTTTGTGTTTGCTTGTCTTTCTAAACATGTTTTTTATTTAGCAAATATTTGGATGCTCTAGTCTAATATTAAAATTTAATGAATGGTTATTGTTTCTGGGTAAAAAAAACTTCATTATCTTCATTCAATTCTTCATTTTCATGTAATATAGGCTATTTGTTTGTTATTATGTTTTAGAGTACAAGGACATATGATTAAGTGTGTACCAAACTAAATAAATGTTAAATAAAACTTATAAAATTTCTAAGTAATGTACTTCAATACAACAACCAAACACTCATTACAACAAATAAGTTCTATTAAAACATAACTTCTATATCAAAATCACCCTAAAATTTTCAGTTCCACAATATACCCTGTTTTTTATTACAACAAACACTTAAACAAGATTATTGTGTTCAAATCCTATATTGTTTAAAATGTGCATTTAACGCGATTAGTTAAATGGAAATAAGCGCCAAAAAATAGTTATGTGCCATCTTATGCAGAAATTTCAAAGGAATAGTATGGATAAGGACAAAATAAAAGATGTTACTGTTGATAATAATTGGAGATTGCCTGAAGAACGGACTGCTTTAATTCCTCAACTTCTTGATTTTGAGGTTCCTTCCTTAAATCATGACATCTCTGATTCTATTTTATGGTGAAATGGAAGTGGAGATATCGGAAATTTTGGTTTATCAATTTCTAGTGGTCTAAAACATAAAAGGAAAAAAGAAAAAAAAAATGGAAAAAAGGGCAGAAGGATTTATTTTTTACCAAACATAAAAATAACAACGCTGAATATAGTGTCAAATTGTTGGGGGCCTTTTCGAGGGATAATGAAAACTAAAATAAAAAGTTGGAGTGTGGGTTTTGCCAATGGGAAAAGTGTTATTTTTTTCGTAAGTGTCATATTTGGCAGGTTTGTTCATGCTGCATGCTGCTGAAACATTTTTGCTAGATGAATTAATTTCCTTTTAATGTAAGTTGTATAAAAATAAATTGACTGATGATTAAATTGTTGATTTTTAATAGCTTAACATTATGACGATATAACACTCATAGGGGAAAATGGGGAGCTACATGTTGGAGTGAAGAGGCTTATGATACTTTTTAGCAATAATATGGCACCATCTTTGATATCAACTCATAGTATGCATATTGGTATGATTTTTGCTGCTTCTATATTTTTTTTCTTTAGTATTCAAAGGAAGAGTTGAATTATGTAAGAATATTGAACAGAGTTCTCCCGATAGATATTCGAGTGATGGGATAGTATCATGCTCCTAATGATTTTAATGTAAGGTTCACTTTCCAATTATTTTTCTTTATTATATCTTTGAGTTCCAAGCAACTATACTTATTTGCTGTTTAGTAATAACTTTTGACTAAATGATGTTTCATGTAATATTAACCAGAAAAGGCTCAAGTTTTTCTTTATTATGATTATATTATGTCAAACTTGTATTTTTTTATTGTGATTATATTACGTCATACTGTATAAAAAAGACTTCATGTCATTAAGTTTTGGAGAGATTTTAATGGAAATGAAGTGGTTTTGTTGGCTACAATGATGGTTGTTACTTTTTCTTCATATTCTGATGTTAATTAAGTGGTGTGTTCCATGTTTTAAAAACCGGTTTGAACCGGCCGGTCGAACCGGTTGGACCGGAAACCGGAGGAGAGAGCAGTTCAACTATCACCGGTTTTACATTGAATTCTAAACCGGATTGAACCGGCCGGTTTTTAGAAAAACCCGGTTGAACCGGTTAATCCGAATAAAAACACATGAAAAATAATTATTTACATAATAAACTTTGGTATTTTTTTTTCAAATATATTTAGTTTTATCTAAATAAAAACATATGTTAAATGCTATAAAGTTTTTTGATGTGGTTGTATTCATCTAAAACTATATTTCGTTTCGGTATTATATTTTATTTTTTTTAGCGTATATTGATTGATGTAAAACATTAAAACTTATGGTTATGTGTTATTTTAATTTATTTTTATTTATTTACAACTTATTATTATGTGTATTTTTAATATTTGAACTTATGAACATCAAATTCATAATTTATATATGTATGTATGTGTAGGAAAATAGAAAAAAACATGAAAAATATAGAAACCGGTTCACTCGGCGGTCGAACAGGTTGAACCAGGAACCGGTCACCATACCGGTTCAACTAAAAAACCGGTTTTTAAAACATTGGGTGTGTTATTGATTTGAATAAATATGAATGTAAATAACTTCCTTAACGTACTTACAAATTTTTTTCTTGGTTATTACTATCATGCTTACTTGATTATAACTCATTACTTGATTATAACTCATATTAACGTTAATATATTGCATTTATTTACTATTTTAATGATTATTTGTACTTAAGATATAAAATATGTGATTTAATTTGAATTTTAGTAAACTTAGATATAATATATGTTTCATAAAATCTGTAAAAAATTATACGAAACAAAAGTCTGTCAAAAATTTATAAAAAGATGTCAAATTTTAGGACACACCGTGCATGTCGTAGAAATTTATCACACAAATGTGTGTCATGTTTGTTTATAACGGGGATCTAATGACATGCATTTGTGTATCAAATGAACCCTTTAATGACTTATAATATGCTTCATTAAATGTATATTCCCTAGTATTGTCATGAGGTGCTTGTTCATGAAAAACATCCAAGAGAAAACACAACTTATATATTATACACTCACTATTAGAAAACATGACGTTTTCCTACGGAAAATTTCCGTAGCTAACTAGCTACGGAATCGCTACAGATCAGCTACAAAATAGGATGCCCTACTTTAGTAACGGAATAGCTATGGATGGGGGTCCGTAGCTATTCTGTAGCTAATTAGCTACGGATGCAACGCTGTAGCTATTCAGTGGCTAATTAGCTGCAAAATGGTTACGGAATACCGACGGATACTAATTACCTATGGATTAGCTACAGAGTATTCTTTCCGTTAAAATTCCGTAGCTAATTAGCTACGGATTTTTCTTATTTTCAATTTTTCGAGCACCAAACGTCGTTTTTTTCTCTTTGTTTTTTTCCACACCTCTACTATACATGATTATCTATATTTTCACCAACTTGTAGCTACTAATATCCTTCATAAAGTCGTGTGCCCCTTCGGGATCAAGTACTCGTTTCACAGTTTATGGTATATGTGTACGTGCATATGTGTATGTATACGTGTTTGTGAGATGTATGTGAACGTATTCATAAGCATTATAGTGTTAAACCACTAAACAAGTAATGGATCCCGTATATGCACACAACTTTATGAATGATATTAATAGCTATAAGTTAGTGAAAATATATATAATAATGTATAATAGAGGTGTGAAAAACGGAGCGAAAAAAAAAAGAAAGTTTGGTGCCCAAAAAATCAAAAATAAGAAAATTATGTAGCTAATCCGTAGCTAATTAGCTACGGATTAGCTACGAATTTTTCTTATTTTCGATTTTTTGGTCACCAAACGTCGTTTTTTTCGCTTGTTTTTTTTTCACATCTACTATACATGATTATCTATATTTTCACCAACTTGTAGCTATTAATATCGTTCATAAAGTTGTGTGCCCCTTCGGGATCAAATACTCGTTTCACAGTTTAACACTGTAATGCCTATACTTTTCACCAACTTGTGATGGATTATGTTTGTATATGTATATTTATATACATGAATTAGTTGTGGTATATGTGTACGTGTATATATGTATGTATACGTGTTTGTGAGATGTATGTGTACGTATTCATAAGCATTATAGTGTTAAACCATTAAACGAGCAATGGATCTTGAATGTGCACACGACTTTATAAATGATATTAATAGCTATAAATTGGTGAAAATGTAGATAATCATGTATAATAAAGGTGTGAAAAAAACGGAGCAAAAAAAACGACGTTTGGTGCCCGAAAAAATAGAAAATAAGAAAAATCCGTAGCAAATTAGCTACGGATTTTTCTTATTTTTCTATTTTTCGGGCACCAAACGTCGTTTTTTTCACTCCGTTTTTTCACACCTCTATGATACATGATTATCTATATTTTCACCAACTTATAGCTGTTAGTATCATTCATAAAGTCATGTGCACATACAGGATCCATTACTCGTTTACTGGTTTAACACTATAATGCTTATGAATACGTTCACATACATCTCACAAACACTTATACCTACATCATAATGATGATGATGATCATTATCATCACCATCATCACCATCACCGCCATCACCTCCATCACCATCAACATCACCATCACCATCATCATCTCCACCACCACCATCATCACCACCACCATCATCATCATCACTACCACACCACTATCATCATCATCACCACCACCACCACCACCAACGCCATCATCATCATCATCACCACCACCACCACCATCATCATCATCATCATCACCTTCATCACCATCACCACCATCACCATCATCATCACCACCACCACCATCATCATCATCATAATCATCATCACCACCATCATCACCACCACCATCATCACCATCACCACCATCATCCACATCATCATAACCATCATCACCATCATCACCATCACCACCATCACCACCATCACCATCATCATCATCATCACCATCACCATCACCACCATCATCAACACCATCACCACCATCATCATCATCATCACGATCACCACTATCACCACCATCACCATCACCATCACCATCATAACCACCACCACCACCACCACCATCATCATCATCATCACCACAACCATCATCATCATCATCATCATCACCATCACACCACCTTCATCATCACCACCATCATGATCATCACCATCATCATCGTCATCATCATCATCACCACCACCACCATCATCATCATCATCATCATAATCATCATCATCATCAGCAGCAGCAACAGCATCATCATCATCATCATTATCATCATTCTCAAGCGGTTTAATTTTACCGATTGTTCTCCATTGAGTACTCCTTTGGATAATGGTGTTCCCATATCACAACTGGAATAATCTAAGGCTATTGGTAGCTTGATGTATTTTGTGACAAGTACCAGACCTAATATTGATTTTGTTGTGGGTAAGTTGAGCAGGTACACTAGTAATCCAAGTGCTCAACATTGACAAGCAGTAAGTAGAGTGTTTAACTATCCCTAGGGAACTATGGATTATGGTTTGTGTTACTTAGGGAGTCCTTCGGTTTTAGAAGGTCATTTGGATGTAAGTTGGATAACCAACATGGAGGACCATTCCTCTACTTTTGGTTGGGTATTCTTGATTGGGGGAGGTGCCATTTCTTGGGCTTCCAAGAAGCAATCTTGCATTACAAACTCGACAATGTAATCTAAGTTTGTTGCGTTAGCAGCTGCTGGAAAGGAGTTACCTACGTGATTGTGAAGTATAGCCGCATTTCAAGAGGTTGTGGACTTGACCTTAATACGATCATGAGAGGATTGGGACACACGACTTTATATGTAACAGCCCGGATTTTTAGGTATCTTTTATGCTTATGTTTTGGTGTTTTGTGAGGGGACTCGGCGAGTTGGAGCTCAAACTCGCCGAGTAGGATCGCGGTTCTGGACCCGGGTTCGCGCCTGGACTCGGCGAGTCCGCGCTGTTTAATGAAACCCTAATTTCTCAGGTTTGGGACCTATTTAAAGGGCCTTAAGGCCGTCATTTGTGCTCACAAGACCCCTGACTGAAACCCTAGCGAATTTGAGCGTCTGGAGCAAAGCAAGGAGCCATTATTGATCTTGGAAGTGTTATATTGCAAGGGAAAGGAAGCAATAGCTAAGGGGAATCAAGAGGAGCCACTTCCTAAAGATTTGAGGACTAGAACATCACATTTGAGGTACTACCTTCGAGCTATTCTCTGTCATGTTGATGTTTATATTGATTTAGGGCTTATTGAGACCTTTTATGGCTAGATCTAGTGCTTCCTTGGTCCCTTAAGCGAGTTAGGTTCTAGATCTGGACCTTTGGAGGTCCAGAGTGTCCCTTTGCCCAAGCTTTTTGTGAATCCATGGGGGTTTTGGATTGGGATCTTTATGCTTAAGGTCAAAACACCATTTATGAGTCATGGGGTGTGTTATGAGCACCAAGATATGGACTTTACGTGATGAATAAGCTTAGGAGGGCCAGATCTATGAGTTGTTGGAGTGGATCTGACCTCAGAAGCAAGTTTGAGTCGATGCATGGCATGGACTCGCCGAGTCTGAAGAACAGAATCGGCGAGTAGCATGAAGATTGCCCTTAACCACTCAGTGAGTGGTCCAGCCGAGTTATGAGTCGACTCAGTGAGTCGGGGAGAGTTAGAGAGGGTTGTCAGGTGGATTGAGTCGAATTGGAACTCGCCGAGTTGTTCTTGAGACTCGGCGAGTTGAGTCGGGGTGGCCCCGTGATTCTTACCAGGTGGAACTCGTCGAGTCAGGGGAATACTCGACGTGTCAAAAAGGGAATCCTAGAGAGTTGGTGAAAACGCTTAGACTCGCCGAGTCGCCCCTGTGCACTCGCCGAGTCCGGTCAAAGTTGACCGTTGACCGTTGACCAGAGTTGACCAGTGTTGACTTGATAGGGGTAGTCAACTTTAGTGGTAAAAGTGTTAATTAAGAGACATATGATGTTATAGGAGGAGTATAGCTCGGAGGATCGAGCACAAGTGATTTCCAGGATTCGCGAGTTATCGAGATACACGAGGTGAGTCTTCTCACTATACTTTACCTTGAGTAGGTAACCAGAGTTATGTGATCTGAGTATTTGTATGTTATATGTATGTGATGTGTTGTACTGCATTATTTCTATGTGATTTATGTTGTACATGTTTTAGAGTTGGAACCGGAAGGTTCACAGAGTTAGAACCTGAGGGTTCACAGAGTTTGGGTGCACGGACCCATAGAGTCATAGCCTCGAGTGGCTAATATGTGTTATATGTGTGGTATTTTGGGGAACTCACTAAGCCTTGTGCTTACAGTGTTAGTGTTGTTGTTTCAGGTACTAACGATGACCGTGGGAAGGCGACGGCTTGATATGTACACACGCATGGGATTTTTGATATATATATATATATATATATATATATATATATATATATATATATATATATATATGATCTTGGGATTTTGTATGATGTGAATTGGGATTTAAACGTAATGTTTTATGAAAATTAAATGAGAAATGTTTTTATAATTTGCGAAAAATTGTTTTGAAATTCTCGGTGTTACATTATAATAGTGTAAAGTTGTATTTTTCTATAAATTCGATAAACTAATATGTATTTTACTTTCTGGTATTCAAATGGGTTCATGGGTTTAATTCTTAGAACACCCTGATTCGTTGGTGATTTTAGTATCACCATCTCATTTTAAGTAACTGAAACTAACATGTGAGCTAAGGGGCTTCATAATTTGTACTCTAATATATGTAAGGGGTTGTGCAGAGTGCATGCATGTATAAGATCGAATTAGAAGCCGGTTCGACAATTAATAGGGGGTCCGGGGGCAGAGCCCCTGGGTCCAGGGTTTCCAAAGGGGCAGCGCCCGTTTGGCGGGGTCTAGGTCAGCGGGCGGGGTCGAGGGGCAGCGCCCCAAAACCTCACCGAATTTTACATATGGGAACATAGTGGAAAATTTAATTTCTTGAGGGTGATTATGGTAAAACTAACGGATAATAATAATAATAATAATAATAATAATAATAATAATAATAATAATAATAAAGGAATGCAATTCGGTATTGTATAAAAGAACTTAAGGAGCTTTTTTATATGGATGTGGCATGCCCGGCCTGTTGGTTGAATCCTAGACATTATACATATAGAATCCGAGTTCGAATCGTATGGCGCCCATTTTTTTTTCAATTTTCTAGTCCCGTTTTTTTAGACTCCCAAATATTTCTAGTTTTGTTTACCCGCTTCCTTTTCCCCCAAATATTTTGAGGTTTTGTTTCCCTCCTGAATCCGGTCGCATCCAATCTCCCACCTTTTCTTCTTCAACCTTTTCGTCTTCAATTTCATTTGCAATCGACATCACCATCACCGCTTTAGCATCAACATCGGTCGACCTTGTTGTCACCGCTAAACGAACCTTGTAGTGAGTTTTCGATTTCTACTTCCTCCGTCGCGTATCTCCTACTTGATTTCTTCTTTGCTGCTGCTCGATTTCATCTCCAAGTAAAACCCTAGACTTATTATATTTTATTTCTTGATATTTACTTCATGTATACAACAGCAATGTGAGATTTTGATATCTAATGCTCGATTACTTCGCTTTTTTTCGATTTCTACTTCTCGATGATTTCATGCTCGATTTTTTTTCTTATGATGTTTTGTTTCATAAGTTCATAGAATCTGAATTTCTATTTGTTAAAGTTGTGCTTCTTGTTCTACTTTGATTTGTATACCTCCATGATCGATTTTTTCTTAACTGCTTAAGCCTTTTTCTATTTCTACATTTTTCATGGAATTTTTCTTAATTATAATGTACTTTATATATCTATATCAAATTTATCCTTGTGTAAAATGGTTCATTTACGAACATTATCATATAACATCTTCCATGATTTATCTACTTACTTATTAATATTATTATTTGGGTTTAAAGACAGGTTTAGGGAAAACTTTGCCATGCTTGTTATAGATATTTCCAATAATAAAAACACAAAGATCAGCTCTACAAGCATTGATTGCAGTTCCAACTAGGGAATTGGGCATCTTTTTCCTCCTTCTGAGTCATCTTTTTCCAGTTTTGCCCCTTATGTTGCTTTGGTGAGATTCAATATTTATGGTGCTGATACATTCATTTCTGAAAGAGATTTCTCACTTTTAATTTAGCGAATGAACATTTCCCATTTTAATTCTTACAAGACCTTTGTTGTTGTGATTACAGGTGTTGATGGTGCTGTCAAAACACAATGACTTTCCTTTGGTTCCATTATTTAGTGATCACCTGGAAATACAGGTTGTTGCAACGAGTTGTATTGAATGACTAAACAATCAGTCTTTCGAGAAGACTGAGGACGATATCAATGTTAACCTGGGATTGTGAGTAAAAGGCAAGGTAAATCCAAACATGTGAAATTTTGAGAAATCTTATCATTTAGAAGTAAGGTTATTATTATCCATTTAATGTTTGTAAGCATTGATCCTTGTAGACAATATTTGACAAGTGAAGATGAGGTTGGATTCAAGGCTATTAAACTAGTAAACATGGGGGAGTAAGAGTAGAATTATCAATTATGTATTTTATGTTATACGATAAATTTGAATAACTTATCAATTTTTTGTTTTGTTAGGCCCAAATAAGGAAGACTATGCCGTGTATCAGTGCATCAGTGCACTGTAAGTGTTGTAAATAGCAACGTAGTTTTCAGTTTGACCAGATTTTTTATTTTGTTTTATAGATGATGTTTATTGTAATATTTATTTTTGGAAAATGATGTTTTTGTAATGTGTTAAGCACTTAGTAATGTATTTGATATTTTTGTAGTTTAATGTAATGAATTTTTATTTCATTTTGACCAAATTAATTGTTTTTTATTTAAAAAAAATTATTGTTGTATTTTAAATAAAAAGCAATTAGCTACAGATTACCTACAGAAAATCCGTAGCTATTTACTTCCGTAGCTATCCACTTCCGTAGCTATTTAGTTCCGTAACTATTCTGTAGGAAATCCGTAGCTATTTATTTCCGTAGCTATGGTAGCTACGGAAAATTCCATAGCGATTCCGTAGCTATAATTTTCCCACGGGCCATTATGCTACAGACATTTTTCCGTAGCAATTCTGTAGCTATCCGCTTATAGCTACAAAATAGTTATGGATTGTGCTGTAACTATTGCACTAGTTTTCTAGTAGTGACTTGATGATGTAACCGAAGAGTTAGTTGCACCTTCCCATTAGATCCCTTTGAATTTTTTCTTGTTTACCTGATTTCTTCTTCTCCAAAGAACAAATATTGTTAGGTTAGATTTGTAAATTTTCCTTTATACATTTTTTCAAACATCTAATGTGCCAAAATAAAGAAAGTTGAATCTACATAATCAAGTAATCATGATAATACCGAAGCAAAAATGTAATATTAGGATTCATGGCACGGATCAAGACCATTAACATACTTATAGTACTAAAACATAGAAATAAAGAAAATTTATCAAAAATAAATATCGAAACTCTAAAGTTACAACAAGACAGCTAGTTTGGGTGGACACGACACAAACGATTGGAGATGATTTATGTTGAATTCCCAGATACTGGCCATGTTGAGGAGTTATGATGGGGTTTAATAAATAAAACTGAGAATTTTTCTTAAAAATTAAGAGTTTTTCTTAAAAACGGAAACAAAATCAATAATAAAATAATTACTTATTTTAGACTATTTTAGAACAAACCCATCAAGGATCCTTTTACATAGGTTAGAATGATATTAAAACAACCATGGTGTGTTTTAGAGTGACAACCTTTGGATCCTTTGAACCCACTTGGAATTGTGGTGTTAATGTATATGGAAAAGACAAGAAACTTGATCTTTTCTACAATATTCACCACCAAGAGTAAGGTACAAGGAATGCTAGTTCCCTTCTTGTATTAATGATTTGTTCAGCCTTTAAGTGTTTAACTCAAACAAACATTAAAGGAGAAACACTTATGAAAACCCAATTCTTGCAACTAAATTCAAAAGGGAAAGAGAGGGAGAATAAGGAGAGCTCACGATTGTGGCTTCTTTTAAAGGGAAAAAGCAGTCACAAATGAAAGCCTAAGACTACCATATATACTTGGATGCATGATCTAGAGCTTATACCTTCATTGAATGCAAGATAATGGCTTCTTAGAAGAAAGATATGTGTCAGAGGGAGGTTGGCAAGCAACCTACCATACGTCTCCTTATCTACAGCCACGAAGACCAAAAAGATAGGAAAAAAAGGTATTGATTTTTCTATTAAATAACTAGTAAGTAAGTATATGTTAAATGGTATCCAATATGCCCAAAAATTTGTACATAACTAATTATATCATACCATGTGATATAATAACAAGTTATGACATTTTGACATATTATTTTCATGAAAAAAAATAATTTTCCCTAATTAAATAAAAGAGTTGGTTATATTTATTTATAATCATATTAATAATAAATATCCAATATGCACTAACTTGATTAAGGTGTGACCCTATATGATCATATATTATTAGTTATATCATTCAATAATGATTATTGAGCATATAGATCCAACAAGTTATTCTTGACTTCAAAAAAACCCACAACCCAAAAAGCTCTTTGGTGGTTATGGTGATGGAAGAATCTGAATTTCCTTGCAAATTGGTTTCTAAAGGATATGGATTCTCTGTGGCAGAGTAAAAAGTGAGCACACGCAGAGAGTCCATTGGAAAATATTGAAAATACAGTGGACTTTAACTGTGAAGCTTGGAAGGAGTGTGTTCAAGATATTAAGCGGTTGATGACACTACAAGGAAAAAGGCCATTACCGGCGACAAAAGTCGCCAGTAAAAGTCCCAAAAGTTGCCGGTAATACTAATAGCGGCGACGCGTCGCCGGTACTGAGTCGCCGCTACTTCCTCGTCGCTATTGATCAGTTTGTCGCCGCTAATGATAAAAGTCGCCGCTATTGACTCTGTCGCCGCTAACGAGTATTGTCGCCGCTAATAAGCTAGTCGCCGGTAATGACTTTTGTCGCCGATAAAAGTGTCGCCGGTAATAACTTCTGTCGCCGGTAAAAGTGTCGCCGGTATTTTTTTTTCAATTTTTTAATTTTTTTTTAATTAATGATTTTGGTTGCCGGTGATAATATCGCAGGTAAAAGTGTCGCCGGTAACAACAATATTCGATTAAATATCAAAACCAATAGTGTCGACGCTAATTACAAAACAAACATCCTATTAAATATCAAACATAATAGTGTCAATGCAAATTACAAACAAACATCCAAATATAATTAAATATCAAAAGTCATAATATCCGAGTAGCAAAACAACAAAATTTTTACAATCTACCAAGTAGCAAAACGTGACAACATATGCAAATAAAACTCATCCTTACATACTATCATCGTCGTTCCCATCGTTTCCTTGATTATTTTGGGATTGAAAAAACGAATAAAGCTCATCCCTACATGCCAGGTCGGCGAGCATTGCACTAAGATTTTCCAACTACATAATTAATAACAATATATATATATATATATATATATATATATATATATATATATAAAATTATAAGTTAGATCGTCAAACATAAACAAAAACTATCAAAATATATTGTTATTTTTAAACTAAGATAGAAAACCAAAGTACATTGCTATTTCTTGCACTTGGGACAAAAACCAAATTACCAACCTTTTTAGCAAATAATCACCACAAAACCAAAACTACCAAATCAACATGCATTTTACGATGCTGAAGTAGATTGCTATTTTTAAACTAAGATAGAAAACCAAAGTACATTGTTATTTCTTGCACTTGGGACAAAAACCAAATTACCAAACTTTTTAGCAAATAATCACCACAAAACCAAAACTACCAAATCAACATGCATTTTACGATGCTAAAGTAGATTGCTATTTTTAAACAAAGATAGAAAACCAAAGTACATTGCTATATTTTGCACTTGGGACAAAAACCAAATTACCAAACTTTTTAGCAAATAACCACCACAAAACCAAAACTACCAAATCAACATGCATTTTACGATGCTAAAGTAGATTGTTATTTTTAAACTAAGATAGAAAACCAAAGTACATTGTTATATTTTGCACTTGGGACAAAAACCAAATTACCAAACTTTTTAGCAAATAATCACCACAAAACAAAAACTACCAAATCAACATGCATTTTACGATGTTAAAGTAGATTTCTATTTTACCTATGATGGTTGTGATGGTGGTTGTGATGGTTGCGAAGGCTGTGGAATCGTCGGGAGACCAGAAGGTTTGCGGCCAATGCCTCTAATGTGGCCACGTCGCTCTCCTAATACTTTCTCGAACGTAGCTCTTTCTTGAGCGGGCGTTAACTCACTTTCACCTTGAGTTTGTTCTAACAGCTCTTCAACTAACCGATTATGTAACTCCCAAAAGTGAGTAACAATTAAGTATAAATAAACATTTAAATATATGATAAAATTATAATTAAATACTTACATATTGTTGTTCCGATTCAGCAGTAATAAATACACCATTCTTATCGGTATGAGCTTTGCGAAATGTTTCCACTCTTTTAAGGTTCTGTTTAATTTTAAAAATTAGATTATATTTTAAATAAATAATTACATGTATCATACGGTACCTTCTTATAGCAAGTACTGCTATACAAGCTCGAACCCCCACGATTCACATTTGTTTGCTTTTCACGGATTTTTTTGTTCCTTTCTGAAGCAATTATGTGTTCGTCAGTTTGAAAATACTCAACTGTCTTCGCCCAGTTATCAATAAGCATACCATCCGGAGGATTGCCCAATGCTCTCGGGATATCTTCATACCCTCCGATCATCTTGAAATATTCTTTTGCGTCGGCTTTATGCTCTCGATAACCTTTTAACAAGTCTGCTTGAAAACTCTATGTCAATAGATTAGCTTGTGCATCCTGGTACATTTTATTGAGATCAAACTTTGTCTACAAAAAAAAAAAGTTAACCAAGTAAAAAACAATTATAGTTAAACCTATAAAATATATTTAAATAAATAATTACCGCTAAATGTTGCAATATAGTGTCCTTTATATCAGGGGAAACTCTTTTCCAACTCCATTTGTCAAAAGGGACCATCTGCCACATTGTTTTTCCAACTTCTCAGGAAAACATGTCTCCCGCCTCTCCTATGGGATTAAATGTGATATCCCTATCATATTGCATGCCAATTGGTTTCCCCTGGTTCTGTAAGATTGCTTTTTCAAGCTTTATATTTTTTGCTTTTCCTCGAACTTTCCTTCAGGCACGTTCCTCAACTACAAATGTAATTAAAAATTATTAGAAACAATATTTTATTTATGATAATTGAACAGTAAATAAAAATTCATGATAAGACTTACCATCCTGCTCGTACTGACTAGGACCTCTACTACCTGGGAAAGATGGGTCCTCAGCTCCGTCTCCCCCATGTCCACGACCCATGACAGCAGCCATGGTAAACATAAACAAAAGACACACTCTCATCATTTCCTGAAAAATTATAAGATATAAAAATACAATTTTTATTATAGATACACATTACATAGAAATAAACATTTAGATAGGAATAAACATTTCTATTTAAACTAGAAATCCAAATAAAGTTCATATTACAAATACACATTACATAACAACTATTCTAATCAGAATCTTCCTCATATCCTTCAGTGTCTTCTTCGGTATCATAATCAGAATCGGTGTCATCGTAATCAGTCTCGCAATCAGAAACATCATTGACTCTACCAGTTGGCGGAGGAACTTTAGATGCACTTTCTACATCAACAATGACTCTAGGAATGTTTTGAAAGTACATGCTAAAATCGATAAAAAGTGGAGCATCGGATGAAGAGATATTTTGAAGTACATCGACATCGTCTACATTTCGTGTGAGACATTGTCAACATTTTGAACAAGGTCATCGTTCGATGGTAGATCCCAAATACTTCAATGATTAACATGCTCGACAACACACCAATGGTTATTGTTTGGCTCTCTGATGTAGAACACTTGTTTGGCTTGTGACGCATATATGAGTTGATCATCTTTGTATGCTTCGCGTCGTGTGTCGATACTGGTGAAACTATCACTAGAAATAACTCATGTTCGAGTATCAAACCACTTGCAACGAAATAGTACAGTTGAATAATCATGTGTATACCTCAACTATATAATCTCTTCTAACTGGCCATAATATTTCTCGCCTTTCTCACCCACCGCTAAAACCCCAGAGTTTTGTGTTGTACGTTGTGTGTCACGACTAAGTACCATAAACCTAACACCATTGACTATGCATGTGGTGTAAGAATAGACAGTCATTTGCGGGCCCATTGCAAGAACCGACAACTCTTTGTGGAATTCTGGAGATTTTTCTATTTTCATTTGATGAACCTAACAATTATAAATTAATATGTATTATGTATTCATTAGATCAATGAAATAAATTTGTTTATTAATTTATATTACATTTTCACGAAACCAATTACGAAATTCTCTCTTTTCATCACTTTGGGGATGCTCAGATTTGAAGTTCTCTCCAATCCACATTTTTTTTACATCTAAAATAATACAAAAATTAAATAATAAAAAATAAAAAAATAAATTAAATATTTTTATTTATGCATTTTTTTAATTAATTTTAAATAAAATTACTTGTAAGTTTTTAAACAATTTTATAATAGACATTATGTTGTTGTGTTTTTTTTTTTATCGTCGAGATTAAAATATATATAAGTTTTAAACAATTTTATAATTTTTTTTTTGTGTTTTTTTTCCAATTATAACAATATTTTTTTTCGATTATAGCATCCTTTAACCTATTTTTATGGTAACCTATTATTATTGGTTATAGAAATATAATCTTATGAATTAATTTGAAGATTATAAGTTAACTATATAACTTATTGGTTAATTAATTTGGAATTAGCTTGGGTAAAAACTAGAAACTTTCTAGTTTTTGTATATAAGTTTTTAAACAATTATATATATATATATATATATATATATATATATATATATATATATATATATATATATATATATATATATATATATATATATATTGTGTTTTTTTCCAATTATAACAATAATTAATTTTTATTTTCTTTTCAATTATAGCATCCTACTTATAACAAAACCACATAATTTTACATAATACATAAGAACGTGAAATTCACATACTTTTACATACATATTATGTTGTTGTGTTGTTCTTTTTTACCGTCGAGATTAAAATATATATATAAGTTTTTAAACAATTTTATAATTTATTTTTGTGTTGTTTTTCCAATTATAACAATAATTTTATTTTTATTTTTTTTCGATTATAGCATCCTTTAACCTATTTTTATGGTAACCGATTATTATTGGTTATAGAAATATAACCTTATAAATTAATTTGAAGATTATAAGTTAACTATATAACTTATTGGTTAATTAATTTGGAGTTAGCTTGGGTAAAAACTAGAAACTTTCTAGTTTTTGTATATAAGTTTTTAAACAATTTTATAATTTTTTTTTTGTTTTTTTTTCAAATTATAACAATAATTTTTTTTTTCAGTTATAGCATCCTACTTATACCAAAATCACATACTTTTACATAATACATAAGAGGATGAAATTCACATACTTTTACATACATATACCACATATACACCAAATACAAATACATACACATACACACAAAATAACATCCTACTTAAACCAAATACACATAATTTCACATATAGATAATAACATCCTATTTATACCAAATACAAAAAATTCACAATCATATACCACATTTACAACAAACATACATACATTCATATACAGACAATAACATCCTACTTATAACAAATACATATTATTTTTACCAAATACTCATATACCACATATACATCAAATACACATACATTGGCATATATACAACAAATTCACATATATTCAAATTAAAAGTGAAATTAGCAAATGAACTTACCTTTGTTGAAGAATTGGAGTTAGAAATTGGTCCCAAAAGCTTTAACCACACCTAATCCAAAACAACACCACCAAAAACAAATATATGAACAATTTATTACCATTCAATCACTAGATGAAGCTAAAAATCGAAATTAACATACAAATTGAAAAGGAAATTACAAAATCAACTTACATTTGTTGAAGAAATGGGGTTAGAAATTGGTCCCAAAACATTAACCACACCTAGATTCTTAATAGGACACAATGTGGGAAGAAATTTGCTTGGAACAAGCAAATAGAGGCTGAAAATCGGATGAAGCTAGAAATGGGGAAGGAAAGAAGCGCAGCAAACAGAAAGCAAATGGAGAAATGAGGGTTCGTCGTGCGTTTTTTTTTTATCTGCTAGAGGCAATAGCGGCAACACCTTTAGCGGTGACAGGTAGACCTTTACCGGCGACTTTTAGCAATAGCGGCGACAAACTGGAGGGAAGGGTACCGCGTGTTTTTTCGTTAACTATTAGCGGCGACTATTTTAACTTTTTAGCGGCGACAAATATGTCGCCGGTATTAGGTTAGATACAATACGACACCCTAACCGTTGGATTAGATATCTCATCGAACGGTTCATATGTAACAGAGGGGGAAAGTGCGGATCCGGGTGTCAACCCTTTACCGGCGACAAAGGCTTTAGTGGCGACAATATCTAGAGTCTCCGCTAAAGCCCCTTGTCGCCGGTAATAATGTCGCCGGTAAATGGTATATTTCTTGTAGTGTGAACACCTGGAAGGCGAGTTCATCAAATCCCAATGAGCAATCTAAAGATGAGCATTTATTAAAGATTTTGTGTTACCCGAATGAGTCTTGGCCCTTCATTCATGGATATATTGGCATATACATAGACCATATGATCATTGCGTCTTCTTAGTATTTAAGAAGGTATTTTAGTAACATCATATATAATTTTGAATTTTAGATAAGTTTTTTTATATTACATTAGTTTAATTTAAATTAATATGTGAGTCTGGATCTGCATGTAAATTTCATAGTTTGAGATTGACGTATATGTAATTTTAATATTTATAAGGATATTGACGTAATATTTTTTTGAACGACAATTTTATTAAAAAAAAGTTAAAAAAGAGTTAACAAGAACAACAAAAAAGCAAAAAGCAAAAAGCATAAAATCAATAATCAAAAGACAAACATAGGATTGGAGAGCCAACTTACATAACTAATTTTCTTTCTTCTCGTTCTACTCGAAACCCATAAAAACGATTGAGTAATAACTTTGTCCCAAATATCCCGCTTCTTGAACCGTCCCATATCAAACACAATAGAATTTCTGAGCAACCAAATAAACCGCCAAATAGTGAAAAACACACCCTCCAGATAAGACTTACAAGACGACTGCAAATTCAATGAATCAAACCAAGACCATCAATCTTCAAATGAATTAAGTGTTGGAATAGTTATATCCCACTGCTTCGAAATCTTGTCAACCAAAGAAGCAGCCACATGACAACCAAATAATAAATCATTGGCATTTTCCAAAAATCACCACAAATCGGACATAACAAGGAATCAATCTCTACACTTCTATTAACCAAATTATTTCTCATAGAAAGACGGTTTAAAGAAAGCCTCCAAACCATGACATGATATTGACTTAATACTTAAAGTTTATAAGGATATCAATGAAATTTTTCCAAAAAAAAAAAAGTCAAAATGAAGCAAAATGAAAACATAGATACTTAACCAAAATAACTTCAAATAATTTGTATTGTATAATTATGAAACTTTGTCGATATGTAATAGTATTACGTCTAGTTTTTTGTTAGGTTTTGATGATTATTGTGGTATTATAGTTTACAAACTTTATATGCCAAAAATCTTGACATAATTATGAGATAGACATCCATTCACAACCTTGTTATTTGGCAGCAGGTTGTGATGACCCACCTCCTAATTTAGTGTTTAAGTTTTAGTAGTCGACTAATTATAGGATTTCATACATATGTTCCGCGGCTCTACATACCCTTTCTGTCCATGTGCTTCAATGATAATGTATTTTACATTTTACTTAACAAATAAATGAAAACCATTTGCATCTTAAGTCCACGTTTTTTAGTTTACCTATTATTGTATTCATATTTTAAAAAATGATTAGTTTAAAGTTGACATTTTTCTATACTGATGGGTAAGATGGAGATTCAATTCCTAAGTTAAAGTTTGCATTTATGCTGAAATTTATTTATCATCTAAGTGTTATGGTCGCCGTTGAAAAAATATATACGTATTTTTTGCCATCTGTTCTTGGCAAAGTTTTACCATATGTTCTGAAACCTGATATATGGTCACGTACGTTGCGAAGCTTTCAAACATGTGGTTGAAGCTTGACCATCTTATCATTCAAATTTGATAATCTTGCAAAGTTGACTATAGCTTGAAATTTCATAAGAGACTGCGTAGCCATCAAATCATAAATTTGTCAATTTATTAAATTTGACTAATAGGTCGAATATCTATAAACTTTGACCATGATTGGTTGGACCTAACTACTGTTACAAGGTGTAACGCAATTAGTTCTAGGTGATGTACGTAAATATAGAAAATCATAAGGGCTGGAGTTCAGTGGCCATAATATTGTGAGAATTTATGACAATGTGGACTGGGTTCTTATATGCACATCTAGAAAGATTAAATATCGTATCATAATATGATGTCCTTCGAAAGCATATGGGTAGGAGTGCAAACGAGCCGAGCCGAGCCCGAGCCTGGCCAGGCTCGGCTCGGGCTCGTTTAAGTTATATGAGGCTCGAGCTCGATTCGAGCTTTCTTGTACTGAGCTCGGCTCGAGCTCGTAAAGAATTATCCAAGCTCGGCTCGGGCTCGGGCTCGGGCTCGACTCGTTTTTTATCTAACGTGCCTAAATAAGCTTAAGCTCGGCTCGAGCTTGTTAAGAATCTCGTTTATTAATACCCTATATCCGTAATTCCTCTAATATATTTTTATTTTAATATATATAAATAATAATAAATTATATTATGTAAAGGCTCGTTTAGGCTCGCGAGCCTAATCAAGCTTAATGACATAGGCTCGAGCTCGAGCTCGTTTAATAAACGAGCTTAATTTTAAGCTCGAGCTCGGCTCGGGCTCGTTTAAAACCGATTTCGAGTCGAGCTTTTAACGATCCGATCCCGAGTAGCTCGCGAGTAGCTTGGCTCGTTTGCACCCCTACATATGGGGTTGGCTCAATGCCCATAACTATTTTCAGATCAGAAGGAGATTAATTATGATTGAAAGAACCCTTGCTTTCAAAGGCAAGATAATTAACAGGCTATCAATGACTTGTGTTTAGGCGCAATTATACAATACAAATTATTTGAAGTTATTTTGCCTTGTGCATAATTATCACAAGGCATCTTTTTTTTTTAGACAACAAAAAAAAAAAAAAAAAAAAAAAAAAAAAAAAAAAAAAAGATCATTAAGGAACTAGCGAGAAGCTAGAATTACAGTTTGTAAATACATTTACACGGTTACACCAATCTTTTTAATCTAAAGTAGCACTTTTCTTGACTAGTTTTAAGCGAGGGGAAACTAGTTGTCATGATTTCATCAACTAAAGCCCGACAACTCTTTACCTTAGAGTTGAAAACGTGATTATATTTCGATGGTTCGAGATTATCCAAAGACCCGCCTTCTTTTGACACATCGACCCTTTTCGACCAGTGAAAATGATCATACAGTATACCAATTATGAGTTAAAGCCGTGACCTCTTTAACAACAGAGCATTCCAGAAGAAAAAAATGGTTACTATATTAAGGAAAAGCATTGCACATAGTCATAGCATAGTCGGCATTGCACACCTCTTTGCTCCAGGTTTGCCCTTCATGCAAGAATATTCACTTTTGAAGGTACTCAACAGTTGTGTTTCTTAAACAGACTTGACTGAAAAAGACTTTACTTGATTGAACTCGACTAAAGCCTTCTAGACCTATTTTCAGTGATGTGGATGATCACTACATTTGTGTGTGTTGTTTCTGCAATGACAAGAGTCGATCCTAGCTATCTGATTCAAGAGATCGTAGACTAGCCCCATTGCACCCTAATTAAAGATATAGTAACATGTTTTGTATGGCGTATATATTCAATCATGTAACAAGGGGTCCCTTAGTGTTAATATCAACATGTGATTTAGCCTTTAGGTCAAGACATGGGCAACGACGAGGATGCAGAAGACCAAAAAAATCAAGTTTGGTTTTGTAGGTACTTATAGACCTTGACCCACATATAAAGAATAGAAAAACGAAGAACAATTAATAAGTCTTTATCCTTTTACATAAACAAATTCTCTAATAGATTAGTCAAAGCTATTCAAATCAGTCAATTGTATTGTCGTTTTCTCTTATACAATACAGCATCATATATAAAATATCGTCTTTATTTCTTATATAAAAATGACTCAATCTGATAAAAAACATGACACAGTATTTTTCATAGAGAACCATAACCACCTATATTTTGTGAGATATAGAAACCAAATCTTAGCCTTTGATCAAATTCGATCTTGTGGCTCATAAAAAAAGGGATTAACACTAATTAATCTTACTGATTAGTTAATTAGGGGTAGATTAATCATTAGGTTAAATTTAAGATGATCAGATATCAGGTTAGCCTTTGATCAAATTCGATCTTGTGGCTCATAAAAAAAGGGATTAACACTAATTAATCTTACTGATTAGTTAATTAGGGGTAGATTAATCACTAGGTTAAATTTAAGATGATCAGATATCAGGTTAGCTTAATTTTCACGTTGTCAAGAAATTATCACATTTGTTCCGGTTTTCTACCAATTTATTCGATGAATCAACATTCCTTGTTCTTCAATTCAATTTGATTCATATTCTATCTCAAATCTTATATTCTTTCAACCGATAATCGATTTGATTTGAACATTGATCAAACGATGCTAAATCATAGCTTTTTAATTCACGATTTTTTGTGTTTTTCGAGTTCATGTTCTTGATTCTTCTACATCTGCAATTGATAATCTGAGTGATTGATGTTTATGTTTATGTATTGACATTAGCAATTCATTAGAAGATTTTGATCAATTTTAACTCTGTGATCATCGATTTCGGTAGAAGTTCAAGTGTTCAACGATTTCTGCTAATCTTCATCTTCAACAATTGTTTACGATCTTTCAAGCTGTGAATTTTACTCAACATCATGAAATCGTCAATTGATCAAGGTTTGAGTTTTCATCGATTTCACTGTTACTTGCATATAACATATTCAATTTTTAACCTAGTTCATGAATTGAATCATCAAGCTATTATCGATTTCTCCAATTTTATATTTGTATGATTTGTGATTTCAACAATCAAACATCATCTGTTGTTGAGACATCCAATTCAGCAATCAAACATCATTTGTTGTTGAAATTGTTTGACCTCGAAAATAATTTAATCTATAATATGTTATTTGACAATGCATCATCTATTTCATTGTTTGATTTTTAACTTTCATTCAATCATTATGTTTTTCAGAAATATGTCATCTGTTTTCTTTTGATTAACATCATCTATTTGCTTTTCATTAACATCATCTTAGTGATAAGTTCATGAGACTACATGTTATTCTTATAGAATATTGTATATACATTTATATATCAATAATGAGAACAGTTATGGATGATTTGGATATGCATGACATCAAAAACAATCATCTCGATGAAGAAAATCATCAGTTCGGTTCTAATGATTCAGAGATTCTTCATAACGAGGAAAATCAATCGGAAACCCAAGGTAATTTGTTAAATTTTACTTTATATTATGATTTGATCAATTGATCAAGGTTTGAGTTTTCATTGCTTTCATTGTTAGTTGCATATAACATATTGGATTTTTAACCTAGTAACAGTTATGGATGATTTAGATATGAATGACATCAGAAATGATCATTACGATGAAGAAAATCATCAATTCAGTTCTGGTGATTCAGAGATTCTGCATAATGATGAAAATCAATCGGAAATCCAAGGTAATTCCGTTATCAGATGAAAATCAATTGGAAATCCAAGGTAATTCTATTACTGTCACACCCCCAAACCGGAACGGCGGAAACGTTCGGGGGTTGATGACTTTATGTGGTAGCATAACAAATGAATACATAGTAAAGAAAACAATACAACCATCATATATATAATTGAAAGTTTACATTGTTAAAAGTACATGTTCAAAACCAATTACAATATGATGCCAAAATATGAATTTAAACTGACGACGCATCGTCCCTTCTTCAAAAGCTGTTTTGATACCTGTAATTACTGAATCCCTGGGACATACAAGTAGTTTTGAAAGAGTAGATCAGCATTTAAGCTGGTGAGTTTCATAAGTATTAAATGACAATGTTTGTATGAAAATGAAATGTTTT
This sequence comes from Lactuca sativa, assembly GCF_002870075.4. Classification (NCBI taxonomy): domain Eukaryota; kingdom Viridiplantae; phylum Streptophyta; class Magnoliopsida; order Asterales; family Asteraceae; genus Lactuca; species Lactuca sativa. The sequence goes on along the minus strand of NC_056627.2, from coordinate 201,721,135 downwards.
GTTTTAATTTGTTTGTTTCTAGAAAATCTCATATTTTCTACTAACATAAATGTAGCCTTCTAACAAGACAAATGTTTGTTTCTAGAAAATGTATGTACGTGTAAAATAACCAATATGTTTGAAAACCTCGTAAATCAATGTATTTTCAATACCTCATGTGAGTTTTATAACCATACTATTGACTCGGAATGCCTATACACAACGTTCTTCAGGCGTTGGAATGTTATGACGTTTGTCACCCCAAATGGTAGACTGTAGCTAACAGTCAAGGCGCGGGTTGTCAAGCCCGTATAGATCTATACACAAAAACCATGCTCCCCCTCCAAGGGATTCTGGTATATAATACAGGACTTGAAATGTGTACTCAAACGTACGTGAAGTTAATGTCTCACATATCTTAGTATAAAAACAGATTTACGTGTTAAAATGTTCGTTTGTTCTTGTATATGAAAGTGACTTCTTGAAAATTTTGTTTCTAGTATGTAAAAGTTAGCAATATTCTCGTAAAACTATACCTATTATAGCTTTCTAAAAGTGTGTCTCATTGTTTAGAAATCCCTAGAAAATGAATCACTTGATATGAAAGTATAAATTTTTATAGTGTCTAAGATAGACACGTATACATATAATCTAAGCAAAATGTTTAGTTTATACATGCATGACAACAATTTATATTTCAAAAGATAGAATGTTATTGTAATATATTTTATATACGAGAGTTCCCTATAAAGTTTATAAATCACATATGATTCTATTTAATAAAAGTGTATAATAAAACTTTATATATAACACCCGATAATAATTGTGTGTTTTACTTGTATTCCCCTCCCCCCCCCCCCCCCCCCTTGAAAGCATATAAAAGCAATTAGAATATTTAAAAGGGTTAATTAAGGGGTATGAACTCACTTGAAAGATCGAAGAAAGGCGAGATGAAAACCGGGCAGAATTTCTTTTCGAGAAAACGGATTTTCTCGGGATTCTCGGGAATCTCGGGAACACAAACGACCTTCGGGACTTGAGCAAAATGACCGGGGCTTCGGGTTAGCACGGGCACGGAAAACGAGGCAACAACGCAAGAGAAATGAGAGAGAAAGGCAATTTTCTTCGGAACCCTCGCATCCCTTTTTATAGGGACTGGGAACCGCGTCGGTACGCTGGGCGTACGCGTGCGTCACGCATGACCGGATCCTCGACTGCCTCGGACTCGGATGGAATGGGCTACTAGCTTCACATAGGGCGAGACGTGGACGATCCGAAGCCTAGCCCTTAAGTACATAGGGCGTACGCCTGTACGTTGGGCGTAACTCGGATAGGCTTGCTGACTCCTCTTCGGATAATACCAAGGATTAATAATTAAATTTATATTTTATTTAGTTAATAAACTTCTAAAATTCATATCTTCTTCATACGAACTCCGTTTTCGATGTTATTTATATCCACGCGTAGGTGAGACTACGCTCTACAACTTTCGTTTAGATTCCGTCGGCAAATTTTGAAATTATTTTTATTATTTATTTTTAAAATGTCGCGTTAAGAGAATTTCGTTAGAAATTCATAACTTCTTTATCTGACGTCAGTTTTTGCCAGACTTTTTACCGCTGAAATACCATTGTCGAGACCTTCGATTCTCGTTTAGGTCATTCCGGCCAAAAGTCGCTCGATCTCCGATTCGAGTTTTTATCTGTCTGCTGCTAAGCCGAACTTGGAAAAATCATAACTTCAATATACAAAGTCGGATTAGGGCGTTCTTTTTACGTATGATCACGGTTTAATGACATCAAACATAGTAGGTAATTAAAATAGAAACTTTTTGGACATTTTATTTTCAAAGTTAATTTCATTAACTCAAAAGTGGTTACAATACTTGACTTTTTAGGTCATTACAAAGAGTTGAAATATCGGGTTGTCACATCATCCCCCCGTTAGAGGGAATTTCGTCCCGAAATTTTAAGTAGTAAAGATACTAGTGGATCAGAGAAAAGATGAGGGTACTTTTTTTTTCATCTGATCTTCTTGTTCCCATGTGAATTCAGGTCCCCACTTGGCGTTCCAGCGAACCTTGATGGGTATGCGACTTTGTTTTGTTTGTTTGACCTCTCGGTCCATAATTTCTACCGGTTCTTCCACAAAGTTGAGGCTCTCTTTGATCTCGATCTCGTCGAGAGGAATAACAAGAGTCTCATCGGACAGACACTTCTTTAAGTTCGAGATATGGAAGGTTGGGTGTATGTTACTAAGTTCACGCGGTAGATTAAGCTTGTAAGCCACAGGGCCGATTCTAGCAAGAATCTCGAAAGGCCCTATGTATCTTGGATTTAGTTTCCCACGCTTTCCAAATCGTATTAAACCCTTCCGTGGTGAGACCTTCAATAAAACGTGGTCTCCTACCTGGAATTCCAGAGGTTTCCTCCTTTGGTCAGCGTAGCTTTTCTGTCGGTCTCTAGAGGCTTTCAACCGTTCACGAATTTGAACGATCTTCTCTGTCGTTTCCCGTATGATTTCCGGACTGGTGAGAGTGCTTTCAGGAACTCGTCCTCTAGCTAACTGGGTGTCGCCAACTTCAGTCCAGCACAGAGGGGATCTGCACTTTCGACCATAGAGGGCTTCAAACAGAGCAGCCTTTATGCTTGTATGATAACTATTGTTGTATGAAAACTCGACAAGGGGTAAATGGATGTCCCATGCCTTTCCAAAGTCAATCACACAGGCTCTCAGCATATCTTCCAAAGTTTGTATTGTTCTCGCACTTTGCCCGTCTGTTTGTGGGTGGTAGGTTGTACTCATGTCTAGCCTAGTCCCCAGGGAACTTTGTAGTGACTGCCAGAATCTTAAAGTGAATCTTCTATCTCTATCGGAGATAATGGATATCGGAACACCATGCAGTCGCACTATTTCCCTTATGTAAGTTCTAGTAAGCTTTTCCATCTTGTCAGTCTCCTTGATTGGTAGGAAATGCGCGGATTTAGTCAATCTGTCGACGATGACCCATATGGTATCGAGTCCACCTGTCGCCTTGGGCAACTTGGTTATGAAGTCCATAGTAATCCGCTCCCATTTCCATTCTGGTATCTCCGGTTGTTGTAGTAATCCTGACGGTTTCTGATACTCGACCTTAACCTTAGCACAAGTAAGGCATTTACTTACGAAGGTAGCAATTTCTGCTTTCATGTTAGGCCACCAGTACAGTTTCTTAAGATCCAGATACATTTTATCTGAACCTGTGTGAACGGAATATCTTGTGTTGTGTGCTTCGGTCATGACTACGTCTCTGAAACCACCGTGTTTCGGTGTCCAGATTCGATCCATGAGATAATACGCTCTTCCACCCTCGATTTCTAGATTCTTTTCCATTCCTCTCAGGGATTCACCCGCCACATTTTCAGGTTGTAATGCTTCCTGTTGAGCCTCCTTAATTTGTGTGGATAAGTGGGAATGGATAGTCATAGACAGAGATTTGACTCTCTGCCCAGCGTATTCTTTTCGGCTGAGGGCGTCAGCTATCACGTTGGCCTTGCCAGGATGATAACGAATTTCACATTCGTAGTCATTGAGTAACTCGACCCATCGTCGTTGTCACATGTTGAGTTCCTTCTGATAAAAAATGTGTTGAAGGCTCTTGTGATCGGTGAAAATAGTACTCTTTATTTCGTATAAGTAGTGTCTCCAGATCTTCAGAGCAAATACCACTGCTTCTAACTCAAGATTGTGTGTCGTATAGTTCACTTCGTGTGTCTTAAGCTGGCGGGAGGCATAAGCGATAACCTTCCCTCTCTGCATAAGAACACAACCAAGTCCTTGGTTTGATGCATCACAATACACTACAAAATCTTCTATTCCTTCGGGAAGGGATAGTATCGGTGCGGTGCACAAGGACCGTTTCAGTGTTTGTAAAGCCTTCTCTTGTTTCGCTTCCCAGTCAAAGGCCACGCCTTTCTGGGTTAATGTAGTAAGAGGTTTCGCAATGCTAGAGAAGTTCTTTATGAATCTGCGATAGTAGCCAGCGAAACCTAGAAATTGACGAATCTCTGTAGGTGACTTTGGTGCCGACTAGTTCTCAATGGCCTTAATTTTGGAGGGGTCCACGTGTATCCCCTTCTCGCTAACAATGTGGCCCAAAAATTCGACTCTTCGAATCCAAAATTCGCATTTAGAGAACTTCGCATAGAGCTTCTCCGATCGCAATGTTTCTAAGACTTTTCGTAAGTGCTGACTATGCTCTTCCTTACTTCGGGAGTAGATAAGTATATCATCGATGAAGACGATGACGAACTGATCTAAGTAAGGACGGCACACCCTATTCATTAGGTCCATAAATACTGCTGGTGCGTTGGTTAATCCGAACGGCATCACTACAAATTCGTAGTGTCCATAACGAGTTAGGAAAGTTGTCTTGGAAATATCCCCTTCTAGCACTCGTAATTGGTGATATTCGGATCGTAGATCTATCTTCGAGAAGTAGTTTGCTCCTTGAAGTTGATCAAATAGGTCGTGAATACGGGGTAGAGGATAGCGATTTTTGACAGTAAGTTTGTTCAGTTCTCTGTAGTCGATACACATGCGGAACGATCCGTCTTTCTTCTTTACAAACAGGACCGATGCTCCCTAAGGTGAGAATGTTGGTCTAATGAATCCTTTTTGAAGGAGTTCGTTAAGCTGACTGGAAAGTTCTTGCATCTCTGCTGGTGCTAGGCGATAAGGCGACTTCGTTACTGGGGTAGCCTCTGGAACTAAGTCGATTCTAAACTCGACTTGGCGTTGTGGTGGTAATCCCGGTAGTTCTTCTAGAAAGATATCGGGAAAGTCGCGTACTTCAGGAATGCTCTTGATGTCTCTTAATTCCTGACTCATATCAACGATGTGCGCAAGAAATGCATGATCATTCTTTTGCAAACACTTTCGAGCTTGGATGCACGAAATGATGCGAAGGTTTTTACTTGATTTGTCGCCGTAAATCACTAATGTTTCGTCGTTAGGAAGGCTAAGACGAACTGCTTTTTCAAAGCACAGGATGTTGGCGCGAAAAAGACATAACCAATCCATGCCGACTATGACGTCGAAACTTTTAATTTGGACCGGCATGAGGTTGATTGGGAAAGAATGACCGTCTAAAGTTAACGTACAGTCCATGTATATGCAGTTAGTGCTTTCTGTTTTTCCATTGGCCATCTCTACAGTGAATGATTTTTCTAACTTGCTAGGTTTATGTTTAAGTAAGTGAATAAAGTTTTGACTCACGAAGCTTCTCTCCGCTCCACTATCGAATAATATGCATGCATATGAATTATCGAGAAGGAACGTACCAACAACTATAGTCGGATCAGCTACGGCTTCATCGTGGCCTATAGCCAAAACTCGTCCCACCCCGCCGGTATTTGCTGCCTTTGGACAGTTTCTCTTGTAGTGGACCACCTCGCCACAACCGTAGCAAGTTTGGCCTACACCCGCGCTGGGAACTTGAGTGATCGACTTTGCAGGATCCTTGCAGAAACGGACAGTGTATCCTTTTCTGTTGCAGTTGGAACACTGCATTTCCCGACAAGGTCCATGATGGTGATAAGTGCATTTCGTGCACTTTGGAAGGTTACCCCCATAAGGCTTTGTTGGGTAGGGATTCGTAGGAACGGTAGTAGGTACAGTAGCAGCATTCACTGAAACCAGTTGTTGTTTCTTCGCGGATTCTTGGGAAGACACACCCTTCCCTTTATTCCATACTCTCTTCCTGTTATTATTGCTGTTGTTTCCCTTTTGTGGTTCTGGTGTAGCAACCGTGGAGTTCTGATGACCTCCGTAATCAACAAGAGATTGTGCCAGTTCCTTCGCACTTTCAAAAGTATCAGGTTTTGAAGCTAACACTATGACATCCCCAAAATCACGGCCAGAAAAGACCGATTTCATTTATGCTTTTTAAAATAATTTCAGAGTAAATCCTTTTGATTTAAAAGTGTTGCGGAATTTGTTCCCAAAACAAAACATGATAAAATAATATTTATCAAAGCATTTCATCAAGAGATGCATTTTCATTATATAATCAAAACTCGGGATGTCATGTTCCGATACAGACCATAAAGCATAAACGATAACATTACAAGTCATTCAACAAATATATACATATACAGACTTGTAAACAAAACAACTCGATGATTCATCCATCTTACGCCCTTGCGCCACTTCCTGTAATACAAACAAAACTAAGTGGGTCAGGCTTGGGAGCCTGGTGAGCATATAGGGTTTCCAACCCATAATAAATTAATTATATTTAATTTCACCAACCAATCACTATCCCGATTACCAATTCCCGTTATCCTCACTTTACGTCCCTAAAACAACATCTATCTCAAGGGACCTAATCTAGGATTTTCATCGGGACGGACATCACTGCTAAGGGGTTTCCTCAACAATAGATATCCTAAAGGCAACCATGAGGGGGACAGAGTACACCAGTGAACACATCGTTCACAACACCTACAGGTTATGAACCTGCTAGCGTTCCACTGGACTGTCTAAAAAGAGTCTGTGGTCGTTATCCATACTCCGCTGAATAACTAGATCAACAACAACAACAACATCGAGGCCTCTCATCTGTTTATTTCACACCAACTATCTACCCATGTTCTACCCAACATATTAGTAGATAAAAATATATATTTTTATACATAGTTTAAAACATGTATAGCATTTTCATTCAATATATATTCCACAAATGAGGCACACCCACATAACACGTATTTCATAGAAAGCAATTCAGATCTATGAGATGGAAGAGAATGAATATACATTCACACATATAACAACAATATTATACACATAACACGTATTTCGTATCAAATACTTCATAATCATGCGTTAGAAAAAAGTAACCACACACTCACACATAAAAACCACAATATAATTAATACACTCAAACCATACTTGTATTATTATCGTGTTTATGAAAGGTAGTATACACTCACTTGATCAGAAAATGATCAGACAGCACTACGACTTGCAGAAGTAGTAATCCTCAGCAGATCTGGAAGATCTTCACAAAAATTGAACTTCTCGCGGGCAGAGCTTTGGCTCGGGAACCGCACTTCTCGGGATCTTCGGGATCTCGGGACTTGCTTCGGGGCTCAAGAATATTACCGGGGCTTCGGGGTATTTCTGGCACGCAAATCGAGGAAAAACAGGAGAGTGAAGAGAGAAAATGAACAAAAGAACCGGCTGCCCTCGCATCCTATTTATAGGAGGCTGGAGCCTCGGAGTACGCAGGGCGTACGCGTCCGAAATCGTCACTGCGTTCGTCATCCGAAGAACTCGAGTGCGAAGTGCGTCATGCTTCGCGGTATGTGGGGCGTACGCTAGTACGCTGGGCGTACTTCGGATGAGTCCGATGACTCCTCTTCGGATAATGTCGGATTTATTAATTAAATTTAATTACAAAATATTTAATAAACTTCGGAAATTCATATCTTCTTCATACGAACTCCGTTTTCGACGTTCTTTATATCCACGCGTAGGTGAGACTACGCTCTACAACTTTTGTTTAGACTGCATCGGCTAATTTTGAATTATTTTTTATTATTTATTTTTAATAGACCGGGACAGAAAAACTTCATTATAAATTCATAACTTCTTCGTTTGACGTCCGTTCTCGCCTAACTTTTCATTGCTTCGATACCAACAACGAGACCTTCAATCCTCGTTTAGATTGCTTTGGATAAAAACCGCTCGATCTCAAATCGAGTATTTCAGGCTGCATACCGCTAAGCCGAAACTTCGATAAATCATAACTTCCTCATACGAAGTCAGATTTGGGCGTTCTATATATATTCGGAAACCTCGTTTCAACTACTACAACATTATCCAAAGATATCAAGTTTATTTTACACTTTAATTTTGACGCTTATTTTTATTCTTAATTAATCAAACCACATAATTAAGCAATTAAGCACAAAACACATAATACACAAATAACACACTTCTATTATTTCAAAACGGGTTACAAAGGTTAACCTAGACTATTATATCAACATTAATGACAAGCCCAGAAACACAGGCATTACGATTCTCTCCACCTTAGCATGATTCTGTCCCCGGAATCACATATCAACAAACAAATGCGGATAGCGACCCATCATGTCACTCTCCGTCTCCCAGGTGAGATTCGGCCCATTCGTGGGTTTCCATCGGACAAGCACTAACTCGACCATCTTGCGTCGCAACTTCTTAGTCTTTCGGTCAACAATTGCCTCTGGTTCTTTAATCAACCTTTTGTTCTCATCAATTCTCAACTCCGAAAGTGGAATCATGTTGGGAACTTCTCCCGTGAACTTCCTCAAATAACACACATGAAAAGTGTTATGAATTCCATTCAGTTCTTCTGGTAGTTCGAGCTTGTAAGCTTGGTTCCTAATCCTCTGAAGAAATTTAAACGGTCCAATAAACCTTGGACTCAACTTTCCCCTTTTACCAAATCTTATAAGTCCCTTCCACGGCGAGACTTTAAGCAAAACCGAATCTCCAACTTCAAAAGTCATCGGTCTTCGCTTTTTGTCAGCATAGCTCTTTTGACGATCCTGAGCTGCTAACATTCTTTCCCTAATTATTTTCAACTTTTCAGCAGTTTGATAGACTATCTCCGGCCCCATAAACTGCTTTTCCCCAGCCTCAAGCCAACAAGACGGCGTACGACACTTCTGTCCGTACAAAGCTTGGTAAGGTGCCATCTTAATGCTCGAGTGGAAACTATTATTGTAGGAGAATTCTACCAAAGGTAAATGTTCATCCCAATTACCTAGGAATTCCAAGGTACATGCTCTCAGCATATCTTCAAGTGTTTGTATCGTTCTTTCACTCTAACCATCAGTCTGCGGATGGTAAGCTGTACTTAAACACAACTTGGTACCCAATTCCTCTTGTAGACTTTTCCAAAACCTCGAGGTGAAACGGCTATCACGATCCGACACAATCGTTAACGGAACACCGTGAAGCCTCACAATCTCCTTCACGTAAGAATTTGCAAGCTTCTCCATAGGCCATTTCTCCTTGGCTATTATGAAATGCGCACTCTTAGTCAATCGATCAACGACCACCCAAATCATGTCGTGACCATTCTTTGTTCTGGGCAGTTTAGTGACAAAATCCATAGCAATGTCTTCCCACTTACCCATAGGCACAGGCAAAGGTTCTAAACTCCCATACGGTTTCTGATGTTGTGTCTTTACTCTCGCACAAGTCACACACTCAGCCACATACTTTGCAACATCAAGCTTCATCGTCGGCCACCAGTAGTAGGGTTTCAGGTCCCTATACATTTTAGTGCTACCGGGATGAATTGAGTAGATGGTCTTGTGAGCTTCTTCCATCAGAAGATCTCTAATTCCTCCGGAATTAGGTACCCAAGTCCGATCTTGGAACACCTTCAGTCCGTGACTGTTTGTATCAAACACTAATGTTTTTCCCAAACGTTCCTCCTTTCGGTCATTTTTCTCAGAAGCTTCCTCTTGAGCTTTCTTTATACTTTCCACAATGGTCGAGACAACTTCAATTCTCAACGCTCTTGGCCTTTTCCTTTCAAGATTGACTTTCCGACTGAGAGCATCAGCAACAACATTAGCTTTACCGGGATGGTAAAGTATCTCACATTCATAGTCTTTAAGTAACTCTAGCCAGCGTCGTTGCCTCATATTCAATTCCTTCTGACCAAAGAGATATTGGAGACTCTTATGATCAGTAAAAAGTTTGCACTTCGTGCCATAGAGGTAATGCCTCCATATTTTCAGAGCGAAAACTACCGCTGCCAACTCCAAATCATGAGTCGGGTAGTTCTTTTCATGCTCTTTCAGCTGTCGAGACGCATATGCTATCACCTTTTCTTTTTGGGTCAAAACACAACCCAATCCAACCCCAGACGCATCGCTATAAACAGCGAAGTCTTCAACTCCATCGGGTAAAGAAAGTATCGGTGCCTCGCATAGCTTCTTCTTTAGCTTCTCGAATGCTTCTTTATGCTTATCACTCCAAGCATAAGTAGCTCCATTGTGGGTCAAAGCTGTTAATGAACTAGCGATCGAAGAAAAACCTTGGATAAACCTTCGGTAATATCCGGCTAATCCCAAAAAGCTTCGGATCTCCGTGGGACTTTTCAGTTGCTCCCACTTTGTCACAGCTTCAATATTTGCCGGATCAACCATTATACCTTCTTGGTTGACCACGTGACCCAAGAATTGGACTTCTCGAATCCAAAAATCACATTTGGAGAACGTAGCATACAACTTCTCCTTCTTCAAAACTTCTAACACTTCTCGCAAGTGTCTGCCATGCTCCTCCTGGCTTTTTGAATAAATCAGAATGTCATCTATGAACACTATCACATATTTATCAAGGAACGGGTTACAAACCCTATTCATCAAATCCATGAATGCTGCTGGAGCATTGGTTAGTCCAAACGACATAACAAAAAACTCGTAGTGTCCATATCAGGTTCTGAATGCAGTCTTCTCGATATTTTGCTCTCTTACTTTTAGCTGATGATATCCTGACCTAAGATCGATCTTCGAGAAATAGCTCGAACCTTGCAATTGATCAAACAGGTCATCAATCATTGGCAACGGATATCTATTCTTTATTGTTGCCTTGTTCAGCTCTCGGTAATCAATGCACATTCTCATACTTCCATTTTTCTTCTTTACGAATAACATCGGAGATCCCCAGGGTGATGAAATAGGTCTAATGAAACCTTTGTCCAATAACTCCTGAAGTTGCATCATCAGCTCCTTCATCTCCATCAGTGCTAATCGATAAGGTGATTTTGCAATTGGCGTTGTTCCTGGTAACAAGTCTATTCTGAACTCCACTTATCTATCAGGTGGTAATCCAGGAAGATCTTCGGGAAATACTTCCGGATAATCACATACGACAGGAATGCTCTGCATTGCCTTTTTCTCCTTCTTAGCATCTATCGCGAATGCTAGATACGACGTACATCCTTTAGCCAAACACTTTCTGGCTTTCATCAATGAAATGATTCCATAATTTACTCTGCGTTTATCTCCATACACCATAAACGACTCTTTCCCAGGCGGGTTTACTTTGACTATCTTCTTCTTACATAAAATTTCGGCGTCATTGGCGCTAAGCCAATCCATTCCCAGAACGATGTCGAAACCGTTAAGTTCTATAGGCAATAATTCCTCGTCGAACTTATTCCCATTCAGATCAATTAAGATGTTTTTCATACGATGACTAACAGGTACAAACTTGCCACTAGCAACTTCGCCTAATAAGGCATTATCTAGTCTATCAACAGGCAAAGCTAGTTTTCTACGAAATTCATGCGATATAAAGGAGTAGTTGGCTCCAGAATCAAATAAAATTTGGGCAGGCAAATTGTTAACGAGAAAGGTACTTGAAGCGACATCAGCTTCATCTTTAGCAGCTTCCAGTGTCATCTGGAATGCTCTCGCCTTTGGCTTTGGCGGAATGTTGGGTCTAGCTGTCTCCTTCTTCTTCGGGCAGTCCCTCGACATGTGTCCCTCCTCACCACAACCATAGCAAACCTTCTTAGAGAGGGTACATTCATTGGCATAGTGCCCTGGCTTTCCACATTTGTAGCATGTGTTCGCTACCTCACATTTTCCATGATGCTTCTTCTTACATTTGTCGCACCATTTCGCTTCACCTCCACTTCCCCTCGAACCAGACTTCGAGAACTTGTTTTTCTTATTGAACCCTGAAGTTCCATCGAACTTCCTCTTTTCACCAACTTCTATCCTTTCCAAACCCTTTTCCTTCTGTTGGGCTTCCACATTCTTAGCTGCACGAACAGCCGTTTTCAGAGTAGTTGCCATCTTGACTGTCGGACCAAAGTCGGCAGGCAGTCCACTAGCAAACCTCTCAATCTTGGAGAGTTCCGTTGGCACTAGGCACGGAAATAACTTCATTTTCTCAGTGAATGCAGTAGCATAGTCGTCTATGCTCATTTTCCCCTTCTTCAAGTTTTGGAACTCATTGTTCAGATCAATCAAATCTATATCTGAACAATACTGAACCCTTAACTGTTCCAAGAATTCCTCCCATGACATTTTCAGGGCTTCCCCTCGTGGCATAGTATCCGCCAACAACTTCCACCAACTCAAGACTCCAGTCTTCAGTTGTCTAACTGCAAAGACGGTCTTCTATTTGTTGCTACAGTCGCAACTTTCAAATACCATCTCCATTTCGGAGATCCAATCCGTTATCTCAACAGGCTTTGGGCTCCCAGAAAGACTTGGTGGCTTGGCACCCAAGAAGTTCTTATACATTCGCCCATCCTTGTTGTTTCTCCTTTCCGGATCGTTCCTTCGTTCTCCTTGAGTCCCAACTTGACTCATAATGCGACTATTGTTCCCTTCCTCCGATTGCTCGGGAATCAATTCGGGTTCCTCAATAGGTATGATAGGTTCATCCCTATTATCATGAAACATCTGTCGCATCTCATCCCTTTGTTTGGCTAACAAAGCCCGAATCATGGCTTGCACCGCAGCCATTGTTATTGGTTCTGGTGTTGCTGCTACAACAGGCATTTGCTCAATCACTGGCGGTTGATTCCTGTTTTCATCCGCGTTTCCATCGCCACTCCTTGTTCTCACCATTTTCGATCTACACACCGAATAAGGTGAAATTAGATCCTCATTCACGATAGATATTCAAATCATCCTTATCACTCTGAAACGTTTACATGCTAGTTCTAATACCGTAGACATACGCTTAGAATCCTACACACATAAGGTTTCCAGATCCGGTCGGCAACAGACAGTAGATCTGAACAATTAATATCATATATGGCAACATATAACATTTAGCACATAAAAGTATTCTAGGCAACTTTCCTAAAATAAACTAGTGCTCGTGTCTAAAATCCAACAGACACACATCTCAAAATTCCACTTAGCATTCTAAGTTTAAGTCTAGAAATCCTACAAATTCCTAGTTCGCTTAAACTAATGCTATGATACCAACTGTGACATCCCCAAAATCACGGCCAGAAAAGACCGATTTCATTTATGCTTTTTAAAATAATTTCAGAGTAAATCCTTTTGATTTAAAAGTGTTGCGGAATTTGTTCCCAAAACAAAACATGATAAAATAATATTTATCAAAGCATTTCATCAAGAGATGCATTTTCATTATATAATCAAAACTCGGGATGTCATGTTCCGATACAAACCATAAAGCATAAACGATAACATTACAAGTCATTCAACAAATATATACATATACAGACTTGTAAACAAAACAACTCGATGATTCATCCATCTTATGCCCTTGCGCCACTTCCTGTAATACAAATAAAACTAAGTGGGTCAGGCTTGGGAGCCTGGTGAGCATATAGGGTTTCCAACCCATAATAAATTAATTATATTTAATTTCACCAACCAATCACTATCTTGATCATCCATTCCCGTTATCCTCACTTTACGTCCCTAAAACAACATCAATCTTAAGGGACCTAATCTAGGATTTTCATCGGGACGGACATCACTGCTAAGGGGTTTCCTCAACAATAGATATCCTAAAGGCAAACATGAGGGGGATAGAGTACACCGGTGAACACATCATTCACAACACCTACAGGTTATGAACCTGCTAGCGTTCCACAGGACTGTCTAGAAAGAGTCCGTGGTCGTTATCCATACTCCACTGAATAACCAGATCAACAACAACAACAACATCGAGGCCTCTCATCTGTTTATTTCACACCAGCTATCTACTCATGTTCTACCCAACATATTAGCAGATAAAAATATATATTTTTATACATAGTTTAAAACCTGTATAGCATTTTCATTCAATATATATTCCACATAACAGATGAGGCACACCCACATAACACATATTTCATAGAAAGCAATTCAGATCTATGAGATGGAAGAGAATGAATATACATTCACACATATAACAACAATATTATACACATAACACGTATTTCGTATCAAATACTTCATAATCATGCGTTAGAACAAAGTAACCACACACTCACACGTATGAACCACAATATACTTAATACACTCAAACCATACTTCTATTATTATCGTGTTTATGAAAGGTAGTATACACTCACTTGATCAGAAAATGATCAGACAGCACTACGACTTGCAGAAGTAGTAATCCTCAGCAGATCTGGAAGATCTTCACAAAAATTGAACTTCTCGCGGGCAGAGCTTTGGCTCGGGAACCGCACTTCTCGGGATCTTCGGGATCTCGGGACTTGCTTCGGGGCTCAAGAATATTACCGGGGCTTCGGGGTATTTCTGGCACGCAAATCGAGGAAAAACAGGAGAGTGAAGAGAGAAAATGAACAAAAGAACCGGCTGCCCTCGCATCCTATTTATAGGAGGCTGGAGCCTCGGCGTACGCGGGGCGTACAGGCGTACACGTCCGAAATCGTCACTGCGTTCGTCATCCGAAGAACTCGAGTGCGAGGTGCGTCATGCTTCGCGGTACGCCGGGCGTACGCTAGTACGCTGGGCGTACTTCGGATGAGTTCGATGACTCCTCTTCAGATAATGCCGGATTTAATAATTAAATTTAATTACAAAATATTTAATAAACTTCGGAAATTCATATCTTCTTCATACGAACTCAGTTTTCGACGTTCTTTATATCCACGCGTAGGTGAGACTACGCTCTACAACTTTCGTTTAGACTCCATCGGATAATTTTGAATTATTTTTTATTATTTATTTTTAATAGGCCGGGACAGAAAAACTTCGTTATAAATTCATAACTTCTTCGTTTGACGTCCGTTCTCGCCTAACTTTTCATCGCTTCGATACCAACAACGAGACCTTCGATCCTCGTTTAGATTGCTTCAGCTAAAAACTACTCGATCTCAAATCGAGTATTTCAGGCTGCATACCGCTAAGCCGAAACTTCGATAAATCATAACTTCCTCATACGCAGTCAGATTTGGGCGTTCTATATATATTCGGAAACCTCGTTTCAACTACTACAACATTATCCAAAGATATCAAGTTTATTTTACACTTTAATTTTGACGCTTATTTTTATTCTTAATTAATCAAACCACATAATTAAGTAATTAAGCACAAAACACATAATACACAAATAACACACTTCTATTATTTAAAAACGGGTTACAAAGGTTAACCTAGACTATTATATCAACATTAATGACAAGCCCAGAAACACAGGCGTTACAAACACGCTTGATCGAATTTGGGGCGACAGTCCCCAAATGTATCTCTCTATTTTCTTGCTCTCAGGAGAAATCATATCTGGACAAAGGATTGCTAGATTGCAGAATCTATTGGTATAAGTTGCTATGTCGGTACCAATCATTCCAAGAGTCCAGAGTTCATGCTCGAGTTTTTGAATCTCCCCTCGTGTACAGTATTCTCTCATCAACATGATTTTTAAGCTCTCCCAGCTTATGGAGTTTGCCACTATCAGGGTAAGTACCTTAACGTGGCCATTCCACCAAGTTAAAGCTCTATCAATAAGGGTGAAAGTTGCAAACTTGACTTTGTTGTGCTCGGGACAGGAGCAGATTTCAAAGACTGATTATGTCCTTTCGATCCACTGCCTCAGAGCCATCACACCACTAGTTCCATAAAACATCCGGGGTTTGGCATTAGTAAAGTCCTTATAGTTGCATTCTCGGGGTTGCCCATGACTCTCGCCATGGTTGGATAGGTGTGTGCCAGTCCCCGAGCCAGTAGTACTCGAGTTATTGATCTGTGACATGGCAGCTGCTACAGCTGCGGTGACTGTTGCTTGGAACATGACAGCATCAAATTGAGGAGGTGGAGGTGGTGGTGGTATAGGTGCTTCCCCACCGTTGTTTCGCCATGGGTTCCTACGCGGAGGCATCCTTCAACTATAGGTTGAAGAGATAAAGATAAGAATTCCATAGAATAGAAACTGTATGTGTCTCATGAACTAAATTGCTATAGCCCAACGACAGATGATAGTACGAGTCCAAAAATAGGAGAATGAAAGTTATTTGCAAGACTAAAAATATGAAACAAGCATTTGGTTTTTCCATAACTTTTTAAGGATTGAATGAAATACTCCACGTACTAATAATAGTGCCACTTATATTAATATAATAGTTGATACAATGATCACGAAAATTTGACCCCTATAAGGGTCTCCAGTTACAAAGTTTAAGAAAAATTAAAAACTTTTAGCCGAGGTCCTAACTTATAACAAAATTTGAGATTTTGGCAAGCACTACTTGCGACGTAGGTTGCGCTTGGAGCTTGACTCCGCATCTGATTGCTTCGATTCCATTAGACGCCTATCAAAGGCGGCTTGTTGTTCCCTCAATTCCGCGAGGGCTGCAATCATTTGTGCTTGAAATGCCTCGGTTTGGAGTTGGGCATTGTCCTGAATTCTGTCCAGCCTACGGATGTCAGAAGTGTGAACCTGTACTTCTACGTTGACATCCCGAATCCGGCTAGCTTGAACTCCGGATTGGTAGGACTGATTGGCTAGTTTGCCAACCATTACTGGGAGTGCCCGATCAACCGAACCTCCGCCTCGAACATCGTAGAAGTCTCGGCACATGTCGTAAGGAGGGTGTAGGTTTTGTTGTTGGCTCCAATGGTGGAGGTGACTTCCCCAGACGGGAGTCGGTCCTTGAAAGTTCCTTACGAAGACGGGAGGTTGTGCGGGAGGTGGATTGATCACTTCTGGCTCTGAGTCGGTACCAGAGTCATCATCTAATTCTATGGGTTCTTCGTCCTCCTCGGGATCATCTTCGATCCATCCCCCGTTGCCTTGGTTGGGATAGTAGGGGTCGCCGGGGTGGTGAAATCCAGCCATTTGACTGTACGAGAATAGGGTTATAAGAATCGAATAATGCTTGGAACATGTAAGACTAAACAGGTATGTTAAGCTATCCTAAGTAATAAATACTCCTATAGTATTTAAATTCATGTGTTTGATTCCCGTGATGTTTTGGTAAGTTTTGACTTGTTGCCTACTACGAGAAATCCTTAATATATATTGGTCCGATCTCGGACAAATATAGTTGATCATGCTATATTTGTCCCAAATCCGATTACATATATCGAGTCTTAATCGTAGTGTCCAACTTGTCTAAATACTTCTTGTATAGTTATAATCATGAAAACATGTTTGTTGTATGCATGTATTTGTACTTGAATGACTAACATTAAAAGTTAAATGAAATGCGACTTAGGCGTAAAACAAAAATGTTTTATTAGAGAGTATTAGTCCCTTAAGCATTTATAGTTTGTATATCTTATGTGGTTCGATATACTTAGTTCACTATAAACATTGCTCTGATACCAATCTGTCACACCCCCAAACCGGAACGACGGAAACGTTCGGGGGCGGATGACTTCATGTGGTAGCATAACAAATGAATACATAGTAAAGAAAGCAATACAACCATCATATATATAATTGAAAGTTTACATTGTTAAAAGTACATGTTCAAAACCAATTACAATATGATGCCAAAATATGAATTTAAACTGACGACGCAGCGTCCCTTCTTCAAAAGCTGTTTTGATACCTGTAATTACTGAATCTCTGGGACATACAAGTGGTTTTGAAAGAGTAGATCAGCATTTAAGCTGGTGAGTTTCATAAGTATTAAATGACAATGTTTGTATGAAAATGAAATGTTTTGTTTTTGTTTGTTTGTTTCTAGAAAATCCCATATTTTCTACTAACATAAATGTAGCCTTCTAACAAGACAAATGTTTGTTTCTAGAAAATGTATGTACGTGTAAAATAACCAATATGTTTGAAAACCTCGTAAATCAATGTATTTTTAATACCTCATGTGAGTTTTATAACCATACTATGACTCGGAATGCCTATACACAACGTTCTTCAGGCGTTGGAATGTTATGACGTTTGTCACCCCAAATGGTGGACTGTAGCTAACAGTCAAGGCGCGGGTTGTCAAGCCCGTATAGATCTATACACAAAAACCATGCTCCCCCTCCAAAGGATTCTGGTATATAATACAGGACTTGAAATGTGTACTCAAACGTACGTGAAGTTAATGTCTCACATATCTTAGTATAAAAACAGATTTACGTGTTAAAATGTTCGTTTGTTCTTGTATATGAAAGTGACTTCTTGAAAAAAAAAAATTCTAGTATGTAAAAGTTAGCAATATTCTCGTAAAACTATACCTATTATAGCTTTCTAAAAGTGTGTCTCATTTGTTTAGAAATCCCTAGAAAATGAATCACTTGATATGAAAGTATAGATTTTTATAGTGTCTAAGATAGACATGTATACATATAATCTAAGCAAAATGTTTAGTTTATACATGCATGACAACAATTTATATTTCAAAAGATAAAATGCTATTGTAATATATTTTATATACGAGAGTTCCCTATATGATTCTATTTAATAAAAGTGTATAATAAAACTTTATATATAACACCCGATAATCGTGTGTTTTACTTGTATTCCCCCCCCCCTTGAAAGCATATAAAAGCATTTAGAATATTTAAAAGGGTTAATTAAGGGGTATGAACTCACTTGAAAGATCGAAGAAAGGCGAGATGAAAACCGGGCATAATTTCTTCTCGGGAAAACGGATTTTCTCGGGATTCTCGGGAATCTCGGGAGCACAAACGACCTTCGGGACTTGAGCAAAATGACCGGGGCTTCGGGTTAGCACGGGCACGGAAAACGAGGCAACAACGCAAGAGAAATGAGAGAGAAAGGCAATTTTCTTCGGAACCCTCGTATCCCTTTTATAAGGGCTGGGAACCGCCTCGGTACGCTGGGCGTACGCGTGCGTCACGCATGACCGGATCCTCCACTGCCTCGGACTCAGATGGGACGGGCTACTAGCTTCGCATAGGGCGAGACGTGGACGATTTGAAGCCTAGCCCTTGAGTACGCGGGGCGTACGCCTGTACGCTGGGCGTAACTCGGATAGGCTTGCTGACTCCCCTTCGGATAATACCAAGGATTAATAATTAAATTTATATTTTATTTAATTAATAAACTTCTAAAATTCATATCTTCTTCATACGAACTCCGTTTTCGATGTTCTTTATATCCACGCGTAGGTGAGACTACGCTCTACAACTTTCGTTTAGACTCCGTCGGAAAATTTTGAAATTATTTTTATTATTCATTTTTAAAATGTCGCGTTAAGAGAATTTCGTTAGAAATTCATAACTTCTTTATCTGACGTCAGTTTTTGCCAGACTTTTTACCGTTGAAATACCATTGTCGAGACCTTCGATTCTCGTTTAGGTCATTCCGGCCAAAAGTCGCTCGATCTCCGATTCGAGTTTTTAGCTGTCTGCTGCTAAGCCGAACTTGGAAAAATCATAACTTCAATATACAAAGTCGGATTTGGGCGTTCTTTTTACGTACGATCACGGTTTAATGACATCAAACATAGTAGGTAATTAAAATAAAGACTTTTTGGACATTTTATTTTCAAAGTTAATTTCATTAACTCAAAAGTGGCTACAATACTTGACTTTTTAGGTCATTACAAAGAGTTGAAATATCGGGTTGTCACAGTTACTGATATCAGTTAATCTTATAGAATGATGTTGGTGATAAGTTCATGTTACTGCATATCATTATATACTTATAAAGCTTGCATTTTTTCTTGAACAACATTCATTTGAAACTCCCATGCATTTTTTCTTTTCACCGTATTCATTTGAAACTCCCATGACTTTTCAATTTCTTTCTAATAATTATTATAAGTTAGTTAATAAAGTTAAATAAATATAAAACATAAAGTGTAATCATATATAAAGTATTTCAATATTAAAAAAATATATTTTCTTCTACTTATAAAGTTTGTTTTTAACTTCTAACATATTATACTTAATTTAATAGGTCTAATATGTTGTATGTAAACCATTATCATTTTAAAGCTACAACTTTTGATCAATTTGTATAAAATACATAAATTGTTAATTTAAATACAACCTTACAAGATCAACTTAAACATAAAATTTAGTTGAACTTAAACAACCCAAAGAATATTTTGTAAATAGTTAAAAGTGATAAATTGTAGTGTGTTTCTAATAATGATTATAAATTGGTCAATAAGGTTAAATAAGTATCAAACCTAAAGTGTAATAAAAAAATAAACTAATTTCAATATTAAAATAATATTTTTACTTCTACTTATAAACTTATGTCTTTAACTTTTAACATATTATACTTAATTTATTAGATTTAATATGTTGTTGTATGTAAACCATTATCGGTTTAAAGCTACAACTTTTGAACTGTATGGACAAAATACTTAAATTGTTAATTTAAATATAACATTATATGATCAACTTCAATATAAATTTCAGTTCCACTTAAAAAAACTTAAAGAATATTTTGTGAATAGTGAAAAGTGATAAATTGTAGTGCTAAATACAAAAACTAAATTGTAATATCAATTCTCTAAAATATTTCCTAAAGATATATTTTATAATCGTTAAAATTTTTGAAATAAGTAGCTTAAAATAACTTACAATAACAATAGTTAAAAATAACTCTATACAAATGATTATATTGTTACTTTTAAAATCAAAAAAAAAATGTTTAATGTTGTAAATAATTACACTGATAGAAATTAAAATGTTAAGCAAATAAATTTTAAAAATGAATTAATAATAACAACAACTATAAATAATATTAAACCATATATTATATTTAATTTTATTCATGAGTAACCCGCAGGTAGAGGTCATTCAAAAGATTGAGATTATGCAGTTTTAATAGATGTGTATATTATCATATAATTCAAAATAATCAATATACTATATCAACTTAGTATACGAATTATTATATCAAATTTAACAACGACATTATTGTTATATTTAAAAAAAAAATATTTGTAAAGATTTCAACTATATAGATAGATGCTTCTGCGCAACGCGCAGGCATTTGTCTAGTTATGCTTATAGAATAATGCACATATAAAATTATGGTTATTTATGATTATAGTCATATGAATGCAAATTATTCTGATTATATGTTAACATGGTGGTATATTCTTTTTTGTAGTTCAAAGTGACAATGTTGCAGCACAATATGGCTCTTGTAAACAATTCATTGGAGTTGATGGTTCTTTCTTTTTGATTCCAGAGGTTGAAGCTAGTTGGATACCTCCTATGGGTTCAATTTTTAAAGATATCAAAGATGCTATTAAGTGGTGTAAAGGATATGCATTAAGATCTGGTTTTGATATTAGAAAATCAACAGAGAGGAAAAAGAGTGGAATCACAACTTCGAAATATTTTATATGCAATAGAGGGGGATTGCCAAACACTTCTACCTTAGACACGATTAGTGATGATCATAACAAGCAATTGAGAAATAGTAATTGTAAACGCACAAAAGGTGATCTAAAAATATTTGGATTGGTCACCTTCCTTTTCCCTCTTTCATTCACATTCGGACCATTTTCCCCTTTCTCATATAAAATATGTTCTTCATTCCCTTCTAACTCTCCATCTTTATCATTACCCTCAAAATTATCACTAGTTTCTGCATCGTTCATTAGTTGGGTTATTTAAAGATCAAAGGAAGGAAATTCTGAATTTTCAAATGTTAGTTTTTTTGGAACAGGAGATTTGACAACTGGATTTGGAATTGTATTTGAATCTGGATTTCTGCTTGAGAATATTTTAAATAAATCCTCATCTAATTTTTCTATGAATGAATCAGACCAAGGGGGAAAATCAATAGATATACCTTTTGGATTGTGTTTTGGTGTAACAATTGAGCTCTCATCTATGTTGTTGTCTCCAACCATCTTATCTACAATATTCATACCTTTTGGATCATGTTTTGGTGTAACAATTGAGCTCTCACCTATGTTGTCTCCAACCACCTTCTCTACAGTATTCCCCTCCCTAATCTTCTCCCTACCAATCATTTCACCACCCTCAACAAGATTTTTGCTCTCAACATTCTCTTCTAAATTCTTCTTTCCAATAGTTTCGTCTATATTATTCACCTCTAAAGCCAAATTTATTTTGTCATCAACATTTATGCCTTCAAATTCTGTTTGTCTTTCTGGATTGTGCGGATGTCTAATAGTTTCCTCGCCAATATTATTCTCTAAACCCAAATTTATTGGGTCGTCAACATTCATATCTTGATCTTCTTTTTGTCTTTCTTCATTCTCTGGAAACTTATGTTGTAATGGTTTAACAGCTAAAAATCAACCAACTTTGTATTCATTCCTTCATCCTTATCATCATCAAAATCATAAATATTTGTTTTATTAAGCTCTTCATCTCTATCTTCTTTGACTTCAGCTCTCTCCTTAATAGTTTCTAATTTCTCTCGACTAGAAAAAAGTGTAGTTGAAAATATGTCTCTAAACTTCCTTATCATCTCCTTCGTTCTATTGTCTTCAGGGAATTTCGATAGACAGTGAAAAATAATATCTTCCATATTATCCTTTTCAGTTGAGACATTATTGAAAATGTTTTCATACTTTTCTTCATACTCCTGGGAAAAAAAAAGACATTAGAATATTTTTCTTATATTAATTTAGGACATAATTAAAATATATTCTAAAACATAATTTAATAATATATTCTACTTAGAATATACCTCATTACGTATGCCCTGATTCTCATTCTTCTCACGTTCTAAATTTGAACTTTGTTCAATTAGATTTCCAACCCCAAATCCACCAGCTTCAATCTCAAAAGATTGTCTTTCCTTCAACTTATCTGCTATCCACATTGTAACTAATAGTGTTTTACGTTCAATTTTTTGGAGCTTGCACTCAATTTCATCACAGTAAATTAGCTGCATTATTTCAACATCATATTAGATATCCATTTTTAAGAAAAAAATAAGTATATGAAAAATATACCAATAGCAACAACATCGGGCCTCTGTAATAACACTTAGGGTTGTGTGGAAGCCATCTCCCTTTTGAATTTTTCACACAATACAACAAATATGCACACCAATAGATTTTAGAAATGTCATTTACTTCACACAGTACAACAAATATACTAGTAGGATTAATCGTTTATCGCTAGTTGACCGTCGAGCTACCCCCGAACGATTTTCACAACCATGATATATATATATATATATATATATATATATATATATATATATATATATATATATATATATATAAAGAGAGAGAGAGAGAGAGAGAGAGAGAGAGAGAGAGAGAAGTATGTTCAATTGAAAATATAAAAAAGGTTAAGAATAGAAGAATCATTCTCAGTCAATCACTTATAATGCCACAAAATGCTTGGAGTACCACGCCAACAGATGATGAATAGTATTTATATATGAATATAAATATAAGTATATTCATATATAAATACATCACCTCCCCTCCACCATCAACCACGACCAATACCTCTACAACCAACCACCTCCACCAACACCCACCGCCGCCATATTCATATATGAATAATCACTTATATTATACTTATTCATATTAGGGCTGTCAAATATGAACCACGAAGAAGCAACCAACATACTACCAACCGAACGAAGTTAATTGTTATTACCGATTTCAATAATCACTTTGGTCGGTAGAACCGTACAATTTCAGTATACTTGGTACGGTAATGGTATTAAATTTTAAATATTACAGTATTAGCATACCAACCAATTTATATATATATATATATATATATATATATATATATATATATATATGGTTAGGTTATTTTGTTTTTACTAACTATTGTGTGCCAGAATGCACAGATCTGAACCATCGGATGGAATATAATCAAATGTCATGATTTGAGGGTCTATGGTAGTAGAATAGGATAGCATGTACCATATAATCACACAAATTTCAGCATAAGGGCATTTTAGTCAATTAACCTATATTAAAAAAGGAAATTTTCGGATTTTTAGGGATGATTAATTCCTTTATTTTTTAAAAATATGAATATTTTAAATTAATTCAAATTTAAAAATCCGATTTTATTCTGTCAGAATGATAGAATGTCAACCATAAAATAGTAAATGTATTTTTCGATTTTATTCTGTCAGAATGGCAGAATGCCAAACATAAACTAGTAAATATATTCTGAAAGAATACACAAAATCGATTCTTGAACTAATAATATATCAAAAAATTACATTGTATGATTGTGATTCATTAAATAATAACAAACATTCTAAAAGAATAAACAAGTATAATTCTTAAAAAATAACAACATTCTTAAAAAATGAGTGTGATCATTCTTTAATTCATTCTTCAACCCTTTCCCATCAGGTCTTCAATCCATTCTTGAAGCATTTTCTACCAGAAATTCATTGCCAAGTAATTTGTAGTGATACACTTGTAAAACCTGCACATTAAACATACAAATAATTAACTATAATTCTATCAGAATACAACAAATAATATTCTTACAAAATAAACTATTCTGGATGAATATTCTTTAAGAATTTGTATTATCAAGAATATACCCAACAAACAAAATAAGGAACTAGAATCAACCTATTCTGACAGAATAAGGAACTAACATTCTTCGGGTTCCATGTGTTTCTTCTCGATATGCTCAATGTATTTAACTGCAAATTCTGACAGAATAAGGAACTAGCATCAACCTATTGTTATAAAAATGGCATCCAGCCCAATCTAAATTGAGTTGTATATTTCTGAAAAGAATAAAGAACAAAGTGAAGTAAAAACATTAATGATTTTTAACTATTTTTTCATTGAGGCATTTTATCGAACACATGGAGGCCATGACAGAATGTTGTTTCAAGAAATTACCTGTGATCAGATTAAGCATATCATGCAGGCTAGCACCAAGTTCTTTTGGCATGGCTTCTAACAAGGGTATCAATGGACGAAACTGTGACCCATTCAAACATGTAGCTGCAAAGGAGACAAACACTGTTAACAGCATATGTTAATGGTGGAAAAAAGAAAATTTTGATCAGTTGAAACACACACACACACACACACCTGAGATAAAGTTCTCATTTCATATTTCACTCTCAAAATCTGTCTTGACCAATTCTTCAATGCCTTCAATGAAACCCGTCTGCGTTTCTTCGTGTAATCCCTTAAATTACCTGAAGCACATGCCTCTGTGATGAAGTTCAAGGTGCTGTTTTTAGTATCCCTCCAGAAAGTGTAAAGAACAATGATGTTTTCATTCTCTAATGTCTGTAACAATTTGATTTCTGAAAAGAGTCTCTTGAGAATAGATGGATCTCCACCGAAGCTTCTTAGTTTTACTTGGTTCCATGCCACATCTCTTCCGATCAAATCCCCTGTACACCTTCTTCACTGCACCAGCGCCTAACAAATCATTGTATCTCCCAAATTCAATCGAAAGTTAATGAGTACAAAATTCAATCAAAACATCGAAATTGTAAGACCTGATTGAGATAACGAAGAGTGTAAATTAGGAAAAGTGAACCTGAAACGTGAACATGACCGCCAACCTCCTCCGCCTGCAATTGTCGGCGCTTCTCGGGTTCTGCGAGTGAAATCACGGCCGCGATTGCTGCGACCGAGCCGCCTCCGATGACTGCCAGTGTTGTTCCCTCAAATGTGTCGGCTCCTAGTGCGGATACAGTTAGGTTTCTTCGATTGTTTAATTTGTAGGATTTAAGATTAGGATTGGAGAATTGTGTGGTGGTGAAAGAGACATTGTGGGAGTCCGATGAGAGCATAGGATCCCTTAAATAAAGGGATATCAGTTGTTAATTTTGGATATTCATTAATACATATATGTAATATTACTAATTTACCCTTATTTAATTAATTAATTAATTAATTATTTGCTAATTTCTGATTGGTGCATTTAGGCACACAATATTTGTTAAAAACATTTGAACCTATCTCTCTCTCTCTCTCTCTCTCTCTATATATATATATATATATATATATATATATATATATATATATATATATGTATGTATAAAATCAAAATCGTGTTTTCAACTATCAAGTGTGTTTACCTTTTACAATTTTAAAAACATGATATTATAGATTAGACGTAGCCAATATTTATTACCAAATTAAATTAAAAAAACTTAAAAGTTATTTCAAAGTTAATAATATTCTTAGTAACTAAAATAGTTACTTTACTAACTTATAATACTAGACAAGAAAATTGTCACATGTTGTTGTTGGTCTTTAACTATTACAATTGGAAACTAGAATGAAGTTTGTAATCTATCATTACCAATCTGTACCAATCAAATTTGTTGGTATCCAAATTATTTGGTATCGAGTATACTTGCGACAATACTTGTTATAAAAAATTTATACTAATTATAGTTGGTACAATACATGGTTTTAGTAAAAATAAATTGGTATCATACCATGTTCAACCCTACTTCATGTATGAATATACGTATTCATATATGAATATAATTTGTTCCATCAACCCGGTGTGCTAGAGTGGTTAAGCAGCAAAATCGAAATGAGTAGTCCAGATTCATTCCTTCATTCTCAACCTATTTTTGTTCATAATTTAGGTTTTTTGGTTGTTATGTTGTGAATTGTATTTAGAATATGCTATTATGTAAATGTTTTCTCAAATAATGTAAATTTATGTTTTTAAGTTGTTAATTGCGATGTTTTAATTTTTTTGTTTAATTATGTTAATGTTAGTTTTAACTATATTAATAAAAAAAACTATAAGTTTTATGATGTAAATACATGACTTTTTATTGATTTTAACATAGGAATACATGATTTTTTTGTAAGTTTAAGTTGTTTTTAAAATTGATCTGAATATCTATTTATACAGCACACAAGCTATTTGATTAAACAATGAATGAAAGTCCTGAAATGTTTTATTAAATTGTGAATTTGTATGGTGCATACAAGGTGTTTGATGAAAATGTTTCAACAAATCAAGTATGTTTTAAGTTATGAATATTATGAAAAAGAGCCTTAAACTGTTTTATTAAACTATAAATGAAATTCATAAAATGTAAGCTTTAAGTTGAAAAAATATGTTTTGAATGTATATTTTTTGAGCACTAAACTGTGAATTCTCTATATTAAGTTCCAAATTTTTGTATTAAACTATGAATTAACTTCATTAAACTGTGAATTGACTGTATTAAATTGTGAATTGAATGTATTAAGAAGTGAATTAACTTTGAAAGACGCACCAACTTATAGATCTGAAGATATAAATATAAGTATTAAGTTGGGAATATGATTGTGAATGTATTATTTTTGTATATTAAATAATGAAATTATTAGATTAAGCTGTGAATTTTGTATATAAAACTGTAAATTAACTATTTTAAGTTGTGATTTTTTAATGAAATTTGTGTTAAAATATGAATGATTTATGTAATTATGTTTATATTGATTTTCTTGTGAATATATTTATTTTTTATGGTGTATAAATATGTAAGAATGTATTAGGTTTTATAATTATTTTGCATTAAACTCCGAATTAGTGAAATTATATGGTTTATTAAACTGTGAATATAATATTTAAGCTGTGAATCTATGATTTTATATGCATATCTGATTTGAAATGAATGATGGTTGTAACGGTGGCACGGGTGGTTGGTGGGTTGATTTGGTAGTCGGTGGTGATAAAGTTTTGGTTTGGATTCTTTGAATATGCATATTAGTGTATAATGGATTACATTAATTTATGAATTTTATGTATTAAACTGAGAATGGACTTTATTAAGTTGTGTATTTTATACAGATTTTATTTTTAAATATGAATAAATATATGCATATATCTAATAAACGATACATTTTTAGAGACGTCTACAATTTAGAAAAGTGAAAATTAAATTTGTCAAGGAATAATTTTATTTTTTTATTAAATTATATATATTTGGCTGCAAAATATAATGATATGTGTTAAAAAAAATTACCAAGGAAATTGGAGCCAAAATCTTTGTTTTATTAACTTGTGAATACAACCAAAAAATGCCACTTAATTTGGTGTTACTACGACGTTGGTCTGCAAGTTATCCGGCAGGGGTCCGACGATGGTCCAACGACAAGTAGCAATTAGTTGTAAACTAGGAAACGGAAAAGTTTATTTAATATAATATTTATATTTGGTTTGTCCAAAATGCCCTTAATGAAACATTTAAAAAAAAATAGTTCTTAACATTTTTTTGTTTTCATTTTTTTCTAGTGAAATATTCTAATATTTTGTTATTCAAAAAAATATAATATATGTAATATTATGATATTCTAAAACAATATTTTTTTAATATATTTTACATTGAAATATTCTAAAAATATATATTATACATATTATACTTTTACGATGAATAAAATATTAAAAAATTTCATTAGAAAAAATTGTTCTCAGTATGTCACAAAATTTTGTCCGTTTCAAATGAACTTTTATATATATATATATATATATATATATATATATATATATATATATATATATATATATATATATATATATATATATATATATATATATATATATATATATATATATATATATATATATATATGAGAGAGAGAGAGATTGTGTTTGTGTTTGTTTCAGCAGAACAATACAATGTATCGGATGATGTAACATATATACTTTGATGTTGGGGTGAACCACTTTTGAAGCATGAAGGCAATTTGTTTATTAATGAAGATCGAGTTTTGGAGAAAGCAAGCATATATAAAGTGTTTAAACAAGGTGTCACACACTAAATATGTATTTATTAATTAATTAATTCAATAGTTGTTTAATAAGACATCATTTTCTTTTGTTTATTTTATGTTTATGACGATGTTTTTAATTAGGAGCATTTTATAAAATTATAAACTATCTGAATTATTATATCTATTTTTTGTTACCCACACACTTTTATTATAATAGAAGTGCCAAAAACAACAATATATTTTTTAAGTCTTAATATTTTAAAACAATTATGTAAACAACAGTGTTTACTTGATGGTTTTTTGATCTTCAAAACCTTTTTTTTGTTCGAACAATATTGTTTTTGTATTAGCTAGCCATAGAAAAATATAATTCGTTTCCACTAAGAAACGTCATAATACAAAAACTAATCGCATACTTTTATTGTTTGAATAATATAACATTATATATTTATTTATTTCTATTATTTTACAATCGAAATTAGTAGTAGTTGAACCAACAAAGGAAGAGGTGGGGCATGCATACAAACTTGTTGTACTACATATATATAGACCACCATACATATTAGAAATCGAAGAATAAAGGGGTGAGGAGTATGCTAACCTAACATGAAAATAACAAGGATTAATAAAGAACATGGCAGAAATGGATTTGGAATTTTACTGATCATCGTTATTAAAAGCTAAAAGTCTACAGAAAAAAAATAAAGCTAACAGTCGATGAAAATTTTCGACTTTTTTTCTAAAATATTATTTTCATAATTTTTTTATCCAAAATAATAATAATAATAATAAATAATAAATAAATAATTAAAATTATCGTTTTTTTGAAATATTTGTTAAATATTCTAGTAGAATATTAGAATATTTTATATATCTAACAAATCTAGTAGAATACTATTTAATTCTAACATTCTAAAAATTACACTATAATATTTACGGTGTAATATTCTATTAGAATATTTCACGTATTTAAAAAAACGGTTATTTTTGTTTTTTTTTTAATTTTTTTAGGTAAATAAAATGACGAAAATAATAATTAAAAAAAATCGGATTTTTTCTTTTATTTTGTATTTTAAATTATTTTTAGATTGTATGTTATGGTCTCACAAAATTAATATGGTCTTAAATGAATCTCTCTCTCTCTCTCTCTCTATATATATATATATATATATATATATATATATATATATATATATATAAAATGAGTTATATTTCACATTAAAAAAATTGTTTAAAATTATAATGTCTCCATTTGGCATTAAATAATAATGGAAAAAAGAATCTTTGTAGGCATGATTGCCAGAAATTATTATATTCTGAAAAAAACTGGAAAATGATAGAATAAAAATTTCAAAAAAAATCAACAAATGTGGAGAAGAAAACAAGGTAGACATACAGTGTGTAAAATGAGTCCTTGTACTTTAGAAATTAATAGATCAACCCCTTTAAAAATTAACAGATAGATCAACCCTTTTGATTTACTCTTCGCTTCTCACCATTAACTACCATCTAGGCAAAATAGATAAAAAAAAAAAAAAAAAAAAAAAAAAAAAAAAAAAAAACCGTCGTTGTATTTTCACTTATTATTTTTATTTTAAATACTAATACTACATAATATGCATGTCCAAATATATTTTTCGTTGAGGTTAATAAAATAGCTTACCATAAATTATCAGTTCCATATTTTAATAATAGTTATGTTACCGTTATTGTTAGTCGTTGTTTCGTTGTTAATAAACTACAAATAGCTAGATATCAAATAATTTATCTATAATAACATAGTGTAGCAAGTAAAAAAAGATGTATAGAACCATGAAGTTCAATTTACAATTCAACATCATCTTATCATATGTGAATGCAATATTGTTCCATGATAAAGATCTTAGACAACATGTTCATAACTTTTGAGAGGATACAAGCCCCACATACACAATAAGAAACTCGTAGCCCTAAAATGTGTTATGATGATCATGAGCTTGTTATAGAAAAAAGAAAAGATATCTAGTCAAATAAAACCGATCAAAGGATTATGCATTGATATTGTTCGGCAATGCATTAGGTTTGTTTGGCAAATAGTGAATAATTTAGTTCAATCATTATGAGAGTTTGTTATGATGATAGAAACTTAGGCAAGTACAATTTCTATTTCCCAAATTGCATAGGAATATTTGAAAGGTTGTTGGCCACTACTAAATAAAAAGCTTGCTACACACATGATGAAATCCTAGTGAACTGTTACTTCCATAAATATACATATTCATATGTAAATGTATACGTCAATAAATTGTACAAGCATGCTTCCAAAAGACCTTTGTAAGTTTTATTAGTAATGAACATAAAAGACATGTTCAAACTCAAAAGATAATAACAAACAAGATATTCATAACCATATGAAAACTAAAATTTTCAATGAATGAAAGTGAACATGATTCTTTTTGGGTTTTCTTAGTGGCTATTTATTATTCTCATTGGGTAACTTTTATTTATCAAGTTTGGACATTTAAGTTTTTCGTGGATTACTAAGAATATGCTATTGAAAGTATATAAAAAAGAACTCAAAGGGAGTTATTTGTATGAAGACACAAGCCCAAAGGGAGTAAGGTGGAAATTGGAATGGAAAAGAAAAAGATAAAAGAGGAGTTAACCCCTTAATTATCAACTATTTACAATATTGCCAATACGGCTTCTTTATTCTTTTTCTTTCTTCTTAAAGCACTTGAGCCTATTTCACAGATGAAGAAGCAGAGGAAGAGAGCAGGTGGCCTTCTCTCTTAAGCCATCTCTCTCTCTCTCTCTCTCTCTCTCTCTCTCTCTCTCTCTCTCTCTCTCTCTCCACCCTTCTTCTAAACCACTTTCACGAAGCTCACATATATATACGTATATATGTATGTATATATACATACTGTCAAATCTGTTCATAGTGTCAATTATCAGCTCCCTTTAAGCATCCTCCGAAACCCTTTTCTTTCTGATGATTTGTCTGATAAATTCAGCAAGTGAGGAAAGAAAAGATTGAATTTTGAAAGAACCCTGATAAAATCTTGTCAAAAATGGCGGATTTGAAGGGAAAAAAGACTAACAAGTCAAGATTATCACTAAAAACCCTACCTTTTTTCTTGTCTTCATCCAATGATCAAAACAAATCAGTAAAGAGATTTGGGGAACAAAACGGTGTCGTTGGGCTGGGAATTGTGGTCGCTTTAAACAACGAATCATCGGGTCATAATACCCAGAACCCGGTTTTCTCAGTTTCACCCAGATCCAACCCGATCCCGATATTTAGCAAGAGACCCAGTAAGGATGATGTTGAAATCGAGTTATTGGAGGAGTATACATGTGTGATATCGCATGTGGGGAATAATATGATCAAGAAAAGGGAGTATTTTGATGATGGGTTTAAGAGAAGAAGTGTTAATGGCGGTCGGACTACTAGTTATTGGGTCAGCACCACCGGTGGTGGTGGTGGAGTGTTTTGTTCTCCGTCGCCTCCGGTGGTTATTGGTGGTGGAACGATGTTTGAGGATGGGGATTTCTTGAGTTCTTGTCATCTTTGTAAGAAGAAGCTTCATGGATTGGATATCTTCATGTACAGGTATTGAATTATTCTGATTTGTGATTCTATAAAGTTGTGAATTTTGAGTTATTTGATACTTGTTTAGAACTCATTTCTTGAAGATTTTGGGTTCTATGATTAATTTGCTAAAAGTTGATGATTGTTCGAGTTCATTGTTTTTTATTATTTGTGTATTTTAAACTGGTATTCAAAATTCAAAGTAAATAATAGCTCTTGATTTAAAGATCCATAGGGACGTTTTTTTCACTGCATGATAAAGTGTTTGTTTAGAATTAATGGTTGTAAAAAATAAAAATATAAAAAGACAAAAAGTATTTTCGAAAATGTAAAGGGAAATACACGGAAAAACGAATGAGTGTCAGATTTCCAAAAAGTTAGTGGTGTACTTCGAATGCTCATTTCCATGAGAAAAGTAGCTCTTTTTGTATCAACTTAAAGAATAACAATCATCATAGATAAATACATCAAGTGCCATTTGGCCTAATGATATTTTAACAATCGTTTAGGTTGCGAAGTTTAATTCCCTATAGGCTTTGTTAGAGAATATTTTTTAAAAAAAATATATTCACGTCTTTTATATAGACAATAAGATAGATCGAGAGGGAGCAATCCCACTTTTTTTGTAAATTACATGTGAAAGACATATTCTAACATATTTTGTTATGTGGCTATGTCACCTTATCACTTGTTATGTGTAATAAACAAAGTTGTAGATACTTATAATATCCATTTGTAACTAATTATTCTTATTGTTCTTTTTTAGAGGTGAGAAAGCGTTTTGTAGTGAAGAATGTCGATACAAGCAAATCTCCATTGATGAACACAAAGAGAAGTATGCGTCGGGTGTGAGGAAACAGCCAGAATACACTGAATCTCTATGCTCCAGTCCTATGCAGCTTCCTGCTGGGATGATTGTAGCATGAAGGTTTTCGAATTATATATACATATTTTATATATAATATATATAAATATATAAATATAAATAACGAAAATGGAATATAAAATGAAATGTGGTTCGAAAACGAACCCGAATAAGTTACTTTTGTTCGGAAGAAAAGAAAAGGATAAAATGTGAATCGGGGAATCGAAGGTGAAAGAGGGGTTTTAGGGTAGTATTTGTTTTTTTGACTTGGAAGTTTTGTTTGGGATTATGTTATAGTTTGTAATCGAAGGATTGGGATTTTGGATGTACGAATACAACTAGTCATGCTCAATGTACAAGTTGTTGATGCATGAGTTAGCGTAAAGCATTTTTGCCTACTTCTAAGTTGTTTAACAACTTGTTTTGTCACTTGATGTATGTTGTTGATTATGCTTATAACCTTTTAACTGACGTGAAGTTTTTATTCGTTTAAATTTGTGGTAATATTCGACAATATATGTGGTGTGAGAACGGGATTTGTTGATACATAACTTTTATTTTATGTTGATTTTTTTTTTTTTTTTTTTTTTTTTTTTTTTTTTTTTGATATCGGTTTTTGTTGCTTTTCAGCTTCTGTTGCGTTGCGACTGAAGAGAAAAAGAGTTGCATAAACCTAGTTTTGTTTGTTTTAGATTGGTTATACTACTATTTGTTTATTCTTATTCATATTGATTATATTTAATATTTATTTTTGTTCTCATTTGTGACTAGTGAAGCACGTTATTGTTTATTTGATTATTTAACTATTCATTGCTTTTGCTTTTATATGTTTATAATTGTGTACTTGTTAATTGTTATTCTGTATCTTACTTGATTGTGATTCACATGTTTTAGTATAATTGTTATTTAGAGGGTGAAATGATTAGAGTTTCTAATCATATAAACAGGAGGATGGACAAGTTAGAACAGCAAATTTCGAACAAACAGTGAATATGAGGGTTTGTTCAAAAAGGAATTGTGAAAAAGAGTTGTTTTAACTTTTAAGTGTTAAAAAAGAATTATTGACTTAGTTTTTATATTATTATTTATTTATAATTATTTATGTAAGATATTTTTATTGCTTTGAGTTTGCTTTTTTTGAGAAAAATAAAAAAGAGAAATCCTATAATTATTTTCATAAACTAAAATTATGTCAAATCACCATTCAATTTAATTTTATTTCATATATTCTTAATATAACATTAATCAGTTAGTTTAAAAAAAAATATGGAATGATAACACTTGTCATAATTTTATGGGAAAATGATTTTTGAGGGTAACTAACTATTGCGTTTGTTTTCATTTGATCACTTTCCTTTAATATATCATCGATTGTTGTTTGTGTTCATCATAACCTTTTTGACTGGCTTTTGACATGTGATATCCGGTCAAAGGGTTATGGTGAACACAAACAACAAATTCGATGATATATTGAGTACAAAAAAAAAAATATGACCAAATGAGAACAAACTTTAACAGTTGGTTACCTTCCTGATTTATTTTCCCTGAAAAGTTAAATGAAATTAAAGTTGCAAAATTATCAAAGACTGTAACCTTCTTTGGCCATAACGTATATGAAGAGCGTTTCGGAGGGGTAACTTCGTTAAAACATGGTCTATGCAATGCTTACCGTGGTTAGCTGTCAACACCTCTCTGCAAAAGGATATGACTGTATATGAGAGGTATACTTATCAACATAAACGTTTACTTCAATGTATATTATGGTGATGTGTCTGCAAAAGATGCATGATAATGTATATATTGATGTTGTATCTTATCCTATGAATTCGATCTTAAAGCTAAGTAAACTCAAAAATCACAATACTTGTGATTCCACTCGTTTGCAGACTTGTCTAGAATCCATGATACGATAAATCATTTGATTAGAAATGTAAATATAGTCATGAAATGCACCTGCTTAGTCAAGATTCCCCTAATAAATATTCAAGTGTATTACAAAGTTGTACATGTATGAATAATGTTCTTCCGTGGGTTATGTTTTGAAGAGAAGCAATAATGAATCTCATAAAATCATTAATATAAGCAGGAGATGGCGTAGGATTTACTATAAATGAGTCAAGGGAAAATGACTCATAAGGGTAACTAACTGTTGAGTTTGTTTTCATTTGACCTTTTTCCTATTTTTTGTACTCAATATATCATCGAATTTGTTATTTGTGTTCACCATAACCATTTGACCGGCTATTACAGGTCAAAAGCCGGTCAAAAGGGTTATGGTGAACACAAACAACAAGTTCGATGGTATATTGAATACAAAAAAAAAAAAAGTAAGGGACCAAATTAAAACAAACGTAACATTTAGTTACCCTCAAGAGTTATTTTCCCTAATTTTATTGGATATGAACATTTGTAGGCATAAAAAATAGGAAACAATTTAATTTCTCAATAAAAAATTTAGGCCATAGACATCCATGTTTAAACAAATTTAATTTCTCAATAAAAAATTTAGGCCATGGACATCCATGTTTAAACAAATTTAATTTCTCAATAAAAAATTTAGGCCATAGACATCCATGTTTAAACAAAGTATCGTACAACTTAACCGCGATCAAAGATTACATAGTAGCGATCACTTGAAATAAACACTCTAAAATAGAGTGATCTCACAAGTT
Organism: Lactuca sativa; assembly: GCF_002870075.4. Lineage (NCBI taxonomy): Eukaryota > Viridiplantae > Streptophyta > Magnoliopsida > Asterales > Asteraceae > Lactuca > Lactuca sativa. The sequence continues at coordinate 201,685,448 of NC_056627.2, read as the reverse complement.
TTAACAATGGAACATTTAAAAAAAAAACGCATATTCTTATAACAACTTAACAAGTAAGAAAGAAAGAAATTATTTATCACCTTCCATCGATACTTCTAATAATACCCAAATAAAGTGCTTTGTCGTGATGTGTGAGAATAATGATAGCTATAAGCCAAAAGATCTATCATCTATGAATAAGCCCATGCTTAGCTAGCCTAGCAGTAGTCGAGCTGTGTCATGCAAATAATTAATTGTGATAGCAACTAATAAGCTTTGTCAAGCAAACAATTAACGATGACATCAATTAATATAGTTCGTTTTAGGCTATTATCTACTATTCTACTATTAGTCTATTACTATAGACTAGTAATATTAGAATATGTTGTAGTATGATGAACACGAAGAACGCAAAACACATGAAGTTTTAAAAATAATTATGATGTAATAATAACTTCAATCAGTCCAACCGGCTAAATATCAAACCGGTAAATTAGCGATCGTCCATTGATTTGATGACTAGTCTGATTTTCAAATATTCCTTATCAAAAAAATATTGCCTAAAATAAGGAAACTTTTCATATTGAAAAACGACACTTTTGTGCAACACTTTTGAAAAGGTAGCATTTTGGAAAACAAACTCTCGTGCAATTAGACTTTCAAAACATATGCAACAAACTCCATCTTGGGACGAACCGATCTTCAACACTTTGGAAACAATCGAAATCATATAGTGCCTAAAAGTCCTTAAGAACTTTATTTATAATACAAAGAAAACTCAAATTTGGTGGTTGGATTCCGATTTCGTCATAAAACAACTTGCAACATTCAAGTTTATTTATTTTCAATATTTAAATGTTTATACTTAATCACCCTTATGTTTTGTGAAAAATAAATAAATAAATCTTTAACTATATAGAGGTTAAGATCTACATCTAGGTTTTATTATCGATTGATTATATGACAATAATATTTTTTATTGGTAGGCGACTATCAATAATTTTATTTTTATGTAACTTTGTTAGTCATAAATAACTCCACGTGTTAATTATCAAGTTGTTTTCATTTCAGTTAGCAGTTAACTAATTGTAGTTAATTTGTTAGAGAGAGAGAATGTTAGCTGAGTTAGTCATCTACTTATTCTTGATCTTTCTGATCATTATGTGATAACGAAAGCAAGAATCAATGAAATCTCTTTCTCTCATATTATTTCTTCATCTTCATGTAACATGGTATCAAAGCTCGTTTTGATCCATTTTTTATTTTGATTTTGATTATTCATCTTCGCTTTCATCATGTCTAGTTTACAATCGCAATCTCAAATTGGAAATTCAAACAGTTCAATAGATCATTCCAGTCCATTTTTTCTTACCTCATCTGATAATCCAAGCTCTGTGCTAGTCTCAAATGTCTTCAATGGCGTGGGATTTTCAGCCTGGAAACGTTCGATAACCATTGCTCTTTCAGCTAAAAACAAACTTGGCTTTGTCGATGGTTCCATTGATCAACCTCTTTCTAATTCAAAAACTTATGCTACATGGTATCGTATCAATTCGATGGTTACAAGCTGGTTATTGAACTCTTTACACAAGAATATTGCAGATAGTGTTCTTTTTCTTCCTACTGCTAAAGAAATTTGGGACGAACTCAATCAACGCTATTCTCAACCTAATGGAGCGATGTTTTATCAAATTCAACAACAGATCTATTCAATTGCTCAAGGTACAGACGATTTCTCAACGTATTTCACCAAATTATCAAAAATATGGGATGAATTACGCATTGTACAGTCCATACCTAACTGTATATGCGGATCTGCTGCAAGCATTCGCAAATTTCTTGAGGAACAACAATTGATTCAGCTTTTGATGGGACTTAATGACTCTTACAAAGTAACTCGTGGTCAAATTTTAATGATGAAGCCTCTTCCATCGATATCTACTGCTTATTCTTTGTTATTACAAGAAGAACGACAAAGAGAAATTCATTCCTCTTCTATGGTGAATTCTGAATCTATTGATATGCTTGCTTTAACTGAACACAACAATAAGAAATCCTTGACTTGTAATCATTGTAAGAAGACTGGACATACAAAATCTCAATGCTATCGTTTAAATAGATTTCCCAGCAATTTCAAATTCACAAAGAACAAGAAGGAAGACTTCAAGAGTACTATTCACAATGCTACTGCATCTTCTTCTCCTTCATTGTCTCCGGAACAATATTAACTACTTCTCACTTTTCCGAACAACAATAATATTCATTCTCAATCCAGTCATGTCAATCAAGTTACTTCAAACATTTCTGATGATTCCCTAAATCCAGAAGGTAATACCTTCTCTTTTGAGCATTTTGTTGCTAATGTTTATCGATCTTCTTCACTTTTAAAAACTCACACTTCTTGATTGTTGATTTTGGTGCTACCAACCACATGTGTTCTAATCAATCTTTCTTTTCTTCTTTGCATAAACTTCATCAGCCACACACCATTGGTCTGCCTAATGGTCATAGTACTCTTGTCTCTTACTATGGTGAAGTAAAACTTCATAATTCAGTTGTTTTACATAAAGTCTTGTATGTTCCCTGCTTCAAATATAATCTCGTTTCCGTCCCAAAACTCATGACACAATGGAATACATTCATCATATTCACTGATGATCAATGTTTGATGCAGGACCCTTCCAAGAATGATCTTGCTCTAGGAATCTTTGGAAAAATGGTCAATGATATCTATGTTTTTGATCATCAAGAGATTCAAGATAACCTGTCTTTTAGTTTGAGCTTTTCAGTGTTCAAATTCTGTAATTCAGATTATGTTTCATTGTTTAGTGTCAAATTGTGGCATAACAGAATTAGTCATGTACTAATCAATAAACTCAAACAATTATTGTTAGTTTCATCTCATGTCAATGATCATTCTCTTGATTCTTGTCTTACTTGTTCTCAAGCTAAACAAACAAAACTTCCTTTTCCAAAAAGTAGTTATGTGTCCATTAATCCCTTTGATCTTGTTCATATCGACATATGGGGACCATATAAACACTCTACTTCTGATGGTCATAAATATTTTTTGACCATTGTTGATGATTGTAGTAGATATACTTGGATTCATTTACTGAAATTCAAGAGTTACGCATTTGTTTTGATCAAAGACTTTGTAAATCTCAATAAAACTCAATTTGGGAAAGTTATCAAGGTTATTAGAAGTGATAATGCATATGAATTGGGTTCAAGCACAAAGGGATTAGAATTTTTTCACCAACATGGGATTATCCATCAGACTTCTGTTCCTCACAATCCACAACAAAATGGTTTGGTAGAAAGAAAACACGGACACATATTGGAAGTTGCAAGGGCACTCTATTTTCAATCAGGTCTTGGTTCTGCATATTGGGGAGAATGTGCAAAAACTGCAATTCATTTGATAAACAGAACTCCAACTAAAGTTTTACAGCATAAAACTCCTTATGAAGTTTTATTTCAAAAGAAACTTGATCTCTCGCATCTCAAATCTTTTGGCTGTTTGTGTTATGCTTCTTCATCTCCTGTATAGAGAGATAAATTTATGCCAAGATCATACCCATGTGTTTTCATTGGATATCCGTACAATCAAAAGGGTTACAAGCTATTAAACATGGTTACCAAACAAATTTTCATTTCTAGAGATGTAAAATTTTTTGAAGACAAATTTCCTTTATTACCCCTGGTACAAAATTCTTCAAATTCAGATGATTCATCCTATATTCCTCAATCTATTTCAGATGATCATTCTATTTCTCAATCAAGTCAAAACCCTGTCTCTTCAAACACTCATGTTTCTGAATCAAACTCTCAACAAATTCCATTTTCTACTACTATGCCAGAACAACCTCTGAGAAGATCTTCAAGGATAGTGCATCCACCATCCAAGTTTCAAGATTTCATTTGTAGAGATATTGTTACCAATGATTTTTCTTGTTCTCATACTATCACCAATTTGTGCATTAACAATCTTTCTAGTCAACCATGTGTTGCTTCAACAACAAACAATTCACTGGTTTTTCAAGAAACTACTCATAAAATTGAACCAGCCTTCTATAATCAAGCAAAAGGTCATCCTGCTTGGGAAGCTGCAATGCAGAAAGAGTTTGATGCATTACTTGCTAATAACACATGGGATATAGTCAAATTGCCCAAAGGAAAGAAACCTATTTCATGCATATGGGTATATAAGGTGAAATCCAGATCTGATGGCACTATTGAAAGGCACAAAGCTAGACTTGTAGCAAAGGGTTTTACACAAAAACAAGGGATAGATTATCATGAAACTTTTTCCCCTGTTGTAAAATTCAATATAGTAAGAGCCATTGTTTCTATTGCAGTCAAAAGAGGATGGAAAATACATCAATTTGATGTAAATAATGCATTTTTGCATTGAGATTTTCATGAAGAAGTTTATATGAAAATTACACCTGGTTTAAATGTTCCTTCTTCTTCTCTTGTATGCAAGTTAAAGAACTCTCTCTATGGTCTCAAACAAGCCTCTAGACAATGGTATTCCAAGCTTTCAATAGCACTCAAATCAAGAGGTTATTCTCATTCTTTGAATGACCATTCACTCTTTATAAAGAAGACATCCAATACCATTATCATAGTAGCTGTTTATGTCGATGATATTTTGGTTACTGGAAACTATCCTAAAGAAATTCAGGATGTAAAGACTTTTCTTGATGTTGCAAAACATGTCTTGAAATATCTTAAAGGAACAAATATAAAAGGAATTTTATTGAACAATAAACCAAGTTTCAATCTTGAAGCCTTCTGTGATTCAGACTGGGCTGCATGTCCAATAACAAAGAAGATCTATAAGTGGTTTTTAAATCATTCTTGGTGGATCACCTCGATCCTAGAAATCGAAGAAACAAACCACTGTGTCTTTGTCATCAACCGAGGCAGAATACAGGTCTATGAGACGTGTATGTTTAGAGTTAGCCTGGTTGAACAGATTGCTTGTTGAATTAGAAGTTGAAGATCTTATTCCAATTCCTTTGAAATGTGATAATCAAGCAGCCATATACATTGCTAACAACCCAGTTTTTCATGAAAGGACTAAACACATTGATTTAGATTGTCATTTTATAAGATAAAAGTTGCAAGAAGGTCTTATTTCTCTTTCTCATGTTTCTACACATGATCAATTAGTAGATGTGTTCACTAAAGTCTTATCTAGTCCATGACATCAAGAAGCTGTATGCAAGCTGGGTTTGTCTTCTCCACCTCCAGCTTGAGGGGGGGTGTTAGTCATAAATAACTCCATGTGTTAATTATCAAGTTGTTTTCATTTCAGTTAGCAGTTAACTAATTATAGTTAATCTGTTAGAGAGAGAGAATGTTAGTTGAGTCAGTAATCTATTTATTCTTGATCTTTCTGATCATTATGTAATAACGAAAGCAAGAATCAATGAAATCTCTTTCTCCCATATTATTTCTTCATCTTCATGTAACAAACTCCTAGATCTTTACTCATCTTTTCCTCATGCTTAGGTCTAACCAGGCCCGGTTAAAATTGTATAAATTTGAACATGTGCTTTCACGCTTAAGTTTGACCATGACCCAAAAAATTCACCTTTGATGGCATACAAGTTTGAGTATTCCTAAAAAATTCAGTTACAAATAGTTAATATTCAAATTTAGAATTTCAATTTTCCATTACCATTATTAAAAAAAAAAACAAAACTGTAAAAGTGGTCATTGGTTTTTTTTTCAGGTTTATTGCAAAATTTCGTCATTTTTAAAATGTTTATCTGTGAATTTGGTCTTTTCCAAAATTGAAATGAATGTTATACATTTAATTTATTTAAGGGTAAAATTGTGAAATTGTTTAAGTGGTTTGCATTTTTTTTCCTGGTTTTGGCAGCTAAAGTTGAGTTTTTTTCAAAAGTGATATTGTTTTGGAAATGTTTTGTACATATGAGGTTGTTTCAACATGTTTTTGTAAAAATAAGGATGTTAACCCACATTCGATTACTTAAAAATTACATAAATGGTCCATCAAATATTTCAATTTCAACCCTTTATCTTATATGATAGAAATGGTTCTTTTTAATTTACAGTTTTAATATTTATTTTACACTATGTGAGACTCGTGTATTAGATGAGTTTATTTAAAAGAAAAAAAACTAAATACAAAATTCAAACATTTGAGAAGTTTGAATCTCTAAGAAAAGTGAGAAAATATTGAATTATAAAAATTAAAGCCTTTTTTTCTCTTTCAAATTTAAATAAATAAATTAGATAAATAAATAAAGAAAATTAATGAATCTTTAATTTAGTAATTTTGAAATTAGAATGAAAGTTAATTAATAAAAATTATATGCATTTATTATTATATTTAAACACTATCTAGATTTTAATAAAATGAAAAAAAAAACCCATAAAATTTCACGTTGAATAAAAATTAATTTAAAATAACCACAACATTACATGTGGCTAAATAAATAAGAATGTGAAATGTGACAAAAAATATCTTTATTTATTAGGGAGGATGATGATATGTTTAAAATATATTCTTAAATTCTATTTTATATCTTTATTAAATTTCACATATAATCTTGTTTATTATATATATATATATATATATATATATATATATATATATATATATATATATATATATATATATATATATATATATATATATATATATATAAGGCTGGGTTCAACAAATAAACATTTTAAACCTTAGAACCAAGGGACCAATCTTTTCTCAACATTTAGAGCAAATCTTTATTTATTAGGAAGGGTGATGATATGTTTAAAATATATTCTTAAATTCTATTTTATATATTTATTAAATTTCACATATAATCTTGTTTATTATAAAATTTTTATTAGATTATATATATATATATATATATATATATATATATATATATATATATATATATATATATATAAAAGGTTGGTCGGGTTCAACAAATAATCATTTTAAACCTTAGAACCAAGGGACCAATCTTTTCTCAACTTTTAAAGCAAATTTTTCATCATTAAAAAAATCCCTAAAAATATAGATATTCATAACTTTTTATCCTCCATCCATTAATATCAAATTTCATTAAAAAAATGATTTGTTCAGATTCACACTGTGAATAGAATTTGTTCATATTCGCATTGTAAATCTGTATAGATTCACCTTGTGAAATCTATGCAGATTTACAGTGTGAATCTATGCAGATTCACCCTGTAAATTTGTGCAGATTTATACAGTGAATTTATATAAAATTAATGATTTATAGTGTAGATTCACCATGTGAATATAAATATATATATATATATATATATATATATATATATATATATATATATATATATATATATATATATATATATCAAATTTGATATCAATGGAAAGAAGATAAAAAGTTATGAATTTCTATATTTTGAGAATTTTTTTCAATAAATAATAAGGTCTAAAACTTGAAAAAATAATGGTTCTTTGGTTCTATGATTTAAAATGGTTCCTTGTTGAACTTTTGCATATATATATATATATATATATATATATATATATATATATATATATATATATATATATATATATATATATGCAAAAGCTTATGAATAGTTACAAGTTGTGAGCCGAGCCAAACCACCGTCCCCTTAGTTCGCTGGTTTGAAATCGTGCTTTTTGTTTAGCCGGCTTCAACTCTTTGGTTGCGGCTAAATTGGACTTGGTCATATCGCCTTCTTCACAGCCACACCGCCACTGTCTTCCAGTCATATGACTATTTCATAATTAGCGTGTCCTCTATCGCTTTCTCATACAATATATGTGCTCCAGATATATCTTTCCTTACTTTCCATTCTCAGATGTGTGTTACTCTCCGATCCGAGACAAACCTCCATTTCTTCTACATTCACCAAAATAGGAGGTATCAACTATTGAATTTAGTGAAAGTAGGCCGATGAGCAGCTTCACCGCCAGCGATGGTTGTAGTGGTTAGGGTTAACGGCAGACGCAAGCGTTAAGGTATGCCATTTATTTTGAATCGGTGCCTCTAATTCTCTTCCTCTTTTATAAAAGTATATTTGACCTAATTTTGTGATCAATTTCTTCTGCAATTTATGTATATTTTCTTTCGGTCACCGGTGTTTTGGTAATTTTCTTTGTTTATCTTCGTTTTACACGCTTTTTAATGTTATGTGTATTGTTTGATTTGTGTGTCTTCTGACTTATTCTACTTATCTATAGTTCTGCATTTTCTGCTCCAGGGTGAAATCCAACTTCTACTCTGGTTGCTTCTTTCGGTTTTCTTGGTTGTTCATAACAAAAATAACTATCATGTAAAGTTCCCTCCTTTACATGTATGTTTTATCGGTTGTTTTCGAACAATGACAATATGCACGTCAAGTGTTTGCTGTTTTGCTTCATATTTATTACCTGCTTTTTCCTAACCTTTTGATCAATGAATTTTTTGTTATCTTTTTTTCTAGTAAGTACTGAGTTTTTTTTTGTTGAAGTCGAGGTTGTCTGTAGAGAGCTTTAGAGACATTGAAACTAATTATGTCATATTACTTATTTTATATTTCTTATATTATACTTTTGAACACCATACATTTTTTCCGTGTTAGATTACTTACAAATACCAATGCACATCAGGTGCTTGACAATATGTGTCAAAGAATATTCCAAGCTTCTTTGTCAAAGAGTGTTCGAACCTTCTTTGTCAAAGAATGTTCGAAGCTTCTTTTGTCGTGGATCTCTATTCAACTTCATTATGTAGGAGATTCGACACTTGAACCTAATATTGATGTTGCCAGCTTCATAACATTAGGTATTTTACTTCACAGAAATCTCAATGCTATAATTTTAAGAATTGTATGTGACAACCCGAAATTTCTATCTTATAAAATCAACCAATTCAATCAAATTCAGACTTGTTTCTACTATCAATTAGCACTGTTTAGAGTCTGTTTGAGTGTTTTAAGCTTAGTACATTCAAGAATCGGGTGTTAGGAAGTATCTGCTTGAGCCCATATTGCCTTAATCAAGCTTTAAACCCCATCATATGGAGTTTACGACCACACCACCATGAGTTTACGGCCGTAAACTCATGTGGGTCGTAAACTCATGCTATATGCATGAGATTTCATCACTTTTACTCATTGGTCTTCCATTCCAAGTCTAAGAACCCGATTTCTCTCTCAAGTATCATAGGATCTTCATCTTGATCTTCCAAAAATGTAAGAATTCTTTCCATTTAACTAGTTGATACAAAGCTTTATCTAGTACAACCTTTTGATTTCATCGATGAAATCATCTATTTTGGTTAGATCTTCAAGAAACACCAAGAACACACACTAGTGTTTTTGGACCTTAAACACCCTTTCAAGCTTCTAATATGTAAGTACACTCTCCTTAGCGTGTTAAATACTAGGTGATTTACACCTTGAAAACAACAAGAATTAAAGAACAAAAGGTGTTTAAGGCCAAGAGCATCTCCCTTGGCCGTAAACCCTAATTAGATGTGCACTTGTGCCAAAAATCCTTCCTAAGGCTTGGACTTCGATCTTGAACATTTCCTTATGGTTTGTAAGACCTTAAAACACACATAAGTACAAAATACCATGAGTTTACGGCCTTATAGGGCTGTAAACCCCTTTGGCCGTAAACTCATGTGAGTCTTCCATGTGGTTTAGCACTGCGCTACAAGTGTTTCCTAGTCCCTAAGGTTGTTCCATTTCATTATTAGTTGTTATAAACACTAATTGTATTCATATATGTGTCATTATCTGCTAAATAGGATCCGTGTGTACTCAAGCCTTCACTTGACACTTAGCATCCTTTATCAATCTTACATTCGAGTTACTCACTACAGGTGAGTTCATACCCCTTAACTTATCATTTAAATTATTTTAAATACTTTTATAGGGGGGGTACAAGTAGAAAACAAGTTAGTTATGTAATCAATCACATGTGATTTATAACTGTGTTTCAAACAAAGGATTTCATATACTTTAAACTGTGTTATCAAACAAACTGCTTTTAAATCATTTTATAAACTGACATTAAGTCATTAATATTTATTGTTAAACTATTCAAATGTATTACAAACCTTCTTTTAAACTTATATATTGTCAAAAGCATCTCTATATATGTATAGTTATATAAGTAAAGTTTAAAGAACTTAGGACTGATAACTCGCTTTATTTCCTTTTCCTTGTTTGGATGTGGACTTAGGGTATCGGTTATTTGTCCAAAGCTCGTCTAAATACTAGTTATATTATATATATATATATATATATATATATATATATATATATATATATATATATATATAAAGTTATTCATTCATTCATTCATTCAGACTACATAAATTACTAGTAAACTATAATAGGTATAGTTTAGGGGAGTAATATCACTATACAAATAGTATAACAAAGAATACTATAACAGAGAATACTATACAGAGAATACTATAACAGAGAATACTAGACAGAGAATACTATAACAGAGAATACTAGACAGAGAATACTATAACAGAGAATACTATACATAGAATACTATACATAGAATACTATTACTAAATCAGAAATACTATAACAAGGTCAAGATAACTTAATGTGAGATACTATTTCTTGATACAGCAACCATTTTGTTGTGTCACGTTTTGTAACCAGAATCTCCTGGAGGGAGAGCGTGAGTTTGTGTATAGATCTATACTAGATTGACTATCCTACACCTTGTTGTTCGCTACAGTGGGACTTGTAAGTCTATGGGTGCCAAATGTCATTTCTTCTGATGTTTTTCATCGTCGTGTTATAGTCGGTATTAGTATGGGACAACCTTATCACATTTTACCTTAAATAAACCAATTGTTTTAAGGTGTTTATTACTACAGTAGTCACTATATATAATACTGTAACGCCCCGATTCTCAGGTATGGGTTTAAATGGAAGTTATTTGGTTTCGAGACCTACTCAACGAGTTTGTTGCCCTACTCGGCGAGTAGCAGCGAGGTGGGATCGCATATTTAGTGGCCTACTCCCCGAGTCCATAAAGGGACTCAACGAGTAGGAGTAGGCAGATGAAACCCTAAATCTTGGGGTTTTGCACCCTATTTAAAGAAGCATAAGCCCCCTTTAGCCTCTTTGCAGTCCATTGATAAACCCTCATTCGTGTGGTGTTCATCCTTGTGTGTCTTGAGCTTTAGAGAGGAGTTTTTGGGAAGGAAGATCTTGGAGGACAAGAGATTAGGAGCAAGGAAGGTGTGGGAATTAGAAGTCTACCTCAGTTGGCATCATTTGAAGGTATCAAGTAGCCACCTTTACTTCATTTTCCTCCTAGACCTCATTTGTTTGAGATTTAGGGCTTTTATGGCATATTTGAGATGATAATGTAGGTTATGAGCTAGATCAGAAGTTGTAACTTCAGATCTAGACCTTTCTTGGGTTCTAGAGTCAGAAAGATATGAACTTGGCCATGTATGAAACCTTCCTTGAGTATGAAACCCCATTGTAAGCTTGGATTTGCCATTTAAATCCTTTGTAGCCATGCATGCATGTAGAGTTTGCAACTTTACGTGAAATGCATGCCTTAGAAGCTTAGATATGTAATTTGGAGCCACTGTATCACTTAAAAAGAGTCTGTATGGCTTATGGACTGAAGGAACTTGGAGAGTCGCAAGGACGACTTGGCGATTCATATGAAGATAGGCCTAAACTCGATGAGTTGGATGAACAACTCGGCGAGTCCGATGAAGATTTCCATAGAACTCGACGAGTGGTATGAACCACTCGGCGAGTCGGATGAGTTTTCCCCAATTTATGTATTCGTGTGTAACCGTCGAGTTGCAAGAAGGAAACCTCGACGAGTGGCCATAGAGTTCGATCGTAAACCAATAGAACTCGATGAGTCAGTCTGTGACTCGACGAGTGGACAAGTACTTCAAGGAACTCGGCGAGTAGTCGAGGGTACTCGGCGAGTTAAGGTCAACATGGACTGTTAACCTTAACTGATGACTTTGATTTTTGATCAGGGTTTGATTAGTTGACTGTTGGGGTACCTTGAAAGGTTGGGAATTTATGGGTATAATTATATTATGGTAATAGGTGGTGGAGCTTTTGACAGTGATCCGATAGTTGGAGTTCATCTACCGAGTCGACATCTACAAGGTGAGTTATCCTCACTATATCAATAGGGTCTACGGCACCAAGGTCGGCCCTTAAGTTGTTGTTGTTATGATGTGCTACATGTGGTTATGATCTATTAGATCGAAAACATGATAGACAGTATATTGTGCTCTTATGATCCGTAGGGATTGGTATGTTGGTGACCCGATAGGTCGGTACTCTAGTTACGAGGGATTTCTATGATCAATGATCAGTGAGATAGATATGTCTGATGTTTGCATATGCCAGTATATGATTGTTATTCTCATTTGGTTATTTGCTTGTTGGTTGGGTTGAGGCGGTCCTGCTTTGTGTTGAAGGCTAACATACCCTATGAGCGGTCCGGGGAGACTGTAGGCCCATGTGGCGGTCCATTCATGCCGAAGGCTCGGGACAGATTTAGTTAGAATGTAGGCCCTGCCTGGCGGTCCAGTTAGGTCGATGGCCCAGTGTGCATGTTGTTAATTGTCTGTTGTTGATATGGTATTATCAATGTGGTATTGGTATTTTGGGGGTAGCTTACTAAGCTATCGGGCTTACAGTTTTTGGTTTATTATTTCGGGTACTTCAGGAGATCATGGCAAGGCAAAGGCGTGACCGTACCGCTCCTCATCCTTTTGATCTAGTTTTTGGGACACTCTGGTGAATAATGATTTGAAAGCATTTTGTAAACAAATACTAACTGGTTTTATTTATGATTGAAAAAGTTTAAATTTGGCGTAAAATTTTTGGATGTTACAAGTTGGTATCAGAGCCTTGGTTTGAGTGAATTGGAGGAACACTCATTTGAATCCAGTCTCAAATCAAGGAAATTTTCGAAATAAATTCTAAAATGGTTTTCAAAATAAGGATAGAGGATGTAGAGGGTACGATCAGCCGGAGCCTGTAAGTAAACCTCAAAATACCATACAATTATTTGATATTATGATATGATAGAACAACATGCCAGTGCTAGGCTAGGAGTCTTCAGGAATCGCATGATAAGATATTCTTGATTAGATGATGCCTACTAGCCTAGGGTTTCTTGTATATGGAATTGACATCATAACAGTAGATGTTTAGTGTGTGCATTACGGCTGTGTATAATCAAGATCTTATAGCCTGAGAATGTCTGATTCGACCTTAGTGTAGGATTGGATATTCGAAAGTCTATTGTGTTCAGCATTATGTGTGGCTAGAATACACTAGTATTGCAGGGTTGGTGAAAGTTCCAAGGATGTGTGAGCTGTGAGAAGTTGTGAGACCAGTTGCGAGATAGTCGATATTCCCCTAGGAGAGAGGGTTGAGCGCATATTATGTTGATGATAGTGTTAGTGCATTTTGATGATACTTGAGACAAATATGGGTAGGTATGGAAGGTAGTATGGGCCCGTACTACTGAAAGCACAGGACCCATATGCGTAGCAAGGAAGTCACAACCCCTGGGGTTGTGAGAAATGGTCTCCCAATATCATGTCATTTATTTGACGTCTTGGTTATATTTTTCAGTATGGTGGTGACGAGACGTTTTACTACAGGATCCGATTCACGGTTAGGATCAGGATCAGGATCGGGAGACGGAGGGTCGGAAGTTTCGGTAGCACCTGATCCAATGGTACAGATAGGGACAGAGGAGTTGGATGCCAGGATCTGGGAGATTCTACACGATGAGATTGTTGTGGCGTTCCGAGCGCAGCTACCGGAGATGTTTGGGTCGATTAAGACCGCGATAGTTGAGTACTTTGATGAGCGGTATGCAGCTCTAGCAGAGATAACTGCCGCATCAGCCACATCGGCTGTAACTACAGCAGGGGTTAGAGGAGGAGCCATCAGGGCTTTCCAGTATCGGGACTCCGATAACACAAAGACCCTGATGTTTGATGGTATGCAGGATGCGATCAGGGCTATGAGGTGGTTATCTGACGTGGAAGTATGTTTCTTCATGTGTTCATGTCCTGCTGACCAGAAGGTCAGGTGTGCCTTGAACCTGCTAAGGCTTGGGGCGAAGGATTGGTGGAGATTGACGACAGGGTCGTACACTGATGCTCAGCAAGCTGCTGTTACTTGGGAGCAGTTCTGGGATATGTTCCGCACCCACTACGTTCCACGCGTTGAGCGGGAGTGGCTTGCTCAGGAGTTTTTGACATTGAGGCAGGATGGGGATTCAGTGATGGAGATCACTCGTATGTTCGCGGAGAGGGATATTCAACAGTTTGTTGCTACGCAACGTTGTGAGACTCTTTTGGATCTTCAAGATGCCACAAGGCAGCGTGAGTTAGAGATAGAGATGTAGTTGAGGGAGCAGTGTCAGGTTCCGACACAGTCTCATCTGGCACCTAAGCGGTCCAAGACCGCTGATACTCGGACCGGGGGTCAGCAGAGCCGCACTTGTGGAAAGTGTGGCATGGGTCATTCTGGGGTTTGTCGAGAAGGAGGTGGTTTCCACAAATGTGGCAAGGAGGGGCACTATGCCAGGGACTATCGCCAGTCTGCCCCTCCAGCAGATATGAGGATTTGTTACCATTGTCATCAGGTTGGTCCCGTGAAGACAAACTGTCTACAGCTCGCCGCCAAGCTGGCGTAGGGATCCGTATTGGCTACTTTGAAGATTAGTGATGGGAGGCCGGTCAAGGTGGAGCCTCCGAAGGCTTAGGGGTGTGCCTTCCAGCTTACGGCCGAGGAGGCCAACGCAGCACCGGATGTGGTTGCTGGTATGTTTCTATTTTCTATTTCAGTTATTATATATGTGGTATGATTATCAGTTGTACCTATGGTTAGGTACATTTCTAGTAAAATCTTTTCCTGCTTTGGTTCTATTCGACTCGGGGGCGAGTCGGTTGTTTGTGTCTCAGGCTTTTAGTAGAGAATTTAGGGTGTCGGTAGATGAGCTTGAGTGTCCGTTGCGAGTTTCGATTGCCAACGAACACGAGGTTCTGCTTCTTCGGTCTACCAGGGATGTGAGTTGGATATTTTCAGGGTATCCTTCCCGATAGATTTAATTCCTATTCCCATGGGGGATGTATGTGTGATCGTAGGGATGGATTGGCTCAGTCGGTTTGGCGTTATGATCGACTGTGAGGGACAGCGAGTAGTAGTTCGAACCCCAAGTGGGGGAGAACTGCTGGTGTATGGTGAGGGCATCAGAGTGGGAGCAGGGTTTTGTTCAGCTGCTAGGGCTCGGTAGTTTATTCAGCACGGTTGTGTCGGTTATTTAGCATATATGTTGGATACGCGGATTGGAGATCATGCTTCAGTTTTAGAGGTTCCCGTGGTTAGAGAGTTTGTCGATGTGTTTCCAAAGGAGCTACCTGGAGTGTTGTTGGATTAGTGTCTAAGTCCATAACTATTTTGGTATGTACTTGACCCGATTATGAGCATGGTCCTTTTGGGTTGCCTTTACCATAGCAATATGTAGGATGAATTATGGGGAGATAGAGGATTAATTATGATTTATTAATATATTATGAGAATAATATATTAAAGGAGAAATCATATTGTTTAATTAATATTAGTCAAGAATTAAGAAGTAATTTTGTGGCTAAAAGAGATTAATTAAATATAGGGGACTGAACTGCAATTATTGGATAATTGAGTTATTGGGCTAGGGAATGCTAAAGGCACAAGGGGTGAACGAAATTATGATGGGAGCCCATTATATTTTCGTCCATGGCCTTATTCCAGAAGGTTCCATGGGTTGCTTAGAGTTTAAGTTGTCCATTAGGGTTTTGACTGAAACCCTAGCAGCCCACACAAGTATATAAAGGACCCCTAAGGTGCCAAAAATGTGTGGATCTGATCTCTAAGGGTTCTTAGATGAATTTGGGTGCCTTTCCTCTTCTCTTCTTCATCTTGTTGCTTAGTGGTGTTTGTGACTCCATTAGAGGCGCAACATTTGAGGCACTAAGCTTTCTGAAGCCAAGGATTAGATTGTTATTGCTATATAACAATAAAAGGTTGGATCTAAACCCTATTTTATGTTAATATGATTAATTGTATGATAGATATAGGGTTTATGCTTTGGATATTCAATTGCATGTTCATTAGAAAAACTAGATCCAAAAGCTATTAGGGTTTGCATGTACACCATAGGAATGATGTATTGCTCGAAACCCATCAGGTGCCTCTAAGAGGCAGGTAGAGTTCATGATTGATCTAGTGCCGGGCGCGGCCCATATCGCTAAGGCGTTGTACCGTCTGGCACCGCCAGAGATGCAGGAGTTGGCATCTCAGTTGCAGGAGCTACTGGGTAAGCAGTTCATTCACCTGAGTAGTTCTCCTTCGGGAGCACCAATCCTCTTCGTCAAGAAGAAGGACGGTTCGCACAGGATGTGCATTGACTATAGTGAGTTGAAAAAGTTAACGATGAAGAACCGTTATCCACTTCCCAGGATAGATGATCTTTTTGATTAGTTGTAGGGTGCATCTTGGTTTTCCAAGATCGAATTGAGATCCGGATATCACCAGGTCAGGGTGAGGGAGGAAGACGTGGAGAAAACTGCATTTCAAACTCGTTATGGTCATTACGAGTTCGTGGTGATGCCGTTTGGGCTCACCAACGCACTGGCAGTGTTCATGGATTTGATGAACCGAGTCTGCAGACCGATGCTCAATCGCTCGGTCATTGTGTTCATAGATGATATCTTGGTATATTCCAAGACTCGAGAGCAGCACGAGGAGCACCTCAAGGAGCTGTTGGAGGTTCTGCGGCGAGAACAGTTGTGTGCCAAGTTCTCGAAGTGTGAGTTTTGGTTACGAGAGGTCCAGTTCCTCAGACACATCGTTAACCAGGAGAGGATTTTGGTCGACCCGGCCAAAGTCGAGGCGGTTATACAGTGGGAGATTTCGAAATCTCCCTCAGACATCAGGAGTTTCTTAGGATTAGCAGGGTACTACCGGAGATTCATTCGAGATTTCTCCAAGATTGTAGTACCTCTCACTCATCTAACGAGGAAGGGAGTGGATTTCCGGTGGGTCCCTAAGCAGCAGAGGGTGTTTGACACCTTCCGGCAGAGTTTATGCGAGGCGCCAGTATTGACACTCCCCGAGGGAGTCGAGGATTTTGTAATATTTTGTGATGCATCCATCACGGGTTTAGGGGTAGTCCTCATGCAGAGGGGACGAGTGATAGCCTATGCATCGCGGCAGCTGAAGCCGCATGAGACGAGATATCCTATGCACAATCTTGAGTTGGGATCGGTGGTATTCGCTCTCAAGACCTGGAGGCATTATCTGTACGGGGTCTGTTGTACTATATACACGGATCACAAGAGTTTCAAACACATCATGGATCAGCTGAACCTGAACATGAGGCAGCGCAGGTGGATGGATGTTGTTAAGGACTATAATTGTGAGATCCTTTACCATCCTGGTAAAGCGAATGTGGTTTCAGACTCTTTGAGCCGCAAGTCAGCTGGGTCTTCTACCTCGGCGAGGTGTATGACGATAGTAGTGGATTCCCTGCTTGTGAGCTTGATTAGAGATGCTCAGGTTGAGGGTATAAGACTAGAGAGCAGGAAGTTGGAGAGGATTAAGGGCGAGAGCAACCGATTTGTTTAGGATAGTCACGGGTTATTAACCCGACATGGTCGGATTTGGGTTCCGATGACCAGAGGGGTCCGACAAACAGTGAAGGAGGAGGCTCATAAGTCTCACTTTTCTATACACCCGGGGGCCACCAAGATGTACCGCGATCTTAGTTTAAGTTACTGTGGCCCGGCATGAAGCAAGAAATCGCTTGGTTTGTTGGGAGTTGTCTGACATGTAGGATGGTCAAGGTCGAGCATTAAAGGCCGCATAGTAAGCTGCAACCTCTGGAGATTCCCATTTGGAAATGGGATCAGATCACGATGGACTTCATTATGAAGTTGCCAAGGAAGGCAAAGGGGTTCAATTCCATATGGGTTTAAATGGAAGTTATTTGGTTTCGAGACCTACTCGACGAGTTTGTTGCCCTACTCGTCGAGTAGCAGCGAGGTGGGATCACGTATTTAGTGGCCTACTCACCGAGTCCATAAAAGGACTCGACGAGTAGGAGCTAGCAGATGAAACCCTAAATCCTGGGGTTTTGCACCCTATTTAAAGAAGCATAAGCCCCTTTAGCCTCTTTGCAGTCCATTGAGAAACCCTCATTCGTGTGGTGTTCATTCTTGTGTGTCTTGAGCTTTAGAGAGGAGTTTTTGGGAAGGTTGAGCTTGGAGGACAAGAGATTAGGAGCAAGGAAGGTGTGGGAATCAGAAATCTACCTCATTTGGCATCATTTGAAGGTATCAAGTCGCCACCTTTACTTCATTTTCCTCCTAGACCTCATTTGGTTGAGATTTAGGGCTTTAATGGCATATTTGAGATGATAATGTAGGGTATGAGCTAGATCTGAAGTTGTAACTTCAGATCTGGACCTTTCTTGGGTTCTAAAGTCAGAAAGCTATGAACTTGGCCATGTATTAAACCTTCCTTGATTATGAAACCCCATTGTAAGCTTGGATTTGTCATTTAGAGCCTTTGTAGCCATGCATGCACGTAAAGTTTGCAACTTTACGTGAAATGCATGCCTTAGAAGCTTGGATCTGTAATTTGGAGCCGCTATATCACTTAAAGCTTATGGACTGAAGGAACTCGGCGAGTCGCAAGGACGACTTGGCGAGTCATATGAAGATAGGCCTGGACTCGACGAGTTGGATGAACAACTCGGCGAGTCCGATGAAGATTGCCATAAAACTCGACGAGTGGTATGAACCACTCGACGAGTTGGATGATTTTTCCCCAATTTATGTATGTGTGTATAACCGTCGAGTTTCAAGAAGGAAACCTCGACGAGTGGCCTTAGAGTTCGATCGTAAACCAAAGGAACTCGACGATTCACTCTGTGACTCGGCGAGTGGACAAGTATTTCAAGGAACTCGGCGAGTTAAGGTCAACATGGACTGTTGACCTTGACTGATGACTTTGATTTTTGATCAGGGTTTGATTAGTTGACTGTTGGGCTACCTTGAAAGGTTGGGAATTTATGGGTATAATTATATTATGGTAATAGGTGGTGGAGCTTTTGACAGTGATCCGATAGTTGGAGTTCATCTACCGAGTCGACATCTACAAGGTGAGTTATCCTCACTATATCAATAGGGTCTACGGCACCAAGGTCGGGCCTTAAGTTGTTGTTGTTATGATGTGCTACATGTGGTTATGATCTTAGATCGGAAACATGATAGACAGTATATTATGCTCTTATGATCCGTAGGGATTGGTATGTTGGTAACCCGATAGGTCGGTACTCTAGTTACGAGGGATTTCTATGATCAATGATCAGTGAGATAGATATGTTTGATGTTTGCATATGCCAGTATATGATTGTTATTCTCATTTGGTTATTTGCTTGTTGGTTGGGTTGAGGCGGTCCTGCTTTGTGCTGAAGGCTAACATACCTTATGAGCGGTCCAAGGAGACTGTAGGCCCAAGTGGCGGTCCAGTCATGCCGAAGGCTCGGGACAGATTCAGTTAGAATGTAGGCCCTACCGGGCGGTCCAGTCAGGCCGATGGCCTAGTATGCATGTTGTTAATTGTTTGTTGTTGATATGGTATTATCAGTGTGGTATTGGTATTTTGGGGGTAGCTCACTAAGCTCTCGGGCTTACAGTTTTCGGTTTATTATTTCAAGTACTTCAAGAGATCATGGCAAGGCGAAGGCGTGACCGTACCGCTCCTCATCCTTTTGATCTAGTTTTTGGGACACTCTGATGAATAATGATTTGAAATCATTTTTTAAACAAATACTAATTGGTTTTATTTATGATTGAAAAATTTTAAATTTGGTGTAAAATTTTTGGAGGTTACAAATACTGTAGTACATATACATTTTCCCATTATATTCAAATTGTGATCTTCTCACATAAAAGGTAATATAAAACTATATTTTGGTAACGATAGTCATACTTGGGAAAAACATTCACTTTTACAGAGAAACCCACATATAAAACAGTCAGGTCTTGGTAGAAGACTACTTTTTATACTAGTAGAAAATATAGGATTTTCTAGGAGCTTTCAAACATATACAAACATTTATAATGAACATTTACAAACACTTTCAGTAACCTTATACAAATATTGACACTAAATACTTATGAACTCACCAGCTTAAATGATGATCTACGCTTTCAAAATAACTTGTATTCTCAGGTCACTAGTTGACAGGTATCGATGACCAGGTTTTGAGAAGACGGAGCATGTGCAAGACTCGTCTTTTATTTTGATTATTCATTTTTGGTGTCTTACTACTTTTAAAGAACACACTTGTATCAAATTATACTATTAATGCGATGGATGATGTTGTTGCTTGTTTACTACTTTGCATTGTTATGATACTGTTCATGACGTCCTCCATCCCAAAACGTTTCCGTCGTTCCGGTTTTGGGGTGTGACAAATTGGTATCAGAGCATTGTTTATAGTGAATTGGTGTATATCAACCCATAAAAGATATACAAACTATAAACACATCGGGATTAAAATACTCAGACCAAGAGTTTATGCTTTTTAAGTACAAAAATACTTAACTAAAAGTATACATAATTACATACCTACATACTTACTATTGAACAGTGTCATTCTAGAACATAACAAAAGTAATTAGATGTTGGATACTACAGTCAAACCTGGGCAGTTATGTAATCATATATCGGATCAATATAGTCTGATCAACTATATTCGTTTGAGATATGGTGAACGTGTGTTCGGGAGTGATTGTGGTGTTGCGACGTGCCTAAAACTTACCAAACTATACATATACATCTTGATATACAGAAGAACATGAGAACAAAACATAAAGTAAAATACTGTAGGGGTATTTTAGGCACTATTCATCCATAGAACAGAGCTTCATGAAAACCAAAGACTTTTGCTGATAAGTTTTATGAGTACTAAGTGCATACATTACGGTTATATATAATTAGGTTTTCATAGACTAAGAATATGTGGTCTAAGATTTATTTCCTTTTCCTTGTTTGGATGTGGACTTAGAGTAGGATCATTTATTGGAAGGACTATTTGACTCAAGTAGTATATAATTGGTATGCACTATGTTCTCATAGAAGGAACCACTAAGAGTCATAATAGGATAAGTAGTAAGTTTCTCTTATAGAAACTTTTTATTTGTTTATCACTTTATTTTAGAATTGTTAAATAAATTCCTTACCTTTATTTCTCGTCTAGATAAATGGTTGGATTTCATTTCCCTGGCGACCTGTACTTCCCAAACCAAGGCAATGTTGGATGGCTAGAGGCAGAGCCGGAAGAGGATCATCCAGTCCCTTTGGATGATGACCTCGCAGAAGACTTCTCTGAAGGTTCTGACTCCGAACATGAAGTCAACAACCTACCTCAAGGGGCTCACATCCCAGGCCTCAACCCCCCAACCATCATTTCAAGGTCTTACACCCTTGTGGGCGACAAACTTGAACTGATGGAGTCACGAACAGGATCAACATTTACCCTTCAATGGAGATCGAAGCTTTTACAATCTAAACTAGGGAGGCTCAGCTGACCGAGTCCTGCCCATTATGGTCTGCAGAATTGCTCAGAATGAGGAGCAAGGTCGAGCAACCATCGACCGAGTCATGGAAATTGACGCTAATTCGGGCTTTAATACAGTTCGCATTGTCCATCTCGAAGAACCTATGGAAAGGACTAGGAGAGCCAATGAGGCTCTGTAGCAGGAACTAGTTGCATCCCAAGCTGAAGTCATAGAATTTTGAGTGCGTCAGAGAGCTCATGAGCGACATCTTCAAGACATAGTACGTCAACTGGCAGATCTGAGGGTTCACCCGAGGAGTACCCGTCGCCGGTAGAAGATGTTTCACTCATCTTTCCTTTAGATTTAAGGAATAACCTTCTTATATGTACTCTATGAAGCAATTTTCCTGTAAAATATTCCTGTCTTTCACGTAATATAACTAGACTCTTTTGTTGTCAAAAATTTTACTACTTATATGATGTAAGACCTACTCTTAGGTCAATTTTTCCCAAACATATTACATCTATAATATCAATGATATTGGCAGTAAACTAATCTTCTATGGAATTCTTTGTTCAAATACTTTTATTCTTCTAATTCTAGAACTCTATGGAACTCACACTCTTATCTAGTTGTTGAGCTATGGCGATTTAGTTCATGGGACTCATTCATTAACTTCACTATTGGATTCTTATGATTGTGCTCATCTTTTAAACTTAGAGTTGAAAGATGCCTCCTCGTAAGTCAACAAGGCACAATCCTCCGATAATTCCAACTCAAACACCACCTCCTCCACAATTCGATACGGCAACTCTTAATGTTGCGGTGGTTGCGGCTATTGTGACGGTCATGGCTCAATACACCAACAACCAGGGTACTAGTGGAGGTGGGACATTCGTTCATTCCACTCATAGTGATGTCATTGTGCGCTCACGAGAGTGCTCTTATAAAGACTTCACCAACTGTAAACCCCGAGTCTTCAATGGAATCGATGGAATCATTGCTTTGTTGCAATGGTTCGAAAAGACGGAATCGATCTTTGAAATTTGTTCCTGTACTGAAGGAAGCAAAGTCAAATTTGCTGCATGCACCTTCGGTGATAGAGCACTGACGTGGTGGAATAGCCATGTCAAGTCACTAACTTTAATAGTGGCTAATGTTATTGGCTGGGAGGCTCTTAAAGGGCTGATGATTGAAGAATACTGCTCAAGGGGCGAGGTTCAGAAAATTGGAACAAGAACTATGTAGTCTGACCATAAAGGGCTCCAACATAGTAGCTTACACTACCAGATTCAGCGATCTGGTGGCACTATGTCCAAATATGGTTCCCAATGAGGGAAAGAAGATTGAGATGTACATTTGGGGGTTGGTGTCTCCATTTCAGGGGAATGTCTTAGCTTCAAACCCCACTACTTTCGACAGTGCCAAGCGATTGGCACAACGACTCATTGATCACCGAGTCCCCACCCCAACAACGACAACAACCCTAGCTATCTCAGAACCCTCCAAAGCCGCTGAAAACAAGCGAAAGTTTTGGGATAACAAGAAGGGAAAATCGGCATAGAACACTGCCAAGAAGCAGCAAGTCGTGGTTGTTCATGCCGCAATTGCACCTGCTGCTACTACATCGAGGAAGCAGTATATGGGGAATAAAATGCACTTTCCATCCTAATGGTGCCTGCCGGGAAATGCAGTGCACTAACTGCAACAGGTAAGGGCACACTGCCTGATTCTGCAAGGCTCAGGCGAGGCCAATTAACCCAAGTCCCCGTCATTGTTGTGGGCCAAGCTTGCTACGGTTGTGGCGAGGTTGGTCATTTCAAGAGAGACTGCCCGAAGGCAGGAAATGCTAGCAGAGTGGGAAGAATTTTGGCGATAGGCCATGACGAAGTCTTAGCTGATCCTACGATGGTTACTAGTACGTTTCTCATCGATAATTCATATGCTTGCATACTATTTGATAGTGGAGCGGAGAGGAGTTTCATGAACCATAAATTCGCTCCCTTACTCAAACAAAAACCACATGCACTAGAGGAATCATTCACTATATATAACGAAATCTGGAAAATGCGTGTCATAAAACATCAATCACGAGTTTACATTAGTAAAGTTATTTCATTATATAGTATAGAGATTCAAAACCGGCTTAAATCCGTTAATGCTCTAGTGAGACATTACCTTCATCGTACCTACCTACTGTACACTCTAAGTCCCGTAGTTATAACCAGAGACTCCTGGAGGGAGAGCGAGATAATTGTGTATAGATCTGTACAGGGATTGACACCCCCACATCTGAGTTGTTCGTTACAGCTAGACAGGGACTGTCTAGGGTGACAAATATGTTAACGAAACCGACGCCTGAAAAACGTCATGAAAGGCATAACAGTCACATCAAGCATAGTTATAATGACTCACAAAGAGATTAACAATACCGTCTTGATACGGGGGAACTACACTTCACTGGTTTTATATAACGTAAAACTACACACCATTTTCAGTATCCGCTCTTAGGGTTTAAGAATACAAATACATACAAACAGAAAATATGGGATTTTATGAGAGCTTACATTTACATGATTCAAAGGAACGTGCATACAAATATTCATGGTTTTTGGAAACAAACAAACATTTCATTTTTATGGAAATTATTAGATTTTCGGGAAGTATTCAACATTTTGCCAAACAAAACAGATACAAATTATTTCCATACAAAACTGCTTATGAACTCACCAACATTCTATGTTGACGTTTTTCAAAACGACTTGTATTCTCTGGGACTCATTAAGCAGGTACTTGAGCTATGGATTGGATATTTTGTTGCATTGTGAAATTTACAATTTTAGTCGCTTTTGTGTAACATTTGAACAATCACAAATTATAAACTTATGAACATTGTAATCTCAATGTATGTTGTTTGGTTGCTATGTCCATTTATATTCAATTGTGATGATACAATACAATGATGACATCCGCCCCCGGACGTTTCCGCCGTCTTGGTACAAGGGTATGACAGATTCATAACACCTTTCATGTCTCCCAGCTGCAAAAGTGGTTGGTTGATGATTTTGTAGTAGTTCCCTTGGATGATATTCAGGTTGATGAGCATCTAAATTATTTAGAGAGACTAGTTGTGATCCTTGATAGGAAGATGAAGACCTTGCACAACAAGGTAGTAGGCTTGGTGAACGTGTGGTGGCAGCATCGTAAGGGTTCTTAGTGGACTTGGGAACCCAATGAGGAGATGACAGAGCATTACCCGAGATATTTGCAAAATTAAACTTCGAGGACGAAGTCAGATTCAAGTGGGGGAGAGTTGTAACATCTGAATCTTTGAGGTTTTAATTTTAAAGTAAATTCCGAGTTTTTAGATGTCCACGATGTTGTGGAGGTATCATCACGACTAGGCATGACCCGCCTGAGACGCATCTCATTTAGATGTCACAACGTGATACTATATTGGTCACAACATGACATCTTGGGCATGGGCAAACCCTAATTTTCCTGGCTTAGAACCTATTTAAAGGAAGTGAGGGATAGGTTTTTTCCACTCTCATCCTCTATCACCTCCTAACCCCTTGGAAGCAAACCCTAATTCCCCCTCCTCCATTTTTTTAGCTTATTTTGGTGTTCTTGGTGGCTCTTAAAGGAAAAAAGAAGGATTTTACGGTGTAGAGAGCATCTTGGAAAGCTTATAAATTTCATTTGAGCATATCATGGACATTTGTGAGTAATCAAGTTCCAATCTGTATGCGTTGGGTTTCTATATCTATGCTTTTTGACCCTTTTCTCCATATTTGGGAAAGTTTTGATGAATGGATTCCATAAAGTTAGAAATATTGATCCTTGAGGTCCCTTGAAGGTTATATAATCTAGATCCGAAGGTTGGTTGAGTTTTGAATCTATGCATGTGATTTTGGTTCCATTTTCATCATTTTGACCTAACATGAGCTTAAGACATGCATTGTACATGCATGTCTATAAAGCATCAATTTTTAGAATGTTATTGGAGTAGGAAAAGCATCTGGAAAGTTATAATGGGAGGCTTAAAGGATTAAGGGTTAATACATTAAGTTTTCCCAATGCAATATTCATGACGTGACCATATGGATGTCATAACGTGACGATAGGGGGCTCATCGATTGTTTTGGACAAACTTTGTCGTGACGTGGTAGCATGACCGTCATGACGTGATAATAGAATTGATCGTAATTGAGTTGGATCAAGACTGAGATTTTGATGGAGCCTGAGTTCGTTCTCCATGATGTGACCATGGATTGATCACGATGTGGAAGTCAGATGATGTTGACTTTGACCGTTGACTTTTTGGCCCTGTTGACTTTTGGTCAAATTGCTAACTCTAAAGTGTAGAATAAGGTGTGGCCATGTGTGATTTGATGGGTGATTTGTAGCACATGTTTCATGATTTTTAGTTGTGGTTTGTCTAACTTCATGAGAGAGGTTAGTATTCTCACTATACTATGTAGGTTGCTAGTTGCCTTTGTGATACTTGCATGGAAGACCATGGGGTAGCCCATGGAAATTGTATGAAAGACCATGGGGGTAACCCATAACACTTGGATATAAGACCATGGTGGTAACCCATGGACTTTTAAGTAAATACCAAGGGGGTAGCCCATGTTATTTCAAGTAAAGACCATAGGGTTAGCCCATGGTACTTGGATGTAAGACTATAGGGGTAGCCCATGACATTTCAGGGGAAGCCAATAGGGTAGCGCATGGTACTAGTATGTAAGATAATGGGGGTAACCCATGATATTTCAAGAAAAGACCATAGGAGTAGTGAGACGACCCAAAATACGACCCAAAAATTTTTGTTTTAATATTACTAAAAATCACATCACCGAATGTCATATATAATAAGAACCATGGAATGAGTAACTCAAAAGTCATAGTAACTGTGTCAAAACAAAAACTGTATCAATCATATCAAAATATCTGAATAAAACTCCCACGATAAAACTAAAGTTGTGGTGTGTGCGATGCCATCAACCCGAGCTCTTCCCTTTGCTAGCGAAAGTACCTGACCATAACTGAAACTGTAAGCACGAAGCTTAGTGAGCTCCCCCAAACTACCACATACAATACAATAACATATAAACAAATATTGGGCCTTGCCCACTGCATCGGACCGAAGTCCGGAAACTGCATCAGACTGAAGTCTGGAACTAACCAGGGCCTTGCCCTCTGCATCGGATCGAAGTCTGGAAACTGCATCGGACCGAAGTCTAAAACTGACTGGGACCCCGTCCTCTGCATCGGACCGAAGTCCGGAACTAACTGCATCGGACCGAAGTCTGGAACTAACCGGGGCCTTGTCCCATGCATCGGACCGAAGTCCGGAAACTGACTGCACATAGCATAGCATAAACATATCAACTAGCATGAACACATATACTTCACATTGTATCATACCGAAGTGCAGAACACATAACACAAAGACATGCTTGAATCAAAAAGACATCATGCACACTGAACTACTGCATCAGACTGAGGTCCGGAACTACTGCTAACTAGACGAGCCGACATTGTGGTCGTAGACCCGTTCCTACTGGAATGAAAACTCACCTCGTAATGTTGGCTGCTGAGATACTAACTCTAAAACTGGATGACTGCTGCTTCGGAACTCTCCGGCTACAAATCCCAAAAATACTAGATCAGGCACTGATAACTGTCCTCATGGTAAAATGACTATTTTACCCCTGGTCAAAGTCAACTTTCAGTTGACTGGACTCGCTGAGTCAGGGTGTAGACTCGCCGATTCCCTCCATCACTAGATCGGAACACTAACTCACCGAGTCCATTCCCACTCACTGATTCACCCTAAACTCTCAAATCGGGAAAAAATCGGGGACTCGCGACTCGACTCGTCGAGTCTGAAGAACAACTTGCCGAGTCCCAAGCATGTCATTACTATACATTCGATTTTGCTCGATTCCAATGCATCCAATTCATAGATCTGGGTTCCTACGACTGATTTCACACGTAAAGTTTCTAACTTTACGTTCATGCATGCTCATAAGAAGCTACAATGCCCAATAAAGAGCTAAAAGAGAAGATCTAGGTTTGGAATGGGTGCTTAGCTCAATAAAGGTGGCAACCTTGAGCTTAAGGAGTCCTGAAATGCTTAGATATGAAACCCATTCATCTTAAATACCCTTAAATCGATCTCAAAGTCTAGAAAATGGCTCAAAAACAACACTAGCAAGCTTTTAAGGAGATCTACATGATGACAAGCAAAGATTCGAGCTTTATACCTTAATGGAAACTGGAATGACACAATAAACTCAGATCTTCTTTGCTCCTCTTGAAAACCCCTATTCTCTCTTCTTCTTCTAACTTCAAAATGCACCAAAATCCTCCACAAAATGAGAAATACTCCAAGAATGCTTAAATGGAGGCTAGGGTTTAGTAAGGGACGTTCTGAAGGTGATGGAGGCTGGTTTGGGGCGCATAATGTTGTTTAAATAGGGTGCAAACCCTTGAAATTAGGGCTTCCTCCAGACTAGCAGACTCGTCGAGTCCAAGAATATGGACTCGTTGAGTAGCCAACTTAAAACGCGCATAAAACCCGTCTCTACTCGACGAGTTGGGCTACAGACTCGTCGAGTACCCCTTAAGAATTGAAAATTACTTTATTTAAATCACATACCAGAAATGGGGCATTACAACTCTCCCCCACTTGTCTTAGACTTCGCCCTCGAAGTCTGTTCTTGCTTAATCTGAGAATAACTCTGGATAATGCTCCCTCATCTCCTCCTCGGTCTCCCACGTCCACTCTGAACCCTTTCGGTGCTGCCACTGCACCTAACTGAACCACCTTGTTCCTCAAGGTTTTCGTCTTCTGATATAGGATCGCAACTGGTCTCTCGATATAATTCAGGCTGCTATCAACCTTAATATCCTCCAAGGGTACAAATGCTGACTCGTCCACTAAACACTTCACTAACTGAGAAACATGGAAAGTGTTGTGGATCTGGCTAAGCTCTGCTGGGAGATCCAATCGGTAAGCAACCCGACCCACCCGGGCCAAAACCCTAAAGGGACCAATAAATCTGGGGCCCAGCTTGCCCCACTTCTAGAACCTGACAACACCCTTCCAGGGTGATACCTTCAGAAGGATCATGTCGCCCACCTGAAACTCCAAGTCCGAACGCCTCCTGTCGGCATAACTCTTTTGCCGACTCTGCGCAGTCTGCAGTCTGCTACGAACCTGTTGGATCAACTCTGTGGTCTTGAGCACCACCTCACTGCTCTCGATGACTTGCTGACCGACCTCGCCTCAACAAATCAGGGTCCTACACTTCCTCCCGTGGAGCATCTCAAAAGTAGGGCGGTCAATACTAGCGTGGTAACTGTTGTTTTACGAAAATTCCACTAATGGAAGATATGTATCCCAACAACCACCGAAATCTAGGACACATGCCCGAAGCATGTCCTCGAGAGTCTGAATCGTCCTCTCGTTATGCTCGTCTGTCTAGGGGTGGAAAGCGGTGCTAAAATGAAGACGATTCCCCATCTCGTCATGAAACCGCTTCCAAAACCTGGAAGTGAACCGGACGTCTCAATCTGATACTACTGATACAGGCACTCTGTGTCGTGCCACTATCTCGCGCACATATATATCGGCTAGCTTCTCAGCAGATATACTCTCCTAGATCGGTATGAAATGCGCGCTCTTGGTCAGCCGACCACGACCCAAAGCTCAAGTTATATGGGGTTTTGTCCTCTTGTTAAGGTATAATGTTATTGTTGGTTCATCCATGAAAGTTCGTTGCCTTTACTATTGTTGCCAAATCAATTTCTAGAATTTTCTCCAATCAAAGCTCAAGTTATGTGGGGTTTTGTCATCTTGGTTTTTTCACAAGTCGATATTTCTTTGGTAGTCTAATAGGTTTCAAGCTCTTCAGATAATGTGGTTGACTTGTTTTTAATGAGGCTTTTCAGCATTTTCATTTCTCATTTTAATTATTTTTGGTGTTGTTAAATTGGTGTAGTTAACAATATTAATTATATATATACCGTTCCTAGCCAGCGAGACCGGTTTTTTATCTAATAATTGCAACTTTGTCGTTCAAAAAAGTGAATGACAAAATATTGTCAATTTTCAACTTTTTATACCAAATAAGTAGAAAAAGAAAAAAGACAGTTTTTAAATTATATGATTTTCATATTTCTTAATGTTTCAATCTATTTGTAATTTATTATTCTTTATATTAGAATTATGTTTTTAAATAAAAGATATGTAATAAGAAATGTTTGACGGTTATAAAAATAACTTAATAAAATTAATTGTTAAAATGAAAATTTATAAACTTAAAATCTGACAAACTAAGGTGTACATAATAATGACATTATTATAAAATAAGTTGTTTGAAAAGGAATAAACATTGTAAAAATAAATTCATTTCCATTTCATTGCTTAATGCGACCAAACAAGAGAAATACTTCTCATGAACATTTCCCTGGTCAATTCTCTGTTGTACCAAACAGTCGAATCAATTTTTTTCCTCGGTTCAATTCTCTTTCTTTGCATTTCCTTTCTCTGCTACAATTTCATATCTTTGTACCAAGCATATCTTATGTTTTTTTCTTTTATCATCGTCCATCCTCCAAAAAACATAGAGAAAGAAACCCTGGCCTCCTTCCATCACTTCAAGTGTTCTTAGTGCCTTTGGTGTGAAACTTGAAGAATAAATGTGTTTGGTGCAAAAAAAGATAGATCCAGATATTATCAACCTTCTTGTCATCTCATATTGCTATGTAAGTGTTAAAGTTTGCATCTTTATGACTATATGCTTCTAGACCTAGTGTTTTATGCATCTTTGGTCATGTTTGGTCCATTTTGCTTTGGAGTTTGGGAAACTCTAGGTTTGTAAGTTGATTAAAGGAATCTTCTAGACTTTTTTAGATAAAAAGAATCCATGTACCAGTTCTCTTTGATCCTTGCAAGAAAGCCCAAGCCTCTTTCGCTTTGTTTTGGATCTAGGATTAAAGTTTGGGATGTTAGGGACTTATATGTTAGTAAATTTTAGATTTGTATCCATTAGACACCTCCGAAGATGGTTTCTGGAAAGTTATAACCCTGTCTTAATGGATTAAGCACTTGAAAAAAGTGGTTGTTCTTCCAAGGAAGCGCAATGCGACCAACTCTTGCTTGTGGCACGAAGCAAAGTCTTAAGTGCGACTATTTTGAACTGTACGTGACGCATTTGGCGTTGACTTTTTGATCAACTTGACTTTTGGTCAAACTTTGATGGACATAGAGTTTTGGACTGGGGTTTAACCTCTCATTGGTAACGATTAATAAGATGCATCTAATGGTGAATTCGGTAATTCATGATAGTTGGTTCATTAAGAAGTCTTGTGTGGGGGACTTGAATTTCTAGCTTCAGGTGAGTTTTCTCATTATATTATATGTGACAATATATGTCATTTGTGTAATAGAATGCATATTGTAAGAATGTGTGGTTAGGATCTGATGGGATGACAGATGTGTGTCTATAGGCCTGATGGGATGATGGTGAAAGCCTACAAGCCCGATAGGATGATGGCGATGTGAGCCTATAGGTCGGATAAAATGATCGTGAAAGCCTACATGTCTGATGGGATGACAGTTATGTTCCTATAGGCCCAATCGGATGATGGCAAAATGGTATTGGATCTTGAGCCTACATACTCGATAAGACAGTGGTGTGACGACAAGATCCTAAGCCTACAATTGTATGCCTTGTATGTTTGATAGAATATTTAGTGTAGTGGGAACTCACGAAACTTTCTGCTTACTAGCATGGGCTGCCTAGAACAAATGTGAGAGGTGCAACCGCACAGGGCCCCGAAAAATATAGAGCCCCGATTTTTAATAAAATTGTATAGTTAAAGTACAATATATATTATTGTTTCTAAAACTTAACCAAATTGTTTGCTATTACAATGGAAATGGAGGGCATTTTACAACTTTTTCCGCCGAAGTACTATGTGTTCGAGTCTTATACACCTCACAAACCTTTTTAATTTTTTTAGTTTTTCCCACTACACGAATACTAATTTGCTATTGAAGTTACATTAATGGTCCCTGGAATATTGTATCTTTTTTCTACAAAACCCCGTCTCTTATTTTCATTTCTTTTGTAGTTTCCTTAGGCTAGACGGAGTGAGTGCGGGAAATGGGTGAGGGAAGCTTCCCTCACTCCTGCACACCACTCTGTGGGTGAGCGAAAGAAACGCGGGAAAAGAAGTGGGGGGAGGGGGTGCCGCACTCTCTCTCCTCACGTTATTGGCCAGCCTTTTTTTATTTTTTTTATTTTTTCTTTTTATCTTTTTTAATATTTATAAAATTATATACCTATTATAAAAATATAAAAAATATATCAAAATTCATGGTTTTTAATTCTCTACAAAATGAATATAATATATATAATGAAATATATTAAGAAAAAAAAAAGTGAGGGAAGGGCTTCCCACCCATTCCTTGGCTTTTAGATGAGGGAAAGGGAAGTAAGGGAAAGAGGGGTATGGCCCACCAAAAGTGAGGGAATAGTCCCCCCCACACCCTCCGGTCTTATTTTACATACTCACACCCTAAAATATCCAAATATGCATTTGTATTATTTTAATCAATTTCATTAGCAATATTGTTTTTTTCATATGAATTAAATCCTTATATTTAATTTAAATATAAATAAGTCTTTTATAACATATTTAAAGTTCAAAACGTCTAATCCGAATTCACTGGTATTACAATCGTATATTCTATATGTTTGTCACAGTTTCTAGTTAAAGTCATACTTACGGTCCAAATTGTCATAATTTTTTTTAATGAATTGTTAATGACCATATATTGAAAACGATATATTAAATAGTATTGATTATGAAGAGTTGGTGAACATTTTTACTTTTAATAATATTATGAGAATCTTGCAATTCATATAACTATGTAAGATAATATAATGTATTGTCTTTTTTTTTGTTTTGATTGTTTTTATAGCATTTATCGGTTTATGGTAGTGTGTATATATATATATATATATATATATATATATATATATATATATATATTTATATATATATATATATATATATATATATATATATATATAATGTAGGGGCCTATTTTTATTGTTCGCACAGGGCCCTCAAAATCTACGAAACACCCGTGCTTACTAGTTATATTTAAATATTTTTTTAGATAGTTCTGATGAGAAGGGCAAGGATGCGGTGTGGCTGCACTGTCTACATCATGTTTTTGAGACTTCCACTTAACTCTATAGGTTATGTTTTATGATATTTAAATCAAATGGGTAATTATGTTCTTTTTTATGAAAATGGTTTTTTTGTTGCTTAATTATATTTCAAAAAGAAATTTGGTTCAAAATTTGAGACATTACATAAATAATTATTTTATTTAGTCGTGTTGACCTAATAATAATAAATAAACAACTTTATTTACATATTTATTTTAGTTGATAAATAATAAAGTTTTCGTATAAATATTATTATTTATTTCGGATTCTTTTATAGCAGTTAGAGTGTGAACCTATAATCTCACACATAATTAGTATAAATATTATTATTTATTTCGGATTCTTTAATAGCACTTAGTGTGAACCTATACTTTCACACATAATTAGCAGCATAGCAATTTGTTTATATCATGTGCATCATTTCCAACAAGCTTGAATATCCTCTTAGTTTTCTTGTTCCTCAACAACATAACCTTTTCTTCTTGGCATTAGGTGCAATAGATTGTGTTCTTGGTGTTTCTTTCATATCACGAATATTCTTGTGTTTTGGGCTTTTGACTGTTCGTGACTTCTTATATTCCCAACCATAGTTTGTAGATCCATAGTTTTGATCTTTACACTATTCTTAAGAACATGATGCTCCCAGTTTTCATTCAAGGAATCAAGAAACTTATGCAGAAGAACAAGTTATACTTTTCAATATTAAACTTGTTTAGATCATTAACCATGCAAATAAATCTATTGAAGGTATGAGTAAGTGACTCACCTATATATGCAAATAAACATTCATACTTTTTATCCATATTGTTTTATTGTAGTACTTTTACTTCTTCTGAACCATCACAGGTGACCTTGGGAGTATCCAACATCTCTTTTGCATATCCTTCCACCATGTGATAAACATCGTATGGATAATCAGCAGACTAATCTTTGAATATAGTTTTGACAAATACAACTCCCAATTTACACTACTACAACATGGCAAAACCCAAACATAAATGCAAACACCTACGTTGTCTAAAAAAGAAAAATAAAATAACCCTTTGGTATCAAAGAATAAAATCCCTACACCACCTACTTCTATCATAATTCATATGCTAACCACCATTTTTCCAAAAACTCACATCCCCTCACTCACAGATACAGAGAATTAGCAAACATAATGCCTCTTCTCAAGCTTTCACTCGCTGCACCAAACTTCTCCTCTAAACCAGCTTCTCCAACAGCATGTGCAGCCGCCCGCAACTGTTAATACTCAAAACAAATAAAAATTCTTTTCATCACTATACATACATACTTGTATGTATGATAGGCTGATACGTGTATGTATCAAGATTGTGCCTGATACATAATACATGTACAAAGTATGTATCAGGCACAATCACCATCATACTTTGTACTTAGCTACAAGTATGAGGCACGTCATGCCTGATACTTGTTAGTATCAGACACTCTATGTGTCTGATACTAACAAGTATGTCGTAGGCACAATCACATTGTGATTGAAGTTTTTGAAGATAGATGAACTTGCCTGATTTAGAAACTCATCAAGCCTTCTAGCGAGTCTGATAATACTCCCCTCGAAGATATCGGTCATTTGTATAACTTCAGAAAAAGATGATCCCTGGAATATTATAAAACCATTGTCATGGTTCCCACATAATAAAAAAATTAAAATAATGAAACTGTTAAAAGGATTTGTGTTAATTATCTTACTTTCGACCAACAATATATGACATCCATCAAGAAGGGTCTAACAGCTGCCTCCACATACTCATCCACATTTACTTCCAATTTGCATTCATTTTGTATCTACAAAATTTCAATTAATTTTAGTCTCATGATCTTTTGTTAATCAATAACTCCAAAGTTTGAGAGAAAGTGAATCACCTCTGCTATTCTACGAGCACTATCTTGAAGCTGTTGCAATGGTTTAGAAAGTTCTGATCTTAAATGAATTTGCTCACTAGATTTATCTCCTGGAATAAAGCAACTTGCAAGTGCTGCAATTTGATGATGATCCAGATCATTAAAAGTACCTGTTCACCATTAAAAAAAAAAAACGGATCAATATTTAATTATATTTATAGCAATCAATTTTCATTCCAATAATTGAATTTAAAATTCACCATTAAACATCAATTCAGTGACTAGAAGTTCATCTCCTGTATCAATCAAGCAAGCTGCACGACCCTTCACTTGCACTATTCCTTCACTATCAATATGTCCAAGCTTCTTTAAAACCCGTGATCTGTTCTTAAGCTCATCACGAAATTTTTGAAGCTGCATATAAAAAAAAAATTAAAAAAACATTCATTTATCAAGACAGCTGGCAAAATGATATGGTTACCTGTGAATCCCGCATTTTGGTTTTCAGCTGTTGGATTTCATGATTGACTTCCGCTTTCCTCTGGAAACATTGGATCTGATTTTCATCTTGAGACTGAAACGTTTTAACAAATCATGAAATTAGATTTAATTAAAAAACTGAAACGTTGAACAAAAATTCATACCTTGTTTAATGGGTGAGAAAGCAATTGTTGTTCAAGTTTCTCAATCTGATTCACCAGGTCTACAAACTGAGGTTCTTCTATGCCCATATCCTGTCAACAGAAATCATGTATTTTTTAATTATTTACAAAAATAAACAATTAAGTAAAATTATATAAAATGTACCTTGACAGGATTAAGTTTTGGGAGACCTTGAGGGAAACGTTTTTGAAGCTCTTGAACAGCCAATAGAATGCTTTGTCTGACTTCCATTGGACGAAGATCAGGAGCAATTGAAATTCTAAGTTTGCTTAATGCTGATATCAATGGCAATTGAACAGGAACCTTAACATTGAAGAGGCAAGTTTTTAACTTTACATTACATATTTACTGTAGGTGAACGTAAACTGTAAAAAGTGAAAACTTACGACATGCATTTCACCCTTTTGTCCAGAACGAGGTGGACATGGCTTAGGGCGAGAGCCACTTTCACTTGAGCCAATGGAACAATGAAGCAAGGTGTCTACTATGTAGCTACTGCCACGTGAAGAAGACATGCCAGGTGGCAATGACCCTACTGGTGGAGCCGGCTTTTTTACCACGTTTACGACCACCCCCCACCCCCAATCTGTCCCAGCTTCTCGAACCTTAACCTGAAACGGAAAAAAGACGAATATAACCCTATCCATATACAATCTTTTGTTCCATTTCCTTTTTCCCCAAGTGTGTTGTCATTTTCTTTAATATTGTTGAATATTGTGAAACGTGTTGTCTGAATATGTAAGGGTAAAATGGTCCTTTAGTCTCATTCAAAAGAAATAGACTTTATGTATACAGCAACTTAACAAGGGTAAAATGGTGTTTTAGTCTCGTTCAAAAGAAACAGACTTTATGTATACAGCAATTTAACAAGGATTCAAAAGAAAGACTTTGTGTATATTTAACAAGGGTAAAATGGTCTTTTAGTTTCATTCAAAAGAAAAAGACTTTGTCCATACAACAATTTAACAAGGGTAAAATGGTCTTTTAGTCTCATTCAAAAGAAAGAGACTTTACGTATACAGCAATTTAGCAAGGGTAAAATGGTCTTTTAGTCTCTTTCAAAAGAAAGAGACTTTATCCATACAGCAATTTAACAAGGCTAAAATGGTCTTTTAGTCTCATTCAAAGGAAAACTATATATGATGTTTCTTTTTTACTTGATGTAAGAAAATGACTTAATAGAGAAAGCCAAGAAAAGGAGGCTTTCTGAATTAAATACCATCTTTTTACAAACTTGAACTCATTTAGTTTTTCATTCTAATTCCCCAAATGTGTCATCATTTTTTCACATGTTTTTTTCTTTAAATCATTTATCCACTCAATTAACGAGAGAAAAAGAAAAGAATAAAAAAAAATTATCAATCTAAACAACATACCAGTCTACCAGGTAGAAGAAAATATAGAGCTC
This sequence comes from Lactuca sativa, assembly GCF_002870075.4. NCBI lineage: Eukaryota > Viridiplantae > Streptophyta > Magnoliopsida > Asterales > Asteraceae > Lactuca > Lactuca sativa. The sequence goes on along the minus strand of NC_056627.2, from coordinate 201,648,639 downwards.
TCTCAGGTCTCGTTATTTCTGCCATCATTTTTGTCTCAAGTTCAGAGATTTCAAGCTTAAGCTTATGATATTCAGCAACATCAGCCTAAATAAGAACACAAGAAACAAATATATATATATATATATATATATATATATATATATATATATATATATATATATATATATATATATATATATACACACCCATTATGCCCTTGAGAAAAAAAAAACAAACTTGGGTTGAGGGTGGACATTTACCTCCCCAGAAGCCTCAAGCTTAACTACTTCTTCTTCTAGCTTGGCAACCTTTTTCCCTATATCAGGTAAGGTCTGAAGAAAAAGAAAAAAAAAACATATGTTAGAAGCTACTATTTAATAGGTTAGAAATGCAAGAAATAGCAATGAGTAGATTTTCCAAAAGAGTCAGATAAAAACAAATAAAAACCTTTTCATACTGAAACTGGTGAAAAGAATTTCTGATAACATGTTCAGCTGTAAACTGGCCTTCAGCACGTCTCATTAAGTTCAATATTGAGTAGTAGCTAAGTCTAAAAGTACTAACAAGTGGAGCTGGTTTCCCCAACACCATGTCTTTTAATGTATTCATCTCCATCTAAAAACAAATATAATTTCTTATCATTAAATATATAAAACACTTCATCAATCATTATAAAACTTATATGATATACCTGTTCATCAATCATTATGATGCATATACCACGTTCATCTTTGCCTCTACGTCCAGCTCTTCCACTCATCTATTAAAAAAAACATCAAAAACTTGTTGCATAAAGAAATTTAAAAACATAAGTTTATTATATTTATTTATACCTGAATGTATTCACCAGATCCTACATATCGATGGCTATCACCATCCCATTTTCTAACACTAGTAAAGACAACTGTCTTTGCAGGCATGTTTAACCCCATAGCAAACTGTTATAAGTTTAAACAAAGTGAAAAACATATTAACTTAATGATTTAATCTTAAATGTAAACAGTAGGATAAACAATCTAGAAAAAAGAAGGGAATTATAGTTATACTGTTTCTGTGGCAAAAAGTGCTTTTACAAGGCCTTCTTGAAATAATAATTCTACAAGTTCTTTAATGATAGGGAGAAGGCCAGAATGATGAACAGCAATGCCTCTTTGTAATAAAGGCAACATGAGCTCAATTGCAGGGAGGTTTCTATCTTCTTCACTTAGACACATTATTGCATTTTTGAAAACTTGCTCTACAACATCTTTCTCTTCCTGACTATTGAAATCAAGTTTTGTCATTGACATTGCATGTTGCTCACATTCTCTTCTACTAAAGCTGAATATTATAACTGGTTGAAATTTTCTTTCCATGATCATCTGAAACATAAAGAATCAATCTTTAAGAACTTATAAAAACAGTTTGTAAATTGTAATCAATAAAGAAAGACTAGAAACATATAAAGAATCTTGCAAGTTCTTTAAAGAAAGTAAAGAGGAAAAAAAAGGGATGTAGAAAGTAGAAACACCTTAACAATTTTGTATATATCAGATCCTCCAGAAGCGTTTCCTCCTTTAGCAATTCTCCCACTGGATTTCGAATTCCCACCAAGATTTTGCTTCTGTTTAGTGAATGTGTCTTGCAGTTTCAAGAAATTGTCCTCTCTAAACTGCTCATTTTCATCCACTACAAGATATAAACCTGATCCACCATTGGGAAACACATAATGCTGCAATGGTGTAGGTCTGAAATCAGTGTACACCACATGACATGGCTGTTTATGTATGTTGCATATCCATTCTGCAAATTCAGTAGCATTTGACATGGTGGCTGAAAGAAACACCATCTTGATAGCTGGAGGTAAAAAGATGATACTTTCTTCCCAAACTACCCCTCGTTCACGATCCTTCATGTAGTGGATTTCATCAAAGATAACCCAAGCAACCTCTTTTAAAACCTCAGAGCCTCTATAAAGCATTCCTCTAAGAATCTCTGTTGTCATGACTAAACAACTTGCATTTGGAGAGAGTGTGACATCACCTGTCATTAAACCAACATCAGAAAACTCTTGACTTAATTCTCTGTATTTCTGGTTGCTTAATGCTTTCAATGGAGATGTGTAGATGACCCTTTGTTTGTCTCTAAAAGACATAGCAATTGCATACTCTGCAACTGCGGTTTTTCCAGCTGAAGTATGTGCTGATACTAGAACTGATTCTTTTCTTTCCAAACATGAGACTGAAATTTGCTGAAATGGATCAAGGACAAATGGATAGGTTTTAGCCATTGTCCCATTGTAAACTGGATCTGATAGTGTCCCATGGATAGTTTCATCTTTAATGGAAGCATAACCACTTGGAACTGCTACCTCATGGACACAAGTCCTAGCCACAGTCCTTTGCTTTTTTGCCCCTGATTCTTGATTCTTGATTTCAGCTTCTACCCCCTCTGAGCTTTCTTCTGATAGCTTTCGTTTTTCAACACTTGTAGAATTCTCCATCTCTTGGATGATAATTCACAATACAAAATGAACTTCTCTAATTGACTGATAATGTTGTTAAAAGTTATATCAGATCTGCAAGATATATATACATATACAAACTATAAGAAATAAAACTCATAAGTTGGAAGTCAGAGCAAATGCTTTACAGCACTGAAAATTCAAAAATGCAAAATCAATGGAGGTAAAATGCACGATTGTCATGCTCAAATATAAGTAGAAAGCAAACAGGAACATTCTGGTAGTTGTCATTTAGCTACAGCTGCTATATGTATAGGTATACGACTGCATATTGATCCCTATTATTCCTTTATTCTTTTTACTTTCATTCGCTCAAACCCAAATCTCCAGCTTCTTTGTCGGTTTTCTATAAATCGAAGTCGCACCTTTATAATCAGCTGGAGCTATCATACTACCTTGTCTCCAAATAAATGAGCCATTTCTCTCGTAAACATACGTGAGGAAATTTAATTCGAGGCAAAAGTAGCAATACAATCTTTGGCATGCATTGAACTTTATAAACCCTAACTATCAACTCTGCTGTATTATTTCTGATTTCTAATGGAAGCACCAACAAAAGCAAATACAGAGACTGTAAAGAATTTGAATAGATGTTACCTTTGAATCCGCCTAAAATGGCTGTCGAATCTCCAATTCAATATTGCGAACCCTAAACGCAATTTACTTTATCTTTTGTTGTTCCTCCGAAAATTATTTCAAGAATCAGTAGCGAAAATGGAGGGTAAAACGGCCCGAAACTTGACCTAATTTATAAGTATTTGAAAGCGCCCTCCCGCATTCTTTTATGATTGATTTCGGCGCATTACGAACGGAGGCGGTGAACTTCAATTGCGACAGACTTATGAGGGGGTAGAAATTCACTGTACATATTTGATGGGGGTAGAATTCGCCAGAACCAGAAACGTAAAAGGGCTTAAATTTAGCTCAACCTCAAAATCTAGGGGATGAATGAACAATTATCTTAAAAATACCAAGAATAAAATTAAGACAAAAAAACGAAAAGTTAGTATGAGATTTAATATAAACTTTGTATATTTTTGTTAAACCTTTTTGGGCTAGTTTAATTGTAGAATTAGTCTCCCTAAATTTGAAAAGATTGGTTCTTTTTATTTGTTTTTCTAATTTACTTAAATATTTTTTTTCTTTTATTTAAATATAAATGTAAAATCAAATAAATGAGACACCTCTCTCTCATTTATCTTTTTTTTCTTCGGAAAAAAAAAACACTCAAAACACATAGAACATATAAATGCACACACTTCATATTTTATGAGTTTGTTCTTCATGAATCTGAAATCATAAATCGAATATGAAATCGTTGGTTCTTCAAATGGTTTTTGGGACTTAAAAATCCCAAAAATCAAATCTAGAATCGATTTTTGTATGTGCAATTTTCGTTTGTGGAAATCAATTTGTTTATGTGTTTTTGTTTCTAAAATCGATGTATGTATATGAAATCGTTTAAAGAAGGGAAAATGACATAAAAGCCCAATAAAGTTTCCAAATCATTCAAAAAATCTCAATTATGTTTTTTCTGTTAAAAAAAACCCAACGAACTTAACATTTTTGTCTAAAAAGTCCAACAAAGTTCCAAACCGTTCAAAAAATCTCAATTCTGTTTTGTTTAAGTTCATGGGTTTTTTTGAACAATCAAAACATGATTGGAGTTTTGTAAACGTTTTGGAAACTTTGTTGGTCTAACAAGTCATTTTCCTGATACGGTAATAAGTCACGTCATCTATTTCTCTTATTTGACTTTCAGGAAAGTGTAACTTAGTTGGGCTTTTTATGGGTTTTTTTGGACAGACAAAACATGATTGGCGGTTTTTTGAACAGTTTGGGAATATCGTTGGGCTTGTAAATCATTTTCCCTTTAAAGAAGGTGTGTTTTTTAGTCTGTCTTCGCCCAAAACTCGTTCTTGAATGAAGACAAACCTGTAAATTGATTTGTGGGTTTTGTTAGGTTAAGAAAATGTCGATTTCAAAAGCTTATCTAGCGATTAATGTAGTGAACACACATACCCCTTCAATATTTTGTGTGATTTTGTGTTCATTTATAGGATATGCGAAGCAAACACAAACACAAACACACACACATAAGAATATCAGGATATGTGAATCTTTTAACATGATCCAGCATAGGACCTTGATGTATTAAACGAAAACGAAAATCAAAAGATTTATGAAGTTTTTGAAGCTCTGTTGGTGGTGATGAATCGGATTTCGAAAGGATGGCTCCGATTTTTGGGATTTTGAATAGATTTATGCATAGTGCATAATGGTTTATTAAAAAAAATAATGGTCAAACTTCAATGGTTTTATTAGCATTTTCCCTTTAACTAATTGACAATTCTCTCATTAAAAGGCTTTAATAAGAACTCATGAGCAACAATTCTAAAGCATTTATTTGTACAAAATAAATGATGTCATGATAGAAACAGAAAATATCCAACAATCATGGTATTATAGTTGATTAAGTTTCAGTAACCGCTGCCAATTTCACTGTTACTCCGGAGACTTGAGAGATTGTGTACCCATATATTCATGGCTAAATAACTCCCCCTCCAAGAAAATAGGAGCCTTTACCCATGGTTGACTATCGATAACAGTAATCATTGTTATGACAGAAGTACACAATCAATAAGACTAATAGAAATAAAACAAACGAAATTGAAATATATATATATATATATATATATATATATATATATATATATATATATATATATATATATATATATACAAGAATCAGTTTACAGAAAACATACTTGAAGATTTATGTTTACAACATAAACACAAAAACGAAATTATGTAGATTGAGGCCTGCAATTTGCAGTGAGTGTCCTAAGACAGAAATTTCTCAGGTAGGGATCTGTCTAGAGGATACAACAATCAATCCAAGAAGTAATCTTGAATCTGTCGAAATTTCTGTGTCCCCTTCATCTTCAAGAATAACAAATTTTGAAGAGAATTTGTGGTGATTGTTTCTGTCACCCCTCACAAATGACAGAAAACATGTATTTATAGGTATTGATTATGACAGTTAAAAACTGTCAAAACCGAAAATAACTTCCAAATACCTGTCATTTAGTAATTACAAATTTAATAAAAAATAAAAAATAAAAATTAATTTCGTAATTAAAAATCATTTAATTAATCAGGAAGACACAGACCTATCTTTTGACCACTAAATATTCTCTTGATATTAGCCTATTTTGAGTCCAATTAGATTAATCCAACACCACAACCCAAACCCAATATGCTTAATCCATTACTTGACCCATTTAATTGTGAGACAAGACATATAAGGTGGGAGAAGGTTTTCTCTTCCACGAATGTGAGATAAGTCTCCGTAATTTTGTAGTGAAAGTTCCAACAACCATAGACAACAGTTTTCACAAGATGAAAACCCAGATTCCAAGAAGCTTCAACGAATCTGTATTTCTCAATCTTTGATCGTGAAATAGAAACAAGCAAACATCAATAATATGCATATATTCGTTCCAAAACAAAAATCTTACAATTAACTACTACTAAAGAAGAGTAAAATTACATATTTACATTACTAAGCTTGATGGATCATAAAAAAAAATCTAGAACTTGTGAAGCAACTGAGAAAGACGCAAGTGCTTTCTCTCTCTCTACTCTCCATAATTATGAAATTCAAATCTTGAAGAAGAAGAAGAAGAAGAAGAAAATAGATTCAGCTTTGAGAGAGGGAAATATGCGTGAAATTATGGATATAGTTTCATCCACCACATTTATCACGACCTTTAAACTGTTTAAACAGTTCCACCACCCATGGCAATTTCCAAGACTTCTCGAGGAGATAAGAGCTTGATGCACCATACGCTTTTTACAAACACCCTGAAATGCATACACGAAAATCCAATTCATAAAATATTACTATATACCATGACATGCAAATATCTAATGAACAAAGACGAAGGCTTATGTTTCTTTTTGCAAAACATAAGCGTTCAATGAAATTCATTGAAAATTCGATGAGAGGAAACCAAACTAAGAAAACGCCACAATGGCCACAACAATAGATAAAGAAATACTACAAACAGTCGTTAAAACCACTCCGAAATTGTCAACAAAGAAACTTAAATAATATTTTGAATTAATTCATTAAAAAAACACATTAAGATTCAAGTGTAAAAGCATATTTGTCAATTGTTTATGTGATCTAAAAGCATATTTGTCAATTGTCATGATTCAAGAGTAATCAAAATACACATGTGTACGTAATAGTGTCTCTAATGAAACGCCATCGTTTTCATGGGAGATATAACATCGAGTAGATTTGTGGACTTACTCCCAAGGATCATCCCCAAGAAGGAGAGTGCCATTGTCACGATCCAAAAATGCAAGTTGCCAGCCACTTCTCAGTGCATAGTCCAGTTGACCCTCCATTCCAAAGATCCGACCCAATTCTTGTTTAAGATAATAAAACCCTGAATATGCACTAATATCAATTGACCTTTCAACTTCTCCTCTCTTGTACACCTACACCAATCCAAATAACACTTTTATATTCTAACACTTCCAATATATAAAAGATAGACAAAAAGACAAGAGATTAAAACAAGCCCACTAATTTCTAATATCTAAACAGATAGCAAACCTTGACATAGGTCGGCATTTGCTGAAACCTTTGTGGTGGTGGGACCCGAACACTGCTGTTCAAGTAACCATTTTCGTTTATGGCCAAATCAAGTGAGTTCAAATTCACAGGTTTAACTCCAACTGATTGGAAAACATTCGAACCAGAAAACCCTGAAACCAGGTCTTGTGTACGATCGTCATGGCCTACATATGCAGTAATATCATTTGCTCCTCTCTTGTAGATCACCTAATCAATCCAAAATACAGTTTCGATTAATTAAGTATTAATGGGTGTTATATATTAAATCATTAAAGGCCTACATATGCATTAAACCAACTCAGATTCAGGATTAGATACTCAAGAAATTAATCATACCCCATGATTTAATTAAAGTATAACCTGCTGAACTTCATGCTCATCAGGACCTTCAGATGCCTCACTTTGAGATGGTGCTTGTCTACATACGCCGTTGACCGATGGTGGCTGTCCATCGCTGTACATCTGATTACTGCCGGATGGTTCAGAAACGACGATTTGCCTCACATTTCCGATGGACGGTGGCTGAGCACCGCTACTGTACGACATGGCAAGGTCTGACTGAGATCGCATCTCACAGGTCCAACTGTCGATGTCCATCATGGTATGGCTGTCCATGCGTATATTACAGGGAAACCCCATGGGTATAAGCATCCATTGCATCAATAAGATGGAAATGCGTTGCCGGAATACATATTGCAGATGGGTAGAGTTGGATTTGCATACGTTACACTGACTGTTTCCAAGAAGGGTAGAAAAGAGAGTGCCGTGTTTCAACCGTTGATGTCAAGGTCGAGAAGTAAAGAGAGAAAGAGATTGGACTAATTTTTTTTTTTTTTTTCATTAATCTTTGGACTGAATTTTTTTCATGGCTTGAAAGGAGTGATGCTGATGGTATGACGGTGAACCTAGGCTCCACCGATTTTACCATTCATGACGTGGTCAAAAAGTAAAGAAAAAAAGAGAGTGGGACTTATATTTTTTTTTTATTTATCTTAGAGTATTCCGATGGAAATTTATTTTAGTGGTATTTTTTTTATTGATTCGTCGTTTAGGGAATTTATTTGAGAGGGTTTTTTTTTTATTGATTCATAGTTTAGAGGTTTTTTTATTGATTCATTATTTATTTTTATTTACTATCATTAGAGTTGATTGTTTTTTTTATATATTTATATTAATTACTAGTTTATAACCCGTGGAAACTATGGTTATAAAATTAATTAAACTTTTATAGTAAAAACTCAAAATTATTAATCAGTTATTTTAAATAAATTATTAATTTAAGAGATTTTTTATTAGTTATGTGAAATTATAATCATTGATTCAAATAAATATGTAAAATTAATTTTTTAATTATATATTAAATATTTTTATTTGTGAATTAATGAAAAACAATAATAAAAAATTTAAAATTTAAAATAAAGAATAAATACATTGACAAATAGCATCATATTAATGAGAAGGTTTCATAAATTTAAAATGGAGAAATAATAAAATGACAAGTGGCAAGACATTAATTAAGATGTCTAATATGGTGACATATGACAAAAGAACTACTCTTTTATTAGTATAGGAATTAATATATTTTTTATAGTCAATATAATAAAGCTTTAAACAATTAATTCTTTTTATTTTTAACATATTTTATTTTTACCGTTTTAATTATATTTAGTTTTAAATATTTGAAAAAATTACAAATATAGCCAAATACCTTAATTACTTTGTGGAAAATAATAAAAAAAAAAACTCAAATTACATTTTATCCACTAAAATCACAGATGTATTAAGCACATCCGTGATTTTAACAAGCCATCTGCGAATGTATAAGTCACTAAAGTATGATTGTGCTTTAGTGACTTGTACGTTCGCAGATGAACTAGCCCATCTGCGATTTTGTTAACCCATTTGTGATTTCGAGCAAAACAGGTATATAAACGTAAATTTTTTATTTTTATTTCATTTTCCACACTTTTTTTGTTGGAAAACTTTTTTTGTAGGAAGCATTATGGGCAATTTCATGAAAAATCCCGATAATATGGTAAGATCTTTATTCATTTTGTGTTTTAATCATCATTTATCAACTTTAGGCTTTGTTTATGATTTATTTCGAAAAACTTTGAAAAAAAAACAAAACTTTATTGTATTTTATTATTCGATTTTCTTAGATCTATGTTTTATATTTGATAGTTAGTAGATTTTATTAGTAGCCTTGAGGTTTTGATGGTATTTGATAAGTAGATGTTCAATTGTACAAGTGTATAATGTGTAAATTGTGTATTTCATGGTTGTACATCTGGTATTTTTTTGTTAATATGTTTAATACTATGATTTTTTGATATAATAATGATTATTACTATTTGATAATGTTGTACATTTTCATTTTGATGTTGTACATATAGTTTATCAAAAAATATTTATTTAATTGGTATTGTTATAAAAATGCTTATAAATAGAAATGTTTTTTTATATATAATTGGTTTACTCATCCTAGTTAAATAGACATTTTGTTTATTTTGTGATTGTAATTACCGATTTTTTTTTAATATAATAGTTTATAAGTTGTGTTTTTGTTACAATAATATGTTTTCTAACATGTTGTATTTCAACATGATTATACAAATCTAAATGTTACAGTTGTTAATCTAAAAGGATCGGGATGTAACATATAACAAGTATTTGAAGTATGACATGGTGTGCGACGAAAATGTTTTAGAATCACTGTGTTTGGTGACTTGTTGGACGTTTGTCAATTACAAGGGGACGAGTTGTTGTTTCATAAAATGTTTCTTCATCAGTTATGACCGGATGCAGTAGTATCTGCAGATGGCATAAAACAGTTTTAAATTGGGGATAGTAAAATGGTTTATGGCCCATAAGAGTTTTCTTTGATAACCGGGTTTAATTTTGGAGTTTATCCAAAAATGATTAGAAAAAAGTGTCAGAAAAAAAATAGTAGTAAAAAAAAGTTTATTGCGGGAACCTCTCTTTCCGAGCCACACAAATAGTTTGGTGAAAATATGTGATTTGAGAAGTTTTGTTTTAAAGCAGTCTTTATTAGCAGCTACCGACGATGATGCAGTTAGAGTATGTTTCATATATGTTTTGTGTGAAGGCTTTTTGGGAAAAGAAGCAAATGATCGTGTGCCACAAGACTAGTTTTTTTTTTTTTTTTTTTTTTTTTTTTTTGCTGAAAGTTTGGATGGGTGGAATAGGTATTATTTGTCGACTTTGAAAGTCTTATACTTTTTTTATGACAATGTTATATTATAATTAAAAGTTTTTTTTATTGTAATTTTGTTTGGGGTAGCTATTTGTGGGAGTCCACCTACGATGATCTTGAGAATACATGGAACAAGATCAATAAATATTTATCACTACCTGAGTCTAGTGTTGTAAAACTCACCCAAGTTGGTCGATTACTTCTCCGAGTACTTGCTACTCGACCCCTTACCGAGGCGAGTTACAGAATTCTGAGTACTTGTGACAACCCAAAATTTCTAACTTTCATTCTTCATTGTTATCAAAGATTAGCTTCGTTTTGGTATTCTATAATGAGGTTTTTGAGTCTAAATGAGTGCTTAAAGCCTAGTATAATTGGGATACTTGTCGGAGGATGGAATAGTTAGAGTTTAGCATTGGAAAAACGAGCCAAACACACCAAGTTAGGTATGTGCGGCCGCACACTAGAGTGTGAGGCCAGCCAGCCGCACACACCCAACCACACACACCTCCAGCCGCACTCACCTCCTATATATATGAAATCCTTGGTCTCTTGATCATTTCTTACATTTCTTCAAAGCAAGGACTCAAAATCCTCTCAAGTATCATCCAAAAGGTAACAACTTTCACCAAGAACACCATGTTTCTGGCAGCACACACCATCTGGCAGCACACCTGGCCGCACACCTGGCTGCACACATGGCCGCACACATGTGCTGGCAGCACACCAGGCCGCACACCTGGCCGCACACACACATATAGTGTGTATTTTGGCCACACACTTTCTTGTATAGCCTTATGACCCTACATACAATCATATATGATTGAAACACTTCATTTTAAGTGTTTACTAGTCCCTAAGGTGGTCCCAAATTCATTAATTAGTTGTTTATAACACTAATTATATTCATATATGTGCCGATATATGCTAAATAGGATTCGCGTGTGTACTCAAGTCACCACTTGACACCTAGCAACAAATCCAACATTGTCATCAGAACCACTCACTACCGGTGAGTTCATACCCCTATTAATCAACCTTTTAAATGTTTTAAATGCTTTTATGGGGGGGGATACAAGTTAAAGACTTATAGCTATTACATCAATCACATGTGATTAATAACTACAAACCAATGATTTTATTATCGTTCAAACTGCTTTACAAATCCTTTTACTCATCAAATACTTTTATTTAAACTTTGTTACACGTATTATAAATTGCATGCCTGTATATGTATATTTATATAAGCAATGTTTAAAAGGCTTAGGAAGGTCATCCGCCCTATTTCCTTTTCCTCGATTTGGATGTGGTCTGGTGGGATATCGGGTAGCCGTCCGAAGGTCGTTTCAATATTAATTAGATATATCACGTGTACATATATAGACATAAAAATACTTCCATATTCATGCGTACTAGTTACATCATTAGTAAGCTACCATCGGGGTAGCACAAAGTCATACTATTACTATTGCTAGATCAATGAGTCAGTTCATTCATAAGTCAATACTTATTACTACTAGAACATATACATGATATTACTATGAGAACATATACAACTGTACTAGAAGGAGAACATATACAACTATACTAGAAGGAGAACATATACAACTATATTAGAAAGAGAACATATACAACGATACTAGAACAGGAACAATACATTACATATACATACATACATTTACATAAATGTGATCCACTGTATCGGAGCATGCCTTAAATGTCATGGCCCGAGTTGTAACCAGAGTCTCTTGGAGGGAGATCGTGAGTTTGCGTATAGATCTATACTGGATTGACTATCCTACACCTTGCTGCTAGCTACAGCCGGACCTGCAGGTCTGCGGGTGCCAAACGTCATACCTTTTTACGACCTACATTTGTCGTTGTTACTCAGTCGATAGTATGGTACAATTAATCACATGATACCTTAATATAAATCCAGTTTAAGGTAGTTAGTACGGCAGTAGTTCCTATAATACAACACTACATTTTTGGTACAAATACCGACACTAAATACTTATGATGTCACCAGCTTAATGTTGATAAACTCTTTCAAAATAACTTGTATTCTCAGGTCATCAGTAGACCGGTACCGAGACCAGCTTTTGAGAAGATGGAGCACATTCAGGACTCATCTCTTTATTTTGATTTACATTTTTGGTGTCTATAACTGTACAGAACACGCTTGTATTAAAATTATATATTTAATGCAATGGATGATGTTGTTTGCTTGTTTACTATTACTGTGTTGTGATACTTTACATGACGTCCTCCGCCCCAGAACGTTTCCGTCGTTCTCGGTTTTGGGGTGTGACAGATTGGTATCAGAGCATTGTTTATAGTGAATTTAGTATATCAACCCATAAAAGATATACTAACTATAAACCCATTTGGGATTAAAACACTCTGACCAAGACTCTATACTTTAAATACTAAAATATTTAACTAAGTATACAAGTCTGCATTCATACTAAAATCAGTGTCACAATGACAAGAACAAAAGTATTGCGATTGTTAAATATCACAAGTGAGCTCGGGGATGTATGGTCAGTCTTGGATGGCATAGCCTGATCAATTATGCTGGTCCGAGGAGTGATTAGCATATACCCTAGAATGGTTGTGATATAGTAACAAGTCTAAAAAAAACTTACCAACACTACTACAATAGGAACACTAGAACAGAGCATAGGTTTAAAATACTATAGGAGTATTTTGTGTTACTTTAATCAATTATCTGAGAACTAAAAGGGTCATTATCAAATAGGTCAATAGTCGTTAAGTGGATACTTCAAGGTTGTATGAAATTAGGTGTTATAGTCTGAGAATCTGTAACCTTTGCTTCACCTCCTGTTCCTTATTTGGTTGTGGTTTTGGAGTTAGGGCTACTTATTCGAAGGCCTATCCTACTCTACTTTCATATAACTGGTATGCACTACACAAGTATTAACATAATTTATATGGATCATCTTATAGTTATCTTAGTAGTACGTCTAATTTCATAAGATTCTTATATCCCCTATCTCGCATAGATATCATGGCTGGATTTCATCATGGCGACCCATACTTTCCAAACGAAGGCAACGCAGGATGGCTCGAAGCAGAGTCCGATGATGAACCCCAAATCCCATTGGATGATCATCAAGCAGAAGGTTTCTCGGATGGATATGACTCTGAGCCCGAAGTCAACAATCTACCTCCCGTAGGTCAAGCCCCAAACAACAATCTCCGACCAGCTTTTCCAGGTCCCACACCCTTGTGGGTAAACAACTTGAATCGCTGGAGCGACGAATAGGGTCAACCCTTACCTTACTTTGGGGACCGAAGCTTTTACAACGTTAGCGAAGGTGGTTCTGCGGATAGAGCTCTGCCCGTCATGGTCCGTAGAATTTCACGTAACGTTGAACAAGGTCGAGCAGCCCTCGACCGGGTCATGGAAATTGATGCCAACTCAGGCATTAACACCGTCCGTATTTGACATCTGGAAGAAGCACTCGAAGGGACGAGGAGAACCAATGACGCACTGCGACAACAATTGACCACCGAAGTCGTAGAACTTCGAGTTCGCCAAAGAGCTCACGAACGACACCTCCGAGAAGTGATTCGTCAACTGGAAGATATGAGGATTCGCCTAAGGAATTCTCGTCGCCGGTAGAAGATGTCTAGCACATCTTCGTCTTTTGTTTAAGGAATAGCCTTTAGTATCTGGGCCTTAGGTAGCACTTGTCTGTAAAATATTCCTAACTTTCAGTACTCTAATTAGGAATCTAGAAACTGTCAACTTTTACATATGGTATGATGTAAGACCTACTGTTAGGTCGATTTTTCCCCGAACTTATTACATCAATAATACCAGTAACATTGACAGCTATCTATTCTGTGGGAAAATCCTTGCACTTGTGTTTTGCTACTATTATTCCCTATTGTAAACTCAACTTGTACGCTCATTCAACTGTTGGACGATGGTTGTTTAGTCCATGTGTCACTCTCACCCTTCTTACAATTGATTCTTACCATTGTATTTGTCTTTATAAACTTATAGCTGAAAGATGCCTCCTCGCAAGTCAACAAGACGTAATCCTCCAACCCCACCACCACCTCCTCCTCCTGTCATCGATACTGCGGCTCTAAATGTTGCACTAGCTGCAGCAGTGGCAACTGCCATGGCTCAATATCACTCAACTGACAACAGCCGAGGTGGAACCCCTGTTGAATCTACTCACGCTGAGATCCCTTTGCGCACTAGAGAGTGCTCCTACAAGGATTTCACCAACTGCAAGCTGAAGTCCTTTCATGGGACCGGCAGAGTCATTGCCCTCTCGCAATGGTTCGAGAAGACGGAATCGATCTTCGAAATTTGTTCATGCCCTGCGATGAGTAAGGTTAAATATGCCGCATGCAACTTTGAAGGAAAAGCTCTGACGTGGTGGAACGGCCACGTTAAAGCTCTAACTCTCGTCGGAGCCAACGACATGGGCTGGGAAACAATGAAAGACCTCATGATTGAGGAGTACTGCCCGAGGGGCGAAATCTAGAAATTGGAGCAGGAGCTGTGGGGCCTAACCATGAAGGACTCCAACATAGTCGCATATACCGCCAGATTCAGCGAACTGGCAGCCCTCTGCCCCAATATAGTTCCCACTGAAGGGAAGAAGATCGAGAGGTACATTTGGAGGCTGGTGCCTCCGTATCAGGGAAATGTCCTATCATCAAACCCTGCTACCTTCGACAATGCCAAACGACTGGCACAGCGACTCATTGACCATGGAGTCCAATCCCCAACAACAACAACAACCGTAGCCATCGTAGAACCCTCCAAACCCGCTGACACTAAGCGGAAGTTCTGGGATGACAAGAAGAAGCAGCGAGCTGCCAAAAAGCAGAAAATTGTGGTTGTACATGCTGTGATAACCCCTACTGTTGCTACTGCTCCAGTGAAGCAGTATGCTAGAAGTTTGTCTCAGTGCAACAAATGCAACTTCCACCACAATGGCTCCTGCCGTGAAATGCAGTGCTCTAACTGCAACAAGAAAGGACACACTGTCCGTTTCTGTAAATCTCCGGCAAGGCCGATTAACCAAGTCCCCGTTACGGGCGTAAGCCAGGCTTGCTATGGTTGTGGCAATGTGGGCCACTATAAGAGGGACTGCCCCAAAGCAAAGAATGCAGGTGGAGCGGGGAGAGTACTGGCAATAGGACATGGGGAAGCGGTTGCTGACTCGACGGTGGTGACTGGTACGTTCCTTCTCGATAACTCCTATGCATGCATTCTGTTCGATAGTGGAGCAGAGCGAAGCTTCGTGAACCATAAATTTGCTCACATACTTAAACAACAACTGCACGCACTTAAAGAACAATTCACGGTAGAAATGGATAATGGGAAAACAGAAAGCACCGGGAGCATATACTTAGGATGTACACTAACTCTAGATAACCATTCATTTCTAATCGACCTCATGCCGGTTTCAATTAAAAGCTTCGACGTTATCATCGGCATGGATTGGTTGAGCCTTCATCGCGCCGACATCATGTGCTACGAGAAAGCAGTCCGTCTAAACCTCCCGTCTAACGAAATTCTAGTCGTCTACGACGACAAACCCGATACAAGTCTTCGTATTATCTCCAGTATTCAAGCATAGAAATATCTTCGTAAGGAATATCGTGCATTCCTTGCTCACATTGTCGATACAAGCCTAGAAACGAAAGAAATAAAAGACATTCTAGTAGTGAGCGACTTTCCAGACATCTTTCCAGAAGAGCTACCAGGTTTACCTCCACAACGACAGGTCGAGTTCAGAATCGACTTAATTCTAGGAGCTACCCCAGTAGCCAAGTCGCCATACCGATTAGCACCAGCTGAGATGCAGGAATTATCTGGTCAACTTAACGAACTTCTCAGCAAAGGCTTTATAAGACCGAGTTTCTCACCTTGGGGAGCACCGGTCTTGTTCGTTAAGAAGAAAGACGGATCATTCCGTATGTGTATCGACTACAGGGAACTCAACAAACTGACGGTCAAAAATCGTTACCCTCTGCCTCGCATCGACGATTTATTTGACCAACTGCAAGGGGCGAATTATTTTTCCAAAATTGATCTGAGATCCGGATATCACCAGTTACGAGTACTAGAGGAGGATGTTCCGAAGACAGCCTTCCGAACTCGTTACGGACACTACGGGTTCGTGGTGATGCCATTCGGATTGACCAATGCGCCCGCAATCTTCATGGATTTGATGAATAGAGTATGCCGACCTTACTTGGATTAGTTTGTTATTGTCTTTATTGACGACATCCTGATCTACTCCCGAAGTAAGGAAGAGCATGGCGATCACTTGCGACAAGTTCTAGGAACTTTACGAACGGAGAAGCTCTATGTGAAGTTCTCGAAATGTGAATTTTGGATCCGAAGATTCGAATTCGTAGGACATGTGGTAAGCGAAGAGAGAATCCATGTGGACCCATCCAAAATTAAGGCCATTGAGAACTGGTCAGCATCGAAGACGCCTACAGAAATTCGTCAATTTTTAGGTCTCGCTGGCTACTACCGCAGATTCATATAGAACTTCTCCCGCATTGTGAAACCCCTTACAACACTGACCCAGAAAGGCGTGGCCTTTGAATGGGAAGAGAAACAGGAGAGAGCGTTCCAAACTCTAAAGCGAGCCTTGTGCACCACACCAATACTATCCCTCCCCGAGGGGATAGAAGATTTCGTTATCTACTGTGATGCGTCAAATCAAGGGCTCGGTTGTGTTCTGATGCAATGGGGTAAGGTCATCGCCTACGCCTCGAGACAGATGAAGACACACGAAGTCAACTACACCACACACGACCTTGAACTAGGAGCAGTTGTGTTTGCCCTGAAGATCTGGAGACACTACCTGTATGGCACCAAAAGCACCATTTTCACTGACCACAAGAGTTTACAACACATATTCGATCAGAAGGAGCTCAATATGCGCCAACGACGATGGGTCGAGCTACTCGATGACTACGAATGCGACATTCGTTATCATCCGGGTAAAGCCAACGTAGTAGCAGACGCCCTAAGTCAGAAAGAATATTCTGGTCGAAGATTCAAATCATTGATGATGACGATCCATTCACACTTGTCTACACAAATTCAGGAGGCTCAACTTGAATCCTTGAAACCTGAACATGTGGTGAGTGAATCCCTCAGAGGAATGGACAAGAACTTAGAAACCAAGGGTGGCGGAGCCCTATATTTCATGGAACGGATCTGGGCCCCAAAACACGGTGGTTTTTGAGACATGGTCATGACCGAGGTGCACAACACTCGATATTCTGCCCACCTAGGTTCAGATAAGACGTATCTGGATCTTAGGAAGTTATACTGGTGGCCTAACATGAAAGCAGAGATTGCTACCTTCGTAAGTAAATGCCTTACTTACACAAAGGTTAAGGTCGAATACCAGAAACCCTCTGGTTTACTGCAACAACCAGAGATCCCAGAATGGAAGTGGGAGCGGATCACTATGGACTTCATAACCAAGTTGCCCAAGACAACGGGTGGACTTGATACCATATGGGTCATCGTCGATAGATTGACCAAGTCTGCACACTTCCTGCCTATCAAAGAAACTGATAAGATGGAGAAGCTTACAAGAACATACATTAGAGAAATCGTTCGACTGCATGGTGTGCCTATATCCATTATCTCCGATAGAGATAGTAGGTTTAACTCAAGATTCTGGCAATCGTTGCAACATTTCCTAGGAACAAGGCTAGACATGAGCACATCCTACCATCCTTAGACCGACGGGCAAAGTGAGAGGACCATTCAAACACTGGAAGATATGCTGAGAGCCTGCGTGATTGACTTTGGAAAGGCATGGGATACTCATTTACCTCTTGTCGAATTTTCCTACAATAACAGTTATCACACGAGCATCAAGGCGGCCTCATTTGAAGCCCTCTATGGCCGGAAGTGCAGATCCCCTCTGTGCCGGGCTGAAGTGGGTGACACCCATTTAACAAAAGGGCAAGTTTCTGACAGTACACTCACAGGCCCGTAAATCATTCGGGAAACGACGGAGAAGATCGTTTAGATCCGTGAACGATTGAAAGCCTCCAGAGATCGATAGAAAAGCTACGCCGATAAACGTAGAAAACTGTTGGAATTCCAGGTGGGCGACCTTGTTTTATTGAAGGTCTCACCATGGAAGGGCTTAATATGCTTCGGAAAGCGTGGAAAGCTAAATCCAAGGTACATTGGGCCTTTCGAGATTCTCGCAAGAATTGGCCCAGTAGCTTACAAACTCAACCTACCGAGCGAACTTAGTAACGTACATCCTACCTTCCATGTTTCAAACTTGAAAAAGTGTTTGTTCGACGAGACTCTTGTAATCCCACTCGATGAGATCGAGATCATCGAGAGCCTCAACTTCGTGGAAAACCTATAGAGGTCATGGACCGTAAAGTCAAACAGACGAAACAAAGCCGCATCCCGATTGTGAAGGTTCGCTGGAACGCCAAGCGGGGACCGGAATTCACATGGGAGCGCGAGGATCAAATGAAATTGAAATATCCTCATATATTCGCTTAGTTTTCTGTAAATAACTTATTTACTTAGACTCTAATTTTGGGACGAAATTCCCTTTAACAGGGGGATGATGTGACAACCCGAAATTTCTAACTTTCATTCTTCATTGTTATCAAAGATTAGCTTCGGTTTGCTATTCTATAATGAGGTTTTTGAGTCTAAATGAGTGCTTAAAACCTAGTATAATTAGGATACTTGTCGGAGGATGGAATAGTTAGAGTTTAGCATTGGAAAAACGAGCCAAACACACCAAGTTAGGTATGTGCGGCCGCACACTAGAGTGTGCGGCCAGCCAGCCACACACACCCAACCACACACACCTCCAGCCGCACTCACCTCCTATATATATGAAATCCTTGGTCTCTTGATCATTTCTTACATTTCTTCAAAGCAAGGACTCAAAATCCTCTCAAGTATCATCCAAAAGGTAACAACTTTCACCAAGAACACCATGTTTCTGGCAGCACACACCATCTGGCAGCACACCTGGCCGCACACACGTGCTGGCAGCACACCAGGCCGCACACCTGGCCGCACACACACATATAGTGTGTATTTTGGCCAAATCTCACTTGGGAAACGGAGAGTGACATGTTGAGTCGCTATCCGCATTTGTTTGTTGATGTGTGATTCCGAGGACGAAATCATCCTAAGGGGGAGAGAATTGTAACGCCCGCGTTTCCAGGCTAGGCATTATCCTTGATGTAATAGTCTAGGTTAACCCTTGTAACTCTTTTTGGAGTATTAATGATGAAATATTTGAGTATTATGTGAATTATGTGTTTATTTTCTTAATTATTATAATTAAATGAATTAAGACTAAAATAAGCGTCAAATTTGAAATGTGGGATAAGCCCAATATCTTTGCATAAAGATGTAGTGGTCGAAACAAGGATTCCGAAGATATAAAGAATGCCGAAATCCGAGTTATAACGAAGAAGTTATGACCTGTCGAAGTTTCGCGACAGAACCGGCAATGCTAAATGACGTAAAAAGTGAAATTTACGTTAGAGCGATATTTAGCCTTAGTAATCTAAACGAAAGTTGTAGAGTTCGTTAAACCGAGAGCGTGCATAAAAAGAACACCCAAATCTGACTTCGTATGAGGAAGTTATGATTTTTCGAAGTTTCGACTTAGCAATATGCAGCCCGAATACTCGATTTGAGATCGAGCGGTTTTTAGCCGAAACAATTTAAAATGGAATTGAAGATCTCGTTAATTGTAGTGAAACGATGAAAAGATAGGCGAAAACGGAGTTCAGATGAAGGAGTTATGAATTTCGAACAGAGTTTTCCTGTCCCGGCCTACTAAAAATACTATATAAGTAATATACTTATAATATATTAAAAATCAATTCAAAATTAGCCAATGGAGTCTAAACGAGAGTTGTAGAGCATAATCTCACCTTCGCGTCGATATAAAGAACGTCGAAAACGGAGTTCGTATGCGAAAGTGATGAATTTATGAAGTTCGGGTCGCAAACCCCAAAGCTGTGTCAGAGACCACGATGTGGCAAGCAGTGCCACGACGTGGCAAGTCTTCTGACACCTCCGGGAGTCCCCCAGACGCAACTTGCGATGACGTATGCAGTGATGACCAAGCCCACGACATGGAAAAAGGGTGCCACGACGTGGCAAGGGCCAAATTTGCCCTATAAATAGATTTGAAGGGCCAGCCGTTTAGGGTTGCTATTTTCTCTCCTCTCTTTCCCGTTTTACCTTGATTTACGTGCAAGAAATATCCCGAAGCAAGTCCATGAGCCCTGAAGATCCTGAGAAGTGCAATTCCCGAGCCGAAGCTCTGCTCGCGAGGAGTCCGGTTTTTGTGAAGATCTTCTAGATCTACCGAAGAATACTACTTCTACAAGTCGTGGTGTTGTCTGATCATCTTCTGATCAAGTGAGTGTGTAGTTACTTTCTTCTAACGCATAATTATGAAGTATTTTATATAAAATACGTGTTATGTGTATATTTTGTTGTTATGTGTGTGAATGTATATTCACTTTCTTCTATCTTATAGATCTGATTATTTCTCTATGAAATACGTGTTATGTGTGTGTGCCTCATCTGTTATGTGGAAAATGTATTGATTGAGCATGCTATACAGGTTTTAAAACTATGTATAAAAAAAGTATATTTTATCTACTAATATGTTGGGTAGAACATGGGTAGATAGTTGGTGTGTAATAAACAGATGAGAGGCCTCGATGTTGTTTTGATCCAGTCATCTAGCGGAATTTAGATGACGACCACGGACTTTTCTAGACAGTCCAGTGGAACGCTAGCAGGCTCATAACCTGTAGGTGTTAATGAACTTGGGTGTTCATTCGCTGTATTCCATCCCCCTCATGGTTGCCTTATTTGACTTATATTGCTGAGGAACCCCCGAAGCATGTGTTGTCGCCCCGATGAAATATTCTTAGACTAGGTCCCTTATGTTAGTTGTCTTAGGGACGTAAAGTGAGAATAACGGGAATGGGTAATTGGGTTATTGTTGGTTGGTGGAAGTTAAATATGATTATTTTTTGTGGGTTGAAAACCCTATATGCTCACCAGGCTCCCAAGCCTGACCCACTCAGTTTATTTGTATTACAGGAAGTGGCGCAAGGGCATAAGATGGATGAACCATCAAGTGGTTTTGTTTACAAGTCTGTATATGTATATATTTGTTGAATGACTTGTAATGTTATCGTTTATGCTTTATGGTCTGTATCGGAACATGACATCTCGAGTTTTGATTATATAATGAAAATACATTTCTTTTATGAAATGCTTTGATAAACATTTTTTTATCACGTTTTGTTTTTGGGAACAAATTCCGCAACTCTTTCAAATCAAAAGGATTTACTCTGAAATTATTTTAAAAGCATAAATGAAAATCGGTCTTTTCTGACCGAGATTTCGGGGATGTCACAGTTGGTATCAGAGCATTAGTTTAAGCGAACTAGGAATTTGTAGGATTTCTAGGCTTCAACTTAGAATGCTAAGTGAAATTTTGAGATGTGTGTCTGTGATATTTTAGACACGAGCACTAGTTTATTTTAGTAGGGTTGCCTAAAATGCTTTTATGTGCTAAATGTTATATGTTGCCATATATGATATTATTTGTTCGGATCTATGGTCTGTTGCCGACCGGATCTAGAAACCTTATGTGTGTAGGATTCTAAGCGTACGTCTACGAATTTAGAACTAGCATGTAAACGTTTCGGAGTGATAAGGATGATTTGAATATCTATCGTGAATGCGGATCTAATTTCACCTTATTCGGTGTATAGATCAAAAATGGTGAGAACAAGAAGTGGAGTTGGAAATGCTAATGAAAACAGGAATCAACCACCAGTGATTGAGCAAATA
Source organism: Lactuca sativa (assembly GCF_002870075.4). Taxonomy (NCBI): domain Eukaryota; kingdom Viridiplantae; phylum Streptophyta; class Magnoliopsida; order Asterales; family Asteraceae; genus Lactuca; species Lactuca sativa. Next base: position 201,626,377 of record NC_056627.2, on the reverse strand, counting down.
TCTGTCTTAGCAGCAACACCTGAGCCAATAACCATGGCTGGTGTGCAAATGATGATTCAAACAATGTTGGATCGTCAAATGGAGGAGACTAGGCGGTTGCTTCAACATAATCGTGAAGAACTGTCAATTCATGTGGAAGAGCCTGAATTAAATGAAGGGCACTCGGAAGGTGGAAACTTCAGTGGGTCTATTGGTCAAGCCAACCCACCGATAGTTAGGCAAAACAACCATGATGGAAGGAATGATGGAATGGGATGCAAGTACAAGGACTTTCTAACTTGCAAACCATCGACCTTCAATGGAAAGGAGGATCCGATTGGAGTTATGGATTGGGTCTCCGAAATGGAGTTAGCCTTCATGACTTGTGACTGTAGAGGCAAGTTGCAAACTATCTATGCAGTGCGTCAATTCCGAGGTGGAGCCGTTCATTGGTGGAACACTCTAGGGAAGACTTTAAGCCCTAATGAGCCACTGCAACTGACGTGGGCAGAATTCTTGGTGCAGTTCAAACGCAAGTTCTGTTCGGCCCAAAATCTGTTGGAGTTGGAGAATAAGTTTTTGGCATTGACGAAGGGCGGCATGTTAGTTGATGAATATACTAATAACTTTACATATAAGATGGAGTTTGCTTTGCGCATCGTTCCAGATGAGCTGACAAAGATGGACCGGTATGCGAAGGGACTCCCATGGGAGTACGAGGTGCCAGTACGTCAGGCACATACTCTAGAGGCAGCTATCTGGGCTGCCAAGTCTGTTGAGAACATGATTAAGGGGAGAACCACCAACAAGGTTGAGGTTGGTGAGAAGTGAAAGTTTGAGGGAACATTTGGTTCCGGTAAGAAAAGCAAATTTTCGAAATCTGATTCGAAAAAGTTTGGTGGAGGAAAAGGAGGCGAAGCAAAGTGGTGTGATAAGTTTAAGAAAAAGCACTTTGGAAAATGTAGTGAGGACGTAACCTGCTACAAGTGCAGAAAATTTGGGCATTTTGCCAATGAGTGTCCGAACAACAAAAGGATGTGTTTTGGTTGTAATGAAGAGGGACATATTTTGAAAGACTGTCCGAAGAAGAAGGAGGCAGCAAAGCCCAACATTCCACCAAAGCCGAAGGCGAGAGCCTTCCAGATGACACTTGAGGCTGCGAAAGATGAAGCTGATGTCGCTTCAGGTACCTTTCTCATAAACGAATTACCTGCTCAAATTTTGTTTGATTCTGGAGCCAACTACTCCTTTATTTCGCATGAGTTTGGTAGAAAACTAGCTTTGCCTGTTGATAGACTAGATGATGCTTTATTAGTCAAAGTTGCTAGTGGCAAGTTTGTACCTGTTAGTCATCGTATGAAAAACATCTTAATCGACCTTAATGGGAATAAGTTTCACAAGGAATTATTACCTATCTAACTTAATGGTTTCGACATCGTGTTGGGAATGGATTGGCTTAGCGCCGATAATGCCGGAATTTTATGCAAGAAGAAGATAGTTAAAGTAAACCCGCCAGGGAAAGAGTCATTTATGGTGTATGGGGATAAACGCAGAGTGAATTCTGGAATCATTTCCCTAATGAAAGCTAGGAAGTTTTTGACCAAGGGATGTACATCATATTTAGCATTCGTGATCGATGCTAAGAAGGAAAAGAAGATGATGCAGAGTATTCCTATGGTGTGTGATTATCCGGAAGTATTTCCCGAAGATCTTCCTAGATTACCACCTGGTAGACAAGTGGAGTTCAGAATTGACTTGTTACCAGGAACAACACCAATAACAAAAGCACCTTACCGATTAGCACCGACGGAGATGAAGGAGCTAATGATGTAACTTCAGGAGTTATTGGACAAATGTTTCATTAGACCTAGTTCATCACCCTAGGGAGCTCCGATGTTATTCGTAAAGAAGAAAGATGGAAGTATGAGAATGTGCATTGATTGCAGAGAGCTGAACAAGGCAACAATAAAGAATAGATATTCGTTGCCGAGGATTGATGACCTATTTGATCAATTGCAAGGTTCGAGCTATTTCTCGAAGATAGATCTAAGGTCAGGATATCATCAGCCGAAAGTAAGAGAGCAAGATATAGAGAAGACTGCATTCAAAACACGATATGGACACTACGAGTTTTTGATTATGTCGTTTGGACTAACCAATGCTCCGGCAGCATTCATGGATTTGATGAATAGGGTTTGTAATCCGTTCCTTGATAAATCTGTGATAGTGTTCATAGATGACATTCTGATTTATTCGAAAAGCCAAGAGGAGCATGGCAGTCACTTGCGAGAAGTGTTAGAAGTCTTGAAGAAGGAGAAGCTGTATGCAAAGTTCTCCAAATGTGATTTTTGGATTCGTGAAGTCCAATTCTTGGGTAATGTGGTCAACCAGGAAGGGATAATGGTTGATCCAGTGAAGATTGAAGCTGTAATGAAGTGGGAACAACCGAAAAGTCCCACGGAGATCCGAAAATTTTTAGGATTAGCCGGATATTACCGAAGGTTTATCCAAGGCTTTTCTTCGATTGCTACTCCATTAACAGCTTTGACCCACAAAGGAGCTACTTATGCTTGGTATGATAAGCATAAAGAAGCATTCGAGAAGCTAAAGAAGAAGCTATGCGAGGCACCGATACTTTCTTTACCTGATGGAGTTGAAGACTTCACTGTCTATAGCGATGCGTTTGGGGTTGGATTGGGTTGTGATTTGACCCAAAGAGAAAAGGTGATAGCATATGCGTCTCGACAGCTGAAGGAGCATGAAAAGAATTACCCGACTCATGATTTGGAGTTGGCAGCGGTAGTTTTCGCTCTTAAAATATGGAGGCATTACCTCTATGGCACGAAGTGTAAAATTTTCACTGATCATAAGAGTTTCCAATATCTCTTCAATCAGAAAGAGTTAAATATGAGGCAACGACGTTGGCTAGAGTTACTCAAGGACTACGATTGTGAGATACTTTACCACCCTGGTAAAGCTAATGTTGTTGCTGATGCTCTTAGTCGGAAAGTCAATGTTGAGAGAAAAAGGCCAAGAGCATTGAGAATAGAAGTTGTCTCGACAATTGTGGAAAGTATAAAGAAAGCTCAAGAGGAAGCTTCTGAGAAGAATGACTGAAAGGAGGAACGCTTGGGAAAAACATTGGTTTTTGATACAAACGGTCATGGACCAAAGGTGTTCCAAGGTCGGATTTGGGTACCTAAGTCCGGAGGGATAAGAGATCTTCTGATGGAAGAAGCTCACAAAACCATGTACTCAATTCATCCTGGTAGCACTAAAATGTATAGGGACCTGAAACCCTACTACTGGTGGCCGAAGATGAAGCTTAATGTTGCAAAGTATGTGGCCGAGTGTGTGACTTGTGCGAGAGTCAAGACACAACATCAGAAACCATATCGGAGTTTAGAGCCTTTACCTGTGCCTATGGGTAAATGGGAAGACATTGCTATGGATTTTGTCACTAACAAAGAATGGTCACGACATGATTTGGGTGGTCGTTGATCGATTCACTAAGAGTGCGCATTTCATAGCAGCCAAGGAGAAATGTGACGGGTTTTAGCCATAAGAACTTTCCTATGTGCGCATGCAAAACCCTAATGCTTGGATCTAAGCTTTCTAATTAAACATGCTTTGAATCCAAGACTTCTAATGGCTAATTAGGTTAAATAACAACATTGAAACAGATCTAGAACCATACCTTTGAGTTCCTTGTTGATTTTGTGGTCTTGGAGCTTCTAGAGTCACAAATGTCACTCTTCTGATGGCTTACAAACACCAATAGCAAGGAAGATGATTTAGGAGAGAGGAGAGGGGAGGAAATCGGCCAGGGTTCTCTTACTTTAGGTGAGGTACCGGATTCCCTTGCCCATGGGATCTATTTATACTTGTAGACTCCTTAAGGGTTACAACCTAAACCCTAATTGGATAATCTTCTCTTAAGGCTATCCAAATCCTTTCCTTAGATAAGCCATGGACGAATTTAGCTATCCTTTAGCTTCTAGAATTCGTCCCTAGTATATCTACAAGGATTTTCAGTCTAAAGCTTAACTATCAAACAATTGACAGGTTATACCCCTTTATTTAATTAACCTCTTTAAGTCACCAAATTAATTCTAATTAATTCTATGACTTATATTAATCAAATAACAATATATTATTCTTTATATTATTCCCATAATATATTAATAATATTTACTCTCTCTTAATAAACCATCCTATCAAGTTGCTATGGTGAAGGCAACCCAAAATGACCATGCACAACCGGGTCAAATACTTGCCTAATATAGTTGTAGCCTTAGACACTATTCCAACAGTCTCCGACTTGGATAAGTCTAGTAACTATATGCACAAGTACAATTCGGTTTGCAATCGTAGCTCTCAAAGACGCTGTCAAACTCTGATCTAATCAATCTTGTCCTTTAGATAAGGGATCGTACAGTCCTCTGTTAGATATCATGTTGACAATCCTATGGAATGGTTAGTCAAGCATTTAGGTTTCTCGATCTCTGATTTATTCGACATAGAACTTAATCGAACACATCAATTCAGTTCTGACCGGGCCCGACACATAAGTCAAATCAAATCATCGAGCGGCCGAGATATCTCTTCTACCCTCTTAGGATAAAATTTACAGATAAACTTCGACTTATATGCATTTACTTATTCAATAATCAACTATACACAACAATGCGTTTTATAACATTGAGTTACCAATGCGTTTTCGCATTATCAATGTACAATCAATTAGCAAATAATAAACCATATATCTAAGTTTTTTAAGACTATATGATATTATCGTCTTGCGATCACCCCTTTTATATCATATTCCATAAGGTGATTCCAGCAAGCGCGGGTTTGTTCCAATGCTCAAAACTAGTTCATAAGCACTCATGAACGTTGCAGCAACCCTTTGCTATGTCTAAAACCATTTAGACAATCTACACACCAATTCATGACAATCTTCATTCATATCTACTTCCAACATATGAACGATTGTGGACAATTTGAACAATTCTATTATTCCTAATAATTTCAATTATTCTGGAAGTCAAAACATGCAAAGTGAAACAATAGTTAAACAATTAACATAAGATAGTAACATTACTCATAAATAAAACTCCTTTATTTAATCATCAAATGTTAATTACATTTATCTATTACACGTTTCTAATACTATCTAATCTATGCTAATATCATCCTTCAGCCCAATACTCCTAGCATGCTGCAAGTGGTTAACCCTACTCAGTCCCTTCGTAAGCAGATCTGTTGGGTTATCTTCTGATGATATCCTCTTCACTACGAGTTGTCCTTCTTCTACACGATGTCTAATGAAGTGATATTTTCTGTCGATATGTCTTGATCTACCATGATCCCTCGGTTCCTTGGTCAAGGCAACCGCTCCTTCGTTATCACAAAAAATCTCCATGTGCTCCTTTATGGCAGGTACGACTCCAAGATCACCAATGAAGTTCTTTAGCCATATTGCCTCCTTCGATGCTTCGCTCGCTGCAATGTACTCTGATTCGCACGTTGAATCAGCTACGGTCTCTTGCTTGGAACTCTTCCATGTCACCGCTCCTCCATTTAGGGTAAAGACCCAGCCCGACTGCGAACGGTAGTTGTCCCTGTCGGTCTGAAAACTGGCGTTACTATACCCTCGCACCTTCAAGTCATCACTCCCTCCGAGGACTAAGAACCATTCCTTCGTCCTCCGAAGGTACTTAAGGATATTCTTCACGGCAATCCAATGTGCTCTGCCAGGCTTCCCTTGATATCTACTAACCATGCTCAAAGCGAAGGCTACATCAGGGCGAGTACAAGTCATAGCATACATGATTGAGCCAACTGCGGAAGCGTATGGTACTCGGCTCATTTATGCTATTTCAGCTTCGGTACTCGGACTTTGAGTCTTACTCAACTTGGCATTACTTTGTATCGGTAATTCTCCCTTCTTTGAGTTTTCCATACTAAAACGTTTTAGTACCTTCTCTAAGTAAGTGTTATGACTAAGTCCAATTAGTCTCTTACTTCTTTCTCTCACTATCCTTATTCCCAAAATGTAAGAAGCCTCTCCGAGGTCCTTCATAGCGAAGCACTTCCCGAGCCAGGACTTAACCTCCTACAGAGTTGGGATGTCGTTTCCTATGAGTAATATGTCATCAACATATAGAACGAGGAAGCTTACTATACTCCCACTGGCTTTGACATATACACAAGACTCGTCTTCGCTTCGTACAAATCCAAACTCTTTGACTTTCTCATCAAAGCAAAGATTCCATCTGTGAGACGCTTGCTTAAGTCCATAAATGGACTTCTCAAGCTTACACACTCTATTCGGATGCTTCGGATCCACAAACCCCTCGGGCTGAGCCATGTAAATATCCTCAGCGAACTTCCCGTTAAGGAAAGCGGTCTTGACATCCATTTGCCAAATCTCATAATCATGAAATGCGGCAATAGCTAACATCACTCTAATAGATTTAATCTTCGCAACTGGTGAGAAGGTCTCATCATAGTCAACTCCGGGAGTTTGAGTAAAGCCCTTCGCAACCAATCGCGCTTTATATGTGTGCACGTTTCCATCCACGTCGGTCTTCTTCTTGAAGATCCACTTGCACCCAACGGTCTTACGTCCGGGCACATAATCAACCAAATTCCAAACTTGGTTATCATACATGGATTGGATCTCGCTATCCATTGCCTCTTTCCATTTCGCAGACTCCGGGCCTGCCATGGCTTCCTTATAGCTATTAGGTTCATCAAGATTTATTAGTGTACCATCACTAATATACGTGTCCCCTTCGGTAGTAATATGAAAACCATAAAACTGGGGTAGAACTCTAACTCTATCGGAACGTCTAAGAGGTAAGGACTCGTCAATCGGTTCAACCGGAGTTTCCTCCTCGGGTTGAGTGCCAGCGGTAGAGGTTCCTTCATCTATCGACTCTTGAATCTCTTCAAGATCGATTTGCCTCCCACTGTCTCCTTGGCTTATGAGTTCTCGCTCTCGGAAAACTCCTCTCCTCGCAACGAAGACAACATTGTCCTTCGGTCTATAGAAGAGATATCCAAAGGATGTATGCGGGTAGCCGATGAAAATACATCGCTCACTTCGAGGTTCAAGCTTGTCGTGAGTATCTCGTCTTACGAAAGCCTCACAACCCCAAACCTTGCTATGTGCCAACGAGGGAGCTTTCCCTGTCCACATCTCGTGAGGTGTTTTGGCAACCTTCTTGGTAGGGACTCGGTTAAGGATATGGGCGGCAGTCTCTAAGGCATACCCCCAAAAGGAGATAGGTAGTGAAGCACGACTCATCATAGAGCGAACCATATTCAATAAGGTTCGATTACGCATTTCTGCCACACCATTCAACTGCGGTGTCCTAGGAGGCGTCAATTGTGAAACTATTCCACACTCCTTGAGATAATCGTGGAATTCAAGACTTAGGTACTCTCCTCCTCGCCCAATTGATTCTCCACTTCATTCTTGAATTCTTTGAACTTTTCAAAGGTTTCTGACTTTTGCTTGATTAAATAGATATACCCATATCTACTATAATCATCGGTAAAAGTCACGTAGAAGCGGTTCCCATCCTTCGTGGTTGATCTAAACGGTCCAAATACATCGGTATGTATTAGGTCCAATAGACCCTCACCCCTTTCACATGTACTCGTGAAGGATGATTTAGTCATCTTTCCAAGTAAACAAGACTCGCATGTGTCATCTTCCCTAAGGTCGAATGACTCCAACACTCCATCCTTTTGGAGTTGGGCTATGCGTTTCTTGTTGACATGTCCAAGACGACAATGCCACAAGGATGCTTTATCCATACTAGTGGAAGAATCTATATTCAAAACATCATTTCCTAAGTTATCAACAATCACAACAGTTTCATATATTCCATTACATGGTATAGCTTCAAAGTAAAAGACACCATTTAGATAAGCTAAAATAGAACCATTCTCATTATTAAAAGAAAATCTAAATCCTTGTCTATATAAACCATGAAATGAAATGATGTTTCTAGCCATTTCTGGTGAATAGAAACAATTGTTCAAATCTAAAACCAAACTATTCCTAAGCACTAAAGAATACACTCCAATCTTGGTCACAGGCGACGATCTTTTGTTCCCCATGATTAGATTGATTCTTCCTTGCTCCACATCCCTACTTCTTCTTAGTCCCTGCACATTAGAACAAATGTGATAACCACAACCGGTATCAAGAACCCAAGAAATAGCATGATTAGAATCGTTAGATTTAATTGTGTATATACTTGCGAAAGATGGCTTGATCTTTCCTTCTTTGATTGCTTGCAGGTACTCTGGGCAGCTTCTTTTCCAATGTCCTATCTTGTGGCAGTGGTGGCACTCTGCCTCCTTCGGGTTAGGACAGGGCTTAGTGGGATCAACTTTGGTCTCACTAAAAGAGGCACCATCTCGGGCTTTGACCTTGCGATAGTTCTTCGATGAAGCCTTCCTCTTCTTTCCCTTTCCTTGACCAATAGCCAAGACAGGAGCAGCAGGTGGATTGGGAGTTGGTGCAGCAGACTTGTCTTTGAAGTTGCTCTCAGCAACCCTCAAGAGACCTTGGAGTTTGCTTAGGGTGACCACTTCTTTGTTCATGTGGTAGGTCATCCTAAATTGGTTGTACATCGGAGGCAAAGAGTGAAGCACCATGTCGATCGCCAAGTCTTCCCCAAAGTCAACATTTAACTTGCGAAGGTGGTCGACATACCTTTGCATCTTTTGCAAGTGCACAGTAAGAGATTCTCCATGACCCATCTTAGCGGAAATCATGTTGGTGAAAATCTCATAATGCTCTTGTCTCGCGTTTTGGTGGTATCTCTCCAATAAGTCTTGGTGCATCTCGTACGGGTACATGTCCTCGTAGGACTTTTGGAATTCGGAGTTCATGGTGGCAATCATGATGCAATGAACATTCGTTGCATCTCGCCCATGAGTCTCAAAAGCGGTGATTTCGGCCGGAGTAGCGATTTCGGTGTTGATTTTCTCGAGCTTCTCATCAAGGACATACTCCTTGTCCTCATAGCGAGCAATGGTGCGAATGTACCTTATCCATTCGCTAAAGTTCGTTCCATCGAAGGTGACCTTTTGGCAAAGGCTCATCAACGTGAAAGAACTAGCAGCAACGTTGTTTGCGTTCGACGTCTACAAAAGAAAAGGACAAAGATAGATTAGAATAAGAATCCCTAATTATCACCCAATAAGAAAAATTAGGGCTAGGATCCAACAATAACATTTACATACTAGAAAAGGGATGTCGTAATCTAACATGCAAATAAATTGAAGGTAAGTGAATGACGATTCACTAATTCTCCATCACAAAAACCTAAACTATTAGTCCTAAGTGTTTTGAGAATTCCTAGGTTCGGATGAGATTCATTGAAACTATTCAATGGCATGTTTAAATCTCGATATGCCCCTCTTGTTTATGACTGTGATACTGAGGATCACAAAGCGGGTGTGAATTACCATGCAAATTCACATGGTGCCTTCATTGTAACGATCACCTATTCGATGTGCCGGTAAACCACACACGCTCCATCGAACTATGATAAACAATGAATCACCCTTTGCCACCTTTGCTTAGAACCAATTAGTGTGCCGGTAAACCACACACGCTCCACTAACTTCTTAGCAAGGGTGAAAAGTGTAATTTCATGGGATTGCATCAATTCACTTTTCCTAAAGTAACTAAGATTGGGAAATTTTTAAAAAATGTGCAGTTACTTTGTATTACTTATTATACTTTTAATGAGAGGATGAGGTTGCTCTATCCTACCCGTTCGGCTAACGACCCTCCACCAATCAAGCAAGCGGTGGGTGTGAGTGTACACCCATTAAGCGCCATTTTATAGGCCGCAACCTTATACCCACCTTATAGATCGGCTTCGTGAATGAGGCCTACTAACGGTAAGACTAGCATTTAGTTATACATATATATATTATTCTAGTAATATCATATTGGTATAGGGTTGTATTTTAAACCTTTTAAAATCTAGGGTTTTGAAATTTAAGTTGTCTAAATTAAACTTTTAATCACAAATTATAAATTTCAAAACTTGAGGGCAAGTTTTAAACATTTAAAACATGGAGGATCAAATAACAAATAATTCCAATTAACAATTAATATCCTAATTATCTATATTTGATTTTATTCTAGATTTCTTTGAAAGATAATTACCAAAATAATTAAAATAATTAATTAATTATCATATAAGGAAATTAAATATTTAATTAGTTGATAAATACCTTTAACTAGATCAAGATAATAGTCATATATATCAAAAAATCGAATTTAGATTGATCTATTATGATTAAGGTAAGTTTCCATAAGATAATTATGAAAAAATCCCGAATCTGGCCATTCCTGACGCCTGGACTCGCCGAGTCAGGCCTACTCGCCGAGTCCACTTTGAGACTCGCCGAGTCCATGACTCAGAAACCAAAAATCGAATTTTGCAGGTTTGTTTCAGTTAATCAAGCAACAATTTAAAGAAAACCAAGCTAGGCTCTGATACCACTGACGGGTTTTAGCCATAAGAACTTTCCTATGTGCGCATGCAAAACCCTAATGCTTGGATCTAGGCTTTCTAATTAAACATGCTTTGAATCCAAGACTTCTAATGGCTAATTAGGTTAAATAACAACATTGAAACAGATCTAGAACCATACCTTTGAGTTCCTTGTTGATCTTGTGGTCTTGGAGCTTCTAGAGTCACAAATGTCACTCCTCTGATGGCTTACAAACACCAATAGCAAGGAAGATGATTTAGGAGAGAGGAGAGGGGAGGAAATCGGCCAGGGTTCTCTTACTTTAGGTGAGGTACCGATTTCCCTTGCCCATGGGATCTATTTATACTTGTAGACTCCTTAAGGGTTACAACCTAAACCCTAATTAGATAATCTTCTCTTAAGGCTATCCAAATCCTTTCCTTAGATAATCCATGGACGAATTTAGCTATCCTTTAGCTTCTAGAATTCGTCCCTAGTATATCTACAAGGATTTTCAGTCTAAAGCTTAACTATCAAACAATTGACAGTTTATACCCCTTTATTTAATTAACCTCTTTAAGTCACCAAATTAATTCTAATTAATTCTATGACTTATATTAATCAAATAACAATATATTATTCTTTATATTATTCCCATAATATATTAATAATATTTACTCTCTCTTAATAAACCATCCTATCAAGTTGCTATGGTGAAGGCAACCCAAAAGGACCATGCACAACCGGGTCAAATACTTGCCTAATATAGTTGTAGCCTTAGACACTATTCCAACAAAATGGTCTATGGATAAGCTTGCGAATTCTTATGTGAAGGAAATTGTGAGGCTTCACGGTGTTCCGTTAACGATTGTATCGGATCGTGATAGCCGTTTCACCTCAAGGTTTTGGAAAAGTCTACAAGAGGAAATGGGTACCAAGTTGTATTTAAGTACAACTTACCATCCGTAGACTGATGGTCAGAGTGAAAGAACAATACAAACACTTGAAGATATGCTGAGAGCATGTACCCTGGAATTCCTAGGTAATTGGGATGAACATTTACCTTTGGTAGAATTTTCCTACAATAATAGTTTCCACTCGAGCATAAAGATGGCACCTTATCCAGCTTTGTACAGACAGAAGTGTCGTACACCGTCTTGTTGGCTTGAGGCTGGGGAAAAGCAGTTTATGGGTCCCGAGATGGTCCATCAAACCGTTGAAAATTTGAAAGTAATTAGAGAAAGAATGTTAGCAGCTCAAGATCGTCAAAAGAGTTATGCTGACAAGAAGCGAAGGCCAATGACCTTCGAAGTTGGAGATTCGGTTTTGCTTAAAGTCTCGCCGTGGAAGGGACTTATAAGATTTGGTAAAAGGGGAAAGTTGTGTCCAAGGTTTACTGGACCGTTTAAAGTTCTTCATAGGGTTGGGAACCAAGCTTACAAGCTCAAATTACCCAAAGAACTGAATGGAATTCACAACACTTTTCATGTGTGTTATTTGAAGAAGTTCATGGGAGAAGTTCCTGATATAATTCCAATTTTTGAATTGAGAATTGATGAAAACAAGAGGTTAATTGAAGAACCAGAGGAAATCGTTGACCGAAAGACTAAGAAGTTGTGACGCAAGATGGTCGAATTAGTGCTTGTCCGTTGGAAACAGTCGAATGGGCCAAATCTCACTTGGGAAACGGAGAGTGACATGTTGAGTCGCTATCCGCATTTGTTTGTTGATGTGTGATTCCGAGGACGGAATCATCCTAAGGGGGAGAGAATTGTAACGCCCGCGTTTCCAGGCTAGGCATTATCCTTGATGTAATAGTCTAGGTTAACCCTTGTAACTCTTTTTGGAGTATTAATGATGAAATATTTGAGTATTATGTGAATTATGTGTTTATTTTCTTAATTATTATAATTAAATGAATTAAGACTAAAATAAGCGTCAAATTTGAAGTGTGGGATAAGCCCAATATCTTTGCATAAAGATGTAGTGGTCGAAACAAGGATTCCGAAGATATAAAGAATGCCGAAATCCGAGTTATAACGAAGAAGTTATGACCTGTCGAAGTTTCACGACAGAACCGGCAACGCTAAATGACGTAAAAAGTGAAATTTACGTTAGAGCGATATTTAGCCTTAGTAATCTAAACGAAAGTTGTAGAGTTCGTTAAACCGAGAGCGTGCATAAAAAGAACACCCAAATCTGACTTCGTATGAGGAAGTTATGATTTTTCGAAGTTTCGATTTAGCAATATGCAGCCCGAATACTCGATTTGAGATCGAGTGGTTTTTAGCCGAAACAATTTAAAATGGAATTGAAGATCTCGTTAATTGTAGTGAAACGATGAAAAGATAGGCGAAAACGGAGTTCAGATGAAGGAGTTATGAATTTCGAACAGAGTTTTCCTGTCCCGGCCTACTAAAAATACTATATAAGTAATATACTTATAATATATTAAAAATCAATTCAAAATTAGCCAATGGAGTCTAAACGAGAGTTGTAGAGCATAATCTCACCTTCGCGTCGATATAAAGAACGTCGAAAACGGAGTTCGTATGCGAAAGTTATGAATTTATGAAGTTCGGGTCGCAAACCCCAAAGCTGTGTCAGAGACCACGATGTGGCAAGCAGTGCTACGACGTGGCAAGTCTTCTGACACCTCCGGGAGTCCCCCAGACGCAACTTGCGATGACGTATGCAGTGATGACCAAGCCCACGACGTGGAAAAAGGGTGCCATGACGTGGCAAGGGCCAAATTTGCCCTATAAATAGATTTGAAGGGCCAGCCGTTTAGGGTTGCTATTTTCTCTCCTCTCTCTCCCGTTTTACCTCGATTTACGTGCAAGAAATATCCCGAAGCAAGTCCATGAGCCCTGAAGATCCTGAGAAGTGCAATTCCCGAGCCGAAGCTCTGCTCGCGAGGAGTCCGGTTTTTGTGAAGATCTTCTAGATCTACCGAAGAATACTACTTCTACAAGTCGTGGTGTTGTCTGATCATCTTCTGATCAAGTGAGTGTGTAGTTACTTTCTTCTAACGCATAATTATGAAGTATTTTATATAAAATACGTGTTATGTGTATATTTTGTTGTTATGTGTGTGAATGTATATTCACTTTCTTCTATCTTATAGATCTGATTATTTCTCTATGAAATACGTGTTATGTGTGTGTGCCTCATCTGTTATGTGGAAAATGTATTGATTGAGCATGCTATACAGGTTTTAAAACTATGTATAAAAAAAGTATATTTTATCTACTAATATGTTGGGTAGAACATGGGTAGATAGTTGGTGTGTAATAAACAGATGAGAGGCCTCGATGTTGTTTTGATCCAGTCATCTAGCGGAATTTAGATGACGACCACGGACTTTTCTAGACAGTCCAGTGGAACGCTAGCAGGCTCATAACCTGTAGGTGTTAATGAACTTGGGTGTTCATTCGCTGTATTCCATCCCCCTCATGGTTGCCTTATTTGACTTATATTGCTGAGGAACCCCCGAAGCATGTGTTGTCGCCCCGATGAAATATTCTTAGACTAGGTCCCTTATGTTAGTTGTCTTAGGGACGTAAAGTGAGAATAACGGGAATGGGTAATTGGGTTATTGTTGGTTGGTGGAAGTTAAATATGATTATTTTTTGTGGGTTGAAAACCCTATATGCTCACCAGGCTCCCAAGCCTGACCCACTCAGTTTATTTGTATTACAGGAAGTGGCGCAAGGGCATAAGATGGATGAACCATCAAGTGGTTTTGTTTACAAGTCTGTATATGTATATATTTGTTGAATGACTTGTAATGTTATCGTTTATGCTTTATGGTCTGTATCGGAACATGACATCCCGAGTTTTGATTATATAATGAAAATACATTTCTTTTATGAAATGATTTGGTAAACATTGTTTTATCACGTTTTGTTTTTGGGAACAAATTCCACAACTCTTTCAAATCAAAAGGATTTTTCTGAAATTATTTTAAAAGCATAAATGAAAATCGGTCTTTTCTGGCCGAGATTTCGGGGATGTCACAATATATGTGCCGATATATGCTAAATAGGATTCACATGTGTACTCAAGTCACCACTTGACACCTAGCAACAAATCCAACATTGTCATCAGAACCACTCACTACCAGTGAGTTCATACCCCTATTAATCAACCTTTTAAATGTTTTAAATGATTTTATGGGGGGGGGGATAGAAGTTAAAGACTTATAGTTATTACAGCAATCACATGTGATTAATAACTACAAACCAATGATTTTATTATCGTTCAAACTGCTTTACAAATCCTTTTATTCATCTAATAATTTTATTTAAACTTTGTTACACGTATTATAAATTGCATGCCTGTATATGTATATTTATATAAGGAATGTTTAAAAGGCTTAGGAAGGTCATCCGCCCTATTTCCTTTTCCTCGATTTGGATGTGGTCTGGTGGGATATCGGGTAGCCGTCCGAAGGTCGTTTCAATATTAATTAGATATATCACGTGTACATATATAGACATAAAAATACTTCCATATTCATGCGTACTATTTACATCATTAGTAAGCTACCATCGGGGTAGCACAAAGTCATACTATTACTATTGCTAGATCAATGAGACAGTTCATTCATAAGTCAATACTTATTACTACTAGAACATATACATGATATTACTATGAGAACATATACAACTATACTAGAAGGAGAACATATACAACTATACTAGAAAGAGAACATATACAACGATACTAGAACAAGAACAATACATTACATATACATACATACATTTACATAAATGTGATCCACTGTATCGGAGCATGCCTTAAATGTCATGGCCCGAGTTGTAACCAGAGTCTCTTGGAGGGAGATTGTGAGTTTGCGTATAGATCTATACTGGATTGACTATCCTACACCTTGCTGCTAGCTACAGCCGGACCTATAGGTCTGCGGGTGCCAAACGTCATACCTTTTTACGACCTACATTTGTCGTTGTTACTCAGTCGATAGTATGGTACAATTAATCACATGATACCTTAATATAAATCCAGTTTAAGGTAGTTAGTACGGTAGTAGTTCCTATAATACAACACTACAGTACTACAATAATTTACCCTTTACATATATTCAGTGATTTTTTTCACTTAAACATTAATGTACAAACTATATTTTGATAATGATAGTTATACTTGGGAAAATTACACTCGTTTACAAGAAGCGAACGCACAAAACAGTTACGCCTTGGTAGAAGGCTAGTTTTAGTAGAAAATATAGGATTTCGTAGGAGTTACAAACCTTACAAACATTCATATACTTTTGTTACAAATGATTACCAACTTTTACTTCAACATCACGTTCAAACATTTGATACAAATACCGACACTAAATACTTATGAACTCACCAGCTTAATGCTGATAAAATCTTTCAAAATAACTTGTATTCTCAGGTTATTAGTAGACAGGTACCGAGACCAGCTTTTGAGAAGATGGAGCACATTCAGGACTCATCTCTTTATTTTGATTTACATTTTTGGTGTCTATAACTGTACAGAAGACGCTTGTATTAAAATTATATATTTAATGCAATGGATGATGTTGTTTGCTTGTTTACTATTACTGTGTTGTGATACTTTACATGACGTCCTCCGCCCCAGAACGTTTCTGCCGTTCTTGGTTTTGGGGTGTGACAGTACTCCCCGATCAGTTACTTATTGAACTGAGCAATGTTGTAAAATTCAGTCAACTCATTGATTAATATATATATATATATATATATATATATATATATATATATATATATATAATATACTTAATGATCTATTATTTAACACACACATGTGATAATTACTACATATATATCTTGAATTTTTAGTAATTATTCACGAAGTGAGACCATTATGTGTTTTTGAGTTTTTATGTATTCACATGTATCTAATTTTGTTATATATATCAATCAACTTATGATTTTGACATATGTAATTTCCCTAAAAATATTTCTACATGAATTACCGAATCCGAGTACTTTCCGAGTACTCGCCACTCGGTAGTCGACCGAACATGTACCGAGTAACGAGTTCTACAACCTTGCACGAGCCTCTTCAACCTTTCAAATACTCTGTGTCGGGATTTACCGCGTCATTCAGGGTATACAAATATAAAGTTATTTTTAAGATATAACAAGTATTTTAGTTGTTATAATTGTTATTAATATAATTGCTAAAATTATAGATATGACTCTATGAGATGCTTCAGTCTGTTCGAGGTAGTGGTTTTGTGTTGCGAAAAAAACAAAGATACACCTCAGATGAAACATTGGAGTGTACCAAAAAATTGAAATGGGTTGATGTGAACAAGATTTTTGATATGACAAAGGTTTTTATATTTTATTTTATTTATTTAAATTTTATGTTTGAACTTTTACCTACATTATAAATATGTTAATTTGTTTTAGGAGGGACGAAGACCAAGACATAGCATGACACCGAGTGATGATGAGAGAAGGTCTTCTTTTTATATGTCATGTTAAGAGTATGTATATGGTGAACCACATTCAGTTCCATCCCCAGTACGAAACCATTTTAGGAGACAAGATGAATATTTGTGTAGTGTATCTTCTAGTGATCTCTCCCACGGTAGAGGTGGACGAAGTGAGAAACCAAGTTTAAAACATTTGGTGAAACGATTATTAAACTCGAACAACAGGTGTATAGGAACCGAGAACGCACCTAGGTGATTATAGAAGAAGTGGATGACGAAAGTCTATGGAACAACATAAGTTTTGATGAATCGGCAAAATTTCAAACAAAATTTTCTTTTGATGAAAATGTTAGTGACACCCTACATTTATGATATAATTTGTTAATAAATATGTATATATTTTTTAATAATTTAAAGATACTAATGTAGGTTTTAAAGGATGGGGCGCGAACTAGAAATAAATTTGGTGAGAATGTTTTTTATGATAATGAAGCTGAAAAGGTTATTATACATTATAATTATGATATAAATTGTAAATAATTATGTATATTGTTTGTTAATAATATAACATATTAATGTAGGTGTTGGACGAAAGGGGGCACGAAGGGGGTCGGAGTACAAATCAATTTGATGGTGATGTTTTCGATTGTGATGATAACGAAGCTGAATAGGTTATTACTCTTACATTTATGATATTATTTGTTAATAAATACATACTTTTTATTAAAAATTATAACGTATTAATGTATGTGTTAGATGAAAAGATAATAATTACAGAGACTACAAAATCAATGTGATGATCATGTTTTTGATGTTAATGAAACTACACCCGATAGATCTAGGCTTCATAATCCATCAAAGTTTATGTGTACTCCTTACACACAGGTACACATTAAAAGCCAATATGGGGAAAATATTTTTTTATGTCAAATATTCAAAACATAATGATTTAAATGTTTGAAAATTGTTTTAGTTACACATTGACCCAAAGCCAAAGCGAAGAGAAAAGAAGAAGGTTGATACCAAATCAACAACCCCTGTTCCTCCTCCAACATTCGCTGTTGATCATGACTTTTCGGTTTTGCGCCTGCAGCCTTACGTAGCAGGCGGTGAGGTTGTTTTACTATTTTTTTTCATGCATATAACGTCCAACACCGATTCTACAATTTGATATTAGATAAAGAGTTTTAGAGATCATTGTTTGGGCATACACACAACGGCTGGTTAGATGAAGTAGTAAGTATTTATAAATTTATGATTATAATTGATTTTTATTTATTAATTAATAACAAAATTACCATAACTTTCGTAACATATAATGATTTGGATTAGACTGTTGATGGAGAGACGGTTTGAAACTGTTCAGTATACAATAATGCCTCGAAATTTGTTTGTTTGCCATATTCTCGAAGATGGTTCTGATTGGAGGCCATTTATGTTTGAGATAACTATATACACCGACTTTATGGTTCATTGGTGGGATGTGGATATGGTATATTGTTAGTTTTATTGAACTTACTTTCATTATTATCATTTTTTGTATCGTAATATGAATACATAATTATTTTTTAAATTCTGTACATGTTTATATGCTGATTCATTCATTTCCAAATCATTGGTTGTTTAGGGAACTACGAATGGAGTCAATGGAAGTCCATCTTTATGACAGTCTCGACAGGAGTACTTATGCAAAATTTGAGTCAGATGGAACGTTTAGCAAATGTGAGGCTCGGGTTACAATTTTGTTAGACAAAATTAATTACTAGTAGAGGAGGAACATCCCAAGGATGCCATTGAATATGAAATTCATTTTTGAAAAAAAGTTCCCCAACAAAGTAGCGAGTCGGGAGATTTTGCCGTATTTGTTTGTATGTTTATGGAACCACTCGTATCAGGCCAACCGATACGTGAACTTATAGACCCAAAAAATGCAGCTTTATAGTTTCGTTAAAGGATGGCAAAATTTTATTGGGGATTATGTGTTGGCTCATATGTAGTTGGATTACATATATATATATATATATATATATATATATATATATATATATATATATATATATATATATATATATATATATATATATATAACACTAAATGTTCGATTTATAAATTCAAGTATTAGATAATAATAACTTCATACATAATGTAGTAATAACTTCAAAACTTAAAACATAACGATTGCACCATGTTTATTGATGTTATAACTTCAAAACTTTAAACATAACAACCACTATATCGGAAATATGAACTTTGGTAAGAAAGTCAATGAAGTATTGATTTCTAGAAGTCCAGATGATTTCTGAATACATGTCAAAGCTAGTGGGAGCATAAGTTTTATGCTAGTAAGATAATAATTATTATGCTAGTGGGATCATAATCAATTATGGTGAATGTTGCAAGTTAGCAATGTTAATTATAGAAAACAAAAGTTTTAATTTGCAAGTTGCAGATTTTGAAAAATTGTTTTGCTATAATTAAGGGAGAGGAATTCATACTTCATTTCAAATCTAAAAACTTAGATTGTGAGATTTTAATCAAATTTAGTCATACTTTAAGATTGTGTTAATTGCGTTTTCAAAATTCGATATGATTACGACATCCCTCTTCATAATTCGAATTATGAGAACATGGAAAATAGAAATATTATAGCAAAAGACTGGTCAGGTATCATGTATTTATGTGAGACATCATAAATTGTGTCCAATATGCTTCTGATATAGGATTGATTACATGTGCGATAATATTTATCCGTTCTAAATTTTCCAAATGCCTAGGATATTAAGAGGGAAAAAGGAATAGAACCGGATATGACTAAAGTGGTTAAACAACTATTAAGGGCAATCTAAGGTTCGCTAAGGATTGGTCGCTTGTAGTTGGAAGTATAAAAATGGATGGACCATATTGACATATTCTGAAAAGAGGAAACTCTTGTTCAGAAGTGATAGTCAACATGGGAAAATAGGAATATTTCCATACGTGGAAGCTATTCTTTAAATCTGTGTAAGATTAGAAAACTTAATGCTAGAAGGATGTTCAAAGGAATGTACTTTGAATTTGAGACTTCGTCTCTATGGAATTGCTCTCCATTGGAATACTTTGTAATGTCTGTTGCCAAGTCTCTATGACTTTTGTGCATAGTCATTACAAGAGGATCATTGCATATAAGTTTAGAATCTAACATATTACAATAAATGTTAAGAATTTGATATTCTTACATTTACGGTGAGGATTTGGAATTGTGAAATGAGCATCATTGAAATGTTATCAATTGATCTATTTCATAAAGTAAGGGCCATAGATAAACATAGTGTGCATTCTTGGAGCATGGGACAACTATTGTTTTAATTCAAGTATTAAGTTGATTATTCGAAACATTATATAATGAATAATGAGTAATCAATATGACACTCAAATGTTTTGGGGCCATATAGGATTAGCACTATTCTTGTGTTTCACTTTGCATGTTTTGACTTCCCAAATAACTAGGTTATTCAAACCATCCACAGTCGATCATACTTTTGGAAGTAGGTATTGAGGCAAGACTGTCATGAATGAGTCTGTAGTTTGTCTAGGTGTTTTAGAAATAGCACAAGTTTGCTACAGTATTCATGAGTACTCCTGGAATAAGATTCGAGTATTGGATTCAACCCACGCTCATCTGAATCACTTCATGGATTTTATCACGAGTGATTGTGAGACGATAATATCTTATATTCTTGAAACCAAGATATGTGAGTTGTAGTTTACAAGTCGGTTGCACATTGACATATGTAAACGCACCAGTAACTTGATGTTATAAAACATATTGTTGTGTGTGATTTTATTAGTAAGTACAAGAAAGCATTTGAGTCGAAGTTTATCCATTAATTTTACCCTTAGAAGGATAAAAGCGATATATGTCGGCCCATCGATGATTTAGTGATGACAACCCTAAGTGCTTGGCCAAGCCTGGACTGATTTGATTTGTTCAATTAGTCGATCGTCATAAATCAGAAATCGGGAAACAACAGATGGATAGAGAGAATGATTATAATCCATGTCTCATGTCCATATGATATCTAGAATGGAGGAATATATGATCCTTTATCTAATGGACGCGTTATTGACTAGGTTTAGAGTTCGACAACGACTTTTAAGAGCTACGATTGCTAGTCGGGATTTTGGAGTCATACTTGTAATAATATTTATTAGACTTATCCAAGCGGGAGACTGTTGGATTAGGTGTCTAAGTCCATAACTATAATTGGTATGTACTTGAACCGAGAGTAGCATGGTCCATTTGGGTTGCATATCACCAAGGCAATTTGATAGGATTGACTTTTGAGAAGAGGATGTTTATGATTTATTAATATATTATAAGTTCTAATATATTCATATAAATCATATGATTTAATTAGTATTGTGATCAAAAGAGACTAATTAAATATATAGAGATTGATTTGGTAAATCAATGATTTTTATAGTGTAGACCAATTGTTTTTTAGGATGGGCTAAACCAATATGATAGTTCATGGATAGTCCATGGAGGTTTAACCCATGTAGCCTAAGTAATATGAAAGGTCATAGGCATTAGGGTTTACATGGATGTAACCGTAGACCTTGCCACACTATAAAAGGAACCCATTAGTCACCAAAATCGGATGATGCATTCCAAGGAGAGTGGTAGCCGATTTTGTGTGTAAGAAACTCTCTCAAAAGTCATTCTTTTTCCAAGGTGTGTTGTGATTTCATTTGAGGTGCAACATTTGGGGCACTAAGTTCTTAAAGGCCAAAACTACTAGCTACAACAAAGAGGTAACTCTATAACTCACTTCTATGTGGTTCATTTGATAATTTATGTTAGTTGTAGGCTTAAAGCTTTGGAAACAATATTGCATGTATAATTAGAGAAAACATAGATCCAAAGCTTTTAGGGTTGTATGTGCACCATAGGATGTTGTAGTATACCAAAACCCAACACAAGGGTGTTATAATGACCAGTGAGTCAGCCGAGCTGGTGCCATCAACCATATTTCTATTGAATGTATGCAATTGATTGAACATGTGTTCGCAAAGAAATAATTCTGATATCTTAGTGATTAGGTTTGATTCAAATATGGATAAGGATCTAGATCCTTATATGATGGAAGACTCTCTGTTTTACGAGGATTACACATTATTAGACATAGTATCTAAGTAATTATAGGGTTTATGTTTTCTAAGTCTTCCGTAAGAGAAATTATTAAAATTTTTCTTTATGAGTGATTTTTGGAGTGTGTTGAATCAGAATTAGTTTTTGATTCATTCTTTGTATTATTGAAGTCAATTTATCAATATAAGTTGTTTTACAAATATTATTGTTCTTAAATTGATTGAATATTTATTTACGGGAGGAATACTAGATAATACCCATATCTATATGGCATTCCATTCACTTTAAATAGACACTCAGTTGCAGTTCCGTCACATATGTTGTTGAATTCTGGATACATGTTAAGAATGTTGAGGGCATTTTCGAATTAGGTGCACCAAAGAAAGCATACTAAATCTAAAGATCTTATGAAGCCACTTCTTCAATTATTACCATCGAGTGTTAATGATCACCCAGCGTGTATTGACCGTGGTATGCATTAAGGTGATTTTCCTATGCCAATGCATGCAACCCAAACTTCTTAGCATTCCAGGAAAGTCATGTATATTTGTATGATTATCATACAACTGTTGAACGTCATTGAAAGTAGGCCTAGACAAATACTATAGAGCATAAAACATAATGAAATTTTTACAAAACAACTCAATACATTCTCGTTGAGTTGTTCAGACATCTTGAAATACTCATCCGATGAATTGGATATAGTGTCATATGTTAATTGTGGAATTGTGACCGAGCATCTTTGTAGTTGACCGAACCCTTTTTCACTTATTGTTGTGTGAAGTATTCACACACTCTCGTCAAATCATTAGCTATACATAGAAATAAAGTTTTGTACGATTGAAGCCGTCGTTGAAAATTATTCCATTGGTAAAGCGCATCCTCATCAAAGTAGTCTCACATAAGATGCTCATGGGTAACTTCACTGAATGTGAACCTTTTAGCTTTTAGCCTTTTAGCTTCAGCCTTACTTAAAATATCGATTGTTCTTTTCATTTTTATCGCCAAAAACATCCCCACCTTAATTACAACTCATTTTTTACGAAGAGTAAGATGATGACATTTTAAGGGAATTTATGAAGTATTAATTGGTGCAGAATGAGTGAGGTGGTTAATATTTATATAAGTATAAAATTGAACGAGGTGGTTAGTATTTATATAAGATAAAAAGTTAAATTTTTATTTAAAAATAGAAGGAAGTAATGAAAAAGTGTGGCAAGCGATTGTCGGATTCAGCAATTGCCACGGTGAATGTCGCAGCAAAAATTAGCCAACTCAACCATGTCATAGTCCTTGTTGAGACAATTCCACTCGTCTTAGGAGTAACCGGGATGACATTATGTTTTTAGGTTCATCAAATCATAAAATATTTCTACAATGCATAATAATGTTTAATTTCATGATGCGTTTTGCGGTTTATAATTTTACACCATCCTGATACACCGCCCGTAATGATTTGTAATTATAAAACTGTAGTTGAAAAAATAGTACACCCGTATGCATATTAATTAGTTAATTCAATATATTTCAAGTATTATTTTACCATTTTAAAGAAGGGAAATCTCCATAAAAATCCTAAAATTTTAGTCCAATTTATGAAAAGTCTCTATCTAAATTTTGTTTACAGAAAAGCACAAAATACCGGTTAAAACTTCGAAAAAACCTTCTTCGGCCGGTTTCGCAGATTTTGCTGGTATTCTGTCATTTTTCATTAGTTTGTTCATAATTTTGGGACTTTTCCAAAAATTACATAATAACCAAAATATTTGGACTTTTTTGAAAATTACCATGAAATTAATGGATATTTTTATTAACAATCATTTATAAACATAAAAAGTATTTTTATTATAGAAAAGGAAATACATTTGTTGCTAATTTCTAGGAAAAATTTTGGTGGTTTAAGTACTCATCTATTGCTTCGTAACCACTCAAATTCTCTACGTTCTTCCTATACATTGTTGTGGGTATGATGGTGAGATGTACTTAATTAGCATTCTTCTAATGTTGGTGTTCCTCTTATGTTGTTTAACCTAACTACCAACTACCATTCATACCTCACATGTTAACAATCAACGGCTAACACACATTTATAAGATGTGAAAAGTGAACCGTGAGTGATAATTTATATGGAAACAAGTGAAGGGTTATTATCTAATTAAATTGTCATTCAAAGTTTACTTTTAACTCTCTATAAATGTGCGTAATTTTATGGTTGTTAACAGGTAATGTTTGGAGGTTAGGTGGTAGTTAGATTAAAGAACATAATGAAAGATCTATATCTTCGTGTAATGATATTATCTAATAACACGTGATCATATAGCATTATGCCTAATAGCAAGTAGACACTTATTGATTATATATTAATAAATATTATCAACTCTTGTATTGGTCACACTTAACATAGTACTTCTCATTACGACACCCACAATGATACACATAAAGAACATAGAGACTTTGAAGTGGTCAACAAACAATAAAGAAGTACATAGTCGACCATTCTATTCCTAGAAATTAGCAACAAATGCATTTGCTTTGTCTATAATAAAAAATATTTTTTATGTTTATAAATGATTTGTTAATAATAATATCCATTAATTCCATAGTAATTTTCAGAAAAAGTCATAATATTTTGAGCAAAATAATGAAAGGATAGAATACTGACTAAGCCTACGAAACTGGCCAAAAAGGGTTTTTTCGAAGTTTTAGCCGGTATTCTATGCTTTTCTACAAACAAAAAATAGTTTGAGATTTTTTCATTAATTAGACTAAAATTTTAGTACTTTTTTGGAAATTTCCTTTTAAAGAATACATAAATATTTCACATGAATGTTAAAAAAAATTCCAAAATAATTTCGTAGATAATTTGGTTCTAATTTTATTTTATTTTATGGAATCAACATAGTTAGGTCGTAAACTATATGAAAAGTTTGGTCAATAAATATAATTTTTGTAGGTAAATGTAAAATCAACTAACGTACCATTATCTTAATAAAATATTTGTTTAATTTTTTCAACTCATATTAACTAGGTGTAAAACTCGTGTATTACACGGATTGATTAAAGAAAATAAAATATCAAAATATAAATAATAAGTATTTTTTAAAATAAAAATTTGAAATAAGAAATGTAGAAACATATTAATTGCAATTTATTATAATATTTATTACGTTTGATATTTTACATATATAAGTATTAGATATATGGCTTTTTAATTTTAAAATTTGAAAAAAACTATAAATTCACTACAAGAAATATATCCTTTAGCGGCGACACTATTAGCGGCGACTAAGGGCTTTACCGGCGACTCTAGCTAGAGTCGCCGGTAAAGCCCTTAGTCGCCGCTAATAGTGTCGCCGCTAAAGGGTTGACACCCGAATCCGCACTTTCCCCCTACATTGCATCTCAACCGTTCGATGAGATAGCCAATCCAACGGGTGGGGTGCCTTATCCGGTTTAACCTAATACCGGCGACACGCATGTCGCCGCTAAAACCCTAAAAAAGTCGCCGCTAATTGTCTGATAAAAATGACGCGGTACCCTTCCCTCCAGTTTGTCGCCGCTATTAACAATTGTCGCCGGTATTGATCCTCGCGTCGCCGCTAATAGTGTCGCCGCTATTGATGATCGCAGATAAAAAGAAAAAACGCACGCAGATTACAGTTCCTCTTCATTTCCCTTTCTGTTTGCTTCGAGTTCCTTCACCATATTTCCGATTTTCTTCTTCAATCAGCTTCTTTCAAGCAAATTTCTCCCCTCATTGTTCCAAGCAAGTGTCCCTAGGTGTGGTTAAAGCTTTGTGATTAATTTCTTGAAGAAAGGTAAGTTTATTTTGATGATTTCATTTTTGTGTTGTATGAATGATAATAAATTGCTCACGTTCTTTATTTTTGGTGGTGTTGTTTTGGATTAGAAGCATTGTTCCAAGCAAGTGGTTAAAGCTTTGGGATCAATTTGTAGGTGCCTCCATTTGTTGAAGAAAGGTAAGTTTTTTTTTTTATGATTTCTTTTTTATTTTGTATGAATTTTGATTTGTAGCTTTATATAGTGATTGGATGATAATAAATTGTTCATATTTTTGTTTTTGGTGGTATTGTTTTGGATTAGAAGCAAGTTATTCAATTTTTTGTTTGTGGTTATTTAATTGCAATTAGTTGTAAAGCTTCAAGTTGTATTTATATGTGAAATTATGTGATAATTGTCATATGTGAAAATTGGATTGTATATTTTGTATTTGTTTGAATATATGTGAATTTGGTATATATATTCCAATGTATGTGTGTTTGATGTATATGTGGTATATTAGTAGAAGTTATATGTATTTGTTATAAGTAGAATGTTATTGTGTGTATGTGAATGTATGTATGTTTGTTGTAAATGTGATATATGATTGTGAAACTTTTGTATTTGGTATAAATAGGATGTTATTATGTATATATGTGAAATTATGTGTATTTGGTTTAAATAGGATGTTATTTTGTGTGTATTTGTATTTGATGTATATGTGGTATATGTATGTAAAAGTATGTGAATTTCACCTTCTTATGTATTATGTAAAAACTATGTGGTTTTGGTATAAGTAGGATGCTATAATTGAAATAAAAAAAAAATACATTATTTTTATAAATTGAAAAGAAAACACAAAAAAAACTATAAAATTATTTAAAAACTTATATACAAAAACTAGAAAGCTTCTAGTTTTTACCCAAGCTAACTCCAAATTAATTAACCAATAAGTTATATAATTAACTTATAATTGGAAAAAAAAAACACAAAAAAAAATTATAAAAATCTTTAACAACTTATATACTTTTTAATCTCGACGGTAAAAAAAACAACACAACAACATAATACGTATGTAAAAATATGTGGTTTTCTTATAAGTAGGATGCTATAATTGAAAAAAAAATACATTATTTTTATAAATTGAAAAAAAAACACAAAAAAAAAAACTATAAAATTATTTAAAAACTTATATACAAAAACTAGAAAGCTTCTAGTTTTTACCCAAGGTAACTCCAAATTAATTAACCAATAAGTTATATAGTTAACTTATAATTGGAAAAAAAACACAAAAATAATTATAAAATTCTTTAAAAACTTATATATATATTTTAATCTCGACGGTAAAAAAAACAACACAACAACATAATACGTATGTAAAAGTATGTGGTTTTCTTATAAGTAGGATGCTATAATTGAAAAAAAAAATACATTATTTTTATAATTTGAAAAAAAAACACAAAAAAAAAAAAACTATAAAATTGTTTAAAAACTTATATACAAAAACTAGAAAGCTTCTAGTTTTTACCCAAGGTAACTCCAAATTAATTAACCAATAAGTTATATAGTTAACTTATAATTGGAAAAAAAACACAAAAATAATTATAAAATTCTTTAAAAACTTATATATATATTTTAATCTCGACGGTAAAAAAAACAACACAACAGCATAATACGTATGTAAAAGTATGTGGTTTTCTTATAAGTAGGATGCTATAATTGAAAAAAAAAATACATTATTTTTATAATTTGAAAAAAAAACACAAAAAAAAAACTATAAAATTGTTTAAAAACTTATATACAAAAACTAGAAAGCTTCTAGTTTTTACCCAAGGCAACTCCAAATTAATTAACCAATAAGTTATATAGTTTTTAATTTATTTTTTTCATTTTTTTATTACTTAATTTTTGTATTATTTTAGATGTAAAAAAAAATGTGGACTGAAAAAAAACAATGCTAATTCTGTATACTAAACTCTAAACCCAAAATTATGTTTCAGCAACATCATGTCTATTGATAAAAGCTGGACTACTAATCCATATCGAAACCATCCCGAGTTCCAAGCAGGACTTAAAGCTTTTATTGAGAAGTCGAAGTTGCACCTTGATAGTAATGGTAAAATCAGATGTGCGTGTGAAAAATGTGATAACCGTTACTTCAAGTACCCGACTGTAGTTGAACGCCATATATTTATAAATGGTTTCAGTAAGGCGTACAAAATTTGGATCTATCATGGTGAATCTTTTATTCCTCCCGTCGTCTTGCCAAGTAACGAAATGGCCGATTTAATCGACGATGTGATGTGGGAGTCGAGAGAAAATGATACCAACCTCGATGAAGGAACCTCGAATACAAGGGGTAGCGGTGTGGATGATGATTTTGCACAGTTGTTGGAAGAAATGGAAACTCAATTGTATACTGGTTGCATCTTTTCTTCCCTTGAGTTTCTAGCAAAGTTAATGCATATCAAGGTGAACAACAAATGGACTGATAGTTCATTTGATCAACTCCTTGAGCTCTTGCAATTAGCATTTCCCAAAGGCAACAAGGTTCCCCTTTCATATTATCTAGCCAAAAAGAAACTAAAGTCTATTGGCCTGGGGTATGAGTCGATACATGTGTGTAAAAACGATTGTTGTCTCTTTTGGAAAGAACATGATTCATTGCAAGTTTGTCCCATTTGTAAAGAGAGCCGATGGATCGATAAAAACACCAAGGGTAAGAAAGTACCTCATAAGGTGTTACGGTACTTTCCTGTGACCCCTAGACTACGACGTTTATATTGTTCGAGGCACACTGCCAAAAATATGATTTGGCATAGTACCAGACGTTCAGAAGATGGTGTGATGATTCATCCTGTTGATGGGGAACATTGGCAAGATTTTGATAAAAAATACCCCGACTTCTCGAGTGAACCCCGTAACGTACGCCTAGGTCTTTCAGCTGACGGTTTCAATCCATTTGGAAACATGTGTAATCCACATAGCACATGGCCGGTTAAGAAAGAGGTTGGACTTTAATGGGATGGAAGAGACAAGACCCGCTCCGAGACACTTTAGTAATGATGACATACAAGAGCAACTAGGTCGTCTACTAACTCGTAAACCGGGTAAACATCCTGAGCATGGAGGCGGGGAGCCAAAGCGGCAAGATTATGAGTTGAACTGGTCGAAACGAAGCATTTTCTTCGAACTCGAGTATTGGTCTTCTCTACAGTTGAAACACAACATAGATGTCATGCATGTCCAGAAAAATGTGGACGAGAGTTTGTTAGGTACTCTCCTAATGAACGATAAAAGCAAAGACACATCAAATGCACGAGAGGACTTGAGAATTCTAAACATTCGGAGAAATGAATGGTTGCAAAAAAATGGTGACAAGTTTCATAGACCCCAGGCAAGATACTCTTTCACGAAATCTAGTCGACAACTCTTTTGTCAATTTATAAAAGAGGTTAAGCTGCCGGATGGGTTTGGTTCTAACATTAGTAAGAAAGTGAACGATACCAATACTAACATTATTGGGTTGAAATCGCATGACCACCACATTCTTATTCAACGTTTGATACCGATTGGAGTAAGAGGGTTGTTAGACAAAGATACTTATACACCTATTGTAGACCTTTGTACGTTTTTCAAGCAACTTTGTTCCAGAACATTGAAGGTGGAGGATATGAGGAAAGCAAAAGTAGACATTATTGCAATCTTGTGCAAGTTAGAATTGATTTATCCTCCGGCGTTTTTTGACATTATGGTTCATTTACTTTTGCATTTACCTGATGAAGCAATTGCTGGAGGCCCGGTTTGTATGAGATGGATGTTTCCATTCGAGAGATATATGAAAAAACTAAAAAACTATGTCAGAAACAAGGCGAAGCCAGAAGGTTCTATAGCTGAGGGTTATGTTGCTGAAGAAGCTTTATCATTTTGTTCAATGTACCTTCGAGATGTAAAGAATCGTCCGGAAAGAAATGTAGATATTGTCATTGAAAAAACAAAGTTTTGGATGTTTGAGTCTAAATGTCGACCGACCAGCACAACTCAAATCAAAACTCTTAATTTAACGGAAATGCATAACATGGAATGGTTTGTATTGAATAGCTGTGAAGAAGTCAGACAGTATATCAAGTAATTAATCTTATCTCTAACTTTCATTCTTAATTTTTTATTTTATCTTTTTAAATCTATATCTTTTGGTCACCAACATAGGAAATTCAAATCTGAGCATCCCCAAAGTGATGAAAAGAGAGAATTTCGTAATTGGTTTCGTGAAAAGGTAATATAAATTAATAAACAAATTTGTTTCATTGATCTAACGAATACATAATACATATTAATTTATAATTGTTAGGTTCATCAAATGAAAATAGAAAAATCTCCAGAATTCCACGAAGAGTTGTCGGTTCTTGCAATGGGCCCGCAAATGAATGCCTATTCTTACACCGCATGCATAGTCAATGGTGTTAGGTTTATGGTACTTAGTCGTGACACACAACGTACAACACAAAACTCTGGGGTTTTAGCGGTGGGTGAGAAAGGCGAGAAGTATTATGGCCAGTTAGAAGAGATTATAGAGTTGAGGTATACACATGATTATTCAACTGTACTATTTCGTTGCAAGTGGTTTGATACTCGAACAGGAGTTATTTCTAGTGATAGTTTCACCAGTATCGACACACGACGCGAAGCATACAAAGATGATCAACTCATATATGCGTCACAAGCCAAACAAGTGTTCTACATCAGAGAGCCAAACAATAACCATCGGTGTGTTGTCGAGCATGTTAATCATCGAAGTATTTGGGATCTACCATCGAACGATGACCTTGTTCAAAATGTTGACAATGTCTCACACGAAAATGTAGACGATGTCGATGTACTTCAAAATATCTCTTCATCCGATGCTCCGCTTTTTATCGATTTCAGCATGTACTTTCAAAACATTCCTAGAGTCATTGTTGATGTAGAAAGTGCATCTGAAGTTCCTCCGCCAACTGGTAGAGTCAATGATGTTTCTGATTGCGATACTGATTACGATGACACCGATTCTGACTATGATACCGAAGAAGACACTGAAGGATATGAGGAAGATTCTGATTAGAATAGTTCTTATGTAATATGTATTTGTAATATGTGTTTGTAATATGAACTGTATTTGGATTTCTAGTTTAAATGGAAATGTTTATTCCTATCTAAATGTTTATTCCTATGTAATGTGTATCTATAATAAAAATTGTATTTGTATATCTTATAATTTTTCAGGAAATGATGAGAGTGTGGCTGTTGTTTATGTTTACCATGGCTGCTGTCATGGGTCGTGGACATGGGGGAGACGGAGCTGAGGACCCACCTTTCCCAGGTGGTAGAGGTCCTGGCCAGCACGAGCTGGACGGTAAGTCTTATCATGAATTTTTATTTACTATTTTTGTTCAATTATCATAAATTAAATGTCGTTTCTAATAATTTTTAATTACATTTGTAGTTGAGGGACGTGCCCGAAGGAAAGCTCGAGGAAAAGCAAAAAATATAAAGCTTGAAAAAGCAATCTTGCAGAACCAGGGGAAACCAATACCCATGCAATTTGATAGGGATATCACATTTAATCCCGTAGGAGAGGC
This sequence comes from Lactuca sativa, assembly GCF_002870075.4. Taxonomy (NCBI): domain Eukaryota; kingdom Viridiplantae; phylum Streptophyta; class Magnoliopsida; order Asterales; family Asteraceae; genus Lactuca; species Lactuca sativa. Next base: position 201,594,897 of record NC_056627.2, on the reverse strand, counting down.
GGGAGACATGTTTTCCCGAGAAGTTGGGAAAACAATGTGGCAGATGGTCCCTTTCGACAAATGGAGTTGGAAAAGAGTTTCCCCTGATATAAAGGACACTGTATTACAACATTTAGCGGTAATTATTTATTTAAATATATTTTATAGGTTTAACTATAATTGTTTCTTGGTTAACTTTTTTTTTTTTATTGTAGACAAAGTTTGATCTCAATCAAATGTACCAGGATGCACAAGCTACTTTATTGACAGAGAGTTTTCAAGCAGCCTTGTTAAGAGGTTTTCGAGAGCGTAAAGCCGACGCTAAAGAATATTTCAAGATGGTCGGAGGGTATGAAGATATCCCGAGAGCATTGGCAAATCCTCCGGATGGTATGCTTGTTGATAACTGGGAGAAGACAGTTGAGTATTTTCAAACTGACGAACACAAAATTGCTTCAGAAAGGAACAAAAAAATCCGTGAAAAGCAAACAATTGTGAATCGTGGGGGTTCGAGCTCGTATAGCAGTACTTGCTATAAGAAGGTACCGTACGATACATGTAATTATTTATTTAAAATATAATCTAATTTTTAAACTTAAACAGAACCTTAAGAGAGTGGAAACATTTCGCAAAGCTCATACCGATAAGAATGGTGTATTTGTTACTGCTGAATCGGAACAACAATATGTAAGTATTTAATTATAATTTGATCATATATTTAAATGTTTATTTATACTTAATTGTTACTCACTTTTGGGAGTTACAGAATCGGTTAGTTGAAGAGCTGCTAGAACAAACTCAAGGTGAAAGTGAGTTTACGCCAACTCAAGAAAGAGCTACGTTCGAGAAAGTATTAGGAGAGCGACGTGGCCACATTAGAGGCATTGGCCGCAAACCTTCTGGTCTCCCGACGATTCCACAGCCTTCGCAACCATCACAACCACCATCACAACCATCACAGGTAAAATAGCAATCTACTTTAGCATCGTAAAATGCATGTTGATTTGGTAGTTTGGTGATTATTTGCTAAAAAGTTTGGTAATTTGGTTTTCTATCTTACTTTAAAAATAACAATGTATTTTGATAGTTTTTGTTTATGTTTGACAATCTAACTTATAAGTTTATATATATTGTTATTAATTATGTAGTTGGAAAATCTTCGTGCAATGCTCGCCGACCCGGCATGTAGGGATGAGCTTTATTCGTTTTTTCAATCCCAAAATAATCAAGGGAACGATGGGAACGACGATGAGGGTATGTAAGAATGGGTTTTATTTGCATATGTTGTCTCGTTTTGCTACTTGGTAGATTGTAAAAATTTTGTTGTTTTGCTACTCGGATAGTATGACTTTTGATATTTAATTGTATTTTGTATGTTTGTTTGACACTATTATGTTTGATATTTAAAAGGATGTTTGTTTTGTAATTAGTGTCGACACTATTGATTTTGATATTTAATCGAATATTATTATTACCGGCGACACTTTTACCTGCGATATTATCACCGGCAACGAAAATCATTTTTTTTTAAAAAAAAATTGAAAAACAATTACCGGCGACGCTTTTACCGGCGACAGAGCTCATTACCGGCGACACTTTTGCCGGCGACACTTTTACCGGCGACAAATGACATTCCCGGCGACAACACTATTAGCGGCGACAATACTCATTAGCGGCGACATACTAATAGCGGCGACTATTATCATTACCGGCGACAATCTGATCAATAGCGACGAGGCAGTAGCGGCGACTTATTACCGGCGACGCGTCGCCGCTATTATCATTACCGGCGACTTTTGGGAGTTTTACCGGCGACTTTTGTCGCCGGTAATGGCCTTTTTCCTTGTGGTGATTGACATATAAATATTATTTATTTAAAAAATATCACAAAATAAAAAATGTCAAAACTCATTAGAGATTGACATGCGACAAAAAAAAACCTCTATTTATTAGAGAAGATGTTCACTATAAAATTTGGTTTTATGAGTTCAAAAATCAAACACCTTCTAAATAATCTTGACTAAAACAACACATGTCAGTTTAAAGTATGTGCATTTTATGTTTTGAGAAAAAAAATACTCTCCTTTTAAAGAATAAATATTTCCTAAAAAAACTAATAATGTCATTTAACATATGCTGGATTTGATTTTCGTTTGCTGTTTCTTTTCTTTTTCTTTTTTTGGGAGCGGCAACATGCACTGATACATAAGTACATAACAACACTGAGATTTGTTGAATCATTTGAACAAGACTTGGACTGTTGGACATAATGACAATTTTGTGAAGAAGATGAATGAAATGTGATAGATAACAATCAACCCATAGATCCATACCATGTTGCAGATTAAGCGTTGAAAGAAATGAGAAAACTTTGAAAGTATTTCATTCATTGATTGTGAAGCAGAGTACAAAGAACTATCTAATATATACATTAAATAACATTAAGCGGGAACCAACTAACCAACTAACATAATACATACCAAATTACTAAAACACCCTTGTTCACTAACTACCAACATTAAACGTGTAACCGAATAAGAAAGTGAAGCTAACAAAACATTTGAAAACAAAGAAAACACAAAGTAGGAGGTACAAGCTACTGACACTTGACAACATTTTTAAGAAAACAACAGATGTGTAAAGGCTTTTATAAATGAAAATAACTGCAACTCATGGGCAACAAGTCTAAGCATTTACTTGTACAAATAGATGATGATGATGATAATGATGATGCATTTTTGTACTAATATATCCAAGAAACTAGGAACACGGGATCAATGGCTGAAGAACTTCCTAGAGGTTAAAAGAAGTTAATTAGACGACCATTAAACTGTTCCACCACCGGACTATTGCAAGCTTGATTTGGAACAACATTATTCCCACCAAATTCACCATCCAAGCTCATTTCCTGAACTTCTTGAGGAGATAAGATTTTGATGGACTTTACGCAGATTACAAACTCTCTGAAATGCATATACGAAAAACCAAGTCATAAATATTAATATACCATCAAACAGATATATCAAATAAACAAACGCAGTGTTTGTTTGTGAGATGTAAATCAGGTACACAGTGGTCCTATTTGTCATCATTTGTAAATTAATAGCATATATATGACTTACTCCCAAGGGTCATTCCCAACAAGGAGAACGTCGTTCTCATGATCCACATACACAAGTTTCCACCCAATTCTCTGTTGATCATCCAGTTGACCCTCGATACCAAACCTTCGAGCAAGATCTTGTTTAAGCTCATCATACCCTGAATATGAAGTAATATCAATTGATCTTCCAACAGCTCCTCTTTTGTAGACCTACATGAATCAAAATTATAGATTAGCTCCTAAGACTTGACACATACGAGACAAAAAGACACATGAACACTACAAAATTGGACTGGACAAATTTTCTAAAGCTATTTTCAATGATAAGGGCATTTTCGTCTTTTGCATCGGGAGTGAGCCTTTTTTTTTTTTTTTGGATGAGACACCAAAGCTACAATTTTTGTCCTATATAACTAGGGCTTCTTATGTCATTTTCCCTTTCTTAGCTTAGTTATATACTTATATATTGCTTTCTTTTTATTTTATTTTATTTATTAGGGTTAATATAACATAAAATTAATTCAAATTATGACTATACAAATATACAGATAACGCTAGAATAGTTAATATCTAATCCGACCCTTATATACGTCCGCATTTGCTGAATTGGTTGTGGTCGTTGTGGTGGAGCCCAAACACCACTGTTCAATAAACCACCATTGTTTATGGTTGAATTAATGGAGTTGAAAGCCATTTGTGGAACTCCAAACCTTCCAGCGTATGCATCAATATAATTGGATCTTCCAACTGTTCCTCTCTTGTAGACCTACATGAAACCAAATAAAAGTTTAATTCCTAAGAGTCGCAGTATATGAAAGAAGATGGAGAAAAAAGACTATCAATAATCAACATCAAACTATTACGAACAATCATGAACACTAATTAATATTATGAAGTTTGGAACATGTTAGCAATGCAAGACAAAATTTCTAAAAATCATGTTTCTAGAAGTTGAAAACGACACCTGAAACATTGAATTAGTGGACCTAGTTTTGAAGTTAGATGTGTTTGTCTCCTAATTTACACTCAATACGCTGGAGTTTAAACCTAAGATTTACTCCAAATGTTGCTCAAATAGTCAAATTTCAAATTTTCAACATGGTTTTAACTAATCATTAAATGCGAAGCTTGCAACAAACACACTCAGATTCAGGATTATAATCATACCCCATCATTTAATTCAGATATAATAACCTGCTGAACTTCATGTTCATCAGGACCCTCATAGCGGTTGCAGGATGCCTCACTTTGAGATGGTTCTCGTCTGCATAAGTCATTGACCGACGGTGGTTGTCCATCGCTGGACATCTGATTACTGCCGGAGGGTTCAGAAACGACCATTTGCCTCACATCTCCGATGGAAGGTGGTTGACCACCGCTACTGTCGATGTCCATCGTGGCATGACTGTCCATGCGTATATTACTGAAATTCCCGTACCACAGAGGCTGACCATGGATATTAGTGGCCATCGGATTGGCGATGGATCCTCCGAAGGCCTGCTCATCTGCGGCGATGCTGAGTTGGAGCTGTTCCGGATCAATCGTCGATAAAAAAGATGGATATGCGTTGCCGGAATACATATTGCAGATGGGTAGTGTTTGGATTTGGAACTCTGATGGTACATTACATACGTGGTAGTGTGGTACACTATTACTACACTGCCAAAAGGAAGCAGTGTAGAAAGAAGCAAAGCCGTGTTTGGAGCACTACTTATACAAAATAATATATTATTGCTTAATATTTATTAAAAAAATCTAAAAAGTGGAAGATAATGAGGGTTGGTGATTTCCTAAGTTTAAGGAATATGTCGTTTAAGGAAGTGAGAGGAAAATATGGTGAAGTTTACATGGGTGAAGGAAGTATAGGAAGACAACCTCTAAAGCAAGAGTAACAAAAAGGGAAAGGAAAAGTACACGTGTTCGGCATAAAGCGTTTGAGAGTTTCTGACATTTGATAAAACGCTCTGTTTTGAACATAAAGTTTTGTTTAACACTAGAAGCTTCTAACGTTTAGTTTAAAGTTTAAACAAAACGCTCTAAATCCAAATATTGTTTTATGTATTGTTTAACAAAATACTATCAACTACAAACTACAAGCTATTTACTACCCGCTACCAACTATTTTTTTCAAACACACCCAAACTTTAGATTTGGAAAATAATTCATTCGTGGTTTTAAAGAATTATAAAACCCATCTTGTTTACAATTACGACTTTTTATCACTTATTAAATACATTGTATAAGTATGTTGTTTTAACCTAGGCCGGTCCAAAGATATAGCAGGTCCATGGCGAAAAGAAAAAATGAGCCTCCCAAGTCTTAAATATAACAACATAAAATAAGACATGGTGTTATATAATAGTCTTAAAAAGTTTCCTATACAAACTCTAAAACTCTTACAAATAAGAAACATTCCAAAATAAATAAATATGAGGTGTTATAATTAAATAATAACCCCTACATATAATATAAAACAATTAATAGAAACTTTTGAAACATATTCAACAAACTCTTCTTTTAATAGATGAAACCAATATTCAACAAAAAAAAACCCTTCAAAGTTCAGAAGTCATCAGTCGAAAAATAAATAGTATCAAAAGACTTTAAGGACCAAACTCTCTCAAACGATATAAATAGAAAAAAAATGGTGAAATATCAAATCACCAGAATGTCTATGAATACAAACCTTCAAACTCAATGCAAATACCTCGAAAATACCTTTAAAATTTAAAGTATTATAAACACATCAAAAACATTTGTAAATATGTCAAACTCCTTGCGCCAAAATGGTCTTCATGTCATAACAATTACATACCTTGAATACACTCGCGAACTAAAGTCGGTACCTTGCTCAAAGAAGACTCTATCTAAATTAGAGATAATATATTAAAGAAGTAAAACTTCAAACCAAATTCTATACGACATAAAAGTCTTCAAACTAAATATCGCCTAACGGCCAAAATACCCCACGATATCATAATGTTTGAAAAATACCATATGTTCTTAAAATCTTGAGAATATTTTGTGACATTAAATGCTTGAAAATATCTTACAATTTTAAAGTCTTGAAAATATCTTACGGTATTAAGGTCTTGAAAATACCTTACGGTAGTAAAGTCTTGAAATATCTTATGGTATTAATTTCGTGAAAAATACTTTGTGGTGTTACCCGTTACTTATGGATGCTTCCAAACATTTTTTTCCAAAAGAGTCCAACGTATCATCATTATTACCTCGAGTCATAACTTGAGCCATAAAATATATATTCGCTAGGGATGGCAACGGGACGGGTTTGGGATGGGTTTTGGTAGTCCCGTCCCCATCCCCGAATATGAAAATGGATCCCATCACCGACCCGATTCCCAATGGGTACCCGTTTTTCCAAACACTATCGGGTTTGCGAGTATCCCAACGGGATTACAGAGATCCTCGTTTAACATTCAAATTAAGAATAATTTTGATGCAATAAGAATACAAAACCATTAGACTTAGTGATGCAAGCATAATTTCATATCCAAAATAATTTTAATAATTTACAAAACCATTAAGAGCAGACATATTTGTTTTGATGCATAAGTGGTTACTAGTGGCAAAAAAACAATAAAGACACTAGCATTCATAAATCATAATATCACTATTACTCTAAGTACTATGGATAAAAAAATGTCAAAACACTAGTACTATAAATAAACAGGAAGCTATTTCAAGAAATTATCTTTAAATCTTTCACAACAAAGAAGATAACTCAAGGAAATTAATATATATATATATATATATATATATATATATATATATATATATATATATATATATATATATATATATATATATATATATATATATATATATATATATATATATATATGAACGGTTTTAGGTAACGGGTTTCGGTTTCGGTTTCGGTTTTGGGTAATTGGGATGGGTATTTTGTTTACCATCCCCATAACCAAACCCGCAAAATTTTTCTAAAAACATACCAAACCCGATCCTAGCCCCGATTAACCGACCCCAAACCCGACTCTAATATGTCGGTTTTCGGTTTTCACCATCGGGTTCGGTTTCTTTTGCCATTCCTAGTTCTTCGCTTGCCAAAAGAAAAGTTTTGAGCCACGATCCAAAAGAAGAAAGAGATATACTACACATAAAAACGATTTTAAATAACTTGTAAAATAGATTAAAGGAAAATCCATTTATAAAGGATTGAAAAAAAATCAATTAACAAGAGAGGACAATTGATTAAAAGTGGCTGGAAAAGAAATCGATTTATGCTTCCAAACAAATCTATTAATCGGCTAAAAAGAAACCAATTGTAATGTGGCAAAAAAAAATGTAATGTATTCTAAAAAAAAACGATGGAATATTATTTGAAAAATGGGCGATCTATAGAAAAGTTCTAAATTTTTGGGAAAAAATTTAATAAAGTCATAAAAGTTTTTTTTTTAATAGAAAAGTCTCGATTATTTAAATTAACAAAAAAATCATGTTTTTATATTTGAATAACAAATGACAGATTATATGATTTTCTCAAAATAATAAGACTTTTTTATTATTTATATATATATATATATATATATATATATATATATATATATATATATATATATATATATATATATATATAGGACTATTTTGAAATTTTTTCCAAAAATTTGAGAATTTTTTTGTAGATTTTCCTTTGAAAATTTATGGAAAAACAATTAAATTGTTTGACATTAGTCTTAAAATAAAGCCAATAATGAATGGTTGATAGTCAGTTTATTAGGTACTAGGTGTGAAACCCGTGTATTACACGAGTTGATTTAAAAAAAGATTAAACATTAAAGTGTAAACAAAAATATTTTTTAATGTACAACTTTAAAATAAGAAAAGAAGAAACGTATTTATTGCAATTTAATATTATATATATATATATATATATATATATATATATATATATATATATATATATATATATATATAAAATACTTTATATATATAAGTATATGACGTTAATTTTAAAAATTGAAAAATTGACAAGTCACTAATAACAAAAGGCAAATAAGACTCGTTTAATAGGACCCGGTTTCGGAAAAAAACGGGTTATATTATGCAAAAACCGCGTCTGATACAGAAGAGAACCATATGACCCGGCTGGAAGAAAAAAAACCGGGCTCTATAGTATTCTTAAAGGACTCAGTTCCTATTCAAACAACCGGGCCTTTTAGCTGTAGGGCTTTGTGACTCGGTTTTTAGAACACAACCGGGTTCTATCTGAATATAAAGCACGAATTATGTAATTATCATATGACTCGTTTTTAAAAATAACCGGGCCTTATTCTCTCTTCCCTGGAAAACGACCAACAAGGGCAAAATGGTTAGTAAACCTAAAAAACCCCTCCAACATCTAAAACGAAATTAAAAGGAGCACAAATAAAACGAGAAAAGATATCCTTATCACCTTGAAAATTCATGCACTGTGAAAAAAATAATAAATAAATAAACAAATAGAATATACATTAATCAAATACTTAACTGACCATGAATAAAAGTTTAAATTTAAAGCTAAAAAGATATTGATAAAAACATGGATTGAAAGATAATTACCACATACTCCAATAATTATCAACTTAGTTCCTATTTTTTCTTCCATTCATGCACACAAAAAACAGAGACCATATGAAAAAAGTATTATTTATTCATCAATTAGCATACACAGAAAATTAAGTGAAATTATATGTGCAGAGAATCGATAAATTATAAAGAGATGAAAATCGTATGATACAGCACACATATTCTTCTTCATTAAGTCTGAGTATGTATCTCCACTCTTATTGTAGATTTGTAGTATATGTTGTTAATTTAATCATATGTTTAATTCAATTTTTCTTGTTTTTTTTAACCGCTGAGGTCTGTGCTCAGCCTCAGATTTTCACATTCAAGTTGTTTAACGTTTAATTTTTTAAAACTTACATAAAAGTTGAACAGAGTGAGAAGTTGTGAACGGCACAGTCCATTGCAAAGAACAAGCAAAGCTATATATAGTGTCACCGTAGCCTTCCAAATATCCCCTGAAATTATAGATTTAATTAATTCTTTCCCTTTCATCTTTGGCACTCCCAATCAACAACACATTCAAAGGTAACTTCCAGATGAGAACATAAAATTTCTTTTTATTTGAGTAGAATTGAAAATCCAATACAGTGCTGAGACAATGGATATCACAGGAGTATTTAAAACTTATTGAATCATAATATTTTTTTATGTAATTACAGATGGATCCTAATAACTCGATGCATCGAATTAAACGTTCAGACAATGAATACTTGCAGGCTCACTGTTGTCTTGATGTTATGCATATTGAAAAAAATGTTTGTGAAAGCTTGATAGCCTTAATGTTGAACACCAAGGGAAAGTCAAAAGACGGGGTTAGTGTTCGAGAAGATGATGTTGATGACACAACTTACGTAAGGTCAGATCACGATGACAGATTATGAATATTATAACCCAATGATAAGCTTGGACAATTTGGCCAGGTCTATCAAATGTGGAGGCAGGGTAACTTCAAGGCTTAACAATAGAATAGGAAATTTTTTTTGAATCTTTTATTTGCATACCTATTTAGAATACGAATCATAGTAAAATAATTAGCTTCCATTCCGTAATGATTGTCTTTGTTCTGATGTTAAAGGGCCACAAATTCTCAACTGCCAAGGTGTATTTGTTATTCTTCCCATTAATGGTGCCTAGTCAACAATCTAACAACTAAATTAAGGGAATTGCAAAGAATAACAGAATAATTTACTTTGAGTTTTTATTACCATTACAATTTTATCGACAATATGATTGTACTTTCAAAGTACAATCGTTTAATAAGAACAAAAACTAAGAATAAGAAAAGAAAGATTGAAAGTATGATGCTATATTAGACAACATAATGAAAGAATATTGTTATTTCTTGCAATTGGCCCCTATTGGGCTAGATGCAAGAAAAGCAATTTACTTTCATTTTGTTGTAGAGCATCTTACATTCATTTTGTAAAATAAACATTAAACTTGACAAATAATTGAAATAAATGAAAGTACATTGCTATTATAACATGTTTCTATGCTTTTCTCTATATTAATCCATGGTACTTTTGATTGGTTTTTGGAAAAACATCCATGATGTTTGTCAAAATTGAAATTTGACCCATTACTACAAAAGAAAAAGGAAATAAAAATGCATTAATAAAACAATTTTAAAAAATGGAAAAAAGGGGTACAAAAACGAAAGAAAAACAAACATAAAAAAAAAGTTATACAAAACTGAAAATGTTGAAACAAATTGCAAAAAACAACTTCAATTTGAACAATGACAGGAAAATAACTTACTGAGCCAGAAAATGAAGTAATAGAGTGAGACATGGGCCTAATTGAATAACCAGGCTTTATATTTTGATCCAATTAACGAAGTTATGCCAATTCAAGAAGAATCAAACAAACAAAAGCAAAAAGATACAGAGAACTAAAAACAATAAGAAAAACACCCCATAAGGGTAAAAAGGTCCAAATTGCAAAGATCTATCCCACCATCAACATAGAGAGCATAGCAGACCAAAACAAAAGCAAACAGATGAATAGAGGGAGAAAACCTCAGTTAACAAGCACTACACCAAAAAATGCCAGGCAGGGGCAAAATGGTCAAGAAACCAATAAAACCCACCAACATCTAGAAAGCAATCAGCAACCAGGAGCACAAATAGAACGAGAGAAGATCAAGAAAGTATGCACAATTGACATTATAGGAATACACTTGCTGTTAAAGCTTGTACATTGTACTCATACCTCACTACCTAGTTCAAAATCCTGCTTCCCACCACCCTATAACATCAACCATAAGGGTTAAAACCGTAATTACACACTCTCCAAAAACATGTATAATTTTATCCAATCCGATAAACAATGGGACATTTCACAATTGCATAGTCAAATTAAAGTGGAAACTGAAAGGCTCTGTATGTAAAAAAATAATTGTTTTTTTAAAAAAAAAAAAACTACCTAATTAGATTTTTTAAAGCAAAAACTATGGGTCCCACCACATCACTTAAAAGAGAATGATGAAGCTTTGAACAGCTCCAGATCAAGTGCAAAGGAGAACCAACAAGTTTATGCTAGAACTTAAGCTTTTCAATCACAACACAAATTAAATGCACCACAAATATGAAAGAGAGCCAAATGATTTCTGCTTGAATTGAAAGAAACAAGAACAAATAGAACCAGAGAATATCAAGAAATTATGCCAACACCGGAGATGATGATGCATGCGTATTTCACTATTTAATATCCTTATCACGTTGAATTCATGCACTGTGAAAAAACAATAAACAAATAAACAAATAAGATATACATTACTCAAATACTTAACTGATCATGAATAAAAGTTTAAATTTAAAGCTAAAAAGATATTGATAAAAGCATGGATTGAAAGACTACCACTGATTCCAATGATTATCTACTTAGTTGCTATTTATTCTTCCATTTACACACACGTAAAAAGCATACACGCCACATGAACAGAGTTGTATTTGTTCATCAATTAGCATATGCAGAAAATCAAGCGAAAAAAAGATAGAAGCTGATTTGTAAGTATCTCTAATCCTAGTTAAGTGCATACTTCTAATTGATTCCATTTCTTTGCAACTCCATTCAATTATACCATAACATAAGTTTACTGTTTACTTATATGTGCAGAAAATTGATAAATCTTTTATGAAGGAGAAGAAAACCGTAGGCTAAATCACACATACTCTTCATCATTAAGTCTTAAGTATGTATTTCTAACACTATTCTACTCAAATTTTCACATCTGAGTCAGTTAATGTTTTAAATTTCAAAACTTACTTATAAAGTTTAACAGAGTCTGAAGTTGTTAAACTTAGAAGATTGCAAAGATTCGGTTTCCTCAACAATCGATGTTATCTCTGGTCTCGTTGTACTGTTGTAGCCTTCGCAATATCCCTTGGAATTGAAGATATCATCAACACAATCCTTTTCATCTTGTGTCCCTTTCATCTCTGGCACAAACAATCAACAACACATTCAAAGGTAACTCTCAAATCAGAAAATAAAATTCCTTTATATGTAAGTAGAATTGAAAATCCAAAAAGTGTTAAGAATGAAAATCTCAAATTGTGTTGACAAAATACCATAAAACCTAAATTTGGTTTCAATAAATTTGATTTTAGTTGAATACGACATACACTGAAGAATTAATACCTCAAATCAATGTAAGATTCAAGATCCTTGCATTCCTCGTATTCACACTTAGGACAGAGTTTATAACACAAGACGAGTGCTACTAGGAGAGTAGATGAACAGAGACGATGAATCTTTCTTCGTTATCAGTCTTTCGTCTCGGTCTCTCCCTCTTTTTTCATTATCATGTATAGAATGGGTAGAATTAAAGATAGATGAAATATTTGGCGGAAAAAGTCCCGCCTTCCGGTAAAAGTCCCGCCATGGGTTTTTATGAGATTTGTGCAAAAGTCTGTAAGTTAGTCGACCCGTATGAAACCCCTAAAATATTGACCTATTAAGTATAACTCATTTGTAATTGTAAATTTTCATAGTTTTTCTCCTTTTTTTATTAAATATTAATTAATTGTTTATAAATTCATAATATTTATTAGGCTTAGATTATCCCATATATCCCTTAATATATATAATAAACAAGGCTAAAGTTAATATTTATATTTACTTATATGTTTTACGACTTCTTTCTTAATTAACATCTTATTTTTATTTGTTATTTAATATATCACAATTACAATGATAATACCAATTATGTTAAAATATTATAGTATTTTATCAAGTTGTTTTAAAATATTTAAATTTTTTTATTTGTTTGAAATCAAATAATAATAATAATAATAACAAAACATCAAACGTTAAGCACGTCTATAAATATATAAAAACAATTATATTACAAAATATCATCAATAATGATTATTAGTTTATTTGTTTAATCCTAGAAAACTATTTACATTCTTATGCATGGAAATGGTATATTCTTATGTGTTAGAATGTGATATATTTTTAACTGATGCAAATGTTAAAAATTTATGACAAAATGTTTTAAAATTTTATAAAGGTACAGAAAAATATTAAAAAATATATAAAAAATATATATTGGTTTACATAATTACTCCTTATACAACATACTTCTTATTACAATATTCTCTTTTATCCCTTGTTTTATATAGTAATAATAAATTGTTCAATTATCTAATTTATTTTATTAGTTGATTAATTGTATCCACTACATTAAACAAATTATTCTAGGTCATTATATTTGAATCATAGGAATACTTATTGAAACTTATTGAATCGTAATAAATATATTCTTCATCTTATCTAACAATTAAAAATAATGTATTTTTATTACTTTCAAGCACTCAATTATAATTTTTTATGATTAACTTTGTATTATGTACATTATATATGCCTTTAAATGCATATGTTATCCTACATGCATGTTATTCATATATGTCTTTTATGTAATGACAGATGGATCGTAGTTATTGGATGTATAGAATTAAATGTTCATGCGATGAATATTTGGCATGTTTGGATGGGTTTCTTAAAGTCGCGGAGGAAAATCAGGTGAATAAAGGAGAAAGCTACATATGGTGTCCTTGTGTAGATTGGCAGAATTGTCGTATGTACACTGATTCTGCCAAAGTACAAGAAAATTTAATAATTCGTGGGTTTATGAGAGATTATATATGTTGGTCTCAACATGGGGAGACATTGGTTAATCGTAGTGAGGTTGTTTCAGATTTTAATGATGATAACAATGATTCAAACAATGACAAGTACGATGACTTATCTGGAATGTTACATGATTGGGAGGATAATGTCGCTAAAAAGCATTATGAAAATTTTCAACAATTATTCGACGAATCGGAAAAACCGTTGTATACCGGGTGTATGAAGTATACCAAACTATCTGCTGTTTTGAAATTATTTAACCTAAAAGCAAACAATGGTTGGAGTGATACAAGTTTCACAAATCTTCTAAAGCTTTTGAATGATATGCTTCCAGAAGATAACGAGTTACCTATTTCAACATATCAAGCGAAAAAACTAATGTGTCCAATGGGAATGGAAATTGAAAGAATACATGCATGTCCAAAAGACTCTATGTTATATAGAAACCAGTATGCAGATCTAGATAAGTGTATCACATGCGATACATCACGGTATAAGAAGAATAATCATACAGAAGAAACCAATGATGTGAAAAAGAAAGGTCCACCTGCTAAAGTATTATGGTATTTGCATATTGTGCCTAGATTGAAGCGGTTATTTGCAAACGCTAAAGATGCAAAATTAATACGATGGCATGTTGATCGTAAATAGATGAAAAAATAAGACATGTGACTGATTCCCCTCAATGGAGAAATATTAATTCCAGTTTTAAAGGATTTGGTCAAGAGATTAGAAATATTAGGTTCGGACTTAGTTCTGATGGAATTAATCCATTTGGAAGCATAAGCAGTCGTCATAGTACATGGTCAGTTCTTCTTTGTATCTACAATCTCCCACCTTGGTTATGCATGAAAAGAAGATACATCATGATGTCATTACTAATTCAAGGTCCAAAACAGCCGGGAAATGATATCGATGTTTATTTAGCTCCATTAATTGAGGACATGAAAAAATTGTGGAGTTCGGGTGTCGAAGTGTATGATGCATATAGTGGGGAAAATTTCCAACTTCGGGCCATGATTTATTGCACCATAAATGATTTTCCAGCATATGGGAATTTGTCTGGATACAACACAAAAGGAGCAAATGCATGTCCAATTTGTGAAGATGATACACAGTCGTTATGGTTGAAAAATTGCAAGAAAAATGTATATATGGATCATCGAAGATATCTTCCAAAAAATCACCCATATCGCAAGAAAAAAAGGTGTTCAATGGTAAAACTGAGGAGAGGACAACAAGGAAACCATTACGAGGAGAAACTGTATTTTCTCGTGTTGAAAATCTAAACGTGACATTCGGAAAATTCAAAGGTAAGGGTAAAGGAAAACGTAAACGTACATGTACAATTCCTCCTAAAGTTATTTGGAAGAAAAGATCTATATTTTGGGAGTTACCATATTGGAAGCACTTGCAGGTTCGCCATTGTCTTGACGTTATGCATATTGAAAAAAATGTTTGTGAAATCCTGATAGCCTTATTGTTGAACATTAAGGGAAAGTCAAAATACGGGATTAATGTTCGAGAAGACATGGTTGAAATGGGAATTCGCCCCGAGCTTGCTCCTATTAGGAATCCTAGAAAGCGTCCGTATCTGCCAGTAGCTTGTTATACCATGTCAAAGGATGAGAAAACAAAATTTTGTAAGTGCTTACATGATGTAAAGGTTCCATCAGGCTATTCTACTAACATTAAGAAGTTAGTGTCAATGAAAGAACTAAAACTATTTGGTATGAAGTCCCATGATTGTCATGTTTTAATGGCACATATGATTCCCATTGCAATTCGTGGAATACTACCAGACCGCATTCGACACACAATCACAAAGCTATGCTTGTTTTTCAACATGATTCATTCTAAAGTTATTGATCCCGAGGTATTAGATTTATGGGGAAGTGATATTATCTTGACATTATGCCAACTCGAGATGTATTTCCCACCTTCATTTTTTGATGTCATGGTTCATCTAACATCTCATATGTGTGGGCCAGTATACTTACGATACATGTATCCATTTGAGAGATATATGGGCGTCTTAAAAGGGTATGTAAGGAATAGACATCGACCAGAGGGTAGTATTGTTGAAGGATACGCAACAGAGGAGGTAATTGAATATTGTACTGACTATTTACAAGGTGTTGATAGCATTGGCATTCCAAAATCTCGACACGAGGGTAGACTTGTAGGGAGTGGGACAATTGGATTGAAAAAGATCATTCCAAATCGAGAAGACTTACAACTTGCACATTTTACAGTCCTACAACATATGACAATCATTGCTCCATTTATAAATGAGCACACAAGAACACTGGAATTGTCAAATCGCGGTAGGAGCAATAGATGGTTGGTTAAGGAATAGAACAAAACGTTCTCACAATGGTTAAAAGACAAAGTGAGAGCAAGTTATGGCATCGATAATGTGGATCAAGCTGTAGTACATCTAGGGAATGGTCCTGAAGATCTTGTGGCAACTTACCAAGGATATGACATTAATGGTTATACATTTTACACTAATCAACAAGATGGAAAAAGTACACTTCAAAATAGTGGTGTAACGGTAATAGCCTCAACTGAAGTATATGGAGATAGTCATGATACAAGGGTGAGGATCACCAAAGAATCATACTATGGCGTCATTCAGGAAATATGGGAATTGAAATATGATTCCATCATTATACCTATGTTAAAATGCAAATGGGTTGACAACCAACGAGGTGTTAAAGTTGACAATGATGGTTTTACAGTTGTTGACCTTTCCACAAACGGATATGTATCAGAACCATTCATCCTAGCTAAACAAGCTACCCATGTATTCTATGTTGAGGACCCAAAGGAATCGGGAAAGCACATCGTTATGCATAGCAAACGACATATACTTGGTGTTGATGATGTTGTGGACAAGGAAGAGTACGACCAGTTTGATGAACTACCCCCATTTTCTATCGACATTCCATCTTCAAATGATGATGTTGATGACACCACTTACTTACGGTCAGATCACAATGAAGGAATATGGATATCATAACCCACACCTGGGGAAAAATGAAGAGGATTTGAGTGAGGTCTCAGACAAAGATATGATTGACGATGAGACGTGTCATTATTTAATATGTTTTAGTGTGGTTTGAATTTTAATTATTTATGTTTGTATTAATGTTTTAGTTTGAACATGTTTCCATGAATGTGTTTTTTTATTTTCATTTGGATGTTTAAGACTTAAGTTTCTAAAATTCGGATATGTTTGCATCAAGAATTTATTCATGTTTAATTATCAAATTTATTTATGGAATCTGACCACAAACCCAAATATTGCCAACGAACCTATGAACCCAAATCTGACCCACTAACTTATGAACCCAAATCTGACACAGGAACTTGCCAACCTGTGAACTTATATAAATATGTGGGTTGACAGGTCATATATGGGTTTATATTCTAAACCTGCCAACCCATGACCTTTATAGTTAAATGGGTCGTGTTCGGGTTGGTATATTTTGACTCGCTAACCCGCAACCCATCAACTCGATCACGACACGATTGTCAGATCTACTTTTAATCATATGGTGTTGTTTAGGAAAAGAAAACCTAGGCGCTGTTTGGTTCATAAAATGTTGCTAATGGAATTTGAACTGGAATTGGAAAAGGAATCTCTCATGAATTTGAATCCAATTCCATATGTTGTTTGGTTGGCATGACATGGAATTTGTCTTAATTCCAAATTTTGTTTGGTTTGTAGGAAATAGAATTGGAATTCATGTAAAATGACAAAATTACATTTTTTTTTGTCTATTTTGCTAAAATTTACATTGTTTTATAACTTATATGTAAAGATACACTATATAAATTATAAAAACAATAGAAATTCGGCAGTTGTGGTAGTGGTGGTGGGGGACGGTGGTGGTGGTAGCGGCAACAATGTTGGGTGGCAGTGATGGTGATAGTGACGGTGGTGGTAGTGGTGATGGTGGCGGTGGAGTTGATTGTGGTGGCGGTCGTGTTGTGGTAACGGTAGCAGTGGAGGGTGGTGGCGGTGATGACAGTGATTATGGTGTTGCTGGTGGTAGTGTTATATCAGATTTTCTAACATGTTGACACATGAAATACACTGCAGGTTATATCATTGCAGACTATTACTCATTGTGATTTGGTGTTACTTTATGGTGATATGAACCAAAAATGTGCCAGATGGATTGTCTTTCCTTATAATGATGGGTATTCTAAGTCTTGCTGGATTCGTTAGTTAACTTCAACATGTCGTAAGTTATAAAATTATAGTATAGTTAAAAGTTCTTATTAATAATGAATCTTTGAGAAAATCTTTATAGATTGAAATTAAATATGTTGTCAATATATTTTTCTTCTTGTATAAATAAATATTATATCTTTATGTTAGAGTTTCCTTTTGAATTCATATTATACTAATAATTAGAGTTAGAAACAAAATAATACACAATAATTAGAAAAAAAAAGCATGGACTTTAAATTGGTAACTGGTTATCAATCGCCCCTAAAACAATAACATAATTTTATGCCAGAAATATATAAAAATTAAAGTGGTTTTGCCTGAAACTTTTTGAGTTAACCCGAATGAAAATTCAATATACCACCACAAAATTTGAGGTAGAATTAGACCCCATACCACGTTGTCACTCCTTACCCTCGTCTTCTTCTCCACTGCAACAACCAGCGAATTTTACCACCTCACCGTCATCTCAAACCTTTATTCCAAACTCGTCAACCCATGACCTTCCAACCCGTGACCTATGTATAGTTAACTGGGTCTGATCGGGTTGGTATATTTTGACATGCCAACCTGAACACGACACGATTGCACAACCTACTTTTAATAATGTTTAAAAAAAATCTTATTATTTTCAACGTCCATTTTATACAAAAAAAATCCTAAATTGAAATCTGACTCGTTTACGGCTAATTGAGCTGAATTTCATATTTATTATATATTAGGAATGAAGATTTGGATCCATCGATCCAACCTTATACCGTACCGACGTCAGATCAAACCAACTTTTTTACTTAATGGACCGGTTTCAAAAAAAAATTACATATTTTTTTGTTAAATCAATACATTATTTTTATAAGGATATATATTAGAAGTTCAATAAGCAAAAGGTATTAATTGAAACTTATATACAAATATAAAGGACTAAGCTTGAAAATTTCAAGCTATTTAAGGTAATGAAATCAAATGTATACGGTAGAAAAAAAGATCAGTCATTTACTTTTTAGATTTAGTCTGACATAAGTTTTGGTAATTTTTTTGGATATCCCGCCATAACCCGCCACAAATTTTGGTAAAATCAAAACCCCAATCACGTTGTTACTCCTACACCTCCTTCTTCACTGCATCAAGCAACCCGCGATTTGACTAGCTACCACACCATCAGGCTGTGCCTTAAAAGGCGATTGCTCCTCATCGTCCTGATCTGGTGCCTAAAACCCTTATCTTTTCCTCGATTTTCCTTATCCCCTACCTCATATCAGGAGGTCGCCAAGTCATTGCTAAGGCAGCATTACTCGTATACACGACTCTACATCTCAATTGGTCCTCTTCCCCAAAACAACAAGACAAAATTCTTTACAGAATCTCTCCTCTCGTAAGTACACTTCCCGATCGTTTAATGTTTCCCACCGTCTCTTAGAGTATCGTGAATTCTTGTCACGTAAGCTGTATGCTATTTGAATCACTTTTTGTTGATGAACAATTATAGATATCAATTGTATCATCTTCCTCGTTGGTTATGTTTACTTTTTATTGGTAATTTATCATTTTTTGCTTTAGATTAAACTGATTTGAATGGTAATACGAACACCTTCTGATGGAATAAGCAACACGTTTTTAGAATTGAAGCATCACATGTTTGTTACATGCATGTTTAAGCAGAAAGACTTGTGTAACGACCCAAACATTTCAACCAATTTAAAATTTTCAAAAACAACCTGATTCCATTAAAGTTATTACAAAAAGGTTTTCAGTACACTTTATTTTAAGTATTCCCAGAATCTCATCACAACATAAACACGAGGAGCGGTACGATCACGCCTTCGCCTTGCCACGGCCTCCTGAAGAACTTGAAAAACATAAAACCTCAACTGTAAGCCCGAAAGCTTAGTGAGATATACCCAAAATACCAACCACATATACCATACACGCATAACATGCCATACACATCCGATCACGAAACAGCCATGCACTTCGGGTCTACTGTGTGACTGGTCCGCCGCACCGGCCAACAGTCCACCTAGTCCACCCTCTGAGTCTAGCCATAAACCTTGAGTCTGCAGTGTGGTTGGTCCGCCCTCACCGGGCCTTCAATCCACCTGGTCCACTCACCGAACCTATCCACATACAACGAGTCTGCAGTGTGATTGGTCCGCCCGCACCGGGCCTTCAATCCACCTGGTCCACTCTCTGAGTCTACAGTATGACTGGTCCGCCCGCACCAGACCTTCAGTCGGCCTGGTCCACTCTCCGAGCCTTGGCACATCTGGTCCGCCCTCTTGGGGCCTACAGCCTATTCGGACCGCTCGCTGGGCCTTCGAGTCAACCGGTCTGCCCTGGGTATCTTGGCCTACAACACAAAGCAGGACCCGTCTCAACCCAAATCTAGTCCAAACAACCATGTGCACATAAACATACAATCATATAGCAATTCACAGTCAACAAGCTGATCAAACAGATCACATAACATATCATCATCCTAACCAGGATACCGACCTAACCGACCACTAGCATAGCATCACCCTACATCTCAGAATACCGATCTCAATCAGGTCTCTAACATATACCATCCTAGCTACCAGGATGCAAACATATCAAAGCAATAACATAACAACAATACCCGGATCTCAATCCGATAAGGGCCGGACTTGGTGCCTTAGACCCTGTTGATATAGTGAGGATAACTCACCTCGAAACTGACGGCTGAAAGGATATGATCCCGCTGCCCCAAACTCCGACATACCTTGGACAAAGTCAAAGTCAACCACTGACTGACTCTACTCGCCGAGTCAACCCGATGACTCGCCGAGTCCCCAAGCTCAGCACTTCCCCAATCAGCGACTCAACTCGCCGAGTCACCCTGAGACTCGCCGAGTTCAACAACTCTGAGTCCATTCACATACAACTCACCGAGTCATCCCCTTGGCTCACCGATTCACAATTCAACCAGAAAAGATTAGGACTCTTCGACAAGACTCGTCGAGTCCAAGAACAGACTCGCCGAGTCTAAGGCTATCTTCAACCTACTCGCCGAGTTGTTCTTCCAACTCGTCGAGTTCCAGGCCATCTTCATCCAACTCGTCGAGTTGTTCTTCCAACTCGTCGAGTTCCAGCCTATCTTCAAGCAACTCGTCGAGTCCACCCATGTGACTCTGCGAGTACCACCGGTCTGAATCCATACAGAAGCATTCCAAGCCATGCAATTGATCCAAAACATAGATCTAGCCCCCTACAACCTATCTATCACGTAAAGTGGCAAACTTTACGTGAATCCAAAGAGATCTAGGCCTTTTACACATTAGGGCTAGGGTTTGGGACATGATGGCTCCATCAATCACTCACAAACAAAGACTTTCATGCATTCCAACCCTTCTCCATTCCAGATCTGAGGTAGCAACCTCAGATCTAACCTCTAAACTCCAAAACACCAAAAGATATGATCTCTAACACCCACAAAATGAAGAATCTAGACAATAGCAGCTCAAACAATGAAATGATACCTCAAAAGGAAGCTCCCAGGAAAGATTAACCAGAATCCTTGCAAAGCCCTTTGATCCACGCCTCTTCTCCTTCAAGATTTCTTCAAACACCACCTCTCCAAGCCTCCAAATGCACTTTGATCCTCTCACACACAATAATTAGGGTTTCTGGAGCTCAAGGGATGATAAGGAGGTTGGGGAGGAAACATAATGTTCTTTATATAGGGCTCAACCTCCGGATTTAGGGTTTTCTCCATTCAGCGCCTACTCGCCGAGTCCATCCTACTGACTCGCCAAGTCGACCACTTAACACGCGACCAAGTCGCGACTCTACTCGCCAAGTCCACCCATGGACTCGCTGAGTTCCCCTTCCAAATTACTCTTTTAGCCCTTCAACTTTACTCTTGACATTCTGGGATGTTATAATTCTCCCCCACTTACATTAGGCTTCGTCCTCGAAGCCTGCAACAACTCAACTCATAGAAATACTCCTGTCACGCATCACTTGGTATTAACCCAACCAGGTTCCTCAAAACACAATCATAGAACCAGAAACTCACTTTCTCCCTCCTTACGGTGTCCTAACCACCGTCTCGAGCCGGCCACCGGCTTTATTCTCTGATAACTCCACTTAACAACTGAGTACTACTCACGATGTAACACTGCTCCAAATCCCATCCATCACTCGAGCCTTATGAGCTAGAAAATAACCATGCACCACCGGATTCCCGATATGAGTCCAACTCTAATCATTCTGCTGACAGAAAGACACATTCTTCAGGGCAACTCCCATGAGTTCTCCCCTGGCAATCATATACACATGCTAAACTAGCTCTAGCACCCTCAGGTTGGGAAAACCCGATATACTGATGCAACTCCAAACATCCCCCAGGATGAACCACTACTACATACACAATTCCCTAATCAGAAACACCCTGAGAGCCCAAGACTCCCTCCCTGTATCCCTTCCAAGCCTCTTGGCTCTACACCCGCAGAATTCCTTCCGCGACCTCAACAGACATCCCAAACTGGATGTGCTTCCATTCTACTGCCGCAAACACGCTGCTCAATAACCATACTCGGATCACTCTAATCATAACTCTGCTCTGCCGTTTTCACTTCCGTGAACTTGCACTCCCTCTCGGAGTTACACTCCTCTCTCTTTCCTTTACCAAGGAAATCCACTTGGCTGCCTTGTCACTCCGACAAGTGCCATAGTGCTCGCTCAACGCTACACCACTCCTTTATAGTGTAACCGCTATCCATCCATCACACATACTTTGACTCTGCTCGCAAGGACTCTCGAGCCCATGCACTATCTCAACTAATCAAGATCACTACCCGGGGCCAGACCTTCTAATGCTATCACACTGCAACATACACACTCCATATCCTCGAACCGATCCAACAATACCTGCAGAGTCTTCAGCATGACTGGACCGCCTTCACAGGCCTTCAGCCAATCTGGACCACTCTCAGAACCTTCATCCAATCTGGACCGCCCTCCAGTGCCTTCAGTCTGACTGGACCGTTCTCCGAGCCTTCGGCTTGACTGGTACGCCTACCAGCCTTCAGTCTATCCGGACCGCTCAACTAACATCCATCATTCCGAGCTATCTCTCTGGGAAATCCTCCCATACATACTGTTCTAGCCCTCTAGGGGTTTCGAACTCTAACTCCATCATACATACTCGATCCCGGCCCGATCTCTGGCCTTCCTTAATCAGATGCCCTAGGTATGTATTCCGCCCCGCATGCCCGACACATACACATACCAGCCTACACTCTGGGCTGACAGAACACGACTGAATCCCAAACAGCTAAGCAACCTCACATGCTCGTCGATCTTCCGGAGAATTTTCCAATTCTCCCCCACTTAGGGTGCTGACTATCAACCACCGGTCGCCATCACCGACCTCCCAGAACAACTCTGCACAAAACCAACACTTACACGCGGACTGATTCCCACTAGCACTAGCAACCTTCACAAAAACACATTTCTACACGGATCATCCCGCTCAAAAGAAACTCAATCTGCAGCTAACCACTCTCAGAAAGCAGATGCTACCCGGCCTCCAAACGAATGCCAAGTTTCCACTAATAACCCTCATGAATGATAACCACGAAATTCCCAATACTAACCCATAGCCATGCCATAACCCTCAAGAACAACGAATACCACACCGAGAACCACACAAAGATACTAGCAAAAAAAACAATACTCCACAATAATCACAAGATAACAAAACATCAAGGAAGGAACATACCCGCAGCTGCATCCGACACTGCTCTGACCTCCTCTGCTGCAAGCTGATAAGCACGACCCTGAGCCCTTGGGGGCTCCGCTCCATCCTGACCTCCACCTGTGATCCTCAAAGTGGCCGGTGCTGGAGCCTGCACCGGTCCTGCAGCGAGCTGTGGACAGTTGACCCTCAAATGTCCAACCTGATGACAATGATAACAAATCCTCAAATCCCGAACCGGCGCTGACTGCCGACAATCCCTTGCATAGTGCCCCTCCTTTCCGCACTTGCGGCATGCACCACCGGACCTACAAACTCCGGTGTGACCCCTCCCACACTTACCACAAGTGTGGATGCTCAGATCTCCCACTCTAGCATCAACGGTCTTAGACCGTTTCTGCGCCGGCTGCGACTACACCGGAGCCTGCCTCAGCTCACGCAACTGCAACTCAATCTTTAACTCACGACGCCTGGCAGCTTCCTGCAACTCCAACAAGGTATCGCACCTCTGCGTAGACACAAACTGTCTGATTTCCCTCTTGAGCATGCTCAGATATCGAGACATCTGAGCCTGCTCCGAAGCGAACTCAAGG
Organism: Lactuca sativa; assembly: GCF_002870075.4. Taxonomy (NCBI): domain Eukaryota; kingdom Viridiplantae; phylum Streptophyta; class Magnoliopsida; order Asterales; family Asteraceae; genus Lactuca; species Lactuca sativa. The sequence goes on along the minus strand of NC_056627.2, from coordinate 201,570,532 downwards.
CAAAACATCGCCCTCTCAGTGAACATCCTGATGATCTCAGTCACCGACTCCGAATCCTGCTTCAGCTCATGGAACTCCTGAGCCAATCGCTCCCTCTCTACTTGCGGAACATAGCGAGTGCCTGAACATCTCTCTGAACTGATCCCATGAAACCGCAGCCCTCTGCGCATCTGAATATGACCCCGTGGTCAATCTCCACCAATCCTTCGCCTCGAGCCTCAACAGGTTCAGAGCACACCCCACCCTCTGATCAGCAGGGCATGAACACGTGAAGAAACACCCCTCCACGTCCGATAACCATCTCATAGCAACAATCGGGTCCTGAACTCTATCAAAGGTGGGAGGCTTCGTATTATCGAAGTCCTGATACTGAAAGCCCCGACCAGCTCCTCCTCCTGCCGCCGCTACAGCCACTGTAGCCGCCGCGACAGCCGTCTCTGTGAGAGCTGCATAGCGCTAATCAAAATACTCAACCATGGCGGTCTTGATTGACCCAAACAGCTCCGGCAACTCAGCCCGGAACAATGCAGCAATCTCATTACGCAGGATCTCACGAATCCTCGCATCCAACTCGCACGTGCTCATCTGACCAATAACCTCGGGCGGTACTGACCCGTCCGGAACACCCTCTCCTGCTCCCGATCCTGACCCGGATCCACTCCCAGCATGCCTCGGAATCTCCATACTGAAAACACCACAAAATCTCAGATACTTCCCACTATCCCGGGAACCAACTCTCTCAACCCAACCCTAGAGGTCATGGTTTCCCTGATACGTATGGGTCCTGTGCTTTCAATAGTATGGGCCCATACTACCTTCCATACCTACCCATATTTGTATGAAGTACTACCACAACACCCTAGTGAAAACATGCATAACAACTCTCAACCCTCACCACTAGAGGAACACTGGAAATCTCTCACAAGGAAACCCTAGGCTACAGGCATCACAAATCAGGCAACATTATCATGAAATCCTAAAGATCCCTAGCCTAACACTAGCATGCTGTTCTATCAAAGCTCAAAAACAAATATCATGTATGGCATTTTGGGGTTACTTACTGGCTCCGGCTGATCGTACCTCCGCGTCCTCCTTTACTCATTTTGAAAACCATTTTAAATTCTCTTTTGAAAACTCTCCTCGATTTGAGACTGGAGTCACACGAGTGTTCCTCCAATTCACTCAAACCAAGGCTCTGATACCAACTTGTAACGACCCAAACATTTCAACCAATTTAAAATTTTCAAAAACAACCCGATTCCATTAAAGTTATTACAAAAAGGTTTTCAATACACTTTATTTTAAGTATTCCCAAAATCTCATCACAACATAAACATGAGGAGCGGTACGATCACGCCTTCGCCTTGCCACGGTCTCCTGAAGAACCTGAAAAACATAAAACCACAACTGTAAGCCCGAAAGCCTAGTGAGATATCCCCAAAATACCAACCACATATACCATACACGCATAACATGCCATACACATCCGATCACAAAATAGCCATGCACTTCGGGTCTACTGTGTGACTGGTCCGCCGTACCGGCCAACAGTCCACCTGGTCCACCCTCTGAGTCTAGCCATAAACCTTGAGTCTGCAGTGTGGTTGGTCCGCCCTCACCGGGCCTTCAATCCACCTGGTCCACTCACCGAACCTATCCACATACAACGAGTCTGCAGTGTGATTGGTCCGCCTGCACCGGGCCTTCAATCCACCTGGTCCACTCTCTGAGTCTACAGTATGACTGGTCTGCCCGCACCGGGCCTTCAGTTGGCCTGGTCCACTCTCCGAGCCTCGGCACGTCTGGTCCGCCCTCTTGGGGCCTACGGCCTATCCGGACCGCTCGCTGGGCCTTCGGGTCAACCGGTCCGCCCTGGGTATCTTGTCCTACAGCACAAAGCAGGACCCGCCTCAACCCAACTCCAGTCCAAACAACCATGTGCACATAACCATACAATCATATAACAATTCACAGTCAACAAGCCGATCAAACATATCACATAACATATCATCATCCTAACTAGGATACCGACCTAACCGGCCACTAGCATAACATCACCCTACATCTCAGAATACCGATCTCAATCAGGTCTCTAACATATACCATCCTAGCTACCAGGATGCAAACATATCAAAGCAATAACATAACAACAATACCCGGATCTCAATCCGATAAGGGCCGGACTTGGTGCCTTAGACCCTGTTGATATAGTGAGGATAACTCACCTCGAAACTGACGGCTGAAAGGATATGATCCCGCTGCCCCAAACTCCGACACGAACTCCTCCACTGAACAACACCAAAACACTGAACTCAATCAATGCCAAAATACCCCTTGAAGACAACTGGTCAACCCTTGGACAAAGTCAAAGTCAACCCCTGACTGACTCTACTCACCTAGTCAACCCGATGACTCGCCGAGTCCCCAAGCTCAGAACTTCCCCAATCAGCAACTCAACTCACCGAGTCACCCCGAGACTCGCCGAGTTCAACAACTCTGAGTCCACTCACATACAACTCACCGAGTCATCCCCTTGGCTCACCGATTCACGGTTCAACCAGAAAAGATCAGGACTCTTCGACAAGACTCGCCGAGTCCAAGAACAGAATCGCCGAGTCTAAGGCTATCTTCAACCTACTCGCCGAGTTGTTCTTCCAACTCGTCGAGTTCCAGGCCATCTTCATCCAACTCGTCCAGTTCCAGCCTATCTTCAAGCAACTCGTCGAGTCCACCCGTGTGACTCGCCGAGTACCACCGGTCTGAATCCATACAGAAGCATTCCAGGCCATGCAATTGATCCAAAACATAGATCTAGCCTCCTATAACCCATCCATCACGTAAAGTGGCAAACTTTACTTGAATCCAAAGAGATCTAGGCCTTTTACACATTAGGGCTAGGGTTTGGGACATGATGGCTCCATCAATCACTCACAAACAGAGACTTTCATGCATTCCAACCCTTCTCCATTCCAGATCTGAGGGAGCAACCTCAGATCTAACCTCTAAACTCCAAAACACCAAAAGATATGATCTCTAACACCCCCAAAATGAAGAATCTAGACAATAGCAGCTCAAACAATGAAATGATACCTCAAAAGGAAGCTCCCAGGAAAGATTAACCCGAATCCGTGCAAAGCCCTTTGATCCACGCCTCTTCTCCTTCAAGATTTCTTCAACCACCACCTCTCCAAGCCTCCAAATGCACTTTGATCCTCTCACACACAATAATTAGGGTTTCTAGAGCTCAAGGGATGATAAGGAGGCTGGGGAGGAAACATAATGTTCTTTATATAGGGCTCAACCTACGGATTTAGGGTTTTCTCCATTCAGCGCCTACTCACTGAGTCCATCCTACTGACTCGCCGAGTCGGCCACTTAACACGCGACCAAGTCGCGACTCTACTCGCCGAGTCCACCCATGGACTCGCCGGGTTCCCCTTCCAAATTACTCTTTTAGCCCTTCAACTTTACTCTTGACATTCCGGGATGTTACAACTTGGTCTTATGCTTGAGTCAATAAAGGAGCTAGTGCCCCTGTTAGTAGTCCCACTATTTAGTATAATGTTTTGGATAACTAAACTGTGTGTATGGTTTCCCAACAAAATGTTGAACATTTGAAAGCCCACTAGTCAGCAGATTTAAAATAATAATAATAATAATAACCATGATATATCTTGCAAGAAATTATCTTTCCAATTAAAATGGATTATGCATGCTTGAAGCTATCACCAAATATTTGACATTCGCCAGATGCCTATTTGCTTTGTTTTCACCTGATACACGAATTGACATATTTAATTTGTTGCTCTGTTTTATAATATAAGCTACTTAATTATAACAAAGAGAATGCTCAAAGACATTCTAATTAAGACTTATGATTGTAGGCTGATCCATCTGAAAGTGTATCTCGATTCAAGGCCCCCCATCCTTAAGCCAAATTAAAACTTAATGTGTGTACTATAGAGCATCTTTACTAGTTGATGCTATTCTTTTATTCTGCTGTCTTACTTACTATATATGTTTATATTTGGTAACTAATAGTGTTATAGGAATACAACATTAAATGGTTGGTTATGTTGTATATATTGATTTGATTTGATGTTGTTTTTAAAGTAACTAAAATAACCTGTCATCTAAGTGGTAACTAATAGTGTTATTGGAATACAACATTAAATGGCTGATTAGTCAAACAAAAGTCAAAGCTGGAGTCAAAAGTCAATAAGATTTGTTATAATGTAGCTCATGTGTTAGTTACACAACCATACAGTTACTAGCCTGACTACATATAGATATCATCAAAGGACAAAGTAAGCATTGTGATATCATGTTGAATTGTTTTTGTAATCTGTTCAGGTAGGTGGTTGAGCTCTTTGCAAATAATCTACAATAAAGATGATGAATGATCAGCCAAAACAACAACCGGTACCACAGCCACAACCACAACGGAGGAAAAAAAGAACGGCCACACGTCTAATGGATATAACAGAGCCACAAGAAGTTCAATTTAACAGCCTTGGTCATCATTGTGGCGATAATCAAAATAAGTTCGCCAATGACTGTGGGGTTGTTACGAGAAAGTTAATTTTTATTGAATATCCGACTTGGAAGAAAGTGCCAACAAATGAAAAAGAGAACTTATGGTTGACCATCAAGGTTTCTAATCTAATACACATTACATGTGCTTTCATTTAATTAATATATGTTACTAATAATTGTTCTTTTTTTAAAAAAAAAATAGAAACGTTGGAATATCCATGATGAAAAACGCAAAGCATATGTGCTTATGACTTGCAACCACAAGTGGAGATCATACAAAAAGAGGCTTAAAAAGAATTTCTTGGTCAACGAGAATGAGAGAAACCCACTTGAAACCTATTCATATCTGGAAAAGACTGCATTGCAGAAATTTAAGATAAGGATATCATCAAAGGAATTCCAGGTTTGTAGGATATAATGTCTCTTGTTAATATTAATCATTATGTTGCAGTTTTATAATTGTCGTTGTTGCTTTTATCGGTAGGATATAAGTGAGAAAGCAAGGATGAGTTCAATGTGTAATACGAATCCTACCCGAGTAGGCCCACATGGTTATCGGGGCAACAAACCTAAGTGGGAACAAGAGAAGGCATCCAGTGAGCTGCCGTCACAATTGTATGACATAAAAAGCGAGCGTTCCTTAGATTATGTGTTGGCAAGAAGATCTAAAAATGAGTCAGGGTCAAAAATAATACCACCTAACATGGAACCCATAGTAAAAAAGCTTGTAAGATTGCTCTTAATTTTGTTTTTTAAGATATATATATTTTTAATTTTTTTGTCCAAGTAATTGTATGACTGTAATGTTGTTTGCATTAACAGATAGATGTCCAAAAAGAAATATCCGAAGGTGATTTGTTGCTGAGTCCCGGAGAGGATTTGTTGACTAAGGCAATAGGACCAGAGCACCCTGGTCGCACCAGGGCGGTGGGGCATGATATTGGCTTAAGAAAGGGGATGCAAGGACTTGACAAAAAAAAAGGAAAGTCGTGGACAAAGAAGTTGTTAGTAAGATGCAGGTGCAGTTAGATGAAACAAAAACCCAATTGGCAGAGTTAAGAGCAATGCTTGCGAAGCAAGAGTCTAGGAACCAAGTCCCGAATAATGTATGCTTCGGTGTTCAAAACAATAGTTCTGGCTCGACATCGACATTGGATGCTTTAGATACGATAAAGGTAATTCTTTATTATAAAAGAAGGCACTATGCATAAAAAATTACAAAAAACGTACCTCTAATGTATAGAAATGCAAACTTTAATATATATATATATATATATATATATATATATATATATATATATATATATATATTGTTTTAATATGTTAGGTTTATGTTTTTTTAATTTCTTGATATCATATTACTTTGTACTTTGTTGTCAAATTATGTTTTACATCAAATTTTCTAACATATTGACAAATGAAATACACTACATGCTATATGATTGCAGACTATTACTCATTGTGATTTGGTGTTATCTTATGGTGATATGAACCAAAAGTGTATAGAAATGAAGAATTGGTCAATATGTTATACAAATGTACAATAATGGTCCATGTGTGATAGAAAATATACTAAAATAGTTCCAAACTTTTGTATTTAGCATATTTTACTATTTTAATGTGTTCGGTTTATGTTTTTTGAATTTCTTGATATCATTTTACTTTGATCTTTGATGTCAAATTATATTTTATATCAAATTTTCTAACATGTTGACACATGAAATACACTACATGTTATATGATTGCAGACTATTACTTGTTGTGATTTGGTGTTACCTTATGGTGATATGAACCAAAAATGTGCCAGAGGGATGGTCTTTCCTTATAATGATGGGTTAATTCACTCACTTCCTTTACGCGAAAATCACTTGAAGGTTATGATAGACAACATAGATGAAAGATATAAAGGTATTCCTGTTCCTGTGATGACAAATGAAGTTGGTACCCTAGAAGATGCAGTTGGCACTGTAATTCAATGGCCGCGGATCGCAATTGTTCTTCGTAAGGTACATCTTCATTATCCTTTAATTTTTTATCTACCATATATACATTTTCTGAAAATGAGAGAATTCCCTATATGTTCCTATTAAACATCAAAATATTATATTCAGGCCGACAAATAAAATATTTTGATGTTTAAGAATGGCATATATGACATTCTTGCTAATTAAAATGAGTTATTAATAGGAACAACAAAGCAAGGCGTCATCACAACAACAAATTCAGACCACAAGTGCGCGACCATCAACCGCAAAGGCTGTTATGGAAAAAAACATGCCTAACCAAAAGATCAACAAACCAAGGCCAATAGAATCACTTCGTGACCTTTTGAAGACCAACCTAGTGGTTCATGTGGTAGCCGATGCTGGACATCTAGAAGCTGGGGCGTTTGATTTTTCAGGTACATATGAAGATTATTATCGTTTGTTGAAAAAACAAACAACTGATTTGTCCATCATAACAACTTGGCAGATGTAAGTGCATTCAAATTTTACTATTATTTGTTTCCATGATATTTTCTTTTTAGGCTGCTTATAAGATATGACTTGATTGGAATTTTTTTGTAATATTGTTTGTAGCCTTTTACAATTAATGCTTCAGAAACGTATGGGAAAGTGTGCTTTCCTAAACCCGTATAAGATTCTTGGGAAAGCCTGTCAGGAAACTCCGATTGATGTCGTCAATTATCTCGTTGATGCGATGCAACTTCATCATGGAAAATCGTTTCTTATCGCACCATACCTGCAAAAGTATCATATGTTGCTATCTATATTAATAGTTATTTTTTTGTGTGTTTTTATACTAAAATTTCAAAACATTACTAGTATGCATTGGGTCCTCTTGGTGATTTGCCCTTCAAATCATATTGTATACATTTTGGATTCTCTGATGAAGCCTATGAAAAATCCGGTTGACAACTACTACCTTCTCAAACTTTTGGAAAAGTAAGAAATTTTTTAATATGACATGAAAATAACATTCTTTCTATAAGTTTGAATACAACTCTGCTGCTTGTTTATTTTTAGGGCTTTTGAGAGATATGAAAAAAACACATCAATTCCAATTGTATGGAAGCTCACTGAGGTAATTTATCTTATTACGTATCCACTAGTTAGATGTAGTTTCGTTTGTGATTTATGTTTACCTTCTATCACAATTTTAGTGCAACCAAGCTGGTGTATTGGAACGTGAGCTGAGTGGACATTATGTAATGAATTGGATCTTTGATTTCGTGTTGAACAGACAACATGGATTTCCGAGTAGAGTAAGTAATTCTAAAAAAATCTTTTCTTTTAAAGCAAGAAACAAGTTGTTTCATTATTTAGTAGTTTTAATTTTATTTTCATATAGTTTGGTACCCTTTGGAATGACAAAACTGCATTTGAGGAAAAGGTCTTGGTTACAACTGTTGCTACATGGGCCAGAGAATTTCTGAAAATTTTTATGAATGATGTGGTTGTCTAAAAGTGCATATAAGGTTAGTTGTTAATCCTTATAACATCCTACTTTTAGTTTAATGATTGTTTACTAAATTCAACTCTTTTAAAATGATAGACAAAAAAAATAATTATTTGTTGTGTTTTGTTTTTTCAGTGAGGATGAAGGGTAGCTGTTGTGTTTTGCTTTTAAATGAGGTTGGAGGATAGCTGCAACATTTGATTATTAGACAATACCTCTGCATGGGAAAACAATTTTATTTTTGAATTTGTTTATGTAAGTTTGATGTACTTGGAAATGACCAAATCATGGAGTTTTTAGAAACACTTAAGCATGTTTTTATCCATGACTATAATGATTGGTTATTTAGCATGTTTATATTAATATAATTTGTTCATCAATTCATAATTTTTGTTTTGTTTTGAATGTGTGCTTTGGATGCAAGTATCAATTTGTGTTTTTTATATGGTTATTTGAATAAATTTGTCAAAAATTTAATCCTTATAACCATGCTTTCTGGTGGTACGGTTATTAGTGGGTTTTTGCAAGGCTGAAAAAAGACTCGGTTACATGAATGGAACCGGTCCATATTTAATCTTTATATGACCCGGTTTGAGGATTGGAACCGGGCTCTTTTAGCCATATATGACCCGATTTTGTATGCTTAAACCGTGGCCTAATCTTCATATTTGACCAAAGATTGGGCGTTATGTTCCTCTTATATGTCCCAGTTTTATGAACAACCGGTTTATTTTGTGTTGGATAGGAGCCGGTTTTAAAACCGGGTTCTATTTGTTTTTCCACATAGGTCTCGCTGGCTTTAGGACCCGGTTCAAAACCGGGTTATTTAATTGAAATAACCGGGTCCTATAAGCTTTTTTGTAGTAGTGAGTACATAATATTTATTTCAAAAATACCACAAAATGACAAGTGTCAAAACTCATGAGAGATTGACATGTGACAAAAAACCTCTTCATTTATTAAGGAGGATAATGCGAGAATAACCTATTTGAAGGGTTAAATAAGTAAGCCAATAAATAATGATTTATGAGGCTTAATATATGGTTGTGATAGAAAATCGATTTAATATACATTTTAACGCTGAAAAAAAAATCACGAACTTTATCTTATGTTGACGGTATAACGCTTTTGGCAATATGATTTTCGCACAAAACTCTTAAGAAAAATCGATGTCGAATTAATAAAAAAACCGATCATGGGCTGGAACTGAAAATTGTGAACAATCGATTACCAGACTCTTCTATGGTTTGAAGGAAAGTGATTATAGGCATCGCACACAAGATTGGCCAAGAAGGTTGATCAATAGGCTGGACGGGGATTGATCGGTACCCCACATGCACCTTTCACCCCTCGAAAATACCCTGATAATGAATAACGAACTTGCAAAACGGATCTGTTTATCATAAAGTTTGACGGTGGACTGGGGTCAATAGATTAATAGGTTGGACAAGGATTAATCGGAGACCATTAATTATTAAAACAAAGTATTAAAATTTAATAAATATAACATTTATCCTAATAATATAAGTAAAAAATTTAACAAATAATTAATATGTAATACATAATTTATTTTTCTTTTCAATTTGTAACTTTCTTCTCTTAAACATTTACTCAAAGAGTTGGCATGCTACTTAAGTTATTTCACAACAAACCCAAATCATATGAATAAAATTGACCATTATTAAGATATTCCATTGATTAAACTAACAATATACATGTCTTCGTGAAATCAGAATTCAAAAACAAAGTTATTGATAAATTTAAAACACCTCAATCACCATCATCGGCCATTGCAGCCTAGAAACATCATAGAATCAACCTCTGACTTAGGGGGTGTTTGGCTTAGCTTTTCAAACCCCAAAAGTTCTTTTTGGAAAAGTTACAAAAAGTCAGGATTTCCTGACTTTTCCAAAAAGTTCTTTTTCCTTATGTAAAAACTTCAAAAGTGGCTTTTAAAACTAGTTTGCCAAACATCTTTTGCTTTTTTTTTTCTTTTCCAAAAAGAACTTTTGGCTATGAAAAGCTAAGCCAAACACCCACTTAGGAATTAACATTCCATCAATTACAACGCTGAATGTGATGCTAGGACATGCAAGATGAGACTTCCAGCTCCCACGAAACACACCACACACCACAAAACGTATCACCCAAGTATGTCATTTGTGAGGTAACTTCAAAGCTATTTTGTACCCACGCTTTTATTGTTTGATCAGGATTGGAATCTTGCTTCCAGGAATTGCAATACCTAAATGATGATTTACAACAGCACATTTTTGTAATCAACACCAAGCCAAAAGCACGAAGTCGGAATTAACATTACATTGTCGTAGGGAGTCGGAATCAGGAGACGGCTGATTGCAGGGTAACTAAAATGGATGTTTTGAAGCTTGATTTCCCCTATGATCATCAAGTAAATGAAACCAAAACAAGATCATGCAATGTCGGTTATTCTTTACAAGATCCGAAGTCTGAACTCAGACATAAAGAAAAACATAAGTAATAGTTACCCTACATTAACCCTTCCAAATAGCTTATGGGTTCCTTTCGTACAGATCGACAAGCGTATTATACCAATCGAAGAGCTCTTGATTAGTAGTTGAAACCACCATTGGAAGCAGTTTTGAAGAACTAACCTATGAGGTTCGTGTCGACGGGAAAACGAGGTTCCTTGTTAAAATCAGCTTTACACGGCGTCAGAGATGGAATCAGGGAGAAGAACCTTCCTAGATTGAAGCAACTGAATCAGGGAGAGTAACTATCCTTTGTACACTCGAGGAAATAAGATTTTTGAGGTTTCCATTTGCACTTCGCTCAAGAGAAAGAAATTAAAGGCAAAATGCATCTATAAAATGGACTAACTATCAACTATCTCAAACTACAAATCATAATTGGTGGCTTATTTGAGCGGGTTAGCTCCTTTGAGTTGGCTAGCTCCTATGAGCTGGCTAGCTTTGGCTAGTTTTTTGAATGGTTTTATTCTGTTTGTTTTAGATCGATTAGGTCTGAGCTGGACTGATTCGGTTCAAATTGGGCCGACTTTGGTTGATATTGACCAAAGCTGCCTAACCTAACCCTTTAACACCTCATAGACGGTTGGAGGCCGCCAAGCGCCTAGGCGCTGATTAATTAGCCGTCTAGACCAATTTTTACAACCATGATAATTGCTATAAAACTCCATTTATCCCATTACTTAATCAATCCCATTAAATTTTAAGCATTCAAATCTTGTTTCCAAAAGCATCTTTTTAAAACAACATTCAGGTAAATAGTTAATCAAACATTGGAAAATAATACTAAGAAAATCAAATATTTAAATTCATGACAAATATCCAATCATGAATTTCATGCTCGGTGTACAGTCAAGCTTTATCATTCCCTTTACTTGTACATGCAGGATTCCTAACTTTGAGATGGTTCTCGTCTACATACATCGTTCACCGACGATGGTTGTCCACCGCTGGACATCTGATTACTGCTGGAAGGTTTAGAAACGACCATTTGCCTCACATCTCTGATGGAAGGTGGTTGACCACTGGTACTATCGATGTCCATCGTGGCATGACTGTCCATACGTATATTACTGAAATTCCCGTACCACATAGGTTGACCATGGATATTAGTGGCCATCAGATTGTGATGGATCCTCCGAAGCCCTGCTCATCTATGACGATGCTGAGTTGGAGCTGTTCCTGATCAACCGTCGATAAAAAATATGGATATGTGTTGCCGGGATACATATTGCAGATGGGCAATGTTTGGATTTGGACCTCCGATGGTACATTACATATGTAGTACACTACTACATTGCCAAAAGGAAGCAGGGTAGAAAGAAGCAAAGCCGTGTTTGGAGCACTACTTATACAAAAAGGAATATATTAGAAATGAATATATATTATCAACTCTAATAAATGAAGTTCTTTTTTTATTGTTTTTTTATTTTTTATTATATTATTGAATAAGCAAATATCATGTATACCGTTGGGCTAGAAGCCTTTTAATAAATGAAGGTTTTTTTTTGCCATTTGTGACACTCTAATTTAATTTGTCAAATATAATTTTGTGGTTATTTTGAATTAATTTTGAGTTTTTCTATTTTATTAAATTTCACATAATATTATAATGTAATAATTACAATAAATGTAGTAATAAATGTATATCAATTTCATTAATCAAGTTACCTTTTAATTTCAAAATTTTCAAAATTAAACCTCATTAGTTTCTTTTATTTATTTATTTAAACTTAAAAGATAAAAAAATCAATTTTAATAATTTATTTATTTTTATTTTTTTATAAATCAAAAGTTCTTAAATATTTAGACATTTATAATTAATTTTTTTAATTAACTCATGTAATATACGTGTCTTATACATAGTTGCTTAATATTTATTAAAAAAATCTAAAAGAGTGGAAAATAAAGAGGGTTGATGATTTCCTAAGTCCTTCCTAATAAATGAAAATTATTTTGTCATTGGACATCTTCTTATATATTATGCTACATGTTATTTTATGGTACATTTAGATTAAATTATATCATTGTGTCATTTTGTGTTTTTTTTCCCATTTTATTAAACTAGATGTAAAACCCATGTATTACACAGGTTGGTTAAAGAAAATAAAATATTAAAATGTAAATAATAAGTATTTTTTAAAATAAAATTTTGAAATAAGAAATGAAGAAAAATATTAATTGCAATTGATTATAATATTTATTACATCTGATACTTTACAAATATAAGTATAAGATTATGTGGCTTCTTAATTATAAAATTTGAAAAAAAACATAAATTGACATGTGAATATTATTTATTTAAAAAATATCACATAATGACAAGTGTCAAAATTCATTAGAGATTGACATGTGACAAAATTATCTTCATTTATTATAGTAGATTTCATATAATACTTAAATGTAATAAATCTAATAATAAATGTATATTCAATTCATTAATGCAACTTTCCTTATAATTTCTAAAATTATAAATTGAATCAAATTATTTTAGTTGTTTATTTATTAAATTATTAGTTTAAATTTAAAAGATAAATAAGCACTTCAATTTTAATAATTAAATATTTTACCTTTTTCTTATCAATTTGAAGTTTTTAAGTTGTTAGATCTTCATTTTGTTAATTTTTTGAATAAACTCATATAATACATGAGTTTCACAACTAGTTTAAGGAATATATTGTAACACCAGGTTCCTGATAGTTATTTTAAATAAGAATTCTCATTTTTGCAAAGGGACTCGACGAGTTGGAGGCCCCAAACTCGTTGAGTAGAAATGGGAATTTGGACGCACTACAAGAAAAATAGCCTTTTACGACGTGCAAACCACGACACTCGGTGATTTATGTTACGCAAAGGAGAGTGACATTAAAAGAGTGTCGTCTATTCAAAAAATTTAAGGATTTAGGTCACGCATTATTGCGTGCCCTTAAATAGTGTCTCATGTAAAAAAAAATTAAAAACACGGAGGGCACTCGTGCGTCCTCTGTGAATGTCGTTTTATATTTTTTTAAGAAACGCGCGTCTCTAAGAGGGAAAATGAAATCCCCAAATTTTTTAAACACCCGCCTTCTTCTCCTACATTCATTTCCATATGACTCTCATATCTACCCTACATCGTCTCCACCTCTCACCCACATCCACTGCCTCACAAAATTTTCACAAGCTAACGATTCCATAGCCTACTAGCGATTGAGGGTTATTTTCACATCTGCTCTACTTCCCATCGTCCATCTACTTCTGCCCTAGATCTGACGATTGAAGATTACAAATATGTGTAGGGTTTTATTTTATTTTAAGCTTCCAGTTCTCCTGTTTCCGTGGTGATCGACCGGTGGTGAAACGATTCAGCGCCAAAAAAAGAAGCGGCTCTCCATTCTCTTCTCGAATGAGATTTCTAAGGATTTACATCGGTATCTCAAACGACTTCAACTCTTTTCACAGATTTCTTCCCATCTGATTTTATGATTTCAGATTTCTTATTGGTGACTCATTTCCTCTCCCATCGAGTTTGAAATTTTCACTCAAGGAAGTAATGGCAGCGGAAGATGATGAAGGGCCTTCAATGGTGCTTTGTTTATTACACTATGGTAGTGGAGATGACGGTGTTGTTGATAGCCCTAAACAATAGTCATCTTAAAAGAAATTATCAAAGAGAAAGGTACGTATCAGTTCTAGAGTTCTTATATAAAATTAGGTCAGCTGTACCCTTCTTATATAAAATTAATGAAATCGATTTTAAAAGCAAGCCATAATATTGATTTTGAAATCGAGCCCCAGATTTCGGAATATAGCCCTGCCTGTTACCATTAAAATTTACCCCTGCTTCTGATTTTTTAGCTTCCTGGTCAGGCCGACTCATAGAACTATTCCCCACAAACCCTTTGACTTCCGAAACATCACCCCCATCCTTGTTCTTTCCCATAACCTTGTTACTTTTCCAACTTTGCCCCTGTTCAATCTTTGAATCATTAGACTTTCCTTTCATTGGCTGAATATTCCCATAATACCCCTGCCCATTTTTACCTCCTGTCTTCCCACCTCTATCAAAACTAAATTCCAAATTTTCCTGATTATTCCCATTATACCCTTGATAGCGAATTCCAGCAGAAGCCCCAGAATTTCCAATTTTCGGATAATTCCCTTTTTGCCCCTGCTTGCGGTTTCCAGCAAAAACCCCTGAACCTTCATTTTTCGAGAAATTCCCTTGATGCCCCTGACTCGAAAACTGTTTTTCCCCCCCTGTAGCTTCTTTTGAAAACAAATTTCCATTATTTCCTTTGGTTTTCTTCACCACATCAACAAACCCATCATTTTGTTCCTTAACTTCTTTAGTGCTGGCAAGAAGCACTTGCATAAGATCCACAGTAGCTCCTTCTTTTCCTTTCTCTATTTACTTCTCTCCTCTTCTTCTTTCATCTGAATAGCAGTAACATCAATCGATATTAGTGGAAATTGGTTTTTATTTTTTATAGTTGATACTTGAGAAAACCTTATATGTTTTTTTTTATTTTGTGAAAATTAATTCCAGGTGAAAACAGAAAATGGTATGTTGTGTTAGAAAATGACAATCATACCCTTGGTCACAGTAGTCTCATATCATTATTTCCATTCTCACCTTCACTCCAATGCCCATTATTAGAAGAAATCAATGAGCTCCTTGCCAGCTGCTGCTGCTGGAAGTCGATCTGATAATGAGATGAAAGATGATTGTTGCCAACCATCCTTGAAGGATTTGCAGCATAAAGTTTCTCTTGGTCATGCCATACACTGTTATATAGTTCATGGATCTACATAAAGTGAAAACTTTTGCTTCTAGGTCATCCAAATGTACAATGTGATTTTTCTTAACATCAGGTACAAATGTAGATTTTTCATAACAGTAGTGAAAATCTTAATCAGTTAAATGTGTGTTTCATAACATTAGGTACAAATTTACAATGTGATTTTTTATTCAATTACAGGGTAATCTTATTCCGGAAGGCCATAAAGTTCTTATCTTTTCCCAGAGTTGCATAATGCTTGATATTATTCAGGTTTGTTTCAATGCCTAACTAAATTGGCTATGTTTCTTGTTCTTTTTCTTAACCAAAGTTTATCAACTTTGTGAATATTATTCTGACTTGTTTTGATATTTATTTTTGATATTTTGTTCTTAATGTTGGTTCTAACTTCTTGTTTTTTCTTTTTTTTTAAACAGTTACAAGGGACTTGAATAGGGGTTTTCTAAATTTGTAGTGATGGCTGCAGACACTGAAGATTTTGAAATGATTTCCCATATTCAATTCCTTACTAAATATAAGGTATATTTCCCATATCCCATATTCCATTCCTTACTAAATATAAGGTATGACACCTGAAATTGTACAAGGGAGGGGCCATGATAAGGCCGCTGATTGGTGGAGTGTTGGAATTTTACTTTTAATAAATCACTATTAAATTCCCATTACTTTTAGCGTGAGGGTAATAATGTAATTTTGTTCGACCTTGTATCTTTGCAGCCTTCGTTTAGAGGTGGAAACTTTTTGATATTGATATCACAATGCTAGTAACAAGTGTTCAACCTGATGATCATAAGCTGGAAGAACTTGTGGTTCGCGAGGTATATCAGACATTCAAGGAATGGTAAGGCGTAGATGGCATTTGTATTTTCATTTGGTATAACTTTCTGTTTAGCTCCTTTTACCTGTTTACTTTTTTTTCTGTCCACTCATTGGTTTTTTTTCTTCTTTTACCCAGTTCCAATGATTCTGTTTTCCATCAGATCTATAGTCATATTGTAAAAATCATACCTTGAGCTATAGAACTCAAACGGACCCCAAACCAGTTCCCAAAGTTCACAAATTGAGTTGGCTAACTTTCTTAAGCAGCCCAACTTCACTGGTAAGGACTTTATCTATGTGCAAAAATGGAATCTTTGCTGTTAGGTCTGATCCGGGTCTGTTCTGATATGTCATTTTGTTTTCATCATTTATAAGGCTTGGAAAAGGATCCAGAGTGATTCCAAGTTTCTATATGTTCCTGATATTATGAATTTAAGATCTGGAGCAGATGGGGTGTTATTTCCAATTATAAATTGGTTAGAATTGATCCAGACTCCAGATCAGTGGGCAGTCACCAGCTTTTACTAGTGTTGTGATTGTCCACAATGTGAATTTTATATCCGGAGCTTGGGAAATGCTTTTCATTCAATTCCAACTCTGAGACTTTCATTTGTATGTCCTTTACTTCTCTGAATTTTGGTATGGACGAACTCTATTCACAAGTTGGGTAGAATTGGCCAACCTCACTTGACTGTCTTGTTGGAGATAGAAGTGATACACCTTTTTGTAAAATTCATATTTAATTCATCCTTTGGAGTTAGAAGGAGTTCTTTATAGTTCTGGAATCCTGAACAATCATAGTTTTCTATAAAATTTAGTTAAAGCTATGTTTCTGTTTTAGATTTTGGAGTAAATCCGTTTTGAACAGTAGGTCTGTTTTAGAGACCTTGCTGTGATTACTCTTTTCTCAACTCATAGCTTCATTACTTCTCCTTTCTAACCTTTAGTCCTTCTAAGATGGGTTTTAAAAGTTTAAAATTTTTGCAAGTGTGCTATTGAAAATGAAGATAAACCCAATTGTGCTACTGAAAATGAAGAGCTTGTTCAGGTATCTCAATTTCCAGACATACCCTTTTGAGTTTTTCACTTTCCTTAAATACCCTTTTTGATCTTTTACAATTTCCAAAAATACCCTTCTTGGTGCCTAGGAGTTACAGTGTTACCAGTTGCAGTTGTAATATATATATATATATATATATATATATATATATATATATATATATAGGTTGCAGGACAATGGTGAACAGTCAAGATTCGTATGCACAACCAGTTGCAGTTGCAGCCACACATGGTGTGGTGGATGTGTACCATGCATACGGTGGGGCTGCAAGCGGACAAACCCTTCCTGTTCAGGTTACTTATGCTGAAAACTATGGTACCCAGCAAGATCCCTACTCTTCTGCACACACATCATATTATACACATCACAATCAAAAAGTTTATAACATCAATTCCGATAATATACTATATTCACTATTGTTATTGTGGCCTTTCAGGTTTTGTTTAAGAATATGAATGTTGATTTGAAGGAAGTAAACCCATCATCCCTTCTTATGGACAAAGTGAGAGAAGTTGAAGGAAGCCCTGATTTTTCCAACAAGATGTCGGGTCAACTCAACAACCACCAATGGTTGGAGAAGTTAAAAAAACAAAGTATTATCTTATTGATTAGCGATTACTGGTGTTGAGCTTTAAGCAATTTCAGGCCCTCTATTTATTAATCTTTTATAAGATAGATTGTTGTTTTCTTTCCTTTTTATAAGTTGAATTGTGGCTAGATATTATAGTCATCTATTCAAAGAAGGTGTTGGAACGTGAGTTCAAATTGATGACCCTTTTACATATAAATTTGATTAACAGATTGTACAATGAAATGCAAAGAATAATTATGGGAAGGAGGTTAAGTATTAATCTCATGAATGATGCAAACGTATTTGTTTCTCTCAATTCACCTTTTGAAGGACCTGGCACGTGTCTATATTACAGAACCTGTAAGTTTTTTTTTCCTTTCTTTTATGGGTAAACTACAGGAAATAACCTCCTACTTTATTACTCTGTATAGGATGTATATGTAACAATTCTTTACACATGATATCAAACAGGAAAATGAGGTAGCTAACTAAACTAACTACTTCAATTTTCATATACTTCAATAAAAAATTAAAATATATTATGTTTGTTAATGATTTTGTATTGCAGGTACCTTTTCAACACTTTGCTGAGAAAATTGGTGGCTATCTTTTGAATAGGAGGAGTTATTAGGTATTTAGACATGCATACCAAAGATAACATTTTGTACAGAGAGTTCTTGGCACATAGGAAGCTAGATAATGCAACTGTATATAAATGAGTTCATTTTTTTATAACATTTACTCACTACTGGAATAGTTATTTGTATTTGACATATTAGTGAAATGAATTATCTTTGTTATTTATGGTATTTTATTTTGTATTATGAGATTTTTAATGCATTATTTAATTTGAAAATTAGAAAAATCTATAAATAATATTTTTTTTAAACATTTAAAATTATGATACGCAAAAATGTGTGTCATCTTCATTTATGACATGGCCTTTCTTGACAGTGGCTTTCTTGATACGCATTGCGTGTCATTAACACGCGCGTCGTAAGGTTACGACACGTGAATGCGTATCGTCTTCCTTTATGACAGGGCCTTCCTTGATACGCATTGCGTGTCGTAAACGCGCATCGTAAATGCGCGTCGTAAATGAGCGTCGTAAATGCGCGTCGTCTTTCTTTATGACAGGGCCTTCCTTGACGCGCATTTGCGCGTCGTCTGAGCCTTTTACGACGCGCAATGAGCGTCGTAAAAGGCCTTTTTTCTTGTAGTGACGCGGCTTAAGAAACCTACTCGACGAGTTGGGGAGCCCTAACTCGACGAGTAGGACTGCCAGAGTGAAATCCTAATTTTCAAGGTTTGCACCCTATTTAAAGACCTTAACACCTCATTGTGGCCTCCCTCATCTCCCCCTCAGTCCAATAAACCCTAGTTCATGAGCTTGAGCCCTCTTGAGTATGTAGGAGTGAAAAGAGAGTGATTCTTTGGTAAATTCTTGAAGGAATTGAAGTTGGAGGTGCTTGGTTGAAGGAAGAAGCTTTGGATCCATGGGTTTCTCTGTTAGGTAGCCATATTAAGGTATAAAGTCTATACCTTGACTATTTATTTGCTAGATCTCTTCATGGAGGAGTTTAGAGCTTTTAGTAGCTTGTTTTGGAACCATTCATGGATGCAAGCATGTATTGGAGTCATGGCTTTGGATCTAAAGCCTTTAAGGGACTCCATGGCATAAAGGTGCCAACTTTATGGCCATGGGAGTCCCATGCAACTTGTGAACCACCTCTTTGGGCCTTTTGAGCTAAATAACTCATTTGTGGATGTAAAGTTAATAACTTTACATGATATATCGACTCTAGGGGACTAGATCTATGGATTGGATGCACTGAGCCCAACAGAAAGTGACATAATAGATATAGGCTACGGGGACTCGACGAGTTGTTCATACAACTCGGCGAGGTGGGTCGTGGTTCCCCAACCTTTTTCTGTTACCGAGTAAACTCGTTGAGTCTAGGAGATGAATCAGTGAGTTGGCCATGGTTTTGAGCTATGAAGATTGAGGAACTCGACGAGTTCAAAGAAGGACTCGACGAATTGTAAGTGAATTGTCTCGACTCTGTTTAAAGGGGTACTCGACGAGTTCATCAAAGAACTCGACGAGTAGGATCGAGATTTCCAGAATTTCATGGATCAAGAACTCAACGAGTTGATAGACAAACTCGATAAGTTAAGTCAACCAGGATGTTGACTTTCACCAAAATGTTGACTTTGATGTTGACTTTGACCACGGTTGACCGTTAGAGGGTTATGAAGTATGGAACGGGTGCTAGAAGGTAGTCCCATGTAAGGGTTGGGGCCCAATTTGGAAAATTGGGCCATTAGTGGGCCATCAGTGGACTCTTATGGACTTTGGAGTTTTGGACTTGATTGGTTTTAGACTTAGGCCTTAGTTATGTATTTTGCTAGGCTACGGGTAAAATGGTCATTTTACTCTAAGTATGGGTTATGCATCATGGTTAGGACCCAATTGCTAATTGGGGTGATATTGTGATATTGATAGCTTGAGGAGTCGCCAGGAAGCAATAAGGATTTCTTGCAGTGGACTTCAACAGTATAAGGTGAGTTACCTTCCAATAGAAGTGGTTCTAAGGCACCAATGCCGACCCACTAGTAGAGCTATAGTAGAGATGATTGTCTTTGTGATAATTATCTGATATGTGACTATTTTTATGCTTTATGTGCTTGTATGCTATGATGTTATGTGATAGTGGTAGGAGGGGTAGGATAGACCCCAGTACCGGTCGATAGGACCAAAGGGGTATGCCAGCACCCGGATAAGCTAAGCAGTATATGATTTATATTTTTATGCACTAGGATGCTATGTGGTAGAAGTTGGGGGTGAAATAGTCCCCGGTACCGGTCGAAAGGACCGAAAGGGTAGGCTAGCACCCTGATATGCTAGGCGAGGTACCGATCAAAAGGACTGAAAGGGTAGGATAGCACCCTAATATGCTAGGTGAGGTACCGGTCGACAGGGTCGAAGGGGTAGGCCAGCACCCTGATATGCTAGGCAAGGTACCGGTCGACAGGATCGAATGGGTAGGCCAACACCCTAATATGCTAGGTAGTTACCGGTTGAAAGAGACCGAAGGGGTAGCCTAGTACTCGGAGATGTTAGACAGTATTTTATTTTTATGGTATGTGGTATGATGGGGGAACTCACTAAGCTTCGTGCTTACGGTTTAAAAATTTGGTTTCGGGTACTTCGTTTTCAAAGGAAAGGAGTTGGCTCGATCGCAATGCATAACACTATGTTTCCGTACACGAGATCTTTGGGATTACACTCTGATATTATTTTATGTTAACATGTTTTGATTATTGAACTTTGATTTTGACATGGGACGTTATTATGGATGTTTTCATACTAATTGGTTTATAATAACTTAATTAAAAATGAAAATTTTGGTCTTGAATTTTGGGATGTTACAAGTTGGTATCCTAGCCTTGGTTTGACGGATTCGGGCACACTCTTGGGTGTGTTTGAACTCAAACTGAGGACTTGGTATGAAAATTTTCAAAAGAAAAATCATTTTATAAAAATAAGTTTGAAAAGAATTTGAAAAAGGAAAAAAAAAAAACTTGAAAAGAACAAGGTGTGTGATGCGTGCAATCAGCCGAGCTGAAGTACGTTTTCCCAAGACACTCATATTTGTTATGTTATGATATGATATGATTATGAGAATTTCATGCTAGATTAGGGATAAGGATCTAGAAAGATGCCTTATATGCCTATTGTATGAGCTTGTAGACCTGCATGCTCTGATCAGTCAGTGATAGGATGACCTATACCCCCTTATAGACCAGTCAAGGAAGTGGTGGGTGAGAGTGGACACCCATTAAATCAGCATTTTATAGGTAGTAACCTTATACCGCCCCTTATAGACCGGCTCTGTGAATGAGGCCTACTAATAGTAAGACTGATTTGATCTTATATATATATATATATATATATATATATATATATATATATATATATATATATTATTAAACTTATAATATTACAATAGTATACGGGTTGAATTTTAACTTTTAAAATTCTAAGGTTTGGAATTAAAGTATTCTAAAGTGACTTTACAAATTCCAAAACTCGACGGCAAGTTTTGAAACTTGTCAAAACCTTTCAAGTCCATAACTTATGAGTTTTAATGCCTCTTAAAGAAGTGACTTTTCATTTTCCATAACCTGAGGACAAGTTATGGAGCACATCAAAAGCCATTAAGATCATCAACTAGATTAACAAGTATGTCAAGTAATGTCCTTGATCTAGATTAAACTCATATGAACAAGACAATTCATATCAAACAAATTTCATGCAATTAGCCTAACCACATAAACTAATACAAAACATGAAACTTTGATAATTATCTTTTGAATTGGATAAGCATGATCATTACCACATCAAAAACAAGTTTATAAGTTCAAAAACAGTTTAGGGTAAGGATCTTAGTCCAATTCCAGATTTAAAACTAGAAATTCTGCATTCTGGAGCACCAACTTGTCAAGTGCATGAACTGACTTGGCGAGTTGGTTAGTTTTTAAGGGTGACTCGACAAGTCTGTCAGTGGACTCGGCGGCTCCACTATCCATAAAGCAGAAAATCGATTTTTTCAAGCTTTGGAAACAAGTAGCATCAAGTATAATGGAAAACAAGCCTAGTCTCTGATACAACTGAAGGTTTTTGAGCATTCTAACACTCCTATGGTGTACATGCAACCCTAGATGGTTTGGATATATGTTTTCTCTATTCATGTAAACTTTCAATTTTACAAAGCATCATCCTAACTAGCATACTATGGAGTATATACACTACAAAATCTAGTTAGATGAGTTACCTTTGTTGTAGCTTGTAAACTTTGAGCTTTAAGAGCCTAACACCAATAATGTGAATGCCTCAAATGGAACCACAAATCACCACCAACAATTGGAGGACTTGAGAGAATGTTTCTTGCACACAAAATCAGATATGCTCTTCCAAAGACTCATTAGTGCCAATTTCATGAGCTAGAGAGTTTCTTATATAGTGTGTCATGATTAGGGTTACACCATGCAAACGCTAATGTGCATGACCATCCACATTCCTTAGGCTCCATGGGTTTTAACCTACATGGAGTATCCATGGGTCACCACATGATTTTAGCCCAACGTAAAGAACTATGGATCATAAGCCCACATTATAAGAATGAATGATTTACACAATCAATCCCTGTATATTTAATTAGTGTCTTTTGATCACAAAATTAATTCCAATTTAATTCTTGATAAATACTAATTAAATAATATGATTTCCTATTAATATATTAGAACTTATAATATATTAATAAATCATAAATAACCTCTTCTCAAAAGTCCATCCTCACAAATTATTCTGGTGAAAAGCAACCCAAATGGACCATGCTACTCTCGGGTCAAGTACATACCAAATATAGTTATGGACTTAGACACCTATCCAACAGTTATATGGTTTTCATATAACATTTGGGGGTGATACATATATTAGTGATAGTACATTGATAAATATGGATGAACCTAATAACTACTAGGAAGCCATGGCAGGCCCCGAGTCTGCTAAATGGAAAGAGGCAATGGACAGCAAGATTCAGTCTATGTATGCAATCAAGTTTGGAACTTGCTTGACAATGTACCGGGTTGTAAGATAGTCAGGTGCAATTGGATCTTCAAGAAGAATACCGACATGGATGGGAAAGTACACACATATAAGGCGCGAATGGTTGCGAAGGGATTTACTCAAACTCAGGGAGTTGACTATTATGAGACCTTCTCACCAGTAGTGAAGATTAAATCTATAAGGGTTATGCTTGCCATAACTGCATTTCATGACTATGATATATGGAAAATGGATGTCAAAACCGCTTTCCTTAATGGAAAGTTGGCTGAAGATGTTTACTTGAGTCAGCCAGAGGGTTTTGTCAATGCAAAGTACCCTAATAGAATGTGTAAGCTTGGGAAATCCATTTATGGATTAAAACAAGCATCTCGCAGATGGAATATTTGTTTCGATGAGAAAATCAAAGAGTTTGGTTTTTCGAGAAGCGAGGATGAGTCCTGTGTATATGTCAAATCCAGTGGGAGTATAGGTAGCTTTCTGGTGTTGTATGTGGACGACATACTTCTCATAGGAAATAACATTCCAACCTTGCAGGAAATTAAGTCTTGGCATGGGAAGTGTTTCGCTATGAAGGACCATGGAGAAGCTGTCTATATCCTAGGGATAAGGATATTAAGAAACACGAGTAAAAGACTAATAGGACTTAGTCAAAGTACCTACTTGGATAAGGTGCTGAAGCGTTTCAGCATGGATAACTCCAAGAAAGGTGTGACTTCATGCACAACATGCCATGGCCTAGTAGTATAAATTAGGTCAAAAATCTTGCATAAACTAGGATCCAACTAAGATCTAGGACTAATATACTTGACTCTTACGATTCTAGTAAGTTGCTTAACTACAATAGGAAATGCCAATACCATAATTAGAATGAAACTTCAAACTTTGTTACAATTGAAAAAGGGTATAAAACCCTAAAAATAAATTAAAATATTCTAATTACATTTCAATATGATGGTGAATATCAAACAATGTTCCAAAAACCCTAAAGAGCCAAAAATCCAAATTATAAACCTTAAAGCTTAAAAACTTTAAAAAATTTGGCTATAAACTTCCTAATATCAAACTTTTATTAATCAAATTATGGATTATAATCAATGAAATAAAAATTTGATTTATCAAACATTAAGCATAATTTATTAGTTAAAAACAAGATTTTTAAATAAATCAAGAATTGCTTTAATAAACACTTTTATAAAAATTAGGTTTTTATAAAAATTAAGGAGGGAGTTTTATAAAGTTTGAATTTAGGAGAGAGGAGGCTTTATGGCACTCAAAAATCCGGCCACCCTCTCCCCATGCCTTCTCTCTTCCCCACACTTCAATCATTAAAACACAATCTCCACTCTTCCACTTCTCTCTTCACTCTCTCTCACACTCCACCCTTCCAACACTCAAACCCTCTTTCTCTCTCTCTAGCTCACGAAAATCATCAGCCAAGAACACCCCTCCACACTCAAATCTTCATCCTCCAAGACTAATCTTCAAGGTAGACACGAAAATCTTTCACTTTTCCTTACTTTTGTTCTTGTTTTTAAAAGGGTTTTCTTGTATTTCTCTTCCTTCTACACCATTCTTTATGAACATTCATGAACATGTTCATGAATGTCAAGTTTGATGATGATGGTGGTAGGGTTTCACCCAAGAACAACATGCATGTTGTTTAATGGTGAAATCCAAGGACCAAAACCTATGTCAAACACTGAAGTTCGGATTTTTACAAGTTTTGAAGGTTCAAACACCTTATGCTTTCAAGTATTTCTTTTAAAAACATCACTATGACAAACATATGTCCATGCATGGTCCTCAAATCGTGATGCATGTGATGAACACCAAGCTAATGAGCTTGATGATCAAAGTACATTGTTAATAGTGCATGTAAACGATTTTGTCTATAAAAATATCTAAAATTCTTTTCTGTTCAAACCAAAAATTTTCCAGAATCCCATTAAGGTAATATGAACTTATGGAAAATTTCAAGAGTTTTTATCATTTCTTTGATTTATTAAAATTGTTACAAGAAAATAAGGGCATAAATCACATAAAATACTTCCAGAGGTCTATAAATCTGGAATAAATTCATGGATGATCCTTACGGTGAATAAATTTCATCGATTTTTGTTGCCGTTTAATATGATTTTCGATTTTCTTTTTGTTTAGGTAGAATAAATCACAAAACCACTTTAGAGAGTGTGAAAATTGTATCTAACAATTTTTGCAGCTCTTACCTGTGGTGTTAGATTAAAAAAAAGTAATCTCAGAATTTTTCATCATGCCTTCCTATTTTCCCAATTTTTGGTAATTATAATGGCCTAAAAATAGGAAAAATAGTTCTGATTATCCAAAATTCGTGAAATTTTACCAGAACATCATGTTGTATAGTAGGAGGTTACATAAACATTTTGATGATTTTTCTCTATTGTAAACTATTTTTCGCCTATTTTCTAAGGTTAAATACACTTAAATACACATAAATACCCAAAATCGGATTATACAATATGAAAAACCACTTTTGGTATTTTTCCCAGATTACTTACACTGTAAATGATGTTACAAAATTTTTTTGATAATTTATTTTAACTTTTTATTATTTATTATTTATTTAATGATTATTTAAGGGGATAAAACAATGAAAAATAAAAATACCCACTGAAAAATATCTTTTATATTTTTCCCAGCCTAGTTATGTATAATAACAGTTAAATAAAAAGTTTGAGTAATTTTGGAAACTGTTTTATATTTATTCCAATTTTTATTGGAATAAATGCTCAAAAATCATAAAATATAATTAAACAGATTGGAAATCCATTTTTATATTTTTCCCAGCTTATTAATGTATAATAACAGTAAAATAAAAAGTTTGAGAATTTTTATCCTTTGAATGCTATTTTTCGTGAATTTATGTTGTTATAAAGGCTTAAAAATTTGGAAAATAGTTAACCATATCAAAAATTCAAGGAAATTTTTCTGGAAAACCTCTATTGTATTTAGAATGAAAAATACAAGGTTTGACAATTTTTGGAAACTATTTGATAATATTTTACATTTTTAGGAATTTGAAACACATTTAAATGTGTTGAAACACCCTTAAATTTATATTACTAAATCTGGAAAATTAATATCCCAAAGTAGTATTAATCGCATAACTTGTACAGTTTCATCATTTCAGAAAAAGTGTAACCAATCAATATAAAATCCAATATTAGAACATAAATTGGCATTTCACTATATGTAGAGTTTAGTATATTAGCATTAGATTTCGACATGGAAACTCACTAGTGTGTGTTTGATGTCGTAGGATCCCGGTATTAAGACGTTGGTGTATTCCGAGGCACCACTTGTATCTACTTGAAACATTGTGAGTATTCACGCACTCCCCTATTTTCAGTTTTTATGTTTTGGGGTGGAAAAGCATGTCCAGAAAAACTATTATTTGCATGTTGTATTTAAATTGATTTGTATCAAACATGATTGCTATTGTATTGCTATGTCTCTCTATGTATGTCTATGCAACACGGAACATGAGAACTTAGCGTACTAAGGCCCTTCCCTTATCTCTAACCATTAACTCTTTGAGCCAATGGTCATTATGGATAACGCTATTAGGAATTGACAACTCCTTACTCGCCCTATTGCTGGAGTGCATGATACCATATTCATCTATGGAACGATAAGCATAGATATCGATAGGGCTTCAGTCATAGGTTTGGTTGAGACTCATTGTTTGCTCATACACATACAAACTCGTTTCTCGTTATAGCAATAAACTTGTATTCATTAATAGCAATCAACTTTGTTTCTCATTAAAGCAATGTACTTGTATTTACGAAAAGCCTTATTTCAAGCTCGATTTTATAAACTTGTGAACTCACCAACTATTTTCATAGTTGACGCTCGTTTTACATGCTTTTTCAGGAAATAATTAGTAAGTGGATATAAAGATTCATCATCATAGAGCATGCTGCATCGTGTTGAAGTTATTTATGAAGTTATCTTTGAACAATGTTATTTTGGAAAAACTTGTATTTTGTTTCTTTTGAAGCTATGGGTTGTAAACTTTTAAATACTGCTATGGTGATGTATCTTTATCTTTTGCAATGAAACCGTTATCGGTGTCATATCTTGCGTTTCCGCTTTAGCGGGGTGTGACAGAAGTGGTATGAGAGCTAAAGTTATAGAGAACATCAGTTTTTCTTTAAGAAAACACAACCTATAACCAAAACTTATAAAGAAATTCTTTTTACATCAAACATATTACTAGTATAATTAGGTCGGGAGTTGTATCGTTGGATCTCAATTAAACATAGCCTGATCACCTATGTTTAATTAAGGAAAGATTTATACAAAGCCTGAGCTAATTATAATGGTAATATGTTCAACAAAAATATTTGAGAAAACTTTATTTCAAAATTCAAAAGGTTAATTTTGGTGTGTGTAAGCATTGCATATTATAGGCATGCATTGTCATTTATTTCATATCTCATTGAAACTATGTCTCGGTCCACTATGTCAACATCGTCATCTTCCCGCGCTACCGCCTCAGCCGATGAGTCCGGCTACGTCACTATTATCCCTCGACGTAATCCCCCCGCCTCGGTAGAAGAAGACCCATCGGAGGACACGGAAGATACAGGAAACTCGGTGGAGATCAGCAATGACAATGCCCCGAGTCAATGACACGAGGCATCGCCTACATCGGTGTTGCCACAACCACCACTTTATGGGCTTCGCATTCGGAGGACGGCGAGGAAGAGTGTTCCCATTCCAGGAAGGATAGCCACAAACACAGCAGGACTTGGCACGGCAGGACCTAGCGAGGTAGGACCCAGCGTTGCAGGACTGAGAGCACCCCCACCACAGCGAGTCATAGGGATACTTGTCAGGCAGCCAGGTATGACCCCGGAGGAGTCCCGGAGGATGCATTCGATGGCAGCGGACCTACGTCACAACATCGCTGTGATAGCCGGGCATCAGGAGGTATTGAACGAAGTGATGACAGGGATGGAAATCCTGTTTCAGCATTCGATGGAGGCTACTGACACTGCTAGTGCTGCTAGACGAGAGGCAGGTCATGAGATGACGGCATATTATGTGCTTGGAGGGCTATTACTGATTGTGGTGTTGATGTTTCTTGTTGGGATAGCGATTAACACTTGGTTCTGATTTCAGTATTTTATTTTATTTTGTCATGAAACGAAAACCCATGTTGGGTGTCTTTTG
Organism: Lactuca sativa; assembly: GCF_002870075.4. Lineage (NCBI taxonomy): Eukaryota > Viridiplantae > Streptophyta > Magnoliopsida > Asterales > Asteraceae > Lactuca > Lactuca sativa. Next base: position 201,541,950 of record NC_056627.2, on the reverse strand, counting down.
GGGAAAAACATTTAAAATTTTATTTTGGGAATTCATATATTGTTTTGGTTTTATGACTATTTCAGATGGTGATGAGAAGTTTATTTTATGTTTGAAAACTTTTACCATGAGGTCAAACCCTAGAGTTTACTTAGTCAATGGTTGAATAAAAAGATTTTTCTTTTCTTTCCTTTCTAAAATCTATATGCCTAGTATTGATGCAAACCATTAATTTGACAACACTTACGGTTTTCAAAATAATAGTGAACTAAATATGATACATTATTTTATGTATTTATACGTATTTCTACTCTTGTGTCTTAGAACCATGTCAGGAAGGCCTAATCGTGGGCGCCCACAGAACGAAACACCCGATGTTGCTCAAGTTGTTGCACAACAACTCATGGAAGCAATCCCAAACATTGTTACTCAAGTAACTGCGGGGCTTAATGCTAACCAAGGAGGTAGTGGAGGAAACCGGGGAAACAATGAAAGAGAATGCAACTACAAGTCCTTTATGGCTTGTCAACCTAAGGAGTTCCACGGAAAGGAAGGTACGGTCGGGTTGCTGAAATGGATTGACAGCATGGAGTCCATCCTTCACATTAGCAAATGCCTCGAGCGCAAAAAAGTTGAGTATGCAACTTGCCTACTCCAAGATAGGGCATTGACCTGGTGGAATACTCTAGTGCAAACCCGAGGCCGTGCAGCAGCATATCAGCTAAGTTGGGAAGACCTAAAGAAGCTACTGATAGAGGAGTATTGTCCCAAGGATGAACTTCAGAAGCTTGAATCTGAATTCTGGAACCATTCTATGGTTGGAACACAAATAGAGAAGTACACAGTCCGATTTCATGAACTAGCAAAACTGGTACCTCACATGGTTACTCCTGAGGAGAAATGGATAGATCGTTACATCTGGGGTCTGGCACCAGAGATTCGTGGAATGGTTACTTCAACAAATCCAACTACTATTCAGAGTGCAGTAAGTCTAGCAAATCGATTAACCAATGATGTGATAAGGATGGGAGCACCAACAAAGGAAAACTCTAGTAGCAAGAGGAAGCCAGCAGATCAGGGAGAGAAGAAGTATGGAGGCAAGTCAGGGAGGAAGCAGAAAGCCTCAAGAAACTTTATGGTAAGAGCCCAGGAGCAAGAACCAGTGAAAACTCAGGAACAGGAAGTCATGGAAGTGCAGGAGCGAAAGCAGTACTTAGGACCGCTTCCGAAGTGCAATAAGTGTAACTTCCATCACAAGGGAGCTTGCCCAGTGTGCCAAAACTGTAAACAAACAGGCCATTACTCGAAGTACTGTAAGCTGAATAAGGATGGAAAAAGGGCATGTTACGAGTGCGGGAGTACTGATCATCTCCGTAGAGCATGTCCCAAACTGAACAAGGCGCCTGGTAACAATGGACAAGGCCAAGCCAGGAAAAACTTCCAAGGAAATCAAGGTGGGCGGACAAGAGGTGTAGCCTTTGTGATTGGTGCAGAAGAAGCTCGTCAGAACCCTGAGGTGATAACAGGTACATTTATCCTGAACAACCATTTTGCATAAGTAATATTCGATGTGGGAGCAGATAGGAGTTTTGTTTCTTTAGCATTTAGACCGTTAATTGACATGAAATCGAAAAAGATGAGGAATACTTATGCTATTGAACTTGCTGATGGGTATGAAATTAGGGCAAATGATATAATTCCTGGCTGTACTCTGAATTTAGCTGATAAACTCTTTAGCATTGACCTAATTCCTATAGAGCTAGGTAGTTTTGATGTGATAGTAGGAATGGATTGGCTATCCAAAAATAGAGCGGACATTGGTTGTTACGAGAAAGTTATTAGGATACCTCTCCCTAATGGAGAAACCCTTATCATACATGGTGAGAAGCCAGGAAGACGTTCAAACATTATATCAAGCATAAAGATTCACAAGTACCTGAAGAAGAATTGTATTGCATTCATGGCCCACGTGCTAGAAAGAGAACCTTAAGCTAAGCAACTCAAGGAGATTCCGGTGGTTCAAAATTATATCGAAGTGTTTCCGGAGGAATTACCCGGTCTACCCCCTTACAGACAGGTCGAATTTCGGATAGACTTAATTCCCGGAGCGGCACCGGTAGCAAAAGCACCATTTTTACTGATCACAAAAGCCTTCAGCATATCCTAGATCAGAAAATGTTAAACATGCGGCAGAGGAGATGGGTAGAGTTGTTTTAGTGATTATGATTGTGAGATACGATATCACCCAGGAAAGGCTAACGTAGTAGCCGACGCTCTAAGTAGGAAAGAAAGAGTGAAACCTTCCCGTGTGAGAGCTTTGGGAATGGTAATACAGACAAGCTTGCAATCTCAAATCATTGATGCCCAGGAGAAAGCGTTATTCAAGGAAAATCTTCCAGGCGAAACCTTACATGGTTTGGAAGAGAGATTTGAAACCAAACCTGATGGAGTTCGTTATTTCAAGGACAGGGTCTGGATTCCAAGGTTTAAAGATCTGAGAGACATGGTGCTAGAGGAGTCTCATCGATCTAAATACTCAATCCACCCTGGAGCAGATAAGATGTACAAGGATCTTAAAAAGTACTATTGGTGGCCTGGAATGAAAAAGGATATTGCCTTGTGTGTCGGAAAGTGTTTGACATGCTCAATAGTCAAAGCTGAACAACAAAAACCATCAGGCTTGTTGCAACAACCTGAAATTCCCCAATGGAAATGGGAACAGATATCCATGGATTTCGCCACCAAACTTCCTAGAACTGCTAAAGGTCATGACTCAATTTGGGTCATAGTGGATCGACTGACGAAATCTGCTCACTTTCTCCCCATTCGGGAAGATTTCAAGATGGAAAAATTGGCCCAAATCTACATCGACAAAATTGTTTCTCTGCATGGTGTACCCTTATCTATCATTTCTGATAGAGATAGTCGTTTTACATCGCGATTTTGGTGGATGTTACAGAAGGCACTAGGAAGCAAGATAGATTTGAGCACAACTTACCACCCTCAGACAGATGGGCAAACAGAGAGAACAATACAAACATTGGAAGACATGCTATGAGCGTGTGTCATTGAGTTCAAAGGAAATTGGGATACTCATTTGCCTCTAGTTGAGTTCTCCTACAATAACAGTTACCATACGAGTATCCAATGTGCTCCATATGAAGCATTGTATGGACACAAGTGTCGTTCTCCCTTATGCTGGACAGAAATCGGAGACAGACAATTGACTAGACTCGAACTTATCCAGGAAACATCTGACAAGATTGCTATCATCAAAGATAGGCTTAAAGCTGCCAGAGATCGTCATAAAAGTTATGCGGACAATCGTCGAAAACCATTAGAATTCCAAGTTGGAGACAAGGTACTTTTAAAAGTCTCGCCTTGGAAAGGGCTTGTACGTTTTGGTAAGAAAGGAAAACAAGGCCAATATATGTTGGACCCTTTGAGATCATTGAAAGGATTGGTCCAGTAGCGTATAAACTCCAATTACCCCAAGAGTTAAGCGCCATTCATGACACATTCCACGTTTCCAATCTTAAGAAATGTCTAGCCGACGAAGCATTGATAGTACCCCTGGCGGAAATTAAGATCAATGATAAGCTAAACTTTGTTGAGGAACCGATAGAAATCCTTGACATGGAGGTAAAACAACTTAAGCGGAGTAAGATTCCGATTGTGAAAGTTCGATGGAACTCAAAACGCGGGCCGGAGTACACCTGGGAGCGTGAGGACTTCATGAAGGAAAAGTATCCACAACTTTTCCCATGCGATGACAAACGATGACATAGAATGAATTTCGGGACGAAATTCATTTTAAGTGGGGGATACTATGACAACTGTCAATTCAGGTCATTCTCGGACTCATGCATCTTTATAAAAACCATTCATGTACAACATGCCATGGCCTAGTAGTATAAATTAGGTCAAAAATCTTGCATAAACTAGGATCCAACTAAGATCTAGGACTAATATACTTGACTCTTACGATTCTAGTAAGTTGCTTAACTACAATAGGAAATGCCAATACCATAATTAGAATGAAACTTCAAACTTTGTTACAATTAAAAAAGGGTATAAAACCCAAAAAATAAATTAAAATATTCTAATTACATTTTAGTATGATGGTGAATATCAAACAATGTTCCAAAAACCCTAAAGAGCCAAAAATCCAAATTTATAAACTTTAAAGCTTAAAAACTTTATAAAATTTGGCTATAAACTTCCTAATATCAAATTTTTATTAATCAAATTATGGATTATAATCAACGAAATAAAAATTTGATTTAAAAAAACACTAAGCATAATTTATTAATTAAAAACAAGATTTTTAAATAAATCAAGAATTGCTTTAATAAACACTTTTATAAAAATTAGGTTCTTATAAAAATTAAGGAGGGAGTTTTATAAAGTTTGAATTTAGGAGAGAGGAGGCTTTATGGCACTCAAAAATCCGGCCACCCTCTCCCCATGCCTTCTCTCTTCCCCACACTTCAATCATTAAAACACAATCTCCACTCTTCCACTTCTCTCTTCACTCTCTCTCACACTCCACCCTTCCAACACTCAAACCCTCTTTCTCTCTCTCTCTAACTCACGAAAACAAGCCTAGTCTCTGATACAACTGAATGTTTTTTAGCATTCTAACACTCCTATGGTGTACATGCAACCCTAGATGGTTTGGATATATGTTTTCTCTATTCATGTAAACTTTCAATTTTACAAAGCATCATCCTAACTAGCATACTATGGAGTATATACACTACAAAATCTAGTTAGATGAGTTACCTTTGTTGTAGCTTGTAAACTTTGAGCTTTAAGAGCCTAACACCAATAATGTGAATGCCTCAAATGGAATCACAAATCACCACCAACAATTGGAGGACTTGAGAGAATGTTTCTTGCACACAAAATCAGATATGCTCTTCCAAAGACTCATTAGTGCCAATTTCATGAGCTAGAGAGTTTCTTATATAGTGTGTCATGATTAGGGTTACACCATGCAAACGCTAATGTGCATGACCATCCACATTCCTTAGGCTCCATGGGTTTTAACCTACATGGAGTATCCATGGGTCACCACATGATTTTAGCCCAACGTAAAGAACTATGGATCATAAGCCCACATTATAAGAATGAATGATTTACACAATCAATCCCTGTATATTTAATTAGTGTCTTTTGATCACAAAATTAATTCCAATTTAATTCTTGATAAATACTAATTAAATAATATGATTTCCTATTAATATATTAGAACTTATAATATATTAATAAATCATAAATAACCTCTTCTCAAAAGTCCATCCTCACAAATTATTCTGGTGAAAAGCAACCCAAATGGACCATGCTACTCTCGGGTCAAGTACATACCAAATATAGTTATGGACTTAGACACCTATCCAACAGTTATATGGTTTTCATATAACATCTGGGGGTGATACATATATTAGTGATAGTACATTGATAAATATGGATGAACCTAATAACTACTAGGAAGCCATGGCAGGCCCCGAGTCTGCTAAATGGAAAGAGGCAATGGACAGCAAGATTCAGTCTATGTATGCAATCAAGTTTGGAACTTGGTTGACAATGTACCGGGTTGTAAGATAGTCAGGTGCAATTGGATCTTCAAGAAGAATACCGACATGGATGGGAAAGTACACACATATAAGGCGCGAATGGTTGCGAAGGGATTTACTCAGACTCAGGGAGGTGACTATTATGAGACCTTCTCACCAGTAGTGAAGATTGAATCTATAAGGGTTATGCTTGGCATAACTGCATTTCATGACTATGATATATGGAAAATGGATGTCAAAACCGCTTTCCTTAATGGAAAGTTGGCTGAAGATGTTTACTTGAGTCAGCCAGAGGGTTTTGTCAATGCAAAGTACCCTAATAGAATGTGTAAGCTTGGGAAATCCATTTATGGATTAAAACAAGCATCTCGCAGATGGAATATTTGTTTCGATGAGAAAATCAAAGAGTTTGGTTTTTCGAGAAGCAAGGATGAGTCCTGTGTATATGTCAAATCCAGTGGGAGTATAGGTAGCTTTCTGGTGTTGTATGTGGACGACATACTTCTCATAGGAAATAACATTCCAACCTTGCAGGAAATTAAGTCTTGGCATGGGAAGTGTTTCGCTATGAAGGACCTTGGAGAAGCTGTCTATATCCTAGGAATAAGGATATTAAGAAACACGGGTAAAAGACTAATAGGACTTAGTCAAAGTACCTACTTGGATAAGGTGCTGAAGCGTTTCAGCATGGATAACTCCAAGAAAGGTGTGACAACTGTCAATTCAGGTCATTCTCGGACTCATGCATCTTTATAAAAACCATTCATGCACAACATGCCATGGCCTAGTAGTATAAATTAGGTCAAAAATCTTGCATAAACTAGGATCCAACTAAGATCTAGGACTAATATACTTGACTCTTACGATTCTAGTAAGTTGCTTAACTACAATAGGAAATGCCAATACCATAATTAGAATGAAACTTCAAACTTTGTTACAATTGAAAAAGGGTATAAAACCCTAAAAATAAATTAAAATATTCTAATTACATTTCAATATGATGGTGAATATCAAACAATGTTCCAAAAACCCTAAAGAGCCAAAAATCCAAATTTATAAACCTTAAAGCTTAAAAACTTTAAAAAATTTGGCTATAAACTTCCTAATATCAAACTTTTATTAATCAAATTATGGATTATAATCAATGAAATAAAAATTTGATTTATCAAACATTAAGCATAATTTATTAGTTAAAAACAAGATTTTTAAATAAATCAAGAATTGCTTTAATAAACACTTTTATAAAAATTAAGGAGAGAGTTTTATAAAGTTTGAATTTAGGAGAGAGGAGGCTTTATGGCACTCAAAAATCCGGCCACCCTCTCCCCATGCCTTCTCTCTTCCCCACACTTCAATCATTAAAACACAATCTCCACTCTTCCACTTCTCTCTTCACTCTCTCTCACACTCCACCCTTCCAACACTCAAACCCTCTTTCTCTCTCTCTCTAGGTCACGAAAATCATCAGCCAAGAACACCCCTCCACACTCAAATCTTCATCCTCCAAGACTAATCTTCAAGGTAGACACGAAAATCTTTCACTTTTCCTTACTTTTCTTCTTGTTTTTAAAAGGTTTTTCTTGTATTTCTCTTCCTTCTACACCATTCTTTATGAACAGTCATGAAAATGTTCATGAATGTCAAGTTTGATGATGATGGTGGTAGGGTTTCACCCAAGAACAACATGAATGTTGTTTAATGGTGAAATCTAAGGACCAAAACCTATGTCAAACATTGTGAGTATTCACGCACTCCCCTATTTTCAGTTTTTATGTTTTGGGGTGGAAAAGCATGTCCAGAAAAACTATTATTTGCATGTTGTATTTAAACTGATTTGTATCAAACATGATTGCTATTGTATTGCTATGTCTCTCTCTATGTATGTCTATGCAACACGGAACATGAGAACTTATCGTACTAAGGCCCTTCCCTTATCTCTAACCATTAACTCTTTGAGCCAATGGTCATTATGGATAGCGCTATTAGGAATTGACAACTCCTCACTCGCCCTATTGCTGGAGTGCATGATACCATATTCATCTATGGAACGATAAGCATAGATCTCGATAGGGCTTCAGTCATAGGTTTGGTTGAGACTCATTGTTTGCTCATACACATACAAACTCGTTTCTCGTTATAGCAATAAACTTGTATTCATTAATAGCAATCAAATTTGTTTCTCATTAAAGCAATGTACTTGTATTTACGAAAAGCCTTATTTCAAGCTCGATTTTATAAACTTGTGAACTCACCAACTATTTTCATAGTTGACGCTCGTTTTACATGCTTTTTCAGGAAATAATTAGTAAGTGGATATAAAGATTCATCATCATAGAGCATGCTGCATCGTGTTGAAGTTATTTATGAAGTTATCTTTGAACAATGTTATTTTGGAAAAACTTGTATTTTGTTTCTTTTGAAGCTATGGGTTGTAAACTTTTAAATACTGCTATGGTGATGTATCTTTATCTTTTGCAATGAAACCGTTATCGCTGCCATATCTTGCGTTTCCCCTTTTGCGGGGTGTGAAAAAAGGTGACTTACCTATCCAAAGCAATACCAAACTAAGTAAGACTCAGAGTCCGAGTACAAAGCCTGAGATAGCGGAGATGAGTCGAGTACCATATGCTTCCGTAGTTGGCTTGATCATTTATGACATGACTTGTACTCGCCCTTATGTGGCCTTTGCTTTGAGCATGGTTAGCATATATCAAGGGAATCCTAGTAGAGCTCACTGGACTGTAGTTAAGAAAATTCTTAAGTACTTGCGGAGGACTATGGATTGGATTTTTACCCTCGGTGGGAGTGATGACTTAAGATTGACAAGGTATTGTGATGCCGGTTTTCAGATCGACAAAGATAATTTGCACTCTCAGTCGGGCTGGGTGTTTACCATAAATGGAGGAGCATTAACATGGAAAATTTCCAAGCAAGAGACTGTAGCTGATTCAACGTGTGAGTCAGAGTACACTGCAGCGACCAAAGCATCGAAAGAGGCGATATGTTTGAAGAACTTCATCGGAGACCTTGGAGTTGTACCAGCCATAAAGGAGCCTATGGAGATTTTCTGCGTTAAAGAAGGGGCGATTGCCTTAACCAAGGAACCGAGAGATCATGGTAGATCCAAGCATATCAACAGAAAGTACCACTTCATAAGACATCAAGTAGAAGAAGGTCACCTCGTTGTGAAGAGGATATCGTCAGAGGACAACCCATCAGATCCCCTCGCGAAGGGACTGAGTAGGGTTAGGCACTTGCAGCATGCAAGTGGCACTGGGCTAATGAACGATATTAGTTTTAGTGAGTGGATAAATATTTGAAACTTGTAATAGCTAAACTGTAATTGACATTTGATGATTAAATAAAAGGAGTTTTATTTATAAGTAAAGTTACTCTCTTGTGTCAATTATTTACTATTCTTTGACCTTTACATGTTTTGACTTCCAGAATAATGAGATTATTCAAACTATCCACAGTCGATCATACTTTGGAAGTAGGTTATGAGGCTAGACTGTCATGAACTTGGCTTGTAGATTGTCTAAGGTGTTAGACAGAGAAAAAGTATGTTACAATGTTCATGAGTACTTCTGAAATAAGATTTGAGTATTGGATTAAACCCACGCTCACCTGAATCACTTCATGGAATTTATCATGAGTGAGTGTGAGATGATAATATCATATAATCTTCAAACCAAGATATATGAGTTGTTGACTACGAGTTGGTTGTGCATTGATGATAGGAAAACGCATCAGTAACTTGATGTTATAAAACGTATCGGTGTGCATGATTTAATGAGTAGTTAGTACAAGAATATAATATCGAGGTTTATCTGCTCCTTTTATCCTAATAGGATTAAAAGCGATATCTTGGGCCCCTGGATGATTTGTTTTGACTTATGTGTCGGGCCCGATCAAAACTAAATTGATATGTTTAGTTATGTTGTACGTCATACAAATCGAAAATCGGGAAACAAACTGTAAGACAATAAGTATGACTATGTTCCATTTATTTGTGTCACAACCCGAAAATTTTATCATTATAAAAGTCAACTTTTGTCAAACTTATTCCTTCCATGATCTTAAAATAGATGGATTAATGGGTTATAAGTGTTGAAGCCTTATACCTAGTGTGTTATAGTTTGGAGGGAAAAACCTTAGGAAACGAGAACCTTCGTATTGACCACAAACCCTCGCAACCATGAACCTCCAAAGCCGTGAACTCCGAGCCGTAAACACCAAGCTCTGAACCACCGAGTCGTGAACCTTCGAGCTGTGAACACTACAGACCGTAAACTTCGGGCCGTGAACACTTCGGACCGTGAACACTTCGGACCGTGAACTCTCTCTTGGCTGTGAAATCCTCCCTATATATAAGTATTTGATCGGTTTTATCTTCATTTCTTCACTTCTGACTGTGAACTCATCCATTCTCTCTCAAGTATCATCAGCCAAACACCCTCCTCTCTCCTCTAGACCAAGAGAAACGCCTTTTTTCCTTGCTTTTCTTGTGAAATCCTTTTGGATTCAACTTAGAGTTGACTTAGAACTTCATGTGTTCATCATTCTTCAAGCTGTTCTTGGGCCATGAACACCCAGATGGGCCGTAAAATCCTTTCAGCATTCCATTTTTTGATTCTAACACTTCTTGTGTAAGTATTTCTTACACCATAGATTGTCCCCTTTACACTTTTGAGGTTAGATTGACTAAATGTATACATATATGTGTGATAATGTGCTAATTAGGCCTCATTTCGGGACTTCGTTCGTGGAACCTATCGTCCTATATCGACTCTTCAATTGAATCACCACATAAGGTGAGTTCATACCCCTATATCTTTTTCCAAACTTTTAATGTTTTTTTTTTTTTTTTTTTTTTTTGGGTGGGTGGGTGGATACAAGTATAAAACAAGAAATGTTGTGTTTTAAAATATAAATTGCTTATTATGTCTTTTTACCAATGAACTGTATTTAAAACACAAAACTTTAAATACAAACATGGAAATGAGCTTATAAACTTTAATAAGTTTAGTTTAAGGAACAAAAGGATCTTTTTATAAACTTATCTGTAAATTATAAAAAGGGTTTTCCGCATTATTACTTGTAAAGTCATTAACCTAGCTTGTGAGACACGTCTTCGATACTTACTTAAGTACCAGTGGAAGTCTACCCTTATAACCAGAGTCTCCTAGAGGGAGAGCGTGAGTTTGTGTATAGATCTATATGGGATTGACAATCTCACACCTCACTGTTAGCTACAGCCGGACCGGTAGGTCTGCGGGTGACAAATGTCATATTTTTCGACGTCTATAATATATCGTGTTTTACACTAGTCAAATTAGTATGGCTGTAAAACTCACAATATATAACAACGATATATTTACGTAGTACTATACTTTTCATCAACAATCTCAAGGGATAATAACTATGTGATTACTCAGTATATACCATAGGGTTAGATAAAACTGAAATCCGATAGATAGTGGAATGTGTGACTTCCGCCTCACTTCTCGTTCCTTGTTTGGTTGTGGGCTTGGGGCAGATCCACCCAATGAACTGTTTGTTCGGTCTTGGTTTTATACAACTCGTATGTATTAAGTGATCATAGTAGGGTAGTATCGTCGTAACAAGTTTTCAGGGTAAATAAGTATTTATTCAGTTTAACATATCGACAAAACTAGATATCATTGAAGTAAGTATATTGAGTATACTTGTGATTTTCAATCTTGGAACAACATAGACAACCAATCGGTTTTATAGAAAATATAGGATTTTCTATGGTAAACATCATTCTTGTAAGGCAAATAGTTTTCGGTAGAACTTTCTGAAAACAATAACATTTATTATCGAAATCATGTTTCACAATTGAGTTAGTGAAACTAGAAACTTATCTATAAAAGGTTTAATACGAGTTATTAAACCAGTATAACATAAAGGACCTTAAATGGTTAATTCTATAAGTCCTTGGTTTATACATCAGGGTTATATATAATTAATATCCGATAGGCAGTGGAATATGTGACTTCCGCCTTACTTCCTGTTCCTTGTTTGGTTGTGGCCTTAAGGCATATACACATGTTTAACTGTCCGTTCGATATTAGATTATATATAGCTAGTATAAACTAAGTGATTATAGAAGGAACTATTATGGTTACCATTTTACTAAAGAAAATATATGATTTTCTTAAGGAATATTTTCATCAATTATAAAAGAACTATTATAGTTAACTCCATAAGCACCTAGTGGATACGCCAGGGTTATATAAAATGAAGATCTAACAAACAATGGGATGTGTGACTTCCGCCTCACTTCCTGTTCCTTGTTTGGTTGTGGGCTTAGGGCAGATTCACATAATCGATTGTTTGTTTGATCTGGATTATATATAACTTGTATTCATTAAGTACTCATAGAAGGAATTTTAGAGTCAGTTTTACTTATCATGTTATCATATCAGAAAATGTAGGATTTTCTAGAGGAACATGCGAACTTTTCTAAAGAACTTAGAGTACACTTTTTATAACAAAAATGCTTATGAACTCACTAGTTTAAATGCTTATCTACTCTTTCAAAATAACTTGTATTCTCAAGAAACTAGTAGACAGGTACACGCTCAGGGATTCAGAAGATGGAGCATAATAGCTTCATGTCTTTGTTTTGTTATTTACTTTTGAGTAAATCTTTTGTGAATTAAATATAATGTATACACTTTAATATTAATGCAATGGTTGCTTGTTACTTTGATTACTATGATGCATGTGTTGTGACACTGAGCATAACGTCCTCCGCCCCCCGAACGTTTCTACCGTTCCGGTTTGGGGGTGTGAAAATTTGTCTGCATGATATCTTGAAGAATAGAGGAATATATGATCCTTTATCTAAAGGATGCGCCACTGACTAGGCCAGAGTCGACGTTGGCTTTTGAAAGCTATGATTGCTAATCGGATCCTGAAGTCACATTGGCAGCTATAGTTACTAGACTTAATGTTGGGTCAAAATATGGTTTATACTTTACTTTTATGGGCAATTGTATTTTTCTGTAATATTTATAAGTTCATGGTCATGTTTACGACTGAGTTTATGGCCGTAAACACCTTACGGCCGTAAACTCATTTACGGCCCATTTGTTTTCGGCCCATGTTCCCCTAGTATAAATATAGGTATTAGGGTGTGTGGAATTGATTGGATGAACCCTAAGGAGTTTACAGCCAGAGAGAAGAGAGTTTACGGCCAGAGAGCATTTTGTGTGAATCTTTTGTATCTGGAACTTTAATTCATATCAATTGATACGAAGATTCATATTATTATTCTTCTTCTTCTCTTCTATTTGATCTGACATCATCTGTTTGATTGGGATTTCGCACCATCAAACGGATTTGATTGATACACAGGCAAATTAGGGACTTACAATTGGTATCAGAGCCAAGTTGTATCAGTCAATTTTGTCAGATTTGGGGCATTATTTGATCTTATTTTCGAAATATTCTTGCGTTTTTGGATAGATCTCGCAAAAATAAGAGGGGTTTGTTCTTCGTGTTTTTCATAAAAAAAGGTTTTTGATCGTATTTTGGAGCTTCAAAGTCGAAAAATCGTTGTTTTTCACGAAATCGTTGAAGGGTTTTCGGCCGGAGCTTACTGCCGGAAACAGTTCACGGCCGGCGATGGGGTTCCCGTTTGCGGCTAGGGTTTCCGAGCTTGCGGCTCGGCTCAGCAGCTTCCTCACAGCACTTCAGCGTCAAATTAAAAAGGAAGCGAAGATGGAGGTGCCGGGGTTCGAACCCGGGTCTCCTCCCTACTAGTGGACGCGTCTCACCAAGTCTTCTAAGCTGCATCTTGGTTTATCCCTTCCGATTTTTATTCAAAACGACTCCTTCTCGCTTTCAACTTTCGAATTTTGACACTTTTAACCCAAAAACTCAATTTCTTTTACTTTTAAATTCCTTTTTCATCCAAAATAAAAAAATTAAAATAAAATAAATAATAATAATAATAATAATAATAATAATAATAATAATAATAATAATAATAATAAAATTATAAAAAAATTTATTTTTAACTTTTATTTTTGATTTTTTATTTAAAATTTTGATTTTGACTTTTCAAGTTTGACTTTTGAGTTTAACTTTTTAAATTTGACTTTTATAATCAAAGGGTTTGACTTTTAAGTTTGATTTTGGTTTCTAGTTGTGCTTTTTAATTGATTTTAAGGTCTACAAGGGAGTTGAAACATGAAAGAGAGTCGTCAGGATATGTTAAGACAAAATTTCAACTTTTTCGATTTTATCCCTGGAGAAACCCTTGAAACTCAGTTGCAACGATTTACTACACTCACTACTGAGATGAATATAGCCGGGATCTTCTTGACGAAGTCCGAGATCAACAAAAAGCTGCTAAATTCACTTCCGAAATCATGGGATATGAACGTGGCCATCATCAAGAAGACAAAAGATCTCAATCATCTTAGTCTTGCTGAAGTAATTGAAGAACTTGATGCTTTAAAGTGTAGAGAAACAATGAGTTCTGAAAATATTCCGGTCACTGAAGTTACATGTACTCCAGCTTGTGAAGCCACGATTAAATTTCTTCGGGAACAAATTGATTTATTTAAAAGAGAAGTTGAGGACCTGAGATATGAAGGATATCAACTCAGGAAACGATAGAAACCCCTGAAGGCTGAGTTAGAAGCAAAAACTAAGGACTTTAGGAAACTTCAGGAAGAGTATAGCAACAAGTGTGAAAATTATGATTATGTTAAGGGACAACTTGCTGTTGTAACTGAAGAACTTGACGCTTTAAAAATTAAGTGTGGAAAAACTGATGTTAGTTTCAAAAATTATACCGCGTCAAGTCAGACAGTCGAGTCCTTATATGAAACCCAATTAAAATTCAAAGAAAATCAAGACAAGGGTCTAGGGTATGATAGTGTACCTCCTCCTTATAATCATAACTACACATCCATCCCTATGACACAGGACGAAACTGACAGGGAGCCACATCTTCGATATGGCAAACGAGCTGGATTTGTGTCAGGAGGATTTATTCAGGTTGAAAATACTAATGTTTCTGCTTCATGTGCAGGTAAAGTAGCAGAAGATGAGAACAAGGAGAAAACCATTGAACAAACCAACATCTCCTTGAACTCTGAATCTGTTGCTTCGAACTCAACTGCTTCCGATCAACCTGCCGTTGAGAAATACAGGCCACCAATTCCAACGCAACAGAGTTCTTGTGGCAAGTGTGCATGTGGGAACAACAAGAGACAAGACAAGGATACGCCACCAGGGGCAGGAAGAAACAACTTCATTGTGAAGAAAAAGACATGTTTTCACTGTGGAACACCTGGACACATTGCCAGAAATTGTCCTAATCGTGCATACGTTCCCTACTATGCACCAGTATGGAAAAACGCGCCAAGTGGGAGATACTTCAAAAGAAACCCTTCCAGGTCACGTTCAGACAATGGTGACTGGAACGCGTAGAAGGCCAAGAATCAAACCCACAATGCCAAGCATCCAACTCTCAAGGGCAAGAAGGAAATGTCGGCCAAGAAGCCCAATCCAAGAGATGCTCCTGTGAAGCCAAGACTGGTTAGGTCAAAGTCATCTAGGCAGACGGATTCAAGTTCCAAATCAAGTGCCGAGACACCCATCAGATCGAACAAGAAATTGATTAAACCTGAATATAGATGGGTACCAAAGGTGAAAACTCCCAAATCTTCTAATGACTCTAATATTTCATCGTCTTCTGTTTGTGATAAACAGGATATGTCATGGGAGAGAGTATCTTTCACTGATGACAAAGGTCGACCCAGTTTCAGAATGGACTGGGTTCCAAAGACCAACTGATCCCGCTATGTGTCGGAGCAGCCATGGAGGCATATCATCATACTTCGGTTTGTTGGTAGTGGCTGTTCCAAGCACATGATAGGAGGCATCTCTCAACTATACAACACTTGGAATTTTGTTTGAGAGTATGTGTCCTTTGTGGGAAGGGAAGAAAGGAAGGATCACTCATGGGGTTAGTGCTTAATGACATGAAGAATTTTTGGATCTGTTCTGAGATTACGCGTGCTATTCTCAGACCTTCTTGATGCAAATTCAATCGGTGACTTACGGTTTGCGTTTTCTTCTCTATACTATAGAGTTTTTCTTAAGCCGATTCGCTTTAAAGACAAATTTTTGTTTTAGGATAGTTTAAATTTGCGCATTTACTTTCGTTTCTCTCCTATGCACAAATTTAGGGGGAGAAATAAAAACAAAACAAAAATTAGAAAATTTTCAAAAATCCAACAACATTAGAAAATCAGAAAATTGAAAAATATGTTGGTTATGAAATGTGCTTGAGGGAGATGTTTTGGGAAGTGATATTATCAGGTGATAACAGACAATCTGAGTCTGCGTAACGTACCTGAAGTTGAAGGGTCTATGCTCTGGTTTGATGCGTCGGTAGGCACGAAAGATTCTAAATGGACTTGACTAGGCAGAGTTGAACTTAGGAAATTTATAGACTTGAAATTTTTTGACCTAATTAGATACGTTCAGCCTGACAATACGACACTCGGATAGGTTGAGCAGGGAGATATATATGGGAATCTACTCGTCACATTAATTGAACCCATACTTGGAACCGTGGCTTAACTTTTCCTCGATATGCGGATTTTGTCCTTAATTCCGGTTGGATGGGGCGACTGGTAAATTCCGATAAATTAGGTCTGTAGAATATCATTTTCTTTCTTTCCGTCTGTTAGTCATATGTTGCACCCTTTGCGTGATTGGAAGAGATCCGACCTGGATTGAAACATATGCAACTCTATTTCTCTGCATGTTACATCTATGAAACTTCTCCTATCTGTTACCATATGCTGTCTCCTTTGCGTGACCTCAAATCCGACCTGGTACACAGCATATGCAACTTTCTACTTCTCAACCCATCTAAAGTGATAAGTTATTAAATTCTGAATCTATCTTCTCTCTGAATGGTTGTTTGCTCACCCGGTGTAAGGAGTACTCTGGAAGTTCTTGATGGCTGGGGCATATCAGGAAGCGGGAAACACGTTCCAATACACTTAAAATTGAACACATACAGATTGTCTATAGATCTCGCTGCTCAATTTAGGTGGACAACAATATCCCTGGTCGTCGTCAGTTGAATGGTCCTTAAGATATAGTATCGAGGAACTTAGGATCAAATATAATATCTAGGAACTTAAGTTAACCTTGTCTTGTAACAAATAGTATGTCCTAAATTTGTCACAATTTTTCGTGTTTAAGTGGACCACAATACCGACGATCGACCAGACAAAGATGTGAATATGACAGGTACCGACAAGTGGATAAAGATTGTCTAACAACATTGATCCCAAATCACTCATAAAGTAAGATATCATTTTTATTTTTGTTAAATTTTTCATAGTTTCTTCAAATTTAAATATTAGGGGAGAATTAAAAATTAAAAATAATAAAAAAATCAGAAAAATTCAAAAAATCAAAGAAAAATCAGAAAAATTAAAAATCCAAAAGTAGTGTTATTTCTGTTTTATTTCTTATTCAGAAAAATCAAAAAATCCAAAAAATATTTTTGTTTCTATTTTAATTTCTGTGCTAAGTTTTTCTTTTAGTTTTGTTTTGTCTTGAAAAGTGATTTCAGGTGTAGATAAGACTCATGGAGTTTGTGTTGAAGATTTCTAAGCCAATGCTTCGTCCGTGAGCATCGAAGAATTCACATTCGAAGGACCATGAAATGAAGATTATTCTTTCGACATTCCATCCTTCAACCCCAGAAGCAAGGTGAAGTTGCAATTGAAGATTATGTAACGGATTGCATTGAAGCCTCCTCAATCAGTCTGTTGCTATTGTTGTACCTGCTGAAGTGATCTAGAAGATTTGTTCTCTCTGATGTTCTCTCTGAAGATTCTCAAGCTGAAAGCACTATCTTTCAAGAATCAGTACGTCAAGCCTCCTCACCCAATGTGCGTTCAATGCCAAATTCTGAAGAAAACCTCAAGTGCTCAAGATGAAGTCATTCACTGAAGATTAATATGTTCATCCTAATGCTGTGAAGAAATCGAAGTGTAGCACCCGGTTCCTGGTACGTAAATGTTATTTGAGTATTTCCTTTCTTTTAGCCTTGGACTCGGCGAGTCATAGGTCCGACTCGCCGAGTGGATGCGGGACCCGGGACACGTTTAAGTTAGTGACTCGGCGAGTCCATATCCTGGACCCGGCGAGTCACAGCTGTTGGATGAAACCCTAAGTTTCAGGGGTTTGCACCCTATTTAAAGGACTTATCAGCCCCAAGCCGGCCCCCATTGACCCTTAAAGTCCTGTATCTCTCGTTCTAAGCTATTCTTTGAGAGTTTGAGGTTAGTGGGTGTGTTTTTGAAGGCTTTGAAAGAGGAAGGAAGTAGATCCAGAAGAAGGGAAGCCATCCAAGCATTATTTGTGTTCTTCCAGCAGTTCCTTTGAGGTATAACCCGTTTTCCCCTTGATTCTATGCTTAAAACTTCATTTGGGTGCTTCTTGATCAAATCCCCAAGCTTGTATGTGCATTGTATGTTGTAATAAGGCGTTTAGCCTTTGGATCTAGGCAAGATTGAGCTCCAGGGGCTCAGATCTGTTAGCTTTTTGGCCCCATGTTGCTTGTTAGTCCTGGATCTACCCTTTTGAGACATTTTGAGCCCTAAAATCCATATTGGTGAATATCCACACGTAAAGTTGGAAACTTTACGTGTGATTCGTGTCCTAGAAGTCCAGATCTATGAATGGCATGGACTGGAATCGAGCAAATCCGTGTATTCAGTAGGTGCATGGCAACGACTCGGCGAGTCTATTCACGAGTCTCCGAGTTTGTTCCCTATTCGTAGTGTCGAGTGACCAGTGAGTCACCGGGGTGTGGCTCAGTGAGTCGGGAGCTTAACTCATCTATGGAGGTACTCGGCGAGTCAATGCCCTGACTCGGCGAGTTCAAGGCAATCTCCTTAGATCAAGAACAGACTCGACGAGTTGTTCATACAACTCGGCGAGTCTTCGCATAAGTGTTCATCGGATGAAGATGAGCTCGGCGAGTTGTTCATACAACTCGGCGAGTAGGATGAAGGACTTGAATATTGGTTAAGAAGGTGAACCCGTCGAGTCGTCGCCTAACTCGATGAGTAGGATCAGGATTCAGGGCAGTCGTTTGCGTAGGGACTCGGCGAGTTGGAAAGCCAACTCGGCGAGTCAAGGTCAACTGAAAGTTGACTCAGACTTTGACTTAGGGCAAGGTCAGGGGTAAAATGGTCATTTTACCCAAAGGTTAGTGAGCAATGTTTGATTGAGTATATTGTGGGAATTGCAGCCGGAGGGTTTCCGGAGCAGCAGCAGCAGTAGTAGGTGATCAGTTCCCACACAGACCAGCAGCTACTACGAGGTGAGTTTCCCTTCCAGTAGGAACGAGTCTAAGGCCCGAGGCCGTCCCGTGTAGACGAGATGCTAGTACTAGAGTGTGGGCCGAGCCCGTATCTCTGGGTTTACTCAAGTATGTTATATGTGTTAATATGATAGAATTGCTTATACTTGTTGTCTGCGTGATACTTGTATGTTATGGGTTAGCGGTTGAGTGTGGGCAGGGCCCGTATCTCTCTGAGGTTGGAGTGTGGGCTAGGCCCGTATCTCCCAGATAGCGAAGTGTGGGCAGGGCCCGTATCTTCACAAGTGTGGGTGAGGCCCGTATCTCTCGGCTAGCGAAGTGTGGGCAGGGCCCGTATCTTCCCGAGTGTGGGCAAGGCCCGTAACTCCTAGCCGAATAACGGTTGTTATATGGTGCACGGTATGTGGTATTATGGGGGAACTCACTAAGCTTTGTGCTTACAGTTTTTCAGTTTTGGTTTCAGGTACCTCCTCAGCTAGGGGAAAGGAGCCGGCGCGGTAGCAGCACGTCACACACACACTCTCCGATTTCCGCATTTGCGAGCTTCACTGGGATTTGTACTCTGATATTTGGATTGAATGTATGAATTGGCTTTTAGACATGGTTCACTTGTGTTATAAGTTGATCAGACAATGTTTTTAGCTTTTAATATTTTCTAAAGTAACGTTTTTAAAACGAAATTTTTGGTCATGAAAATTGGGTCGTTACACGAAGGTTAAAGATGAAGCCAAGCTCCCACTAAAGATTGACAAGAAGAGCTAGCTACCTTTTAGGGGGAGCTTGTTGGGTCATTAAGAAAAGAAAGCTATAAACCAAGGGGGAGATTATTGGGTCAAAATATGGTTTATACTTTACTTTTCTGGGCAATTGTATTTTTCTGTAATATTTATAAGTTTATGGTCATGTTTACGGCTGAGTTTACGGCCGTAAACACCTTACATCCGTAAACTCATTTACGGCCCATTTGTTTCCGGCCCATGTTCCCCTAGTATAAATATAGGTATTAGGGTGTGAGGAAGTGATTGGATGAACCTTAAGGAGTTTACGGCCAGAGATAAGAGAGTTTACGGCCAGAGAGCATTTTGTGTGAATCTTTTGTATCTGGAACTTTAATTCATATCAATTGATACGAAGATTCATATTATTCTTCTTCTGCTTCTCTTCTATTTGATCTGACATCATCCGTTTGATTGGGATTCCGCACCATCAAACGGATTTGATTTATACACAGGCAAATTAGGGACTTACACTTATCTAAGTGGGAGATAGTTGGATTAGGTGTCTAAGCCCATAACTATAATTGGGATGTACTTGACCCGATTGTAGCATGGTCCTTTTGGGTTGCCTTCACAAGTGCAATTTGATAGGATGGACTTTTAGAATAAGGCTATTTGTGATTTAGCAATATATTATAAGTATAATATATTAATTAAGAAATCATATTATTTAATTAGTATTGATCAAGAATTAGTTTGGAATTAACTTAGTGATCAAAAAAGACTAATTAAATATACGGGGATTGATTACGTAAATCAATGATTCTTATAGTGTAACACCCCGTTCTTTAAGTGTTTAATTATGAGTCCCTGAGGTTTAAGAGGAAGGGTAATTCTGGTCTTTTTTCGGGAAATGGGTTCTATCCGAGAAAGTTTCGGGCTGGTGTATGTTGTTAGAAGCATTGGGCTTCTCGTCACCCCTGTATGAATGAAAATTTATTTGGGAGCGGGTTTTAGAGTAGAGGAGTTGCAGCGTTTGGAAGATGATTATTGTTTATAGCTCTTTGTGGTATAAGTGGAAAAGGGTCCCATGCATGCATGGCATGCATGTGTTTTAAAGTCTGGCTGGGTACGCCCAGCGTAAGTTGGACATACGCCCAGCGTAAAGGGGCGAGAAGTTTGCGGGTGGCCGGGTGAGTACGCCCAGCGTACTCTCAGAAACTCCAAACCCTAATTTAGGGTCAGCCACTATATAAGGAACATGTTGGTTCACCCCTTAGCCTCCATAAGCTCATCCTCAACCTCAGAAACCCTAGAAAACTCGTATTCCTCCATTGTTGGGTGTGTTTGACCTTGGAAAGCTCATTTTGGCAAAAGAAAGGCTTGAAGGAGAAAAGAGAAGTTGTCAAAGAAGAAGAGGAACGATTAGAGCTTGGAGATCTGAAGAGATACCATCCTTTAGAGTTTGTTTAAGGTATAAAGCTTCTTGATTGACATTCATATTGTGTAGATCTATGTATTTTGAAGCTTTGACACCATTCTTGTCCCAAAAGTCCTCACCTTGTTGCATGTTTCGAGTTGGTCAATATTACCTGTCCTTTCAGACCTTTGGAGAAATCTTGAGTGAGAAAAATGAGGTCCCAAGGGCTGTAGTTGTTCCATGTGTGAGATATAAAGGTCTTAATGGATTAAGACCTTGGATTAAGAGCTTAATGGACGTCCCAAGTGATAAAGTTTGAGACTTTATGATTTCTAATCGTATTTGTGATGGGTTTTAGCCATAAGAACTTTCCTATGTGCGCATGCAAAACCCTAATGCTCGGATCTAGGCTTTCTAATTAAACATGCTTTGAATCCAAGTCTTCTAATGACTAATTAGGTTAAGTAACAACATTGAAACAGATCTAGAATCATACCTTTGAGTTCCTTGTTGACATTGAGGTCTTGGAGCTTCTAGAGTCACAAATGTCACTCCTCTAATGGCTTACAAACACCAATAGCAAGGAAGATGATTTAGAAGAGAGGAGAGGGGAGGAATTTCGACCAGAGGTTCCTTACTTTTTGTTAAGTCATCGAATTCCATCAGCCATAGGGTCTATTTATACTTGTAGACTCCTTAAGGATTACAGATAAGTCCCTATCAGATAATCTTCTCTTAAGGCTATCCAAATCCATTCCTAAGATAATCATATGGACGATTTAGCTATCCTAAATCTCTTAGAATCCGTCCATACCATATCCTAAATGGATTTACAGTCCAAAGTTTAACTATCAAATAATTGACAGTTTATACCCCTTTATTTAATTAATCTCTTTAAGTCACCAAATTAATTCTAATTAATTCTATGACTTATATTAATCAAATAACAATATATTATTCATTATATTATTCCCATAATATATTAATAATATTTACTCTCTCTTATTAAATCATCCTATCAAGTTGCTATGGTGAAGGCAACCCAAAAGGACTATGCACAACCGGATCAAATACTTGACTAATATAGTTACAGCCTTAGACACTATTCCAACAGTCTCCCACTTGGATAAGTCTAGTAACTATACAAGTACAATTCAGTTTGCAATCGTAGCTCTCAAAGACGCTGTCAACTTTGATCTAATCAATCTTGTCCTTTAGATAAGGATCGTACAGTCCTCTGTTAGATATCATGCTGACAATCCTATGGAATGGTTAGTCAAGCATTTAGGTTTCTCGATCTATGATTTATTTGACATAGAACTTAATTGAACACATCAATTCAGTTCTGACCGGGCCCGGCACATAAGTCAAATCAAATCATCGAGCGGCCGAGATATCGCTTTTACCTTCTTAGATAAAAGTTACAGATAAACTTCGACTTATATGCATTTACTTATTCATTAACCAACTATACACAACAATGCGTTTTATAACACCGAGTTACTGATGCGTTTTCGCATTATCAATGTACAACCAATTAACAAATAACAAACCATATATCTAGGTTTTAAGACTATATGATATTATCGTCTTGCGATCACCCTTTTATATCTTATTCCATAAGGTGATTCCAGCAAGCGCGGGTTTGTTCCAATGCTCAAAACTAGTTCGTAAGCACTCATGAACGTTGCAGCAACCCTTTGCTATGTCTAACACCATTTAGACAATCTACACACCAATTCATGACAATCTTCATTCATATCTACTTCCAACATATGAACGATTGTGGACAATTTGAACAATTCTATTATTCCTAATAATTTCAATTATTCTGGAAGTCAAAACATGCAAAGTGAAACAATAGTTAAACAATTAACATTACTCATAAATAAAACTCCTTTATTTAATCATCAAATGTTAATTACATTTATCTATTACATGTTTCTAATACTATCTAATCTATGCTAATATCATCCTCCAGCCCAATACTCCTAGCATGCTGTAAGTGCTTAACCCTACTCAGTCCCTTCGTAAGCGGATCTGCTGGGTTATCTTCTGATGATATCCTCTTCACTACGAGTTGTCCTTCTTCTACACGATGTCTAATGAAGTGATATTTTATGTCGATATGTCTTGATCTACCATGATCCCTCGGTTCCTTGGTTAAGGCAACCGCACCTTCGTTATCACAGAAAATATCCATTGGCTCCTTTATGGCAGGTACGACTCCAAGATCACCGATGAAGTTCTTTAGCCATATCGCCTCCTTCGACGCTTCGCTCGCTGCAATGTACTCTGATTCGCACGTTGAATTAGCTACGGTTTCCTGCTTGGAACTCTTCCATGTCACTGCTCCTCCATTTAGGGTAAAGACCCAGCCCGACTGCGAACGGTAATTGTCCCTGTCGGTCTGAAAACTGGCGTCACTATACCCTCGCACCTTCAAGTCATCACTCCCTCCGAGGACTAAGAACCATTCCTTCGTCCTCCGAAGGTACTTAAGGATATTCTTCACCGCAATCCAATGTGCTTTGCCAGGATTCCCTTGATATCTGCTAACCATGCTCAAAGCGAAGGCTACATCAGGGCGAGTACAAGTCATAGCGTACATGATTAAGCCAACTGTGGAAGCGTATGGTACTCGGCTCATTTCTGCTATCTCAGCTTCGGTACTCGGACTTTGAGTCTTACTCAATTTGGCATTACTTTGTATCGGTAGTTCTCCCTTCTTTGAGTTTTCCATACTAAAAAGTTTTAGTACCTTCTCTAAGTAAGTATTCTGACTAAGTCCAATTAGTCTCTTACTTCTTTCTCTCACTATCCTTATTCCCAAAATGTAAGAAGCCTCTCCGAGGTCCTTCATAGCGAAGCACTTCCCGAGCCAGGACTTAACTTCCTGCAGAGTCGGGATGTCGTTTCCTATGAGTAATATGTCATCGACATATAGAACGAGGAAGCTTACTATACTCCCACTGGCTTTGACATATACACAAGATTCGTCTTCGCTTCGTACAAATCCAAACTCTTTGACTTTCTCATCGAAGCAAAGATTCCATCTGCGAGATGCTTGCTTAAGTCCATAAATGGACTTCTCAAGCTTACACACTCTATTCGGATGCTTCGGATCCACAAACCCCTCGGGCTGAGCCATGTAAACATCCTCAGCCAACTTCCCGTTAAGGAAAGCAGTCTTGACATCCATTTGCCAAATCTCATAATCATGAAATGCGGCAATAGCTAGCATTACTCTAATAGATTTAATCTTCGCAACTGGTGAGAAGGTCTCATCATAGTCAACTCCAGGAGTTTGAGTAAAGACCTTCGCAACCAATCGCGCTTTATATGTGTGCACGTTTCCATCCACGTCGTTCTTCTTCTTGAAGATCCATTTGCACCCAACAGTCTTACGTCCGGGCACATAATCAACCAAATTCCACACTTGGTTATCATACATGGCTTTGATCTCGCTATCCATTGCCTCTTTCCATTTCGCAGACTCCAGGCCTGCCATGGCTTCCTTATAGCTATTAGGTTCATTAAGATTTATTAGTGTACTATCACTAATATACGTGTCCCCTTCGGTAGTAATATGAAGGCCATAAAACTGGGGATGAACTCTAACTCTATCGGAACGTCTAAGAGGTAAGGATTCGTCAATTGGTTCAACCGGAGTTTCCTCCTCGGGTTGAGTGCCAGCGGTAGAGGTTCCTTCATCTATCGACTCTTGAATCTCTTCAAGCTCGATTTGCCTCCCACTGTCTCCTTGGCTTATGAGTTCTCGCTCTTGGAAAACTCCTCTCCTCGCAACGAAGACCACATTGTCCTTCGGTCTATAGAAGAGATATCCAAAGGATGTCTGCGGGTAGCCGATGAAAATACATCGCTCACTTCGAGGTTCAAGCTTGTCGTGAGTATCTCGTCTTACGAAAGCCTCGCAACCCCAAACCTTGATATGTGCCAACGAGGGAGCTTTCCCTGTCCACATCTCGTGAGGTGTTTTGGCAACCTTCTTAGTAGGGACTCGGTTAAGGATATGGGCGGCAGTCTCTAAGGCATACCCCCAAAAAGAGATAGGTAGTGAAGCACGACTCATCATAGAGCGAACCATATCCAATAAGGTTTGATTACGCCTTTCTGCCACACCATTCAACTGCGGTGTCCTAGGAGGCGTCAATTGCGAAACTATTCCACACTCCTTGAGATAATCGTGGAATTCAAGACTTAGGTACTCTCCTCCTCGATCGGATCGAAGCATCTTGATTTTCCTGCCCAATTGATTCTCCACTTCATTCTTGAACTCTTTGAACTTTTCAAAGGTTTCTGACTTTTGCTTGATTAAGTAGATATACCCATATCTACTATAGTCATCGGTAAAAGTCACGTAGAAGCGGTTCCCATCCTTCGTGGTTGATCTAAACGGTCCACACACATCGGTATGTATTAGGTCCAATAGACCCTCACCCCTTTCACACGTACTCGTGAAGGGTGATTTAGTCATCTTTCCAAGTAAACAAGACTCGCACGCGTCATCTTCCCTAAGGTCGAATGACTCCAACACTCCATCCTTTTGGAGTTGGGCTATGCGTTTCTTGTTGACATGTCCAAGACGACAATGCCACAAGGATGCTTTATCCATACTAGTGGAAGAATCAATATTCAAAACATCATTTCCTAAGTTATCAACAATCATAACAATTTCATATATTCCATTACATGGTATAGCTTCAAAGTAAAAGACACCATTTAGATAAGCCAAAATAGAACCATTCTCATTATTAAAAGAAAATCTAAATCCTTGTCTATATAAACCATGAAATGAAATGATGTTTCTTGCCATTTCTGGCAAATAGCAATAATTGTTCAAATCTAAAACCAAACTATTCCTAAGCACTAAAGAATACACTCCAATCTTGGTTACAGGCGACGATCTTCTGTTCCCCATGATTAGATTGATCCTTCCTTGCTCCACATCCCTACTTCTTCTTAGTCCCTGCACATTAGAACAAATGTGATAACCACAACCGGTATCAAGGACCCAAGAAATAGCATGATTAGAATCGTTAGATTTAATTGTGTATATACCTGCGAAAGATGGCTTGATCTTTCCTTCTTTGATTGCTTGCAGGTACTCTGGGCAGCTTCTCTTCCAATGTCCTATCTTGTGGCAGTGGTGGCACTCTGCCTCCTTCGGGTTAGGACAGGGCTTAGCGGGATCAACTTTGGTCCCACTAAAAGAGGCACCATCTCGGGCTTTGACCTTGCGATAGTTCTTCGATGAAGCTTTCCTCTTCTTTCCCTTTCCTTGACCAATAGCCAAGACAGGAGCAGCGGGCGGATTGGGAGTAGGTGCAACAGACTTGTCCTTGAAGTTGCTCTCAGCGACTCTCAAGAGACCTTGGAGTTTGCTTAGGGTGACCTATTCTTTGTTCATGTGGTAGGTCATCCTAAATTGGTTGTACATTGGAGGCAAAGAGTGAAGCACCATGTCGATCGCCAAGTCTTCCCCGAAGTCAACATTTAACTTGCAAAGGCGGTCCCTTTGCATCTTTTGCAAGTGCACGGTAAGAGATTCTCCATGACCCATCTTCGCGGAAATCATGTTAGTGAAAATCTCATACCGCTCTTGTCTCGCGTTTTGGTGGTACCTCTCCAATAAGTCTTGGTGCATCTCGTACGGGTACATGTCCTCGTAGGACTTTTGGAATTCGGAGTTCATGGTAGCAATCATGATGCAATGTACCTTCGTTGCATCTCGCTCATGAGTTTCAAAGGCGGTGATTTCGGCTGGAGTAGCGATTTCGGTGTTGATTTTCTCGAGCTTCTCATCAAGGACATACTCCTTGTCCTCATAGCGAGCAATGGTGCGAATGTATCTTATCCATTCGCTAAAGTTCGTTCCATCGAAAGTGACCTTTTGGCAAAGGCTCATCAACGTGAAAGAACTAGCAGAAGCGTTGTTTGCGTTCGACATCTATAATTAGAAAAGGACAAAGATATATTAGAATATGAATCCCTAATTATCACCCAATAAGAAAAATTAGGGCTAGGATCCAACAATAACATTTACATATTAGAAAAGGGATGTCGTAATCTAACATGCAAATAAATTGAAGGTAAGTGAATGACGATTCACTAATTCTCCATCACAAAACCTAAACTATTAGTCCTAAGTGTTTTTGAGAATTCCTAGGTTCGGATGAGATTCATTGAAACTATTTAATGGCATGTTTAAATCTCGATATGCCCCTTTTGTTTGTGACTGGGATAGCGAGGATCACAAAGGGGGTGTGAATTACCATGCAAATTCACATGGTGCCTTCATTGTAACGGTCACCTATTCGATGTGCCGGTAAACCACACACGCTCCATCGAACTATGATAAACAATGAATCACCCTTTGCCACCTTCGCTTAGAACCAATTAGTGTGCCGGTAAACCACACACGCTCCACTAACATCTTAGCAAGGTGCAAAGTGTAATTTCATGGGATTGCATCAATTCACTTTTCCTAAAGTAACTAAGATTGGGAAATTTTTAAAATATGTGTAGTTACTTTATATTTCTTATTATACTTTTAATGAGAGGATGAGGTTGCTCTATCCTAACCGTTCGGCTAACGACCCTCCACCAATCAAGCAAGCGGTGGGTGTGAGTGTACACCCATTAAGCGCCATTTTATAGGCCGCAACCTTATACCCACCTTATAGATTGGCTTCGTGAATGAGGCCTACTAACGGTAAGACTAGCATTTAGTTATACATATATATTATTCTAGTAATATCATATTAGTATAGGGTTGTATTTTAAAACTTTTAAAATCTAGGGTTTTGAAATTTAAGTTGTCTAAATTAAAACTTTTAATCACAAATATAAATTTCAAAACTTGAGGGCAAGTTTTAAACATTTAAAACATGGAGGATCAAATAACAAATAATTCCAATTAACAATTAATATCCTAATTATCTATATTTGATTTATTCAAGATTTCTTTTAAGATAATTATCAAAATAATCAAAATAATTAATTAATTATCATATAAGGAAATTAAATATTTTATTATAAGATTAATATCTTTAATTAGATCAAGATTGCAGTTATATTTATCAGAAAAACGAATTAACATTGATCTAATTAGTTTATGGAAAGTTTGGATAAGATAATTACAAAGAAATCCCGAATCTGGCCAATCCTGACGCCTGGACTCGCCGAGTGCACAAGGGGACTCGCCGAGTCAGGCCTACTCGCCGAGTCCACCTTGGGACTCGCCGAGTCAGTGACTCAGAAACCTAAAAATCGAATTTTGCAGGTTTGTTTCAGTTAATCAAGCAACAATTTAAAGAAAACCAAGCTAGGCTCTGATACCACTGATGGGTTTTAGCCATAAGAACTTTCCTATGTGCGCATGCAAAACCCTAATGCTCGGATCTAGGCTTTCTAATTAAACATGCTTTGAATCCAAGTCTTCTAATGACTAATTAGGTTAAATAACAACATTGAAACAGATCTAGAATCATACCTTTGAGTTCCTTGTTGACATTGAGGTCTTGGAGCTTCTAGAGTCACAAATGTCACTCCTCTAATGGCTTACAAACACCAATAGCAAGGAAGATGATTTAGGAGAGAGGAGAGGGGAGGAATTTTGACCAGAGGTTCCTTACTTTTCGTTAAGTCATCGAATTCCATCAGCCATATGGTCTATTTATACTTGTAGACTCCTTAAGGATTACAGATAAGTCCCTATCAGATAATCTTCTCTTAAGGCTATCCAAATCCATTCCTAAGATAATCATATGGACGATTTAGCTATCCTAAATCTCTTAGAATTCGTCCATACCATATCCTAAATGGATTTACAGTCCAAAGTTTAACTATCAAACAATTGACAGTTTATACCCCTTTATTTAATTAATCTCTTTAAGTCACCAAATTAATTCTAATTAATTCTATGACTTATATTAATCAAATAACAATATATTATTCATTATATTATTCCCATAATATATTAATAATATTTACTCTCTCTTATTAAATCATCCTATCAAGTTGCTATGGTGAAGGCAACCCAAAAGGACTATGCACAACCGGATCAAATACTTGACTAATATAGTTACAGCCTTAGACACTATTCCAACAGTCTCCCACTTGGATAAGTCTAGTAACTATACAAGTACAATTCGGTTTGCAATCGTAGCTCTCAAAGACGCTGTCAACTTTGATCTAATCAATCTTGTCCTTTAGATAAGGATCGTACAGTCCTCTGTTAGATATCATGCTGACAATCCTATGGAATGGTTAGTCAAGCATTTAGGTTTCTCGATCTATGATTTATTTGACATAGAACTTAATTGAACACATCAATTCAGTTCTGACCGGGCCCGGCACATAAGTCAAATCAAATCATCGAGCGGCCGAGATATCGCTTTTACCTTCTTAGATAAAAGTTACAGATAAACTTCGACTTATATGCATTTACTTATTCATTAACCAACTATACACAACAATGCGTTTTATAACACCGAGTTACTGATGCGTTTTCGCATTATCAATGTACAACCAATTAACAAATAACAAACCATATATCTAGGTTTTAAGACTATATGATATTATCGTCTTGCGATCACCCTTTTATATCTTATTCCATAAGGTGATTCCAGCAAGCGCGGGTTTGTTCCAATGCTCAAAACTAGTTCGTAAGCACTCATGAACGTTGCAGCAACCCTTTGCTATGTCTAACACCATTTAGACAATCTACACACCAATTCATGACAATCTTCATTCATATCTACTTCCAACATATGAACGATTGTGGACAATTTGAACAATTCTATTATTCCTAATAATTTCAATTATTCTGGAAGTCAAAACATGCAAAGTGAAACAATAGTTAAACAATTAACATTACTCATAAATAAAACTCCTTTATTTAATCATCAAATGTTAATTACATTTATCTATTACATGTTTCTAATACTATCTAATCTATGCTAATATCATCCTCCAGCCCAATACTCCTAGCATGCTGTAAGTGCTTAACCCTACTCAGTCCCTTCGTAAGCGGATCTGCTGGGTTATCTTCTGATGATATCCTCTTCACTACGAGTTGTCCTTCTTCTACACGATGTCTAATGAAGTGATATTTTATGTCGATATGTCTTGATCTACCATGATCCCTCGGTTCCTTGGTTAAGGCAACCGCACCTTCGTTATCACAGAAAATATCCATTGGCTCCTTTATGGCAGGTACGACTCCAAGATCACCGATGAAGTTCTTTAGCCATATCGCCTCCTTCGACGCTTCGCTCGCTGCAATGTACTCTGATTCGCACGTTGAATTAGCTACGGTTTCCTGCTTGGAACTCTTCCATGTCACTGCTCCTCCATTTAGGGTAAAGACCCAGCCCGACTGCGAACGGTAATTGTCCCTGTCGGTCTGAAAACTGGCGTCACTATACCCTCGCACCTTCAAGTCATCACTCCCTCCGAGGACTAAGAACCATTCCTTCGTCCTCCGAATGTACTTAAGGATATTCTTCACCGCAATCCAATGTGCTTTGCCAGGATTCCCTTGATATCTGCTAACCATGCTCAAAGCGAAGGCTACATCAGGGCGAGTACAAGTCATAGCGTACATGATTAAGCCAACTGTGGAAGCGTATGGTACTCGGCTCATTTCTGCTATCTCAGCTTCGGTACTCGGACTTTGAGTCTTACTCAATTTGGCATTACTTTGTATCGGTAGTTCTCCCTTCTTTGAGTTTTCCATACTAAAACGTTTTAGTACCTTCTCTAAGTAAGTATTCTGACTAAGTCCAATTAGTCTCTTACTTCTTTCTCTCACTATCCTTATTCCCAAAATGTAAGAAGCCTCTCCGAGGTCCTTCATAGCGAAGCACTTCCCGAGCCAGGACTTAACTTCCTGCAGAGTCGGGATGTCGTTTCCTATGAGTAATATGTCATCGACATATAGAACGAGGAAGCTTACTATACTCCCACTGGCTTTGACATATACACAAGATTCGTCTTCGCTTCGTACAAATCCAAACTCTTTGACTTTCTCATCGAAGCAAAGATTCCATCTGCGAGATGCTTGCTTAAGTCCATAAATGGACTTCTCAAGCTTACACACTCTATTCGGATGCTTCGGATCCACAAACCCCTCGGGCTGAGCCATGTAAACATCCTCAGCCAACTTCCCGTTAAGGAAAGCAGTCTTGACATCCATTTGCCAAATCTCATAATCATGAAATGCGGCAATAGCTAGCATTACTCTAATAGATTTAATCTTCGCAACTGGTGAGAAGGTCTCATCATAGTCAACTCCAGGAGTTTGAGTAAAGACCTTCGCAACCAATCGCGCTTTATATGTGTGCACGTTTCCATCCACGTCGTTCTTCTTCTTGAAGATCCATTTGCACCCAACAGTCTTACGTCCGGGCACATAATCAACCAAATTCCACACTTGGTTATCATACATGGCTTTGATCTCGCTATCCATTGCCTCTTTCCATTTCGCAGACTCCAGGCCTGCCATGGCTTCCTTATAGCTATTAGGTTCATTAAGATTTATTAGTGTACTATCACTAATATACGTGTCCCCTTCGGTAGTAATATGAAGGCCATAAAACTGGGGATGAACTCTAACTCTATCGGAACGTCTAAGAGGTAAGGATTCGTCAATTGGTTCAACCGGAGTTTCCTCCTCGGGTTGAGTGCCAGCGGTAGAGGTTCCTTCATCTATCGACTCTTGAATCTCTTCAAGCTCGATTTGCCTCCCACTGTCTCCTTGGCTTATGAGTTCTCGCTCTTGGAAAACTCCTCTCCTCGCAACGAAGACCACATTGTCCTTCGGTCTATAGAAGAGATATCCAAAGGATGTCTGCGGGTAGCCGATGAAAATACATCGCTCACTTCGAGGTTCAAGCTTGTCGTGAGTATCTCGTCTTACGAAAGCCTCGCAACCCCAAACCTTGATATGTGCCAACGAGGGAGCTTTCCCTGTCCACATCTCGTGAGGTGTTTTGGCAACCTTCTTAGTAGGGACTCGGTTAAGGATATGGGCGGCAGTCTCTAAGGCATACCCCCAAAAAGAGATAGGTAGTGAAGCACGACTCATCATAGAGCGAACCATATCCAATAAGGTTTGATTACGCCTTTCTGCCACACCATTCAACTGCGGTGTCCTAGGAGGCGTCAATTGCGAAACTATTCCACACTCCTTGAGATAATCGTGGAATTCAAGACTTAGGTACTCTCCTCCTCGATCGGATCGAAGCATCTTGATTTTCCTGCCCAATTGATTCTCCACTTCATTCTTGAACTCTTTGAACTTTTCAAAGGTTTCTGACTTTTGCTTGATTAAGTAGATATACCCATATCTACTATAGTCATCGGTAAAAGTCACGTAGAAGCGGTTCCCATCCTTCGTGGTTGATCTAAACGGTCCACACACATCGGTATGTATTAGGTCCAATAGACCCTCACCCCTTTCACACGTACTCGTGAAGGGTGATTTAGTCATCTTTCCAAGTAAACAAGACTCGCACGCGTCATCTTCCCTAAGGTCGAATGACTCCAACACTCCATCCTTTTGGAGTTGGGCTATGCGTTTCTTGTTGACATGTCCAAGACGACAATGCCACAAGGATGCTTTATCCATACTAGTGGAAGAATCAATATTCAAAACATCATTTCCTAAGTTATCAACAATCATAACAGTTTCATATATTCCATTACATGGTATAGCTTCAAAGTAAAAGACACCATTTAGATAAGCCAAAATAGAACCATTCTCATTATTAAAAGAAAATCTAAATCCTTGTCTATATAAACCATGAAATGAAATGATGTTTCTTGCCATTTCTGGCAAATAGCAATAATTGTTCAAATCTAAAACCAAACTATTCCTAAGCACTAAAGAATACACTCCAATCTTGGTTACAGGCGACGATCTTCTGTTCCCCATGATTAGATTGATCCTTCCTTGCTCCACATCCCTACTTCTTCTTAGTCCCTGCACATTAGAACAAATGTGATAACCACAACCGGTATCAAGGACCCAAGAAATAGCATGATTAGAATCGTTAGATTTAATTGTGTATATACCTGCGAAAGATGGCTTGATCTTTCCTTCTTTGATTGCTTGCAGGTACTCTGGGCAGCTTCTCTTCCAATGTCCTATCTTGTGGCAGTGGTGGCACTCTGCCTCCTTCGGGTTAGGACAAGGCTTAGCGGGATCAACTTTGGTCCCACTAAAAGAGGCACCATCTCGGGCTTTGACCTTGCGATAGTTCTTCGATGAAGCTTTCCTCTTCTTTCCCTTTCCTTGACCAATAGCCAAGACAGGAGCAGCGGGCGGATTGGGAGTAGGTGCAACAGACTTGTCCTTGAAGTTGCTCTCAGCGACTCTCAAGAGACCTTGGAGTTTGCTTAGGGTGACCTATTCTTTGTTCATGTGGTAGGTCATCCTAAATTGGTTGTACATTGGAGGCAAAGAGTGAAGCACCATGTCGATCGCCAAGTCTTCCCCGAAGTCAACATTTAACTTGCAAAGGCGGTCCCTTTGCATCTTTTGCAAGTGCACGGTAAGAGATTCTCCATGACCCATCTTCGCGGAAATCATGTTAGTGAAAATCTCATACCGCTCTTGTCTCGCGTTTTGGTGGTACCTCTCCAATAAGTCTTGGTGCATCTCGTACGGGTACATGTCCTCGTAGGACTTTTGGAATTCGGAGTTCATGGTAGCAATCATGATGCAATGTACCTTCGTTGCATCTCGCTCATGAGTTTCAAAGGCGGTGATTTCGGCTGGAGTAGCGATTTCGGTGTTGATTTTCTCGAGCTTCTCATCAAGGACATACTCCTTGTCCTCATAGCGAGCAATGGTGTGAATGTATCTTATCCATTCGCTAAAGTTCGTTCCATCGAAAGTGACCTTTTGGCAAAGGCTCATCAACGTGAAAGAACTAGCAGAAGCGTTGTTTGCGTTCGACATCTATAATTAGAAAAGGACAAAGATATATTAGAATATGAATCCCTAATTATCACCCAATAAGAAAAATTAGGGCTAGGATCCAACAATAACATTTACATATTAGAAAAGGGATGTCGTAATCTAACATGCAAATAAATTGAAGGTAAGTGAATGACGATTCACTAATTCTCCATCACAAAACCTAAACTATTAGTCCTAAGTGTTTTTGAGAATTCCTAGGTTCGGATGAGATTCATTGAAACTATTTAATGGCATGTTTAAATCTCGATATGCCCCTTTTGTTTGTGACTGGGATAGCGAGGATCACAAAGGGGGTGTGAATTACCATGCAAATTCACATGGTGCCTTCATTGTAACGGTCACCTATTCGATGTGCCGGTAAACCACACACGCTCCATCGAACTATGATAAACAATGAATCACCCTTTGCCACCTTCGCTTAGAACCAATTAGTGTGCCGGTAAACCACACACGCTCCACTAACATCTTAGCAAGGTGCAAAGTGTAATTTCATGGGATTGCATCAATTCACTTTTCCTAAAGTAACTAAGATTGGGAAATTTTTAAAATATGTGTAGTTACTTTATATTTCTTATTATACTTTTAATGAGAGGATGAGGTTGCCCTATCCTAACCGTTCGGCTAACGACCCTCCACCAATCAAGCAAGCGGTGGGTGTGAGTGTACACCCATTAAGCGCCATTTTATAGGCCGCAACCTTATACCCACCTTATAGATTGGCTTCGTGAATGAGGCCTACTAACGGTAAGACTAGCATTTAGTTATACATATATATTATTCTAGTAATATCATATTAGTATAGGGTTGTATTTTAAAACTTTTAAAATCTAGGGTTTTGAAATTTAAGTTGTCTAAATTAAAACTTTTAATCACAAATATAAATTTCAAAACTTGAGGGCAAGTTTTAAACATTTAAAACATGGAGGATCAAATAACAAATAATTCCAATTAACAATTAATATCCTAATTATCTATATTTTATTTATTCAAGATTTCTTTTAAGATAATTATCAAAATAATCAAAATAATTAATTAATTATCATATAAGGAAATTAACTATTTTATTATAAGATTAATATCTTTAATTAGATCAAGATTGCAGTTATATTTATCAGAAAAACGAATTAACATTGATCTAATTAGTTTATGGAAAGTTTGGATAAGATAATTACAAAGAAATCCCGAATCTGGCCAATCCTGACGCCTGGACTCGCCGAGTGCACAAGGGGACTCGCCGAGTCAGGCCTACTCGCCGAGTCCACCTTGGGACTCGCCGAGTCAGTGACTCAGAAACCTAAAAATCGAATTTTGCAGGTTTGTTTCAGTTAATCAAGCAACAATTTAAAGAAAACCAAGCTAGGCTCTGATACCACTGATGGGTTTTAGCCATAAGAACTTTCCTATGTGCGCATGCAAAACCCTAATGCTCGGATCTAGGCTTTCTAATTAAACATGCTTTGAATCCAAGTCTTCTAATGACTAATTAGGTTAAATAACAACATTGAAACAGATCTAGAATCATACCTTTGAGTTCCTTGTTGACATTGAGGTCTTGGAGCTTCTAGAGTCACAAATGTCACTCCTCTAATGGCTTACAAACACCAATAGCAAGGAAGATGATTTAGGAGAGAGGAGAGGGGAGGAATTTTGACCAGAGGTTCCTTACTTTTCGTTAAGTCATCGAATTCCATCAGCCATATGGTCTATTTATACTTGTAGACTCCTTAAGGATTACAGATAAGTCCCTATCAGATAATCTTCTCTTAAGGCTATCCAAATCCATTCCTAAGATAATCATATGGACGATTTAGCTATCCTAAATCTCTTAGAATTCGTCCATACCATATCCTAAATGGATTTACAGTCCAAAGTTTAACTATCAAACAATTGACAGTTTATACCCCTTTATTTAATTAATCTCTTTAAGTCACCAAATTAATTCTAATTAATTCTATGACTTATATTAATCAAATAACAATATATTATTCATTATATTATTCCCATAATATATTAATAATATTTACTCTCTCTTATTAAATCATCCTATCAAGTTGCTATGGTGAAGGCAACCCAAAAGGACTATGCACAACCGGATCAAATACTTGACTAATATAGTTACAGCCTTAGACACTATTCCAACAATTTGGCCTAAGGATCTGAAGTTTCGGCTTAAGAGCTTAAACCATTAAGTCATTATGTGGAATTGTTGAGCATCAGGTTTACGCCCCGCGTAGCCTTAGAGTACGCCCCACGTAGCGGGCCAGTGCCCCATTTTCTTTTTGTGAGCATTGCAGTACGCCCAGCATACCAGAGAGAGTACGCCCATCGTACTCTCCCTGATTGGACTTTCATTTTGGGCTTTTGAGTTTGGGCCATTTGTGGGTAGTTGGTTATTGGGCCAAATCTGGAAATTTATGGATAGAGTATTTTGGGCCCAATTATTGTTATGGACATTGGATCTAGGCCCATTTGGTGAGATGGGCCCAATTTGGTAAATTGGGCCAATATTGGACTTTGTATGAGATTTGGACTTTGGTCTTGGTTTGATAGGTGGATGTATGATTGGCCTAATGTTTATTTTGTTATGATGGTTAGTTCAGGTTTTGCGGTGAGTTGGTGATTCGAGAGTCTGCTTCTTCAGTTCAGAGTATCGGCATTCGCGAGGTGAGTTATCCTCACTATATCGACAGGGTCTAAGGCACCAAGGCCGGCCCTTTATCGGATTGAGATTTGGATATTTGTTGCTATGCTATTGCTTTGATATGTCTGCATCCTGGTAGCTAGGATGGTATACGTTAGAGACCTGGTTAAGGTCGGTTTCCGGATATGTAGGGTGATGCTATGCTAGTGACCGGTTAGGTCGGTATCCTGGTTAGGGTAATGATATGTTATGTGATCTGTTTGATCGACTTGTTGACTATGAACTGTTATATGATTGTATGCTATGTGCACATGGTTGTCTGGACTGGAGTTGGGTTGAGGCGGGTCCTGCTTTGTGCTGTAGGCTAAGATACCCAGGGCGGACCGGTTGTTCCGAAGGCCCAGCGAGCGGTTCGGATAGGCTGTAGGCCCCACGAGGGCAGACCAGACGTTCCGAGGCTCGGAGAGTGGACCAGGCCGACTGAAGGCCCGATGCGGGCGGACCAGTCATACTGTAGGCTCAGAGAGTGGACCAGGTGGGTTGAAGGCCCGGTGCGGGCGGACCAACCACACTGCAGACTCGAAGGACATGACTAGACACGGAGGGTGGACTGAAGGCCGATACGGCGGACCAGTCACACAATAGACCCGATATGCATGGCTGTTCTATGTTCTGTTATGTTATGTATGCTATTTATGTTATGGGCCGGAAGGCAATATGTTTTGGACCGGAAGGTCGTAGCCTGGAAGGGTGTATATGTGGTTGGTATTTTGGGGGTATCTCACTAAGCTTTCGGGCTTACAATTGTGGTTTAAACGTTTTTCAGGTTCTTCAGGAGACCATGACAAGGCGAAGGCGTGATCGTACCGCTCCTCGTGTTTATGTTTATGACATGGTTCTAGGAATACTCTGATAATAAATGTATTGAAAACCTTTTTGTAATAACATTATTAAAATGGGTTGTTTTTGAAAAGTTTAAATTTTGTTGAAATTTTTTGTCGTTACATATAGTGTGGGCCAACGATCCATGTTTCATTAGGATGGGCCAGTGTGATAGTCCATGGAGGTTTAGCCCATGGAGCCTAAGTAATATGAAAGTTCATGCTGCATTAGGGTTTGCATGGATGTAACCATAGCATTTGTAACATTATAAAAGTACACCCCTAGAGCCAAAATGGGTTGACCCATCATTCTAAGAGTTTGATAATAGATTTTGTGCTAACTAGCTTATTCTCTCAAGCCTATTCTTACATTTGGTGTTTGTGACACATTAAAGGCATCACACTTGAGGTGCTAAAGCTTTCAAGGACAAGAACTTCAAACTGCATAAGAGGTATTCATCAAACTATAAATTTTATAATGTATATCCTCTATTGTATGCTAGTTAGGATGTATGCTTTGGAAAATTTAAAATGCATGTATAATTTGAGAAAACATAGATCAAAAGCATCTAGGGTTGCATGTGCACCATAGGAGTGTTATAGTGCTTAAACCCAACAATTGTTTCGCTAGTAGTTTGGGGATTGATGGAGAGTTGTTTCAAGTCATTTTAGCATGGGCAAGTCATCGGGAAACTAGGTTACGATAAGTTATAGGTCTCAGAAGGAAGAAGTAGCTTACTAGGGTTGAAGGTTCGGGAGATAGAAGTTTCAGTTGCCGTGGGAAGGCCACTGATCATGCGGGGTGCTAGTTGTACCCTCAGTATGGCAGGTGTCAGTTCTCGTAAGAAACGTCAGTTGGTTCATGGCAAATCGAGGGAGCTGTAGACTTATCACATGAGTCATTTTGGGGTTAGGTGATTGTGGTAGACTTCAAGGATGAAGTCTAAAATAAGTGGGGGAGATTTGTAACGCCCGGTTCCTGGTAGGTATTTTAAATTAGAATTCTCATTAATGCCAAGGGACTCAACGAGTTGGAGGCCCAAAACTCGTCAAGTAGAAATGGGAATTTGGACACGGGTTAAGAAACCTACTCGACGGGCTGGGGAGCCCCAACTCGACGAGTAGGACTTCCAGAGTGAAACCCTAATATTCAGGGTTTGCACCCTATTTAAGGACCTTAACACCTCATTGTGGCCTCCCTCATCGCCCCTCTTAATCTATCAAACCCTAGTTCGTGAGCTTGAGCCCTCTTGAGTGGTAGGAGTGAAAAGAGAGTGATTCTTTGGTAAATTCTTAAAGGAATTGAAGTTGGGGGGGGGTGCTTGGTTGAAGGAAGAAGCTTTGGATCCAGGGTTTTCTCTACTAAGGCAACCATATTAAGGTATAAAGTCTATACCTTGACTATTCACTTGCGATATCTCTTCATGGAGGAGTTTAGGGATTTTAATAGCTTATTTTAGAACCATTCATGGATGCAAGCATGTATTGGAGTCATGGCTTTGGATCTAGAGCCTTTGAGAAACTCCATGGTATAAAAGTGCCAACTTTATGGCCATGGGATTCCCATGCAACTTGTGAACCACATTTTTCGGCCTTTTGAGCTAAATAACTCATCCATG
Source organism: Lactuca sativa (assembly GCF_002870075.4). Taxonomy (NCBI): domain Eukaryota; kingdom Viridiplantae; phylum Streptophyta; class Magnoliopsida; order Asterales; family Asteraceae; genus Lactuca; species Lactuca sativa. The sequence continues at coordinate 201,502,701 of NC_056627.2, read as the reverse complement.
GACGTAAAGTTAGTAACTTTACGTGATATATCGACTCTAGGGGACCAAATCTAGGGATTCGATGCACTGAGCCCAATAGAAAGTGACTTAATGGATATAGGCTATGGGGGACTCGACGAGTTGTTCATACAACTCGGCGAGGTGGGTCGTGGTTCCCCAACCTTTTTCTATTACTGAGTAAACTCGTTGAGTCTAGGAGATGACTCAGAGAGTTGGCCATGGTTTTGAGCTATGAAGATTGAGGAACTCGACAAGTTCAAAGACGGGCTCGACGAGTTGTGAGTGAATTGTCTCGACTCTGTTTAAAGGGGTACTCGACGAGTTCATCAAAGAACTGGACGAGTAGGATTGAGATTTCCAGAATTTCATGGATCAAGAACTCAACAAGTTGATAGACCAACTCGATGAGTTAAGTCAACCAGGATGTTGACTTTCACCAAAATGTTGACTTTGATGTTGACTTTGACCAAGGTTGACCGTTAGAGGGTTATGAAGTATGGAATGGGTGCTAGAAGGTAGTCTCATGTAAGGGTTGGGGCCCAATTTGGAAATTTGGGCCATTAATGTGCCATTGATTGGTTTTGGACTTAGGCCTTAGTTATGTATTTTGCTAGGCTAGGGGTAAAATGGTCATTTTACTCGAAGTATGGGTTATGCATTATGGTTAGGACCCAATTGCTAATTGGGGTGATATTGTGATATTGATAGCTTGAGGAGTCACCTGGAAGCAGTAAGGATTTCTTGCAGTGGACTTCAACAGTACAAGGTGAGTTACCTTCTAGTAGAAGTGGGTCTAAGGCACCAATACCAACCCACTAGTAGAGCTATAGTAGAGATGCTTGTCTTTGTGATAATTATCTGGTATGTCACTATCTATATGCTTTATGTTCTTGTATGTTGTGATGTTATGTGATAGTGGTAGGAGGAGTATGATAGACCCCAGTACTAGTCGATAGGGCTGAAGGGGTATCCCAGCACCTAGATAAGCTAGGTAGTATATGACTTATATGTTTATGGACTAGGGTGATGTTGGGTTTTGTGTACTATATAACTCATATGGTGCACATACAACCCTAATAGCTTTGGATCTAAGTTTTCTTTAGTTATCCATGCAACAAAAATTTCCAAAGCTAGAAACCTACAACTAACATACAATATTGGTAATTGAAGCATAAAAGTAAGTTAGAAGAATATCTCTTTTTTGTAGCTTTTAGGAATTGGTCTTTCAAGAGCCTATCACCTCAAGTGTGATGCCTCAAATGCTTATAAGAAACCAAGAACAAGAGGAGGAACTTGAGAGAGAAGTAAGGAGACATAATATCGGTTATGGTGCTCTTAGACTTATAGGGGCCGATTTTAGCATGCTAGTGATCATATTTATAGTTTGGAATCCTTAAGGTTTAAACTTGTAAACCTTAAGTCACTTGGAATTTTAATCCAATAACTTATTAGCCTCATGGACTAACTCTTCATGGATCCTCATAAATATTTAGTCAATTTCTAGTCAACACGGATCATTAGCCCAAACTATAAATATTACCGATTTACCTAATCAGTCCCTACAAATTTAATTTGTCTCTTTTGATCACTAAATTACTTCTAAATTAATTCTTGATCAATACTAATTAAATAATATGATTTCTCAATTAATATATTATACTTATAATATATTAATGAATTACAAATAACCCCTCTCTCAAATATTCATCCTATTAATGAACGAAGTAATTTTTCCATTACCTTACTTCATCAAAAGCTTCACCATTTCTTTTCATCTCGTTCGCCACTTTTTTCTAGCAAGTAACATAATCATCTAAGCTTTATGAAGTTTTCATCTTCAACGTTTCAAATTCAGCCCAGAGTGATTGGAGTCGTACCTTTTTTTCCTTTTCGGATCCTTGGAGCGATTTAGAACCTCCCAAGCTTTCTTCGATGTCTTTGCATCTGAAATTTTCTCAAAGGTTGATTCATCAACACCTTGGAAAATAAAAAATAGAGCTTTCTTATCTCTTTTTCCGGGACTCCTTTAACTTCGTCTTTTGAGCATCTGTTAAGCTGCTTCAGCAACTGCATTTGCCAGCTCAATGTATCCATCTTCTAATATATCCCAAATATCTTGAGAACCAGGTAACACCTTCATTTGAATACTCTAGTTCCTGTAATTTGTTGCCGACAATTTTGGTATTTTCGGCTGAATCATATTCATCATCGTCTCGTCGTTGAACAAAACCTCGACTCTGATACCACTTGTTGGTGGTTATAAAGAAACAAAGACGGTTGACTAAAATTACTCACACAAAACAACTTAATTATTTCAAACGAAAGCTACTGCTCTATTTTTATATCACTTACTTCAGTTTTGTCATACATCTCTTTTATATTTTTCTTAGAAACATTAGGTCCTTATATAGGAGCCAAAACTAAGGAAATACTTAACATAGAAGTAAACTTAAAGGTTAAGTAAAACTTAATAAGGACGTATTCTTAATAGATAAGTAAAACTTGATGGTTAAGAATACTTCATGACTAAGAAAACTTCATAGTGGACCCGTTCATAGCGAACCTGTTTACCGGTCATTTGGACCAGTTCGGATCGTGTGAACCGTTTTTTTTTTGTGCACGCTCTATGATTAACATTCCTGACATTTATTTTTAACTCCTTTCTGTTAGGGTTTGACTAGACTAAACTTAAAACATTTTTCACGATGCCCAATTAAAATAAATAGTATTTACCATATAATCCCTTCCTTGTCAAAGACGTAGACCCTAGCTTGTCTTCAACTCTACCTTCACGATCTTCCTCGGCGATCTGCATGGTAATATCTATCCCTAATCCACTCCCTATTGTTTTATTTTCAATCATTCTCTCATCGTTTTTCACTCTCCAAAGCATATCGTTCGTTTTTCTCATATAATACCTTGACCCCTCCTTGTTTGATCCCTACAAGCTAGCGTTTTGGGCGTGTTTTTTAAAGTATTAACTAGTGTTTAGTTTTTTCTTCAAGCCCTGATTTGAGGTTTAAGCTTGGTTTATGTGGGCCTAAATTTGGATTCATTGTTCTGTAGAAAAATAAAGAAAGAATAATTGATACGGATGATGTTGTTGGTGAGAAGTTTAATTTGGGAAGGAAGATTGGGAGAGGGAGCTTTCAGTGAAGTTTATGCAGGTGTTAATCTTTTAAGCGAGGAAGAAGTAGCTATTAAGCTGGTAATGATTTCAACCTCTATTTGTGAGATTAATTGATTGTTTCAGTTGATCTTCAAACAAAATTTTGTGAGCCCAAACTTATTTGTTTATTTGTACACTCTCTAGTAACCTGTTACAACGGAGCATCCTCAGCTGTATCATGAATCAGAAATATATAAACGTCTCCAAGGAGGAGGTTAATTTATCTCTCTCTTTATGTATTATATATTTGAATAGTTTGTGTTGATTATTATACATATTATCTGATATTGTGTTTGTTTAACTTTAATGAAGTGGGAATACCAATCCTCAAGTGGTTTGGAGTTGAGAGGGGGTACAATATAATGGTTATTGACCTTCTTGGACCAAACCTCCAAGAACTTCTGGACAGATGTGGTGGAACGTTCAGCTTGAAGACAGTTTTAATGCTTGCAAATCAACTAGTAAGTTGTGAAAGTTAAACATCGCATGGCATTAAAGAATTGGTTGTATTGTGTTTCGGTCTCTTCTTGTGGAAATAGACATATGCAACATCATTTTGTTCAGTCCTGTTTAACAAATGCAACATAATTTGAATTTTGAATCATATTTATGCCAACTTTTGCATTTAGAAGTAGTGGAGTGTATGCATGATAAGGGTGTTATTCACCGTGATATAAAGCTTGAAAATTTGTTAATGGGTTCGGGCAGCAATGTTTGTCAGGTAGCTGTTCAGTTATGTAAATATCTTATCATTGTTCCCTTTATAGCATGTGTTTTTTTTGAAGAAAAAAGAATCATATAAGCCATTGTTGCACGACCAATTTCATACCACAATTTGTGCAAAAATTGCTGGTAGTTCATATAGCCTCATGTTTTAGCTTGTATTAGAATGCTTGATTTCAGAGTAATTGGTGCATGATATATTGTTTTAGATGAAATTATAAATTGAATTTAATGTATGTTCGCAAGAATATCTATATTGGAGTGATGTTACGATAAATTAACGTTTCATATGGCAGGTGTACATTACATATTTTGGCCTTGCAAAACTTTATATGGATCCTGAGACAGATGAACACATATCATATAGGTATTTTCTAAGTCCTATTTATTCTTGATTAAAAGATTGGGTTAAATGAAAGAAATAGCAATTTGATTTGCTTATTATAACATCTTTCTTACATTTCTTCTTGTGCTTTGAAAATTATAATTACAAAAATGCATTGGAATACAAGGCTTTTTACATTGCTTTAATACCTTAATAAGACAAAAAATTTCAAAGTTTAGTACTCTATCAAGAAAAAAAATGTAATTAGAATGCTATAAATAGGTGTATAATACCTTAATAAGACAAAAAAAATGGAAGTAGAGTGTTGTGATGGAAATAAATGAAAGTAGGATGGAGAAAGTAATCTGCTATTTCTTGCATATATAAGTTTTTAATCATGGGTCAAACAGTTTAAAACTTTAAAACTTGACCAAAATGTATTCAAGTGTTTTGAAATCGCTTTCTATTTATAGTTTTTGTAGGCAAGTTTGTCACATTTTCAATTGTAGCCATTTTAATGTTTTGCAGGGAACATAAAAGTTTCGTAGGCACTCATCGCTATGCGAGTCTGTATACACACTGTGGTGTCGGTGAGCTGTTCATCTTATTAGTTTTTTATTTTTATTTTTTATAAGAAATTTTTTAATGAGATCGAATTTGATGCTTTTTTTATATGACCTTGCAGAGCAAAGTAGACGTGTTGATGTAGAGTCTCTTGGTTATGTTCTTGTGTATTTCCTAAAAGGAAGGTTAGATCAAATAAAGTCTGTTGATGGTTTTGTTTATTGTAATTTTGGTTGTGTGGTCTAATTGTGTCCATGGCTTAAGTCTTCCATGGCAGGGAATTAGTGTAGGAAGCAACGAAGAGGAGTTAAATCATAAACTAATGATTAAGAAGTTTAACACTAAACCTGAGGTAATGTTGGCTCTTCTGTTTCAACAACATGTAAGAAATAAAGAAGTATGATATTGAATTTTTAATCAGGAAAGAAAGCTGCAAGACAAGTTTTTTAAAGATTTATTGATGAATAACAAAAGGGCACAAGTCCTTTTATTTTTGTAACACACTAGAGATTTAGAATGGAATTAGGACACATGTAATTGAATGAATGATTTAAAGGTTGAAAGTTATAATTGGTAGAAATATGCAAGGATCTCCTAATAGTAATTGGTCAGTTTATTTCTTAGTTATTTGAATAATCAGAATTTGGGTACCTGTGTACAATATAACTAATAATCTAGCATTTAATTAAATTCTATTTGTGACCGAATTTTGTCAAATAGGAGCTATGTGAATCATGTCCACCCGAGTTTGCAGCATGGGTCAAGTGTATGCGACTTACACTCTTTAGTGAAATGCCCTCCTATATTTATTTGATGGCTATTACCCAACGACTCTTTAAGTCTAAAGGTTAAACCTCATAATCCAATTTTATAAACTTTAATCCACAAATGCCTTTCGGTTTCATATAATAATATTGATACCTGCAGGCTATAAGTTCGATTATGTATATGATTGGAGCATATCTCCAAAGGACAAGTTAGTACAAAACCGCTTGTTTTTATTTTTATTTTTATTGTTTTATGATCAATATCACAAGCAAATTTTTTGCTTTGTTTTTGCAGCATCAAGTTGGGAGCACCAGCTGAAAAACCAATAAGAATTTTGGGTATTGCTTATAAATGATCTACAAATGCTCTAAGAAAATGGGTGAATTTAGAGCAAATGTTGAAAACCACAACCTATTAGTATTACCGAATAAACAATTATAGTAATTTTGACCCTCTCATAACAAAAATCCCAAAATTAAACACAAAACTTTTATAAAGCCTCCTCCCAATATTGGGAAAAACCCCTCTTAAAGGCCTCTTATAATGACAACCTATTATAGGGCCAACTAGTAATAATATCTTTTTTCGTGCAGCTACTCAAGATACCCATGATACAGTAGAAGCGTTTTCCAGAACCAGGATTTCCGATGATGTACCTTCATCAAAAGATGTGGTAAATTTATCTCTTTTCAACACTCAAGAAACAGAATGTGTTACGAATATAGCATTGACTTGTTGAATTCTTTATCCATAGCAACCCGATCCTGAAAATGAAAATCCCAATCCCTGGCAGATAGTTGGTGGACGGCGAAGGCAAAGGCACCACGAGTCGAGCGGTGGTGGACATGGAGTTGCTATGTTTAGGAAGTCAAAGAATCATAATTTTATTTAAGGAAATTATTATTTTGTAGAATTTTCCATGTTTTTGATGTTGCGTATCTTGTAACAATGGTGATATATAAGAAACTAAGTGTGAGACCGATGTATTAAATGAGTTTATTTAAAAGAAAAATTAAATATAAAATTCTAAACATTTGAAAAGTTTGAATTTACAAGAAATTGAAAAAAAAGTATATTGAATTATTAAAATTGAAGTGTTTTTTTCTCTTTTAAATATGAACACATAATTTAAGCAAATAAACAAAAGAAACTAATGAACCTTTAATTTTGTGATTAGAAGGAAAGTCCATTAATAAAGTTGATATGCATTTATTATTATTTATCACATTTAAATACTATGTGGAATTTAATAAAATGAAAAACCATAAAATGACATATGGAAAAAAAAATGAAAATAATAAGAAAAAAAATGTGTCATAATGCATTAGAAGATGAAAAATGAAAAAATCATTTTTATTTATTAGGGAGGATTGATAATGACTGTTGGCTTTTGATATGTTTAAGGTTTATAAACATTTTATGTATGTAGTTTATAAACATAGCGTAAGTGGAATTTGAGGAAAAAAAAAAGCATAACCAAAAACAATTTTATTATTAAGTAGTTGTAACCTTCACACAAAAATCATCGTGTAGACTCCTCTATTTTATTAACATATATACATAATCTTGATTTCAATAATCTTTTCTTCTACTAAGGCATCAAATCTGCCATTGGAAACTCCAAATTTGATTTCTTTTAATTTTGATCCCCATTAAAACAGTTAGGATTTTTAACGGGAATGTTTCAGTTACTGCAAACTTCCATATTCATACCCAAATAACCTAAATAGAGACCAAACAACTTCAATCTAATATCTTTTGAACCACTTTACTCAGAGTTCTTCAATAATCTCATAACCAAATCCCTTGGTTATGACTAATATTCACCAAATTCCAAACTTCAATTGGGAACTTACATTTAAAAAATAGATGGCAATGAGAGTCCACCTGGTCTTTACTTTACGGTAAGCACATTATATATCATTAGAAGGCTTCCATTTTTTTTCATGGGAAAATTTGTGACATGACCAAAAAAAGGTGGTGTTTGAAAAAAAAATGACCAAGAAAATGTCCACGATTTCTATAGAGAGGGTCTCTGCGGAACTTGTTAACCTCTAAGTAAGAGGAAAATCTTTGAGGAAATGACATGGTAGGGATAAAGTTGTAAGAGCACAAAAAAAAATTAAGCAAATTGATAGTTTATGCGGATTTGAAGAGGGAGGGCTGCGGACGAAATGAGGGTCGGTAAGGAACAAGGTAAACGAAGGAAGAAACGAGGTGGAAATCGATCAAAATTAATCGAAACGAAAGTTGGAAATCGATCAACATGGTAAGGTGAGCACAGAAGAGCAGCAACTAAACAAAGACGTGTTATCAGATGGCTATGGAACTCATCTAAATTCATCATCTTCCTTTGAAATGCTATGAAACCCTAGCTTATAAACTATCTTAGAAACATAGTTTTATAGTTTAAATTGTTATATTTACTTAATGATATGTGCGAAATGGTGATACCCTGTTATATTAAGAAGAAGACAGTTACGAAAATCATTTTTAGGTCATGGTTAAGCGAAGAACAATTCCTCAGAGACATATGTTTGAATAACAGATCTGCAGAGGGCTCTGTGGATCCTCTTAGCCCTCTGTGGAAGTCGTGATTTTAAAAAAAAATGCAGTTGAGGCATGGAAATTTTGATTTTTTTTTAAATAATAGATCAAAGTGCTTTAATTTTTTCATATACTGTGATATTTATCTCGGATTAGTAGTAAGTATATACGTGTGATCGTCTAAAATTTTAACAATATATATATATATATATATATATATATATATATATATATATATATATATATATATATATATATATATATATATATACACACACACACACACATATATTGTCTTATGTAGCATAGTATGCGTGGATGGGCTGCACAAGTAACTTTTAGAGGGGTGGTGGGGACAGTCTTGAGGAAGTTCATTCCAAGACTAAATACTAGGTGGATGGAATTATCTCAAGAGACACCATTTGGGATATTCATCGGTATTCCCATCCTGAATGGTAACTTGATGCTCTGTCATTTAATGATGTTACATGAGGAGGGTCATAGAATATGGTGAAACTAAATTTTGTGTGATAAGCGGGTTGAGATTTGGACCTTATGTCGATGTAATAAATACAAAATTTGACACAAATTTTTATCATAGAATCGATTATTACCAAATGTCACAAATGAAGATCTGCGTCGACTGAAAGATATAGAAGACTCCATAAAAGCATTATAGAGGTTTTGATATCCATTGGGAATTTTGGGCAAGGTAACTTGGTATGTATGGGAGTGGGTGGTTGGACTCTCTATATTATTTCATAGCACAAAACGTTTTGGATAATTAATTATACAAAATGTAACAATTTATCTTATAACACACAACATTTGATAATATGCACGTCGTTGCTCAAGGAAATCAGTCATGTGACTGCTAGGTGGATGATTATTAATCATCAAGGCACCACTATGGATGCTTGTAAAGAATTTTATTTGAGGAATATAGCAGCAGGGAAATTTTGTGGACCTCATTGGAAGGATGTTGATCGGGTTAGTATATTTTTTATATATCATGTAATTTTAATTTTTATGTAGGTTTTAGTTCCCATGAACGTTAGGAATTTTCATTGGTTTTTAGCCGAGTTAAATCTCATTACCTAGAAAGTGACCATATACGATTCAACCAAATGGTGTGTTACTTTGTAGAATATGGGAATAACTGTTGTTTCAAAAACTTGGGTGATAGTATTTTAAGTGAACTAGACAAAATTTCATGGTGACGGCATTTTCTCGAATGGCAGAAACCTAGTTTGGTGGAATTTGTTGAAGCTGAAAATGTACCGCAGCAGGAAGAAGAGGCAACTAGAGCAGACTGTGGAGTATTTGTGTGTATGTTCATGGAAATTCTTGCATCGGGTGTGGCAGTGGAGACACACCGGTCACCTAGAGATACGGGATTTAATTACAGAAATAGGATTGCATAAATTATTTGGGCAACTAGAGGTTGATTGTGTACTATGATATATTAGACACTTCAGGATTACGACCCGGGTGGACAAGTTGGCCTATCGTTTGGAGCTGCCGGATGACCTTAGCCAGATTCACAACACCTTCCATTTGTCACAGCTTTGGAAGTGTGTCACCAACAAGGCCGTGGTCGTTTCTTTGGACGACATTCAAGTGGATGAGAGCCTAAACTACACTGAGAGGCCCGTTGCGATTTTAGATAGGAGGACCAAGGTTCTTCAGAACAAGGAAGTGAAGCTAGTAAAGGTGCAATGGTAGTGTAACATTTTGTTTAAATTAATTAAAATAATTAATAAATACGGAGCCCCAAGATGTAAATTTATAATTTATATTATTTTATAATAGCCCAAAAAACAAATAATATTTGGCGGGGTGTTGGCTTCGGGAAGCCAAATGACAAGAATTGAATTTTCGGGGGTTAAAGTGTAGTTTCGGGGTTTATTTTTCAAAGGATTTTAGAAGCCAGGGGGTGCTTGGTATCATTTGGATTTAATATGAAAGGATTTTGGATGGCTGAGGCTAAAATGGTAAGTTATGTACCTAAGCTGAAAAGAATTTGTCATGGAGGGGTTATATGGTAACTTCTGGGACTTAAATTGTCATGAGTTTTAGAGGCCAGGGACTGATTGGTATTTTTTGGACTTGTGTTGAAAGGAATTTTGTAGAGCAGGGGCTGTAGTGTAAATATTGAACTTTATCTGCATTAAATTATGGAGCCGGGGGCCAAACTTATAAAAAGGTGTTATAGTTTCGTTTGGAACACGAGACTTAATTAAATCTGGCTCCCTTCCCCCGTCACCTTCTTCCTATTCATTTAAAAACAAAGCATAACAAGCCCTAACCCTAAACCTCCAGCCGCCATCTCCATTCTCCATCGTCCAACCGCCACCTCCTTTCCTCATTTCGCTGCTCCGATCAATCAAGGTCACCGACGAACTTTGCTGCCGTCGAAAACGTCATTTGCCACTGTTTCATTGCCGACGTCAACGACGACTCGTGGCTGAAGTTGCTGCCGTTCGTGGTTAGCGAAGAACAAGAACTGATAGTGTGAACCACCAGGATTGTTGCCCCGTGGCGCTGAAATGGTGAAGGCATAGTCGTTGCTGCCCATTTTCGTTGAAGATCAAGATGTCGTCACAAATGCTCTTCTGCAACCGTGAAATGGTGTCTGAGCTCGTGGACTCATGAAGCGGATTCGTCGTGTGGGTGTAGCAGGGAAGTAACGCCGGTGTGGGCAGCTGCTAAACGCCATGACCGCCGCTATGTTGTTGTTGCTGCCGGAAAAACCCAAGAAAAATCACCATGGCTGCCGGCCATGGTAGTTGTCGCCTCAAGGACATCCATGGCGGGTGCGTATGCTGCTGTATGGTGTAGATTTCGTGTGTGGGTGATTGTTTTAGCCAGAATCACAAGAGGGCCACCACCACCACCACCTGCCACCACAAGGGTGGTTGTGGGTGTGTATTAATTATGTTATTTTGAGTGTGTGTGTTCATTGTAATATTTTTGTAATCATTCCGTAATAATCAATAGAAAAATCCATAATCATCACCGTGAGGTGGCGGCTGTCGCCTCCTGCCGCCACCGGCCGCCGTGTTGGGTGGCGGTGTGTCCCTCATTTGCGTTTGACTCGTTTGGGGATGCTTGGACAAAGTGGGCCCAATGAAACACTAATGGGTCCAATGAAGCCCTAATTGACCTAAACGGCCAACTGTTTGATTAATGGGCTATTATTTGAGTTGGAAACCCTAATTAGGGTTTGGAAAACCCTAATGCCTTGAAACCCTAACTTTGGGATTGATCGGGACCGTACGAGAATTAATTATTAAACCTAAAATGGTAATTAATAATCATTGGCAAATTAACAAAAGGCAATATCGGGCTTAATAGATTAAGTCCTTAATGGGTTAAGTAGGAATACTTAACCCTAATTGTCATTTCATGTGAAAACCCTAATTTCACTTGGGCTTTTCTTTTGGACCTTGGTGATTGGGTTACTGATGGGCTTTCCAAGAATAGGTAAATGGACTAAATAATTGTATGGGTTTTAGGATAAGGCCCATATGAGAGTCTTGGGCCCAATTTGGAAAATTGGGTCATATATGGGCCATAATTGGGCCTTTATGATTATGTGATATTGGGCCATGGGAATACCAAGAGTTTGGACTAGAATAATTGGATGGGCCTTAAGGAAATACCATGTAGTGGTTTGGGCCCAATTTAGAAAATTGGGCCATATGTTGGGCTTTAGTCCATTGGTTGACTATTGGGCCTTTGGAGCGTGAGTTGGAGCTTGGGCTTGGAACCCAATTATTAATTGGGTGTCGCTTGATGTTGATAGCTTGGGAATCTGTCAACAAACAGTTGGAGTTTTATACGTGGGACTTCAGCAGTGTGAGGTGAGTTTTCCTCACTATACTCAAGGGTCTAAGGCACCACGGTCGGCCCTTTTGGATTGTTATCCTAATATGTTATGCTAGTATGATCTGTTAGATCGGTATCCTGGTAGATAGGATGGTATATGCTATTATGATCTGTTAAATCAGTATCCTGGTAGACAGGATGTTATTGTGCTACTATGATCAGTTAGATCGGTTTATCTGTCTATAGATTGTTATGTGATTATTTGTTATATGTGTACATGTTTGATTGGTGGTTGAGGCATATCTTCTTTGTGCAAAAGCCAATAGACCTGGGCATTCCAACCTGTTGGTTATGGGCATTGAGTATTCCATCCCGAGGATGATTGGACTCGTAGTATGTGGGAATTCCAACCCAATGGTTGTGGGCTGTGAGTATTCCATCCCGAGGATGAATAGACTCGTAGTATGTGGGCATTCCAAGCTGATGGTTGTGGGTCGTGAGTATTCCATCCCTAGGATGATTAAACTCGTAGTACGTGGGCATTCCAACCTAATGGTTGTGGGCCGTGAGTATTCCATCTGTAGGATGATTGGACTCGTACTATGTGGTCATTCCAACATGTTGGTTGTGGGCCTGGGGTATTCCATCCCGGGGATGATTGGACCCATAGTATGTTGGCATTCTAACCGGATGGTTGAGGGCCTGGGGTATTCCAACCCGATGGTTGACTGGACCCACAGTATGTTGTTTGTGATTATATGCGTATTGTTGTGTGTATGGGTATTTTGGGGAAACTTACTAAGCCTCGGGCTTACAGTTTCATTTTTTTGTTTCAAGTACATCAGGTGATCACGGAAAGGCAAAGGTGTGATCTTACAGCTCTTCACATTTGTGTTTATGTTTTCGGAATAATCTGATATTATACATTTTGAAAACAAATTTTGTAATGATTAATGGTTTTGAAATGTTTTTAAAAGTTTAAATTTTGCATGATTTTTATGAGTGTTATAGGCAGCACCGAAGGGGCTCCCAATGGACATAGGAGCTGGAGAACGAGATGCAGGAGCATTACCCCGATCTAATTGCATATATGTGTTGGAATAATGTCTAAGGCTGCAACTATATTAGGCAAGTATTTGACCCGGTTGTGCATGGTCCTTTGGGTTGCCTTCACCATAGCAACTTGATAAGATGATTTATTAAGAGAGAATAAATATTATTAATATATTATGGGAATAATATAAAGAATAATAATATTGTTATTTGATTAATATAAGTCATAGAATTAATTGGAATTAATTTGGTGACTTAAAGAGATTAATTAAATATGAGGGTATAAATTGTCAATTGATTGATAGTTAAACTTTAGACTGTAAATCCATATTGATATGTATTGGACGGATTCTAGAAGCTATGGATTGCTTCAAATCGTCCAAAGGGTTATCTAAGGAATGGATTTTGGATAACTTTAAGAGAAGATTATCCAATTAGGGTTTAGATTGTAACCCTTAAGGAGTCTACAAGTATAAATAGACCCTATGGGAAAGGGAAATCGACACTTCATAAAAATTATAGAAACCCTGGCCGATTTCCTCCCCTCTCCTCTCTCCCACATCATCCTCCTTGCTATTTGGTGTTTGTAAGCCATTAGAGGAGTGATAATTGTGACTCTAGAAGCTCCAAGACAACAAGATCAACAAGGAATTCAAAGGTATGATTCTAGATCTATTTCAATATTGTTATTACACCTAAATAGTCATTAGAAGTCTTGGATTCAAAGCATGTTTAATTAGAAAGCCTAGATCCAAGCATTAGGGTTTTGCATGCGCACATAGGAAAGTTCTTATGGCTAAAACCCATCAGTGGTATCAGAGCCTAGCTTGGTTTTCATTAAATTGTTGCTTAATTATCTGAAACTAAACTGCAAAATTCGAATTTTGTGTTTCTGAGTCATGGACTCGGCGAGTTCCATAGTGGACTCGGCGAGTTGGCCTGACTCGGCGAGTCCCTTGGTGCACTCGGCGAGTCCAAGCGTCAGAAATGGCCAGATTCGGGATTTCTTCATGATTATGTTATGGAAACTTACCTTAATCATATTAGATCAACCTTAATCCGATTTTTTGATATATATGACTATTATCTTGATCTAATTAAAGATATTTATCAACTAATAAAATATTTAATTTCCTTATATGATAATTAATTAATTATTTTGATTATTTTGGTAATTATCTTGAAAGAAATCTTGAATAAATCAAATATAGATAATTAGGAAATTAATTGTTAATTGAAATTATTTGTTATTTGATCCTCCATGTTTTAAATGTTTAAAACTTGTCCTCAAGTTTTGAAATTTATATTTTGTGATTAAAAGTTTTAATTTAGACAATTTAAATTTCAAACCCTATATTTTAAAATGTTTAAAATACAACCCTATACAAATATAATATTACAAGATTAATATATATATATATATATATATATATATATATATATATATATATATATATATATATATGTATGTATGTATGTATAACTAAAATGCTAGTCTTACCGTTAGTAGGCCTCATTCACGAAGCCGATCTATAAGGTGGGTATAAGGTTGCGACCTATAAAATGGCGCTTAATGGGTGTACACTCACACCCATCGCTTGCTTGATCAGTGGAGGGTCGTTAGCCGAACGGGTAGGATAGGGCAACCTCATCCTCTCATTAAAAGTATAATAAGAAATACAAAGTAACTACATGTTTTCTAAAATTTTCCAAATCTTAGTTACTTTAGGAAAAGTGAATTGATGCAATCCCATGAAATTACACTTTGCACCCTTGCTAAGAAGTTAGTGGAGCGTGTGTGGTTTACCGGCACACTAATTGGTTCTAAGCAAAGGTGGCAAAGGGTGATTCATTGTTTATCATAGTTCGATGGAGCGTGTGTGGTTTACCGGCACGTCGAATAGGTGATCGTTACAATGAAGGCATCATGTGAATTTGCATGGTAATTCACACCCGCTTTGTGATCCTCGGTATCCCAGTCACAAACTAGAGGGGCATATCGAGATTTAAACATGCCATTGAATAGTTTTCAATGAATCTCATCCGAACCTAGGAATTCTCAATACATTTAGGACTAATAGTTAGGTTTTATGGTGGAGAATTAGTGAATCGTCATTCACTTACCTTCAATTTATTTGCATGTTAGATTACGGCATTCCTTTTCTAATATGTAAATGTTGTTGTTGGATCCTAGCCCTAATTTTTCTTATTGGGTGATAATTAGGGATTCATATTCTAATCTATCTTTGTCCTTTCTATTTGTAGATGTCGAACGCAAACAACGCTGCTGCTAGTTCTTTCACGTTGATAAGCCTTTGCCAAAAGGTCACCTTCAATGGAACGAACTTTAGCAAATGGATAAGATACATTCGCACCATTGCTCGCTATGAGGATAAGGAGTATGTCCTCGATGAGAAGCTCGAGAAAATCAACCCTGAAATTGCTACTCCGGCTGAAATTACCGCTTTTGAAACTCATGAGCGAGATGCAACGAAGGTACATTGCATCATGATAGACACCATGAACTCCGAATTCCAAAAGTCCTACGAGGACATGTACCCGTACGAGATGCATCAAGACTTATTCGAGAGATACCACCAAAACGCGAGACAAGAGCGTTATGAGATTTTCACTAACATGATTTCCGCTAAGATGGGTCATGGAGAGTCTCTTTCCGTGCAACTGCAAAAGATGCAAAGGTATGTCGACCGCCTTCGCAAGTTAAATGTTGACTTTGGGGAAGACTTGGCGATCGACATGGTGCTTCACTCTTTGCCTCCGATGTACAATCAATTTAGGATGACCTACCACATGAACAAAGAGGAGGTCACCCTAAGCAAACTCCAAGGTCTCTTGAGGGTCGCTGAGAGCAACTTCAAAGACAAGTCTGTTGCACCAACTCCCAATCCACCCGGTGCTCCTGTCTTGGCTATTGGTCAAGGAAAGGGAAAGAAGAGGAAGGCTTCGTCTAAGAACTATCGGAAGGTTAAAGCCCGAGATGGTGCCTCTTCTAGTGGGACCAAAGTTGATCCCGCTAAGCCCTGCCCTAACCCTAAGGAGGCAGAGTGCCACCACTGCCACAAGATAGGACATTGGAAGAGAAGCTGCCCAGAATACCTGCAAGCCATCAAGGAAGGAAAGATCAAGCCATCTTTCGCAGGTATATATACAATTAAATCTAACGATTCTAATCATGCTATTTCTTGGGTTCTTGATACCGGTTGTGGTTACCACATTTGTTCTAATGTGCAGGGACTAAGAAGAAGTAGGGATGTGGAGCAAGGAAGAATCAATCTAATCATGGGGAACAGAAGATCGTCGCCTGTGACCAAGAGTGTATTGTTTAGTGCTTAGGAATAATTTATATTTAGATTTGAACAATTGTTGGTATTCGCCAGAAATGGCTAGAAACATCATTTCATTTCATGGTTTATATAAACAAGGTTTTAGATTTTCTTTTAATAATGAGAATGGTTCTATTTTGGCTTATCTAAATGGTGTCTTTTACTTTGAAGCTATACCATGTAATGGAATTTATGAAACTGTTATGATTGTTGATAACTTAGGAAATGATGTTTTGAACATAGATTCTTCCACTAGTATGGATAAAGCATCCTTGTGGCATTGTCGTCTTGGACATGTCAACAAGAAACGCATAGCCCAACTCCAAAAGGATGGAGTGTTGGAGTCATTCGACCTTAGGGAAGATGACACGTGCAAATCTTGTTTACTTGGAAAGATGACTAAATCACCCTTCACGAGTACGTGTGAAAGGGGTGAGAGTCTATTGGACCTAATACATACTGATGTATGTGGACCGTTTAGATCAACCACGAAGGATGGGAACCGCTTCTACGTGACTTTTACCGATGATTATAGTAGATATGGGTATATCTATTTAATCAAGCAAAAGTCAGAAACTTTTGAAAAGTTCAAAGAGTTCAAGAATGAAGTGGAGAATCAATTGGGCAGGAAAATCAAGATGCTTCGATCCGATCGAGGAGGAGAGTACCTAAGTCTTGAATTCCACGATTATCTCAAGGAGTGTGGAATAGTTTCGCAATTGACGCCTCCTAGGACACCACAGTTGAATGGTGTGGCAGAAAGGCGTAATCGAACCTTATTAGATATGGTTCGCTCTATGATGAGTCGTGCTTCACTATCAATCTCTTTTTGGGGTTATGCCTTAGAGACAGCCGCCCATATCCTTAACCGAGTCCCTACTAAGAAGGTTGCCAAAACACCTCACGAGATGTGGACAAAGAAAGCTCCCTCGTTAGCACACATCAAGGTTTGGGGTTGCGAGGTTTTCGTAAGACGAGACACTCACGACAAGCTCGAACCTCGTAGTGAGCGATGTATTTTCATCGGCTACCCACAGAAATCCTTTGGATATCTCTTCTATAGACCGAAGGACAATGTTGTCTTCGTTGCGAGAAGAGGAGTTTTTCGAGAGTGAGAACTCATAAGCCAAGGAGATAGTGGGAGGCAAATCGAACTTGAAGAGATTCAAGAGTCGATAGATGAAGGAACCTCTACCGCTGACACTCAACCCGAGGAGGAAACTCCGGTTGAACTGATTGACGAATCCTTACCTCTTAGACGTTCCGATAGAGTTAGAGTTCTACCCCAGTTTTATGGTTTTCATATTACTACCGAAGGGGACACGTATATTAGTGATGGTACACTAATAAATCTTGATGAACCTAATAGCTATAAGGAAGCCATGGCAGGCCCGGAGTCTGCAAAATGGAAAGAGGCAATGGATAACGAGATCCAATCCATGCATGATAACCAAGTTTGGAATTTGGTTGATAATGTGCCCGGACGTAAGACCGTTGGGTGCAAATGGATCTTCAAGAAGAAGACCGACGTGGATGGGAACGTACACACATATAAAGCGCGATTGGTTGCGAAGGGCTTTACTCAAACTCCCGGAGTTGACTATGATGAGACCTTCTCACCAGTTGCGAAGATAAAATCTATTAGAATGATGCTAGCGATTGCCGCATTTCATGATTATGAGATTTGGCAAATGGATGTCAAGACCGCTTTCCTTAACGGAAAGTTGGTTGAGGATGTTTACATGGCTCAGCCAGAGGGGTTTGTGGATCCGAAGCATCCGAATAGAGTGTGTAAGCTTGAGAAGTCCATTTATGGACTTAAGCAAGCGTCTCGCAGATGGAATCTTTGCTTCGATGAGAAAGTCAAAGAGTTTGGATTTGTACGAAGCGAAGATGAATCTTGTGTATATGTCAAAGCCAGTGGGAGTATAGTAAGCTTCCTCGTTCTATATGTCGATGACATATTACTCATAGGAAACAACATCCCGACTCTGCAGGATGTTAAGTCCTGGATTGGGGAGTGCTTCGCTATGAAGGACCTCGGAGAGGCTTCTTACATTTTGGGAATAAGGATAGTAAGAGAAAGAAGTAAGAGACTAATTGGACTTAGTCAGAACACTTACTTAGAGAAGGTACTAAAACGTTTTAGTATGGAAAACTCGAAGAAGGGAGAATTACCGATACAAAGTAATGCCAAGTTGAGTAAGACTCAAAGTCCGAGTACCGAAGCTGAGGTAGCAGAAATGAGCCGAATACCATACGCTTCCGCAGTTGGCTCATTCATGTACGCTATGAATTGTACTCGCCCTGATGTAGCCTTCGCTTTGAGCATGGTTAGTAGATATCAAGGGAACCCTGGCAGAGCCCATTGGATTGCAGTGAAAAATATCCTTAAGTACCTTCGGAAGATGAAGGAATGGTTCTTAGTCCTCGGAGGGAGTGATGACTTGAAGGTGCGAGGGTATAGTGACGCCAGTTTTCCGACCGACAGGGACAACTACTGCTCGCAGTCGGGCTGGGTCTTTACCCTGAATGGAGGAGTAGTGACATGGAAGAGTTCCAAGCAGGAAACCGTAGCTGATTCAACGTGCGAATCAGAGTACATTGCAGTGAGCGAAGCGTTGAAGGAGGCAATATGGCTAAAGAACTTCATCGGTGATCTTGGAGTTGTACCTACCATAAAGGAGCCCATGGAGATTTTCTGTGATAATGAAGGAGCGGTTGCCTTGACCAAGGAACTGAGGGATCATGGTAGATCACGACATATCGACATAAAATATCACTTTATTAGACATAGTGTAGAAGAAGGACAACTCGTAGTGATGAGGATATCATCAGAAGATAACCCAGCAGATCCGCTTACGAAGGGACTGAGTAGGGTTAAGCACTTGCAGCATGCTAGGAGTATTGGGCTGAAGGATGATATTAGCGTAGATTAGATAGTATTAGAAACGTGTAATAGATAAATGTAATTAACATTTGATGATTAAATAAAGGAGTTTATTTATGAGTAATGTTACTATCTTATGTTAATTGTTTCACTTTGCATGTTTTGACTTCCAGAATAATTGAGTTTATTAGGAATAATCCAATTGTTCAAATTGTCCACAATCGTTCATATGTTGGAAGTAGATATGAATGAAGATTGTCGTGAATCGGTGTGTAGATTGTCTAAATGGTGTTAGACATAGCAAAGGGTTGCTGCAACGTTCATGAGTGCTTATGAACTGGTTTTGAGCATTGGAATAAACCCGCGCTTGCTGGAATCACCGTATGGAATATGATATATATGAGGTGATCGCAAGACGATAATATCATATAGTCTTAAAACCTAGATATATGGTTTATTATTTGCTAATTGATTGTACATTGATAATGCGAAAACGCATTGGTAACTCAATGTTATAAAACGCATTGTTGTGTATAGTTGATTATTGAATAAGTAAATGCATATAAGTCGAAGTTTATCTGTAAATTTTATCCTAAGAGGGTAGAAGAGATATCTCGGCCGCTCGATGATTTGATTTGACTTATGTGTCGGGCCCGGTCAGAACTGAATTGATGTGTTCGATTAAGTTCTATGTCGAATAAATCAGAGATCGAGAAACCTAAATGCTTGACTAACCATTCCATAGGATTGTTAACATGATATCTAACAGAGAACTGTACGATCCCTTATCTAAAGGACAAGATTGATTATATCAGAGTTTGACAGCGTCTTTGAGAGCTACGATTGCAAATCGAATTGTACTTGTGCATATAGTTACTAGACTTATCCAAGTGGGAGACTGTTGGAATAGTGTCTAAGGCTGCAACTATATTAGGCAAGTATTTGACCCGGTTGTGCATGGTCCTTTTGGGTTGCCTTCACCATAGCAACTTGATAGGATGATTTATTAAGAGAGAATAAATATTATTAATATATTATGGGAATAATATAAAGAATAATAATATTGTTATTTGATTAATATAAGTCATAGAATTAATTGGAATTAATTTGGCGACTTAAAGAGATTAATTAAATAAGAGGGTATAAACTGTAAATTGATTGATAGTTAAACTTTAGAATGTAAATCCATATTGATATGTATTGGACGGATTCTAGAAGCTATGGATTGCTTCAAATCATCCAAAGGGTTATCTAAGGAATGGATTTTGGATAGCTTTAAGAGAAGATTATCCAATTAGGGTTTAGATTGTAACCCTTAAGGAGTCTACAAGTATAAATAGACCCTATGGGAAAGGGAAATCGACACTTCATAAAAAGTATAGAAACCCTGGCCGATTTCCTCCCCTCTCCTCTCTCCCAAATCATCCTCCTTGCTATTTGGTGTTTGTAAGCCATTAGAGGAGTGACAATTGTGACTCTAGAAGCTCCAAGACAACAAGATCAACAAGGAATTCAAAGGTATGATTTTAGATCTGTTTCAATATTGTTATTACACCTAAATAGTCATTAGAAGTCTTGGATTCAAAGCATGTTTAATTAGAAAGCCTAGATCCAAGCATTAGGGTTTTGCATGCGCACATAGGAAAGTTCTTATGGCTAAAACCCATCAATATGGACTTCGAGGACGAAGTCTAGTCCAAGTGTGGGAGAGTTGTAACACTCCAATTCAGGTATTACTCTTTAGACCCTTGAAAAGGAAAACATTGCATAAAAGTCCCTTAGTACGCGGGGCGTACTCCAGCAGTACGCTTAGCGTACTAAGGATGCATGATCATGGAAGGTGGCCACATACACAGGGCGTACGTATAGGTATGCGGGGCTTACGCGACAGAGGGCCAAAACCCTAATTCTCAAACATGACACCTATTTAAACACCCTTAAGCCTCTTAGACCAAACCCTAGTCAGCCTCCATAGTCTTATTTCGCCCTTCTACACCAGAGATACCTTGTAAGAGTGTTTTTGAGCTTAAGGAGTGTATTTGTGGCCATTCTAGTGTCCATTTAAGAAGAAGGAGTTGCTAAGAAAGCTTAGAGTGGCATTAGGCTTCAAGGATCTGCATCTAGTTCACCTTGAAGAGCTTCTGGAGGTATAAAGCTTTGATCTTGCCATTTTATTCATTAGATCTAGCTAGGGTTTTCTATTTGGTCCCTTTAGTTGGTTTTGGACCTTCTCTTGAGAGTTGAGCAACTCTAGAGGCTGAAATGGTTAGATTTGAACTTTGTGAGCATGCTAGATGCATAAAGGTGCTAGCTTGAAGAGTATCTAGACTCCATGCATGAGTTTGAATCTTATATGAAGTCCTCATGTGAAGAATCAAGTTTTTAAGTCACATATAGCATGCAAGGGCGTAAGTTAGAGTACGCCACGCATACAGCTCAGGGACTCAGTACGCTGCACGTACCAGGGTGGTACACAAGGCATATGCAGCTCAGATGGGCTCAGACTTGTTTTGGGCTTGTAAGCTTTTGGGCCTTAATTAGTCATTGGGCCTAGTCACGTTTTGGAGTTAGTGGGCTAACTTATCTGTTATAGGCCATAGATACTATGGTTGGGCTTTATTAGGCCATGAGGCCCATTAATGATTTTAGACATGGACTTTGGGCCCATTAGCAAAGGAAGACTTTTTGGGCCATTATGAAAGGACTTGGGGTTTGGGGTCCTTCAGTTGGATTGTGTTCAGCTCTAACCTTGGGTAATGTTACTATTGTTCAGGACGGGTGGTTATGGACTGTTAGGAGGGTGGCTTTCGGATTCAACAGACAAAGGTGAGTCTCCTCACCATACCAATGGGTCTGAGGCACCAATGACGGCCCATTTTGTGATATGTGGTACACTAGCTGTAGTAGAGATATGTGGTATGATAGTTAGCTATATGCTAAGTGGTATGCTAGTGATTATATGATACTTGTAGGGAAGACCATGGGGGGGATGACACTTAGATAAGACCATGTTGGGGATCCCATGGCTTGATAGTTAAAGACCATGGGGGAGCCCATGGCAGTCAAATGAAAGACCATGTGGGGGAGCCCATGGCATGTTGGTTAAAGACCATGGGGAAGCCCATGGCACTTTGGTATAAGACCATGTGGGGGGAGCCCACGGCATCCTTATATGTTTGTATGCATGGCTTATGTGATATATGTATCTTTTATAGCTAATATGATATGTGTTATGCGGATTGTGTTAGGGGTATGCTTTGAGGAATTCACTAAGCATTAGCTTACAGTTTGTTGATTTGTTTAAGGTACATCTGAGCCCAAGGGCAAGGACAAGGCTTGATGGCGTGTCGTGCACTCTCTCAGGCGTTTTTATGGGACACTCTGATGATTTGAAATAAAATTGTATTTGATATGAATTTTGAAAACGATTGAATTTGGGATTTCATGGTTTGTAAAAGTATTTTGGTTTATCAAAAGTGAAAATTTTCTTTTGAAAATTGGATCTTTACATGGATTAAACTCTGCTATTATGGAATGTCATGTTGGCATTCAATGGATATGGAGTTCAAAGACCATTGAACTCTTCAATGGAAAAAAGGAAAACTTTTAAGAACTAAATATATATTTCATTGAACTCTATTGAGTTCAATTCATTGTAGGAAAATTAATATAGAGTTATATAGTAAGTAAAATGATGATATGTCAATCCATTAAATTTTAAGGAGAATTTTGTTTATGTCCTTAGTAAATGTCAAAATATCATATTTTCCCGACATAAACTATAAATATCATATTTTCCATTCCTAAACGTTTAAAATATCAGATTTGCCCAAATATATATTTTTAATGTTTTTAACATTTAATAGTTCTTTTTTATATTCTGAAACCATTAAAACTAAAATAAAAACTAGATGGACGATATTATCATTTCCGTCTAAAATGACAAGAACTCATAATATCGGGTATCTCTCAAAGTCTTCCTCACGATCATCATCAATGTTAACCTTTCCATCCTCCTTCTTTCCATGTCGCCATTTTCCATCTTCCAATCGAGTATAAGCTGCAGATAATTTAATTATGTCGTCCTTCTTCTTGCCCTTTCTCAACTTCGGTTTTTCTCTAATGTTGTTATCAGATCAAGATTATACGACGAGTAATAGAAGGCCAAATTGACCTTATGCTTTACCTGTTGTGATCAGTTCTTAACACAATCATCTTCTTAACCTCTTGCGTCTTTTTGTTATGTCTTTTCGCCATATTTCTTGTGCAATTGGCTAAAAGTATCAATTTTATGGTTTTCTTTGTGAACTAATATGCAATACGCATACAACATAGCTTACACCAACATTGTGAGATGTAATTTTTGCTTGCTATTCTTTGGTTCAAATGTCAAAGATTGTTGTTATTTATGATTTGTGGATGCGAATTTAGAACTAATGCTAAGTTGATAAGTTATGTGCTTCTTACCTTTATGATGAATCTAAGTTAG
Organism: Lactuca sativa; assembly: GCF_002870075.4. Lineage (NCBI taxonomy): Eukaryota > Viridiplantae > Streptophyta > Magnoliopsida > Asterales > Asteraceae > Lactuca > Lactuca sativa. The sequence continues at coordinate 201,478,998 of NC_056627.2, read as the reverse complement.
CGGCATACATAAAGTTATGTCGAGTTTTATGAACAATAACTGTTCGAAAAAAATACCTCAAAGAGCAACACAAATATCAATAAATTCAATCTACATTACAATTTTTTTTTCTATTTTGATTACAGATTGTTAGTTCAAAGCTTAATTGTGAGCTAAATGTGTTTTTAAGAGATGAAAATAATGAAAACATTGGAATTTGAAGGAGCCAACAAGATCGATGTTGGTGTAATCCCATTCGTGTAGATATAACCTGTTGATAGTAATCCCATTTGTATTGCAGATTATATCATTAGTTGTAATGAAACATTAAAAAATGCCCAGAAATGACCTAGTGATTGTATCCGATTGCACATATTCTGATCATGCATCCTAAAAATAATTAAGGTATTCAGCAGAATTCACAAAGAAAGCCAGAAAATTCCATGATAATCTTAGCTGATTGCAACAAAGAAGATGCGACAAGGCAAAAAAAAGAGAGGCCAACACATGTTATGATGATCTCTTAGACTCAATCTGCCATTGCAGCAGGTAAATAGGTTCATGCGATTTAGAACGAAAGGATATTATTGTGAATTTGGTTATCTTTTTTCAACTTTAATGATTTTAAATTGTAAAAAGGATTAAATAATAGTAAAACCTATTAAAAATAGATTTTGGCAAATCCTAAGAATGGCAAATGACAAATATGATATTTAAAGTTTAGGTTGAAAAATATGATATTTAGACGTCACGAAATTCTCCCATAATAAGTTTAATACATCCTGGATACCCTAAATAGTATTTACCATATAAACCCTTCCTTACCGTGGACGTAGACCTAGCTTTATCTTAACTCCACCTTCACGATCTTCCTCGGCGATCTGCATGGTAATATCTAACACTAATCCACTCCTATTGTTTTATTTTCAATCATTCTCTCGTCGTTTTTCACTCTCCAAAGCATATCGTTCGTTTTCCTCATATAATTCCTTGATCCCTCCTTGTTTGTCCCCTACAAGCTAGCGTCAAGCTTCGACCCACAATCCCACATCATATAACTCAATTATTTAACCAAGTAACATTAGTTTTGTATTTTTACTAGAAGTTAGAAAGCTTCTTGATTTTGCATAGGATGTTGGATTAATTGTTGAGCTTGATGAAAGTTTTGGGGCGGGTTTTTAAAGTATTAACTAGTGTTTAGTTTTTTCTTCATGCCCTGATTTGAGGTTTAAGCTTGGTTTATGTGGGTCTAAGTTCGGATTCATTGTTCTATAGAAAAATAAAGAAAGAATAATTGATACAGATGATGTTGTTGGTGAGAAGTTTAAGTTGGGAAGGAAGATTGGGAAGGGAGCTTTCTGTGAAGTTTATGCAGGTGTTATTCTTGAAAGTGGGGAAGAAGTAGCTATTAAGCTGGTAATGTTTCAAGCTCTACTTGTGTGATTATATGATTGTTACAGTTGATCTTCAAACAAGATTTTGTGAGCCCAAACTTATTTCTAGGAACCTGTCACAACGGAGCATCCTCAACTGTATCATGAATCAGAAATATATAAACGTCTCCAAGGAGGAGGTCTCTCTCTCTCTCTTGGATAGTTCGTGTTGATTATTTTACATATTATCTGATATTATGTTTGTTTAAGTTTAATGCAGTGGGAATACCAAGCCTCAAGTGGTTTGGAGTTGAAAGGGGGCACAATATAATGGTTATTGACCTTCTTGGACCAAACCTCCAAGAACTTCTGCACAGATGTGGTGGAAAGTTCAGCTTGAAGACAGTATTAATGCTTGCAGATCAACTAGTAAGTTGTGAAAGTTAATCATTGCATGGCATGAAAGAATTGGTTGTATTGTGTTTCAGTCTCTTCTTGTGGAAATAGACATAAATGCCCTCATCATCCCCATTACTGAATATAGCCCTAGAAATTTTGTTCAGTCGTGTAGCATCATTTGAATTCTGAATCATATTTATACCAACTTGTGCAGATAGAAGCAGTCGAGTTTATGCATGATAAGGGTGTTGTTCACCGTGATATAAAGACCGAAAATTTATTAATGGGTGTTGGCAGCAATGTTTGTCAGGTAGTTCTTCAATTATGTAAATATCTTAACATTGTTCCCTTTAGCATGTGGGTTTGTTTTTTGAAGAAAAAAAACCATATATATGCCATTGTTGCATGACCTGTTTCATACCACAGTTTGTGCAAAAATTTTGGTAGTTTATATAGCCTCATGTTTTAGCTTGTATCAGAATGTTTGATTTCAAAGTAATCAGTGCATGATAGATTGTGTTACATGAGATTATATGTGTTATATATTGGAGTAATGGTATGATAAATGTTTCATATGGCAGGTGTACCTTACAGATTTTGGCCTTGCAAATGTTGTTTTAGATCCTGAGACAGATGAACACATAGAATACAGGTATTTTGTAAGTCCTGTTTATTCTTAATGTGTTAAATGAGTAGGATTAAGAAATTGGGTTAAATGCAAGAAATAGCAATTTTGATTTGCTTATTATAACATCATATAGACATTCCTTGGAATACAATGCTTTTTACATTGATTTAATAGAGTAAAATTTTCAAAGTTTAGTGCTCTATTAAGGAAAAAAATGTAAGTAGAAGGCTATAGTTAAGGTAAACTTTTTGCAGGGAAGGTGTAAGTTTTGTGGGCACTCACTGCTATGCGAGTCTGTGGACACACTGTGGTGTCGGTGAGTTGTTCATCTTATTATTATTATTATTATTATTATTATTATTATTATTTATAAGAAGTTGCTTAATGAAAAGTTGATGCTTTTAATATGACCTTGCAGAACAAGGCAGACGTAATGATATGGAGTCTCTTGCTTATGTTCTTGTGTATTTCCTAAAAGGAAGGTGAGAGCAGAGGAGATGAAGTTTGTCAATGGTTTTATTTAATTTTTATCTTGTGTGGTCTAATTGTGTGCATGGCTTCAGCCTTCCATGGCAGGGATTGAGTGCAGGAAGCAACGAAGAGGAGATAAATGGGGATGTAATGAGGAAGAAGTTTGCCATTAAACCTGAGGTAATGTTGGCTCTTCTGTTTCAAAAACATATATAACAAATAAAGAAGTAAGATATTGAATTTTTAATCATAAAAAAAAAAGCCGCAAGACAAGTTTTTTGTTCTACGAAGTATCCCATAATCGCTTTCACTGCACCCGATAACTTGGCTAATTGTGTATAGTTATAACTAATAATCTAGCATTTAATTAAACTCTAGTAATTGTGAGTTGTGACTGAATTTTGTTCAAACAGGAGCTATGTGAATCATGTCCACCTGAGTTTGCAGTATGGATCACATCTTGTCAATGTACGCACTTCGAAGATATGCTATACTATACGTCTATTAAGGCTAGGTGTCGTCGACTATTTAAGTCTAAAGGTTAAACCTCATAATCCAATTTTATAAACTTTAATCCATAAATGCCTTTTGGTTCTTATTCTCATATAATAATATCTATGATTGCAGGCTATGTCTTCGATTATGAATATGATTGGGCCCATCCTCCAAACGACGAGTTAGTATAGAACCGTTTATTGTTTTTTTTATCAATATCACATTGTAAACTTTTTTTTAATCTTTATTTTGCAGCATCAAGTTGGGAACATCAGCTGAAAATCCATGAATAATCTTGGGTATCGCTTATAAATGAAATACAATGAAAATGGGTTTTTTTGGTAGACCTATGTTTTATTAATAACAGGTCAATGAGTAATAATATGTTTTTTCGTGCAGCTACTGTATTGTTATTCACACCCAAAACCACTTTATCAAAACTAGGAGTTTTATTCGCACACCTACTAATTCAATTATAGCCTATACACCTATACCATCCATGTTGACTTCTTTGACATGAAAGAAAGATAAAATTGATGTTCTCATCAATTTTTCATTATCCATCTTTTTTATTGTGAAATAATTATAGCGCATCCTTTAATATACTAATATTAGGCATATGTCCCTTTTTGTACACATAAATTAAAACCACTATCGAATATTATGTAACTTCGAAACCAAATATATATATATATATATTCCCAAGAAACCATAAATAGCATAAGCCATATGTGGTTTCTACTCGTCTCAACTTTTATTTCGTTCATTTTCATTTATAACTGGGCGTGATATAATTTTGTGATTCCTGACCTGATTAATGAATATAGTAATATACTAAAAAATTAGGCCCCTAAACTAGGTAGATGTAGTCATATGTTTAGAACCCTAGTTTGACGATTGTTTTTTTATTGTAACCTTAATTTTTATTTTAGGGAGTACGATCAAGTTTCATTTCTTGGGTTGATGAAATAAAATGCAACAATGAAGAAATAATTTTAAGTGTACTCCTAAGGTCGAAGAAAAACCTCTAAGTAGAGGTCTTGAAGTTGAAGCTGATTTTACTTTGTAGTTGAGTATATATTTTTTTTGGCTTAATCATTTATAAGTTGTAATCAAATATACTTGGGTAGTTGAATCGAGAACACTATGTAGTTATGTGATGGTCCATTGATGTGTTGTTGTGTCATTACGGATAATATGTTATGTCATTACCCTTAATTACATATAACATCGTCTAATGAACTGCATAATTCGCCTTGCTCATCAAGAATCCATTGATGCATGTTAACACCAAGATGGTCCATGTATACATTAATAACACTAGCAGAAGCATATCCTACTTCGATGAAGTCCATATAGTCTATATAGGTAGCTATTACCCTCAATCCCAGGGAACTCCACATCGGGCATGCAAAAGTAAACATTGACGCATAGCTCATTAGCAAATCTTTGAATAAACCCCACAAACTCGTTCTTGTCCATTCCAACAAAGTTAACATCATCGAACATTTGTTCTGCACCATCCGAGTAACAAATAATGGGGTACCTCGTAAAAATTCCGGCATAATGGATATATATCTTCATGTAGACAGTCATAGGATTGATTATGTTGCCCAATTTGAGCGAGGAGGAGTTTAATAAACGGATTCGTGTCAATCACAGTTTGAAAAAAGTATACCAACGAAAAAGTAGCAGAATAAATGAAATGGACAGTTAAGAGGGTTTAAACGGATATCAAGTTTCATTTAGTAACATAACACGTGGCACATTTAATCTAGTTGGCAAAGAGGTGGAATAAAACAACGTCCTAGTCAGATGGGTGTGACCGGTTGCACGCTTCAAATCTATAAATGTGACCTTTTAAACCATAAAATGACAAATATAAGCTTTTTAAAAGCAAAAAATAGTCACGATGGACCATTTAAACCAATATACGAAAGATGGTTGAGCTACAGTGACAATAACTCTTGTAATTAATATAAAAAGACGGTTAGGTGTAAAAAAAAAAAACAAACAATTATTAAGCATTTATATTATACCATTTATATTGTTGTAAAATATATCAAAAAAAACATGTAAATGATATAAATAAGATGCTTATAAATATAATAGTTGAAAATATGGTTTTGATTAATGAATTTGATTTATAAAGACTTAGCATATAAAATATAAAAAACAATAATAAAGAAAAATTAATGATGTATATCTTAATAAGTAGTAAGTTTTATCTAATATGTATATATAATTATAGTAATTTTATAACCATGAATATATATATATATATATATATATATATATATATATATATATATATATATATATATATATATATATATAAAGGGACTATAAATGTAAAATTTCTTTTATACTATGCGTTTGGTCCTATTTAAAATATAAAAGGTTAAAATTGAAAAGAATATATAACACAGAGGGTTGTAAATGTAAAAATTATTTTATATTATGGAGTTTGGTCCCAATGAAATAATGATGACGTCCACGACAAATAAAAGTGGTTTTGACTAGGTAAAAATGGTTTTGACCTACATAATGATGTCAATAACCTTTTGATTTAATCCATTTTGATTTGACCGGAGAGTTAACCCATTTTAATATGATTGGAGCATGTTTATAAATTACTTAACAGATAAATTATTCTTAAATATTTTTTTTAATCGAAAAATCTAATCTATTCTTAAGCTAACAACATCTATTCCATCTATGTCCACAAAAAGGGAAGACACCACCTGATACCGCTGGGCTCCAAGCCCTTTGATTCTTAAATATATTTAACTTATATTTTGATTTTAATTCTTTTGACACACTTTATATATATATATATATATATATATATATATATATATATATATATATATATATATATATATATATATATATATATATATATATATATATATATATATATAGTTGTAAACCAACCATTTGGGTTTGATAGTACAAGTGTTTTGGACTAGGAGAATTGGTGGGCTTTAGGGTAAGACAGATATAAGGGTTTGGGCCAAATTTGAAAAATTAGTTCAAGTATCAGCCTTGATTGGTTAGTTGGTTTTTGAGCCTTTTGGGTTAGGTTTGAGCCTAAGTCTTGGTCTAAACTAGGTAAAGGGTAAAGTGGTCTTTTTACCCTAATTATGAACTGATAATTATGGATTGGAATTCAATTATTAATTGGATGTTATGTGGTATTGATAGCTCGGAGATTCGTTGGTTCGCAGCAGCAGCGAGTGTAAGATCTTTTATCTGTGGATTAAGGTGAGTTTCTTCATTGGCTTAGCGGGTCTAAGGCACCAATGTTGGCATTTATTGTTTATGTTAGGATGCTAGGAGTATGCGTGACCCTTGCATGTGTTATGTGATGCAATGTATACTGGGCGGGACTCGATGCCGAGCGAGGCCCGATTAGTGATCGTATGCTATTGTTTTATGATAATTGTATGTGTTAACAATGTATGCCGGGCGGGGCTCGATGCCGGGCGAGGCCCGATTAATAAATGTTTAATACGAAACTAATCAAAAAATAAAAAGACAACAATTATAATAGTTTATAACAAATCTATTTTATATTATGAGATAGTTTAATTTAGATATTATAATATAAAAGAATAAACAATAAAATGTGTTAAATAATGAATAAAAACAGATATAAAAACAGATATTAGAGAATTATAAACATTAATATAATAACCAACTATCTAAATAGAAATGAAAATAGTTATAAGAAATTTGACCCGCATAGCTTAAAAGGGGAGGACCCTATAACTCTTCCATTCATTAAATTCATTAAATATGATTAGGTTATTACATTTTTTATATTTTTTTTATTTGACTTTTTTATTAGTGGTTTTGACTAAGTAATTAGTGGTTTTAAATAGGTGTATTTAGAATCCCCCTACTCAAGATATCCATGATTCCGTAGAATCGTTTTCTAGAATCAACATTCCACAACATTCTAGAAACAGAATTTGTTACAAATATAGCATTGACCTGATAAATTCTTTATCCACAGCAATCCGATCCTGAAAATCCCTGGTAGACAGCAAAGGCGAACGCGCCACGTGTAAAGCAATCATGGACATAGAGTTGCGAAGAAGTGAAAGAATCATAATTTTGTTTAAGGCTTTTATCATTTTGTAGAATGTTTTAGATTACATCTCGAAGAATTAATTTTCCATGTTCTTCATATTGTGTATTTTATAACAATAGTTGATGTTGTGTATGGTATAACACTGGTGATATATAAGAAATTTATAATGACTTGCCTTTTGATCTGTTTAAGGTTTATAAAAACATTTTATGTGTAACCCAAAGGAATATCAAGAATATCAAGGTTTTATCCTTAAGATTTGTTAATAGATGTTTTATATGCATTTTGTGAACTTTTAGAAAAGAGTTTAAAAAAGAACATGAGACTTTTTTTCTTAAGCGGCATAACATAATAGCTTGAGAGTATCTTATTAGGTCAGTACTCATGAACACTGTATTCTCCATGGTTTCATTAATTTTTCCGTCATGTTCTAATCAAACAAAAAAGATAAATGTCAAAATCAGTTAGGACATTTTAAAATCTGAAAATTTTGAAAAACAACAGCAATATACTTATATGTACCATTTTGAAAGAACAATACATAAAAAACGATGAAGACTTGAAGTCTTAAACTTGCATTGCAAAAGAATCCACCCTTCCAAAATCACTTAAAATCTCGTGCAATTTATTTTTTACACAATGCTCAAACCTGTCAATATACGAAATCTTAAAACATATGGATTGTTTCTATAAAATAAATAAATAAATAAACCTTAAACCTTAAACCTATAAAAAGAAACTTCATAGGTACCTTTTCTATAAAAATTATAGGGACTAAATTTGTCAATATTGAAAACCTTTGTAGCAAAAGTCTAAAATATAAAACTTTTAGGGACTAAATCTGCCAATATTAAAAACTTTTGTCACAAAAACCTCAAATGTTAAAGTTCACTGTTCATTTATTTAGTATATCCTCTCTTCTAATAAAACAGTACCCAAAATGTCACGTGATATTCCCTTAGCACCTCCGGCTCTCTTTTTCCCGCTTAAAACATGAAACTGAATTTTCGAGTTTGCCCTTCCATTCGAATGCCTTTATTGTCTTCCTTTTTTTTTCCAGGAAATTTCAATTTTCAATTTTCAAATTGTCCATATATATCTGCAAAAAAATATGAAAAAAAAAAAATATATGTTATACACATATGCCATTACGATTATGATTTTATTTAAGCCTAAAAAATCAGGCAAATCAATTTGAATTTCATTTAATAACAATAAAACAATTAAATATGATATGTTCCTAATTTAAACATTTATACATTTCTAAATTACCGATAGTTTCTATCTCAAATATATATATATATATATATATATATATATATATATATATATATATATATATATATATATAAACAGGGTTTAGACTTCCCATTCGTATATACATGTATACGCTTACATTCTTCCTCTTTCTGTTCGATATTAGAGATTCATCATTAGGTTTGTTGTTCTACATTCATGTAATAGTAGACATATAAAAGTATGCATTCTCTTCTTCCTATTACCTCTTCTTCATATGTCAATTTCATATTATTTTCGAAATTGTACAAGCCCTATTTTGTTTATGTTTTCATTCTCTCTATATTTCTTATGGAGCTCCAATATACGTTTCTTCATCCCTACATCATATACAACAAAAAACAGAACACCAGGTTATTTTTCTTTGTACTTATATTAATCATTCCCTGTGTATTTTATATGTAATTTGTTCATCTTCTATTTCTCAATCCAAAACAAAAATATGCTTAATGTATATTAGTGTATGTGTGTTTTGTGTGTTTGTAGCACCTGGTTCCTGGTATGTAAGATTTATCTGAGTATTTTGTATTATTGGCCTTGGACTCGGCGAGTTGGAGGCCCGACTCGCCGAGTAGAGACGGGACTTGGGACGCGGTTAAGTTGGCGACTCGGCGAGTCCGCGCTGTCTGATGAAACCCTAATTTCCAAGGGTTTGCACCATATTTAAACCGACCATTTGCGCCCCAACTCCGCCCCCTTCACCCTCAGAAGCTCTCCATACAGTATAACCCTTGTTCTTGTGAGTTTGAGGCTTTTTAGTGTGTTTCCTTGAAGATTTTGGAAAGGAAGAGAAGTAGATCAAGAGGAAGGGAAGGAAGCCAAGCATCTCCGTGTTCTCTCAGTAATTTCTTGGAGGTATAACTCGTTTTCCCTCTGTTTCTATGCTTATTACTCCATTAAAGTCCTTTTTGAACCATGTCCCAAGCTTGGTTGTGCATTGTTGGTTGATTCAAGTTGTTAGCCTTTAGATCTAGACCCTATTCAGTCCCTGGAGCTTGGATCTACTGCCTTTATGGAGGCATATTGCACACAAGCCCTAGATCTAAGCCTTTTGGTGCACTTTGAGCCTTGGAACCTTTATTGGTGATGATCTACACGTAAAGTTGGAAACTTTATGTGTAAACCAGGCCCTAGGAGCCCAGATCTATGAATGGCATGGACTGGATTCGAGCAAAATCGTGTATTTGGATTTTGCATGAAACAGACTCGGCAAGTCGCTCATCTAACTCGGCGAGTCTGGTCGCGAGTCTCCGAGTTGTCCCCTTTTCGTTGTGTCGAGTTGAGTAGTGAGTCCTGGGTGGACTCGGTGACTTGGTAGCCGAACTCACCCATGAAGGAACTCGGCGAGTAACCGCCCTGACTCGCCGAGTTCAAGACAATCTTCTTAGATCAAGAACAGACTTGGCGAGTTGTTCATACAACTCGGCGAGTCACAGCATAAATTGTTCATAGGATGAAGATGAGCTCGACGAGTTGTTCATATAACTCGGTGAGTAGGATGAAGGACTTGGATATCAGTTTAGAAGGAGAACTCGTCGAGTCAACGCCCAACTCGACGAGTAGAGACGGGTTGCAGGTCAATTGATTGGATAAGGACTCGGCGAGTTGGGGAGCCAACTCGGCGAGTCGGGTCAACTGAAAGTTGACTCTGGCTTTGACTTTTAACTTGATCAAGGGTAAAATGGTCAATTTACCCGAGGGTCAGTTAGCAGTGTTTGATTGAGTGTTTTGTGGGAATTATAGCCGGAGGATTTCCGGAGCAGCAGCAACCACAGTCAGTCAATTCCCACGCAGACCAGCAGCTATTTCGAGGTGAGTTTCCTTCCAGTAGGAACGGTTCTAAGGCACCAAGGCCGACCCGTGTAGACGAGATGTTAGCACTAGAGTGTGGGCCGAGCCCGTATCTCTTGGTTTAGTTAATTATGATATATGTGCCGGTATGATAGAGTTGTCTATACTTGTTGTCTGTGTGATACTTGTATATTATGAGTTAGCGTTTGAGTGTGGGCAAGGCCCATATCTCTTCGAGGGTGGAGTGTGGGCTAGGCCCGTATCTCCCAGATAGTAGAGTGTGGGCGAGGCCCGTATCTCCCGGCTAGCGAAGTGTGGGCAGGGCCCGTATCTTCACGAGTGTGGGCGAGGCCCGTATCTCCCGGCTAGCGAAGTATGGGCGGGGCCCGTATCTTTACGAGTATGGGCGAGGCCCGTAACTCCTAGCTGAATGTTGTATGTTATATGCTTGCATGGTATGAGGTATTATGGGGGAACTCACTAAGCTTTGTGCTTACAGTTTACAGTTTTGGTTTCAGGTACCTCTTCATCGAAGGGGAAGGAGCTGGCGCGGTAGCGGCACATCATACACACACACACTGGTTTCCGCATTTACGAGATTTCTCTGGGAATTATACTCTGATATTTTGATTGGTTGTATGATTTGGCTTTTAGACATGGTTTATGTTGTGATGTGGTTTGATCAAACAATGTTTTAATTATTAATGTTTTTCTAAAGTAATGTTTTAAAAACAAAAATTTTGGACGTGAAAATTGGGTCGTTACAAGTTGATATCAGAGCCCTGGTTTGAGGGATTCAGACACACCTTCGGGGGTGTATGAACTCAAATCGAGGGGTCAAAAGATTTTGTAAAAGAAAACGTTTTCTAAAAGGGTAAGTAAAATATTTCAAGAAGGAACGAAGTATGTGATGTGCGCGACCGGCCGAGCTCAAGTAAGTATTCCCCAAAGTACCCATACAAGTTTATGTTATGTTTATCAGCTTTTGTAGAACAACATGCTAGAATAGGACTAAGGATCTAGGAGTGATGCCTTATGTGCCTGCTTTATGTGTTTTAGTTGTATGAGAATTGCATGCTAGTATTAAGTAGACAGCGAGTAGGATAACCTGATTAGGTTATGCCTGGTAGTATGAGCTTAGCATTTTATGCTAGTACAGTTCATGTAAGCAGAAAGAGTTGATTGAGATTGTTACCCTTGTCTGAATGCTGCTTGCTTCGTGCTTTGTGGGACTCTGAATAATGGGAGTTAGCCATTAGGTGAATACGTCACGTCACCTGTGATCAGGGTTGAATAATCTTAGAGTGCTGGATTCGATCCTACTGCGTAGCTCTTGTTTGAGTCCAACCGTTGTAGGGACGAGTCTGTTACTCGAAGGATTATCTGAGCCTCATCACATGTGATGGTATTCGGGTAATGACTAATTGGCATCACAAGGAGGCCTGCAGCAGCTGAGGACTGGATAGAGTAGAGTCAGAGATTTCCCTAAGGCAAGCCTAGGATGAGTATAGCGGTAATTAGTAGTAGTGGAAGGAATCTGGTGGAGTCGAGGCAGTCCTTGAAGAAGGTACAGATAGATGTGGAAGGTAGTATGGGCCCGTACTACTGAAAGCAGAGGATCCGTACCCGAACCAAGGAAGGCCAAGATAAGACCCGGGAACTTGTAAGTAGTTGTGATCCCTCAAGAAGTATCAGTATCACTAATGATTGTTACTATGTATTGCAGAATGGTGGTACTACGATCGAGGCTGATAGATGGCGGTTCAGGAGAGGGGTCAGGTTCAGGATCAGGTTCCGAGACAATAGATGAGGGACTACGCGATTTCATCGCGTCAGAGATCACCAGGGGTATCCTTGAGTCGACCCCCATTATCTTCGGGTCGATCAAGGAGGGGATTATCGAGTTCATGGAAGATCGCCTTCGGGCATTCAGGAGCGACATGGCATCTGGCCAATCGAGATCTCGCACACTGTCCTTTAAGGACTTCAGGGGCAGTGGTGCGCTGGATTTCCATGGGGTGAAAGACCCCATTGCCGCCAGACGATGGATTGCAGACATCGAGTCTGCACAGTTGACTAGCTTCTGCCCCGAGGGGTCAAAGGTGAGGTATGCCGCTGGGTGTTTACGAGAGCTCAAGACTGGTGGGAGTCAGTGGGTGACTCGTTGGGAGCTTCAGCGATCGAGGCTATGACTTGGTCGGATTTTGTGACCAGATTCAGGGCAGAGTTTGCACCAGCTGTCGAGCTTCAGCAGCTAGCTAGGGAGTTTTTGGACATGAGGCAGACGACGGAGACTATGGCGGAGATCACCGCCAAGTTCCGGGAGAGGGCTTTGTTGGTGCCCCAGTATGCGGGTGACGAGGATATGAGGAGGACCCGTTATCATGATATGCTACGGGCTGACATCCGAGAGCATGTTAGCTTTTCAGCTTGCCCTACCCTGGAGTCCATGATTGCCAGGGCGAGGGAAAGGGAGATCGATTTAGAGCACATTTGGAAACGGAAAGCAGAGGCGGGGCAAGCGGTTGGGGCTTCAGGGAAAAAGCCCAGGGGATCAGATGGGAGGCCGAAAGGCCAAGGGGGACCGGGCTGCTGCGGGAAATGCGGCAGGACACATGAGGGAGCATGTAGGATGGGATCAACAGGCTGCTACAAGTGCGGCAAGGCAGGGCACTTTAGCAGGGATTGTACTACTCCTGTTTCGGCTATTCAGACTTCGGAGTTGTTGTGTTTTCACTGCAACCAGAGGGACCACAAGAAGGCCAATTGCCCCTAGTTGACAGCATCTGCGCCAGTAAAGGCGCCAGCTCCAGCGACCTTGCGGATCACTGATGGCCGGCAAGGCAAGGCAGAGGCTCCGGTGGTGAGGAGTCGGGCATTTCAGCTGACTACCGAGGAGGCACGCGCCGCACCCGACATGGTGACGGATATGATTCTTTCCCTTTACTTTATTTTATGATGTTATGATATTGATATGTGCTCTGTGTGTATATGTATGCATTAGGATCGTTCCATGTGAACGACATCCCAGTTCAGGTGTTGTTCGACTCGGGTGCCTCCCGATCATTTGTTTCCCTTGCGCTTAGCAAGAAGTTTCCTGAGTCTTCAGGCATATTGGATTGCCCTTTAGAGGTAGAGATTGCTGATGATCGATCGGTGCGAGCATCGATGGTGTTTCGGGATTGTGTATTGCATTTGTTTGAGGAGCGCTACTTGGTAGACTTGGTTCCCATTCCGTTGCGCGGGAACAAGGTGATTATATGCATGGATTGGTTGAGCCCTAATGGGGCGGTGATAGACTGCGCACAACAACTAGTGCGAGTCAGGACCCCAGGTGGGGGAGAGTTAGTGATTCATGGCGAGAGGCCACATTGCGGACCCACTGTATGTTCAGCAACGAGGGCTAGACGCTATCTCCAGCAGGGATGCGCAAGATATGTCGCATATGTGATGGATACCCGGGAGGCGGGTAAGGCGACAGTGAGCGAGATTCCGGTGGTTCGAGATTTCGCAGATGTTTTCCCAGAGGAGCTTGCTGGGATACCTCCGGAACGACAGGTGGAGTTCAGGATTGACCTCGTTCCTAGTGCGGCTCCGATAGCCAAGGCACCGTATCGGTTGGCTCCTCCCAAGATGCAGGAGTTGTCTACGCAGCTGCAGGAGCTGCTAGACAAGGGATTTATTCGTCCGAGCAGTTCACCCTGGGGAGCCCCGATCCTGTTTGTGAAGAAGAAGGATGGGTCGCACCGGATGTGCATAGACTACCGGGAGATGAATAAGGTAACGGTGAAGAACCGTTACCCACTCCCGAGGATTGATGATCTCTTTGACCAGCTTCAGGGAGCGTCTTGGTTTTCCAAGATCGATTTGCGTTCGGGATACCATCAGATGAGGGTCAGAGAGGAGGATGCGCAGAAGACCGCGTTTCGGACGCGCTATGGCCATTATGAGTTCGTGGTGATGCCTTTTGGGCTCACCAATGCTCCTGCCGCGTTCACGGACCTCATGAACCGCATATGCAGACCGATGCTGGATCGGTCTGTGATAGTTTTCATTGACAACATCTTGGTTTATTCCAAGACACAGGAGGAGCATGAGGAGCATCTGAGAGAGGTTTTGGAGACCCTGAGGAGGGAGGGCTTGTATGCCAAGTTCTCCAAGTGCGAGTTTTGGTTGCGCGAGGTGCAATTTCTCGGACACCTTGTCAACTAGAACGGGATTCTAGTCGACCCGGCCAAGGTCGAGGCCGTGATGAGATGGGAGGTTCATAAGTCTCCATCCGAGATTTGGAGCTTCCTAGGATCAGCAGGCTACTATCGGAGATTCATTCAGGATTTTTCCAAGATAGCCGTACCCCTGACACGGCTAACGAAGAAAGCCGTAGTCTTTCGGTGGGGACCCGAGCAGCAGACTGCGTTTGAGACGCTGAGATAGAGATTGTGCGAGGCGCCAATCTTAGCCCTGCCAGAGGGCGTAGAGGATTTTGTGGTTTACTACGACGCGTCCATTTCAGGGTTGGGCGCGGTACTGATGCAGAGGGGGCATGTCATTGCCTACGCTTCAAGGCAGCTCAAGCCCCACGAGGCGAACTACCCAACGCATGATTTGGAGTTGGGGGCGGTGGGTTTTGCCCTCAAGATTTGGCGGCATTACCTCTACGGGGTTAGATGTACCATCTACATGGACCACAAGAGTTTGAGGTACCTCATGGATCAGCCAATTCTGAACATGATGCAGCGTCGGTGGTTGGACGTGGTGAAAGATTATGATTGTGAGATCCTTTACCACCCTGGGAAGGCCAATGTGGTGGCCGATGCACTTAGCCGCAAGGCGGCGCCGATCAGGGATATTTGCATGAGGATGACCGTAGTGACTCCCCTGTTGGAGCAAATTCGGGAGGCTCAACAGGAGGCTATCAAGGAGGAGCATCGGAAGAGCGAGCGTGTGGTGGGTCAGGTTTCCTCCTTCGATTATGATAGCCGAGGACTTTTGACACTACACCGTAGGGTGTGGGTGCCGTATTATGGAGGCGTGCGCCAGATCTTGATGGAGGAGGCGCACAAATCCCGATTCTCTATTCATCCAGGGGCGACGAAGATGTATAGGGATCTTCGTCCAGAATATTGGTGGCCATGCATGAAGCGGGATGTGGCATGGTACGTTGAGCGGTGCTTGACCTGCAGGAAGGTCAAGGCCGAACATCAGAGACCGCATGGCAAGATGCAGCCGTTGGACATCCCGTTGTGGAAATGGGAAGATATCACGATGGATTTTATCACGAAGCTTCCCAGGACTGCGCGTGGATTAGATTCGATTTGGGTCATTGGATCGATTGACCAAGAGTGCTCACTTTATCCCGATTCAGGAGAGCATATCGGCCGAGAGATTAGCCGACATCTATATCAGGGAGACTGTAGCGCGGCACGGGGTGCCAGTATCGGTTATCTCGGACAGGGATGTGCGTTTTACTTCCAGGTTTTGGAAGATATTTCATGACGAGTTGGGCACTCATCTGCATTTTAGCACCGCCTTTCACCCGCAGACGGATGGTCAGAGCGAGCAAACCATCCAGACTTTGGAGGATATGTTGCGGGCATGCGTGCTAGATTTCGGGGGTAGCTGGGATACCTATCTTCCCTTGATAGAGTTCTCATACAACAACAGCTACCACACGAGTATTGACCGCCCTCCATTCGAGTTGTTGTACGGTCGGAGGTGCAGGACCCCGATATGCTGGGGGGAGGTTGGCCAGAGAGTCATGGGGAGCACCGAGGTGGTGCTCAAGACGACCGAGAGGATCCAGCAGGTTCGGAGCAGGCTTCAGACTGCTCAGAGTCAACAGAAAAGTTACACCGACAAGCGTCGATCCGACTTGGAGTTCCAAGTCGAGGATATGGTTCTCCTGAAGGTGTCGCCTTGGAAAGGCGTCATTCGATTCAGGAAGCGGGGCAAGTTGGGCCCGAGATTCATCGGACCGTTCAGAGTTATAGCCCGGGTGGGGAAGATAGCGTATAGGCTGGATCTGCCAGTCGAGCTCAGCCAGATCCACAACACTTTCAATGTTTCTCAGCTGCGAAAGTGCCTAGTAGACGATTCAGTAGTAGTGTCGTTACAGGATATACAGGTTGATGACAGCCTGAATTACATTGAGCGCCCAGTCGCAATCCTCGACAGGAAGTCGAAGGATTTGAGGAACAAGCGAGTGGAACTCGTGAAGGTGAAATGGCAGCACCAGAAGGGATCGGAGTGGACTTGGGAGTCGGTGGAAGAGATTGTGGAGCATTACCTCGAGCTGTTTCAGGATCGAGCAGCAGACTTTGAGGACGAAGTCTAAAATAAGTGGGGGAGATTTGTAGCACCTGGTTCCTGGTATGTAAGATTTATCTGAGTATTTTGTATTATTGGCCTTGGACTCGGCGAGTTGGAGGGCCGACTCGCCGAGTAGAGACGGGACTTGGGACGCGGTTAATTTGGCAACTCGGCGAGTCCATATTATGGACTCGGCGAGTCCGCGCTGTCTGATGAAACCCTAATTTCCAAGGGTTTGCACCCTATTTAAACCGACTATTTGCGCCCCAACTCCGCCCCCTTCACCCTCAGAAGCTCTCCATACAGTATAACCCTTGTTCTTGTGAGTTTGAGGCTTTTTAGTGTGTTTCCTTGAAGATTTTGGGAAGGAAGAGGA
Organism: Lactuca sativa; assembly: GCF_002870075.4. Classification (NCBI taxonomy): domain Eukaryota; kingdom Viridiplantae; phylum Streptophyta; class Magnoliopsida; order Asterales; family Asteraceae; genus Lactuca; species Lactuca sativa. Next base: position 201,461,782 of record NC_056627.2, on the reverse strand, counting down.
GTAGATCAAGAGGAAGGGAAGGAAGCCAAGCATCTCCGTGTTCTCTCAGTAATTTCTTGGAGGTATAACTCGTTTTCCCTCTATTTCTATGCTCATACTCCATTAAAGTCCTTTTTGAACCATGTCCCAAGCTTGGTTGTGCATTGTTGGTTGATTCAAGTTGTTAGCCTTTAGATCTAGACCCTATTCAGTCCCTAGAGCTTGGATCTACTGCCTTTATGGAGTCATATTGCACACAAGCCCTAGATCTACCCCTTTTGGTGCACTTTGAGCCTTGGAACCTTTATTGGTGATGATCTACACGTAAAGTTGGAAACTTTACGTGTAAACCAGGCCCTAGGAGCCTAGATCTATGAATGGCATGGACTGGATTCGAGCAAAATCGCGTATTTGGCTTTTGCATGAAGCAGACTCGGCGAGTCTCCGAGTTATCCCCTTTTCGTTGTGTCGAGTTGAGTAGTGAGTCCTGGGTGGACTCGGTGAGTTGGTAGCCGAACTCACCCATGAAGGAACTCGGCAAGTCAACGCCCTGACTCGGCGAGTTCAAGACAATCTTCTTAGATCAAGAACAGACTCGGCGAGTTGTTCATACAACTCGGCGAGTCACAACATAAATTGTTCATCGGATGAAGATGAACTCGGCGAGTTATTCATACAACTCGGCGAGTAGGATGAAGGACTTGGATATCAGTTTAGAAGGAGAACTCGTCGAGTCAACGCCCAACTCAACGAGTAGAGACGGGTTGCAGGTCAATTGATTGGATAAGGACTCGGCGAGTCGGGGAGCCAACTCGGTGAGTCGGGTCAACTGAAAGTTGACTATGGCTTTGACTTTTAACTTGATTAATGGTAAAATGGTCAATTTACCCGAGGGTCAGTTAGCAGTGTTTGATTGAGTGTTTTGTGGGAATTATAGTCAGAGGATTTCCGGAGCAGCAGCAGTCAGTCAATTCCCACGCAGACCAGCAGCTATTTCGAGGTGAGTTTCCTTCCAGTAGGAACGGGTCTAAGGCACCAAGGCCGACCCGTGTAGACGAGATGTTAGCACTAGAGTGTGGGCCGAGCCCGTATCTCTTGGTTTAGTTAATTATGATATATGTGTCGGTATGATAGAGTTGTCTATACTTGTTGTCTGTGTGATACTTGTATATTATGAGTTAGCGGTTGAGTGTGGGCAAGGCCCGTATCTCTCCGAGGGTGGAGTGTGGGCTAGGCCCGTATCTCCCAGATAGTAGAGTGTGGGCGAGGCCCGTATCTCCCGGCTAGCGAAGTGTGGGCAGGGCCCGTATCTTCACGAGTGTGGGCGAGGCCCGTATCTCCCGGCTAGCGAAGTATGGGCGGGGCCCGTATCTTCACGAGTGTGGGCGAGGCCCGTAACTCCTAGCTGAATGCTGTATGTTATATGCTTGCATGGTATGAGGTATTATGGGGGAACTCACTAAGCTTTGTGCTTACAGTTTACAGTTTTGGTTTCAGGTACCTCTTCATCGAAGGGGAAGGAGCTGGCGCGGTAGCGGCACATCATACACACACACTAGTTTCCGCATTTACGAGATTTCTCTGGGAATTATACTCTGATATTTTGATTGGTTGTATGATTTGGCTTTTAGACATGGTTTACGTTGTGATATGGTTTGATCAAACAATGTTTTAATTATTAATGTTTTTCTAAAGTAATGTTTTAAAAACGAAATTTTTGGACGTGAAACTTGGGTCGTTACAGTGTTTCTATTGTGTTGTGTTTCAAACTATTTTCTATAAAAACGTAAAATAGACAACAAACTGTGTATCATATGAAGAAAATAGTATTGTACTTTCAGAAAAAACTAATTTCTTAACTTTTTCCTATTAAACGATTCTACTTTGAATGACCATTCCTGAAAATAAATGGAAAATAGTTCAAAAAGTTTATGTATTTTCATTGTTTGACAAATGAAAATAGGAGTTCACTAAACAATAGAAGATGATCTATTATGCCTCTGTACACTCTGGTGACTGAAGATGTTGTGCTAAAAAAATATCTACCAATATCTTCAAAGAATCCTAAATTGCCCCTATTTGTCAATATCACAAAATCTTCGATCATTCTGGATTTGGAGAACCACCAGGAACCAGCTGCATCATGACAATGTAATAATGAGGGACCCAAATAGGGGTAAAAGGGGATTTTTTTACAGCAGATTTGTGTTGAAGTTAAACAAAAATCAAGAAGCATGACAATGAAACCTACAATTGCTAAGTTATTTCCATTGAGCAAAATATGATCAAGCTTTGTAATCCTACGTCCTTCCGGTGTTATTTCACTACAATACAAAAAAGGAGCAAAATAAACAAAAGAGGAGCAAAATAAAGATAAACACATGTGATGATAATAATCATAAACATTAATACATCATAGGGGTTAGGACTAAGTCATAGGCTTATAAGTGTGATATCACTCAGTAGTAAGAGGCATATCAAAACAGAATGGTAGGAAAATACATCAGGTTTAACAGGTTTATTAACCAAGTCAATATGAATAAAGGTTTCCACATTTAATCTATCATAAAATAAAAGGGAAATCTCTGAAAAATAATATGAATATATATAGCAAATTAGCAATAGCCGCATCAAACAGATTAAAAAAAAGTTCACTTTATAAGGATCAATGTTAATAGCAAATTTGAAGAAAAAAACCATATTTTTCATCTACTACCAGCCTTACAATTAATTATAAATGTAAAAAATAAACAATTTACATAAAATTTTGGCAATATGAGTATTTACAATATGTTAAACTGTTTTATTTTAAAAGAAATTATTTTAATTAATCTTTTTTATGAAAGTATTAAATTATTGGATTTGAATTTCTTGGAAAATCAACCACCATAGCCAACACTGTTAAGAAACAATTAGTAATTTTCTTTAATTAAGAAGGTAAAATAGAGTTGCATGTTGAAACAGAAAAGTGTAATCATCGGCTAATTTTTTCAAAATTAGATATCAAGCCATCTAGAAAGAAATTGTAAGTCTGTAACCATATAATTTTAAGATGAAGATTACTGAATACATTGCTAATTAGTAGATAATCAAGGGGCTAAGTGATAATACCTTAAATAATGGTATTTAAAAACATTTTTCTCCATAGGTACTGAAATGGAATAATACAAAAGAATAAATTATCTTTTACCCACGAAGTTCTTAATTACTTTATACATTTTATTTAATCAAAATGGAATTTAATGATTCATATTAGTAAGTTAAACCTTATACCTACATAGCAGTGTAATGATTCATATTAGTAAGTTAAACCTTACACCTGCACCATACGATTAATTTTCATAAGACTTTCATGTTCTAACAGGACTTTCATCAAACAACTTATATGCATAATTCAAAATAAGAAAAAAAAAAGTAATCTTCACAAAGAAAATATTACCATGGATCCCATGTTTTATAAAGAAATGTAGACCTTTCCAAACACCTGCAACAACAGAAATTGATACATAAATAAACAACAACAAACACCTTTGTATATTCTGACCTACAAAATTTAATTGAGAAAACATGAGTTAGATTATAATAGTTGTTGCCTGAGAAATGCTTAGATGAACTGATTTCCATTCCAGATTTTTGTCTTCTACATTGCAATTGCCTAGTTCACCTTCGGTGTGAGAGGAAACCCTATGTATCCCCAAATGAATTTATTCTTACCAAATAAAACACAGTTGTTGATTCCGAATTGACAAAAAACGAACCTATATACACAATTGTAAGAACCCTTATTAAACAAAAATCAAAAAAATTGAATCAATTAACCTGTAGTTTCGAAAATCAGCGTCATGCCTTTGGGGATTCATCAATGATCGATGAAAGCAAAAGTTGAATCGCCTCCTCAGAAAACTACAGGCAGAGAAATAGAAAAAAGCCACATCAATGACGACGGAAAAAGGCAGACCAACGACATCAACTTTGTTGTAGAACCGGTGTGAGAGTAGAAGAGATGTTGGATTTGTCTACTATGAATGACTACCTGCTTCCTTTTCTTTTCTCTTCTTTTGTTGTGTTTTATCTTTTTAGAAGATATAATTGCAACATTAATTTCCTTGATTTTTATCTATATTCAAATTTTGATATGTTTTTTAAGTGATTATTATAACTCAATCGAATATATGTCATTTTTGGGTTAATTATCAGTTTATTGTAATAACGTCTTAACCACTTCTTTAAATCTAACTATTTTTATCATTAACAAAATCATAACTATAAAGACATTTACAACAAATACACAAACATTCTTCATCTTTCTTTTCCTTTTTTTATGTTTATCATTTTTAGAATATAAAATTACAAAATGTTATTTATCTTTATTAGAATATAAAATTATAAAATATCCCCTAAACTATATTAGTAATTCTTACCAAGACTTGCAATATCTTTGATTAACGATCATAATACAATTTACAATTTACAATTATTAATAGTATTTTTTTAACCCATGGATTCCACGGGTTTTAACCTAGTAGAATAATATTTTAAAGCTCGATCATTTTACAAACATCTAGCAGTGGTGTCATAATTATTATCTAGTAATAAATTAAATTATAATAAACTTCTTAGAAAAATATAGGGTTAACTATAGCCAACCAACTATTCTTTTCTTTGCAAAATTGAGGTAGAACACATAAACATACTCCCCTGCTTTCCGAGAGCCAAGCAATTAGCATGATTAACGATTTCGAATCGTTCCCATAAATAGCTAAGTAAATTTGATTCATGATGACTACTCTTAATCCCGTGAAATAACTAGCAATTTCGAATCACTACCCCTTTTTAAGCTTCACTCACCCATAAACTTCCCAAAATTCGAGTCGAATGTCTCCAGAAAAACGATAACCTTCTATGCCACTTGCTAAGAACACATAATATTGCAACTTTAAGTGATTCTTTGGCTGACATAAGGAATCTGCTACGAGACTTATCTTTCTTGGGTTTCCAGAAGGCATCTTCAACATTACCACTGCTAGTAGAAATGATTCTTGAAGGTATCTTCAAGACTTCCAACATTAGAGGCAACTTCCTAGTCCTGCTTCTTGAACTAACCCACGTTGACCAAAACTGTGCATCTTCAAAGCTTGATTCGTCAATGTTTTTCTCTGCAACTTCTGTCATTCTTTGATGGGGCTTTTAGGGGTAGTGATATTGAGGTTATGGATATGTCAAGGTATGATTTGAAGTTCTTGAGTAATGAACTGTGTTGTATTTTGTTGTTGGTACTGTTGGTGATGCTGAGAGTACAACCCACTGCTGCATACAATGGTGGCTGTGATTGTGGAGGTTGCCTTGTGTGCTTCATTAATCAACTTGGAAGAAAGTGAGAAATGAAGAAAAAATTTGAAGTGATGATGATGGGAAGTTGCAAAAATTATAGAGTCAAAGCTTTTGGTGGTAGGTTTGTTGAAAATGTCAATGCATGCCACGTGGCTTTGTAGACTTGGGTCACACTGAGAATTGACCGACCTTTATCATATGATAACCAATAAAACTGATAAAAAATATATTGTTGGTATAATTAACAGATAAAATGTAATTTTTGTGATCTAAACAACCAAACAAGATATGTCAAGAACCTTTTAAATTAAAATTCAAGAGTTGGTTGGTCTACAATGACAATAACCTAAAAATATAATGTTTATAAGTTTGTTATGAGTTAATTTAAGTTGATAAAAAACTAATTTAACCATCTACAAGTTTCTATTAGTCCATATTATTACAACTTCATAGGTTGAAAATGAGAAAAATAAATTGTTTATAAGTTTGTTATGAGTTAATTTAAGTTGAACAAAAATTAATTTAATTATCTAAAAGTTCCTATTAATCACATTATTATAAAGTAGTTAGGGGGATTAATGAAACAACTTATAAGATTGGTATAGACAGGATCAATTGCAAGAAATTGAAACGAAATTGCATGATTATTCAAGGAATCTTACACATCACACGATAGGCTCTTTGAGAGACCTAAGCTCACCTAAGATCACTTTTACAAGTTCAATGCCAACATAATCGACTAACCAGCCTTAACACGACATCTAATGATCTCAAAAGACGATGACCAAAATATCACCCTGCCCACTCTAGTTTATTACTAACAACTAAGAAAGAAAGTTAAACATGTTGGAAAAAATCTCATCCGTGTGGCCTCAGGACTATTTTGTAATGATTGTTACATGTTATGTACATTTAAATTGTGTATCATAATAATTGTCCTACTGACATATTAGGTCCTTAGACTTAAATATTTGTAGTATGATGGATATGACAATTGTCTATAACTTGAGAGATTCCAATATCGTACCTATAAGTTGCAACTCATGAATTAATGCCCTTGTGCATATGAACAATCATGGGAAATGAAGAGCACTTCATTTTATGTTCTAACCATTATATAACACCATGATCATTTGTATCAAGGCATCAACTCAATCTAAAGGCAACATTACGGGAAGAAATGGGTCACTGAAATGGCATCATCTTCTTCTTCAAAGCTCATACATTTCCAAGTAAGTCAATCTATTTTCTTAATTGATCCTGATTATTTACATTGTGGTATTAGAGGTTTTGGCGTTTGATTCCTAACAATCGGTACTTCACTTTTACAATTGAATTTTCAAATTGGAAATATATATGAAATGGTAATGTTTGGCCTTTTCTTAAAAGCAGATGGGATCAAAATAGAAGTTCAATAAACGAATAACTTGTGGTTACTGTTTGATTTTATCGATTTGATACCTTCAAGATGAAGCGTTTTCATGCCACCATTAAAATATTTACAATTTGAATTTTTTAGATGTCGGAGATAGTTTTGAAATCTATATACAATATATTAGATATACGTTTGTGTGTGCGTACCATAATAAAAAATCAAACGCAATCAAATTTATTTTCGTTGCTGCTGTCTTCTGTTTGTGTGAAAGGTTTTTATACTGGGCCTACATCTCGCTTTTGTTTGTCACTTCTAAACTTCACTTAAATTAATATTCGAGACTTTAGTTAAATTAATGTGGATACGTTTGTGTCTGTGATACCTTTTAAAGGATAATCACATGGCTAATAATTTTCTTTTATTGGTGTTCTTTAATTGGCCATACCAAATTACTTGTTTTAATTTGAGATGAGTTCGTTCATTCAAATCAAATTTTATTTTATTTGGGTTGAGTAAAAATAAAAACAAATAAAGTGGTATTCAAAGTTATTTTATGATGATCCATGAAACGTTAAATAATTACCATGAACTTATTAAATATGGTTTGAATAATTATGATGGGAAATTTTTAGTTTACGGTCTCATCATATTTAACAGTTCATCAGTTAAAATTCGCTTAAGTTGAGTTAATTATTTACTAACTAGAAACATGATTGAGGTTAATTGTGATATCCTACAATAATCGAAGTTAATTTTATTACTTCATAATGTTTCAGAATCTATTAAACTTTTATTTTGACAGTTTATTTAAAGTAAAGACTGCAACTACTGTTATCAACATTCATTTAAATGTTTCTATGGTCATTTATGACCACATATATGATGCCATTTCAAGCTTAATATGACATCCATATAAAGTTTAATCTATAAGAAGCCTGAACTCTTCTATATTGATTGTATGATGTCATTTAAACGAAATAGATGCATTATATATTATTTATTTTAAATGACCACTAATTTACAGCTACAATTAGTTTTTCTTATGGAGAATACGATGTATGAATACATTTGTCATCTTATTTATTTACATCTTATTTGTCGTAAAAGATCTTGACATTTTATTTGTTTTTGTCTAATATGTCACTTTAAGAAATTACATTTATAATTGGCATCTAATTATATACCTTAGCTCTCAGGATCTGTTCATCAAATTAGCAAACTATTTATAGAATTCAAAGAATATTAATGTTGAATGATTAGTGGTAACGTCAATGTTATATTTAAGTAACTGGACCAAAGAAAAGTTGCTTAAGTTTGACGTTGGATAATGATTCATACAATGAAATTTTAGCATAATATACATAAATATTGTATTTCTGCCCATATGTGAATGCAATATTTATGTAGCGTAGTGTAATATTTAGGAAGCCATAATACAATTGGTGGTCTATCCAAAACGAAATTGTCAATTGAATGATGTGTCTGTGACCTATTATTGATGGTGTTAATAATAGGTGTAATGATATGTTTTAATCTTGTTATCCCATTAAATCAAGTTATTGTCTTCTTTGCATACATTTGCTTAAGCCATGACAAAGTTTTATGTAACACGAACACGACACGACACGATGTCGTGTTTTTTTTAACTAACACAAAAACGAACGAATTAAAAAACGACAAACACGACACGACACGATAAATATAACATATACTAAAAACTAGTTTATTTAATGAATACTTTATCAAATATAACATAACAAACACGATAAATAACTATTAAATCGTGTCAATTTCATGTCGAATTTTGAGCACGAACATGACACGACACGACATCGTGTTTTTAACAGTTAACACGAGCATGAATTCAAATTTCAGCTTCGTCCCAATTTCGTTTCGTGTCGTGTATTTTTGTCGTTTCGTGTCATAAATTGTCACCCCTAGTTTTGATACAATCATGTAACTATTAGTTTCAATTCTCATATGACTGGAGGAGGGATACCTCTATCAATTAAAACTCAACAACCACTTTTGGAATCTTTATTACGTAATGATAAGTTGAACAAACATAATTACGAAGTGAAGAGGTCATCCATGTTGTGGTATTAAAGCTTAGGCCACTCATGACATAATAAGAGGGTACATATCATAAAATATGAAGTTCCACTATACCTTCACTACTCAATATTCAATAAACGTGTTAAATATGTAAATGAGAATAAGGAAAGATCCACAATAAGTTCAAGATTACTAAAAGCTATCTATACCACTATTTGTGGATTTTCTCAACGGACGTATGTGATCATAAATCATAAATAATTTTTTTTACATTTATCCATACTTGTTAAATTAAAATTCTGAATCTCCTAATGAAGCATAAATCTTGAGAAGTCAAAATCAGTAGGAGTGGTTCTTTGAGGGATTTTGACCTCCAATAATCGTCAACTATAATTCAAGTGCCAATTATGATTAGCACTTCATAAGGAGATTCATGTTTTCTTTATGAACATGACCCCTCAAATGAAAATGAAAATGAAATACCACAAAATGAGCCCACTTAATACATTGACACGAAAGCCATGAACGAAATGGCCTATAAGACATTTTCTTTGATGTAAGCGGCCCATGAATTTTAACGATTACATAACCTATTTAAATGAGGTTGATCTTCATAAGGAAGGATTGTAACCAAATTATGTATAGTGATATCATAACTTGTGATCAATCAAATAAGTGGAATGAAGCAATGATTAAAGAGATTTTTTTTTAAATATAACAAAGCGGTATTTACCGATAACATAAAGGTTCAATGCATATCGATTGAAGGCAAACGGGAAACAAGCTGCGCCGCTAGCCCTTTCTGGTTAGCAAAACCAATTCTTTTGAAAACAATATTTGTGGATCTAGGAGATATGTCACTAGAATGCATGACCCCTTGGACTCTATTGAGGAGCTCCACATTCGTTATAAAAGAAAGATGTTTGGGAACTTGCCGAATTGCCAAAGGATTTCTACCTATAGGATGAAAGTAGGTCTTTAAGGCCAAAGTTGGATCCTAGTGATTAACATCGGACAATAAAGCTTGATTTGTCTCTAAAGGGTACTCACAAAACAAGGGTATGTAGGTATTTATTACCAAGAAACGTTCTCACTCGTTTCTCAAAATGACTTCCTTATGATCGTAATGGCCCTTGTAGCTCATTTTGATTCAGAGCTACATCAAATAGACGTCAAATAGTTATTCTTAATAATGACTAACACGAAAATGTATACATGACCAAACCGATAGGATTTATTTCTATTTGTCAATAACATATAGTGTTTAAACTCAAGAAATCATCATATAGGCTAAAACTAGCTTTGTGTTAATGATATCTAAGGTTGGACAAAGTCATGAAAAGGAACAACTTTATTAAGAATGAAATAGATCAATGTATATACCTCGAGATTAGTGGGAGGAAATTTATCATACTTGTATAATATGTAGATGACATTCTCTTGGCGAGTAATGACATTTATATGTTGCATTAATCAAAACATTTTCTATTATGTCACATCGATATAAAAGATCCTACTGAAGCCTTGTATATTATAGGCATATGAATATATCGAATACGATTATCCAAGGTTTTAAATGGCGTGAGGCGTGGCGTGGCGGCAAGGCCAAGCCTCAAGCTTAACGAGCCATGGCGAGCCATGACATGTTTCAAGGCGTAATGTAAGGCGGCGATTTTGTATTAATTTAAAATTATATTACCACATAGATATAAATTTATATTAAATATAACTACTTTTTAGAAGTGTTAAATCAATAACTAATAACAAAAAGTTAACAAAAACCACAATACTTGTATCTCCGGTTTGAAAAAACATAACAAAGAGAAAAAAAATTGTGTCTCAAACGAAAAAACACGCGCCATAACACGCCATAACGCGCCATGGCGCGCCATATCACGCCTTGCTACGCGTTACACCTAACAGCAACGTTATGAAACTTTTCGTAACGGCAAAGCCACGCCTCACGCCATGGCGCGCCTTTTAGAACACTGGGATTATCCTAAAAGGATATATCGAGTGTGTATTAAGTTAGGATAACATGCAATAATGCTTCCCTTCAGTTGTTTCCGTAGTTAAAGGAAACATTTTCAGATCATTTCAATACCTAAAAATAAGGTTGTAGAAATCGTTCGACGTAGGCTAATTGGTGGACTGGGGTTAAGAGATTAATCGGGTTGGCGGAGATTAATCGGGGGATTAATCGGTGACCATTAATTATTAAAAAAATTAATAAATATATCATTAATCCTAAGAATATGACATTAAATACAACATTAATAAAGATAACATTATAAATTAAAAAAACAAATATTAAAAATTTAATAAATATAACATTAGTAACATGAAACTATGATTACAAAAAAATCCTTTGATTCTTAATACATCACATCTAAATAACCAACTACTACATTGTGAATGTTAAGGGAGCAAGAACATTATTAGAAGCTTTCTTTCTTGGTCTCCCTCTTGGTTTCTTCGGCTGATTCATTTCAAGATTTGTTTCTCTATTCCTTTTTGCTTTGAATCCTTTTTTTCTTTGACTTTGAAGATTTTGATGAATGAGCAGCAATAGTAAAGAACTAGAATGCAATTCAGATTTCAATTCAGATGGTATGAAATTTAGATTCTTGATTTCAATGGAGCACATGCTATGTAAAGAACTAGAATGTAAGTCAGATGGTATGCAATTCAGATTCTTGATTTCAATGGTATGCAAAGAAAGCAAATCCAACAGATTAATTAAGTTTTTCTTTTGGTACCTGATATATGTTTGAATGATGTAACATCAATTCAGATGGTGTGCAATTCAGATTCGTGTAAATGTTGTTGGACCATCAAAGCATTTTATGACCAAAATCGCTGAAATTTCTCTTAAGAATTTAAACAAACACTTGGCATGCTAGTTATCAAACAACCATATCAACCATATCACTGAAATTTCTCTTAAGCATTATATAACCAAAATCACTGAAATCGTGATTCCCAGTGATCAGACAACCATTTACACAAACATAGTAACAACATAAGTTTGCCTTCAATTGAGTTTACAGGTTTGTCTAAAATATGTTTTAACAGCGAATCGAGTGTATATGAAGAACAAACATCCGTATAGATTGAAGAACACTAAGCTGATTTTGCCAATTTAAGTCGAGAGAGAATCGATTTTACCAACAAAAAACACCTTAGCAACTAATCTGAGTATAGATTGAAGAACAAACCTTCATAGATGATAAGGACTGGGTCAAAGGGCTTTCAGAGTCATGGATGACATCGGAGGAGAAGGGCAACAACTTTGAGTCGACAATGCAACAACAAGGTTGGAGGAGGATGATAAACTAGAGCAAAAGGCGATAGCGTGAACGGAGGAAGAAGATTCAACTTTTTGATGTTTTACTTCTTTTGTCCTTAAGTCGTGAGAGAGTCGACTTTACCAATTTCCGCGTTCGATCTAGCAGAAAACGACATCACAATGAGTTTGAATTGAATCGGTGGAGTTGTGAACCAATAGACCATCATGTGCAAATATGTATAGAATTGTTACAAGTTTGTCATCCCACATCGCTGGTGGGAAAATAAACAAAGGCACCCATATCTTATAAAAGGAGACTTAGGTTCCTTTAAAAATTCAAACCCAACTACTCGGTGTGCTAGCTGGTTCTTTCGAGCCTGGTTAGCTGGACCGATTTGGCCCAATTTTGAGTCCGAGTTGGACCGATTTAGTCCGATTTGGACCGAGTTGTACCGATTTTGACCGATATTGACTAAGGCCAATTATTTTACCCTCTAACCCTTATTCGTAGGCGGATGGAGACCACTAAGCATCTAGGCACCGATTAATCGTCCCCCTAGGCCGATTTATACAACCATGCTAAAAATAAAGGTACAACAAGATCAAATGAAATTAATATCTTATGCTTAAGTAATTAGAAGTTTATGTTTGCCAAAGTTTATATTCGTCCCGAAATCGCTTATATTATTGGCCTGATGAGCCGTCATCAATCAAATCATGGTATTGATCCTTGAAATGTTGCCAAGAAAGTTTTGTGATGAGACTGATAATTACAAACTTGTTTATAAAAGAAGTTACAACTTGGAAATGATATGTTTTTTTACTCTACTTTGCAAAATACAAAGATGAATAGTCATTATTGGGATACATCTTTATGTTATTAGCCAGCGAATATCATGGAAGAGTCATAAGTAAAATTGATGACTATATCCACTATGATGGCAAAATATGTTGTCATATATAATGCAACTTGCCATCGAATCTTGTTGAGAAATTTAATCACAAGGCTCATTATTGTAAATTCCAGTTCTATTATGTTAAAAGAGGTAAATTCCTATAACTTTGCCTTTATAAAAAATTTCACTCGAAATAGCTAAAGCAGAGTGGGAATTTATCTCGATACAAAATACTTGTTTTTTTAGAGCAAGTGGAGGAAAATTATATTTGTATCGTGCACATCAGTACTAATATTATGCTAGCGGATTCGATGATGAAAAGTCTAGCACCCAAAGTATTTCAACATGTCGTCAGTATGGGTTTAAGACTAGACCTATCATAATTTAATTCTAGCATAGTGCTTTAAAGGAACTTTTAATTTCAATTATCCAAGTACATGATTATTATTCCTCCATAATATGCAATATGTCTATATTAATAACTTGTGTACAATTATTTTCAATATAAACAAATATAATGCATCACCACTTAACTCTAAAGTCATTTGGTTTATATTAATTTTTTTTATAATAAAATTGAACTGTTATTTTTAATGCATCACCACTTAACTCTAAAGTCGTTCTAGGGGTTTGGGTTGCTACTAGCGTGGCAAGGTTGGTCATGTCAGCAAGGATTATCCTCAGGGAGCAAGCCCGTTATGTTTTCACCGCAACCTAGTTGGCCACAAGTAGGCCAACTGTCCGATGTAGAGAGGGGAGCAATGAGTGCTCCTATTCTGGCTACTTTGAGGATCACTAATGGTGGTGAGGGTATGGTAGGATCCCCAACAGAGAGGATTCGGGCATTGCAGTATCAGTCAGGGGAGGCAGGGACTTCACTAGGTGATATTGCGGGATGTATCTTTTGCTCTCTCTTTGGTTCTTATCTATGTTTATATTACTTGGGATTTTGTATCGGTTTGGGTAAGCGTTATCTTTGGTTTAGTTCTTTGTTATTGTTTGAGTTGTATCATCAAGGATTGTTATATGCCATTTTGCATGCCATGAATCATTAGTGGGTTAAAGGGGGTTGCATCTTGTTGAGTAGGTTTCAATGTGTCCAGTTGTTATTCTGGTTCTTGTTCGAGATCGGTTCAAGGGTATTGTGTTGAAGGTCTATGGTTAGGTTCAACAGGTTAGTTCTCTAGTATCGTTCGGGTTTAGTGGTTTTAGCAGTTGAGCTCGGCTGGCCACTGGGAGTTCCAAGGGAAGTGGTTTATTGCTAAGGTTTTAGTCTTGTCACCAACATAAAGGACTTCAGGATATGGGGGCTGTATCATCAGAAGCATTTGGGGTTTTCGGATTTGTTGAGATTTCAGGGAGTGTTCATCTGGTGTTCAAGGGTTGTGCGGCCTTTGGGTTTGGCTAGTAATGGAACACTAGCATTGGTAAGCACAAGTTGTCAGTGGTTCAATCATAAGGGGTAAAATGGAATGGGAATCCTTCAAATCTTGTGGGCTGGGAGAGCTTTTCCAAATCAAAGTTGGGGAGAACCATTCAGATTTCTGAGAGCGGAATCAAGTGTGGAACTAGGATGAGTTTCACATCCCCTTCGGGGAGGAAGGCGGCCCAAGAGGCCATTTGGATTGAGAATTTATGAGTTGGGAGTTCAGGAAACTTCCCAACAGTTGGTTAGCGCCTTTTTAGTGATGGGTAGTAGGCTCTTGGTGGACCCAAGTTAAGGTTCCAGGCATGACTCGAACCTAGCTTGGGGCGCTTGGTCGGGTGCGTGTTCGACTCTGGATGTGTATGGATGGATTGATAGATGAGCGGTAAGACCATGGGCAGAGGCCATAGAAAAATATGAGTGTTGTAAGACTATGGGGTGGCCTAGAGAATTCACTAATTGGCAGTTAGTGTGGAGTGGTGTAAGACTGTAGGGTGGCCTGTAGCATTCACTAGTTGGCAGTTAGTGTGGGGGTGTTGTAAGATTGCAGGCTGACCCGTAGCATTCACCGGTCCTTTTGCAGCGGTAAGGATGTGGCAAACCCATGATTAGTCATGGATTTTGTTCTGATGGATTAGATTAGGATGGATCAGTTCGTAAGACCGTGGGAAGGCCACAACAAGCATAGAATCATGAAATGGTAGGTCATTAGAGGCCGGTTGTGATATAAGACTACAATTGGTCGTGTAGCATTCACTCTTAGCATTGGTTTTGGTGGCATCAGATTTATCGGATTGTTATGATCTGTTGGAGTCATAAGTGGCGAGATAGCTTGGGCAATTATTGCCAGATGAGGCTTTTATTCGGAAGTCGCGTGGAGCGACTACGTGTGTCTTCTAACTCAGCAACCAGGTGGGGATCCGATGATTCATTTAGTTGGTAGATAAGTTGGGATCAAGGGAGGTATCGACTGCTTTTGGAAAGAAGCTAGGGGGCATCCAGACAAGTCAAGGCGGTATTGTGATTTAGGACTCGTGTGTGGAGTCGCTTGATATTCAGAAAATATGGTAAGTCACTTGCAGCTTGGGTTGAATAATCTCATAGTAAATCATTTGAACCTGTTGCGTCGCTCTCGTTTGAGTCTAACCGTTGCAGGGATGAGTCTTCTACTCGAAGGATTATCCGAGCCTTCTGTCAAGTATAGGTGTTATGCAGCAGTAATGGTCAGTGATTTTATTTCCATTTGAATCATCAAGTCAATCAAAGGTTGGAAGTATTTTGTTTAAGTCTGGACTTTAATTAGGGTTTGGCCCGATAGTGGTTTTACATGGCGGTCTGTCAGGGAGTCAGACCAATTCGAGGTTTCAGGTTTCGGGGAAGTAGAGGTGGTTTTTTGCATGGGAATAAGGATTCATTATTCTTAGGGTTGGAAAGTTCTGCTTGCGTTGGGTTCGGGTGCCTTGGGGAGGCCGTTGTATGCTTAAGTTTGTTGTTGTGCCCCTCAGTCTGTCGGGCATGCCAGGGATGGTAAGGAACGATTTCGAGGACAAAATCGAATTTAAGAAGGGGAGCGTTGTAACACTCGGTTCTAACTCCATAAAAAAATTGAGTGAGAATGATTATACATTTACAAACGATTCTAACTCCATAAAAAAATTATGTTAAATGTTTAACTACTAGAAACACATAGAAGTTGTGGTATTGTTGTAGTAGAATAAAATATAAGTTATCTTATTCGGATAAACATAACCCAATATTATAATCAATATTGCCCACCAAAATGACCACAAGAAACTATATAAACAGCCAAACAATCGCATAAGCCAATATAAGAAGGTATCATCCCATTCAAACGACGCATCCTAGGGTTTAAAGGAGGAGCAAAGCCCACACCCACTCACATGCGCTTAACATATTTCAACTAAAGCTTCCACGCCTTTAAAAACCTCCACCTCATGTCGTTGATTCTATTATGCATAACCTTTTTGGTAATATTGAAAATTTAGACGACTTAATACTAAATACTAAAGCAACTGTCTATTGCATTGTCTAATGGTGCATCAAGTTTAGGCGATATATGATTTCATCCGGTGACAGTCGAGGGTGAGGTAAAAAGTTTTACATTATTTATAGTAACATTTTGTTTTGTTCTACACTAAATACTATTTTTAAATGTTATTTTTTAATATGAAGACAGAAAAAACATTTGTATCAATGTTTATGCATTACTTTAATTTGTTGTTTATGTTCTACTATAAGGAAACCAAACAAAATGGATACTATATTCAAATATCTCAAATTTGGTTTTGTTTGATTTATATTCAAGTGAAAAAAAAAACATTTGTTTGGTTCAATTTATGGGGAACAGACATCACGACTTCAATTTTCGGTTGTGAATATGACTTCAATTTTAATAAATTTATAGTTAAACTGTTATGAAACTGACATAAAAATGAATGATTACTGAAGAAATCGTACACATCACACCATATGCTCTTTGATACAAACCAAAACTCTTGCAATATCACTTTTGTGAGTTCAATACCAACATAGTTGACTAATTGACATTAACAAAACATCTAACCTTTTTGAAAAAAAAATAAATAAAAAATAAAAAAAAAATAAAAAAAAAACTCAATTTACTGTTAGTAATTAGATTTAGAAAATATACATAAAACCTTTTTTTTAATATATATATATATATATATATATATATATATATATATATATATATATATATATATATATATATATATATATATATATATATATATATATATATATATTTATTTATTTATTTGACTTTTACTTTTTGAGTGTTGGTTTTATAATAATTTCTTAACTATGACATTTTCAAAAGCGAATGATTTGTTTTTTTTTTTAATTCAATATTAAATTCCAAAATAAACAACTTACTTCTAATATTAAATGCATGTTGCATTTGAATGTTCAACATGATGATAGCATTTTCACATGATAGATCTTGTAGATATAGTTTTAGAATATTTTTGAAATTTTTGTTTATGAATTCCGTTATGTAAGAACAATCAGTTGAACAGAATTTGATTCTAATGATTTCAGGATAGGATCGATGTTCAAGAGACCAAGACTCACCTAGAGCCCACGATCTCAAGAAACCGGTTATGAAAATCGATGCCCTCAAACTAACTCTCTCACTACTTAAGAACTTGATGTAACTAATAGCAAAGAAAAAACCTGATTAGCCCTACCAAGTACAACGCCTTTAACAAATCATTAAGTCCTTATAAAAGATCTCTTTAAGTATATGCTCAAAAGAAAAGGAAGTCGTGAGAACTCTAACATTATTAACTATAATTTTCTGAAAATAAAACTCATTCAAAGAGAAAAATACCCCTGGATAGAAACGATCATAAACCAACAGCCAGGAACTAAAATTTAATTTCATGGTCAATTTCTTTATTTTTTTCTTTAACAATATCGTATAGGCGGTCTATGAAAAAACTTGTAAAGAAAATGTAAAAGAAATTGTCAAACAAATAGAGTATTGTTATATATATATATATATATATATATATATATATATATATATATATATATATATATATATATATATATATATATATATATAACAATACTCTATTTGTTTGACAATTTCTTTTACATTTTCTTTACAAGTTTTTTCATAGACCGCCTATATGATATTGTTAAAGAAAAAAATAAAGAAATTGACCATGAAATTAAATTTTAGTTCCTGGCCGTTGGTTTATGATCGTTTCTATCCAGGGGTATTTTTCTCTTTGAATGAGTTTTATTTTCAGAAAATTATAGTTAATAATGTTAGAGTTCTCACGACTTCCTTTTCTTTTGAGCATATACTTAAAGAGATCTTTTGAGCATAAAATAAAAAGTTAAAAAAAATAAGGATAACTTATAAAAAATGGACCAAAACTATAAAACAACTAAAAGTTTAGTCAAATTTGTAAATTTGTAAATAAAGAATAAAATAAACAAACCTATTCCAAAAGACATTTAAACTTGAAGCATATTTCATTAAGGATTGCGAGGTCGATGCTTGTAGAAAAAAGTTAATAAAATCAATAAGTCTTACCATTGTCAATTTTAGTATTTGTTACAACATAAATTTTGATATCCACTTAAAAGGCTAATAATTTGGATTGTTTTAGGTAGATCGGGTTTCTGATGTTGAAAGTATAAAGGCTAAACGATCCAAAAATTTGGGTTTTGGGTTGGATATGTTTTAGACATGCCTGAAAGTTTGATAGAAAACCATTGAAATACTAACACTTATGAGTAATTGATCCTAATATGTATCAATCTTATAAGTCGTTTCACTAGCCAATTTGCAATCCCCTAACGCCCTTATAATAATACGGATTAATACAAACTTATATATGTCACTTACATTAGTTGAATTAATTTTGTTCAATTTTCATTAACTCTTAACATCATACAATACAATTTATTTTTCTTATTAAGTTATAATAGTATAACTATAATAATGACACAACCATTAGATGTTTGCATAAGGATCAAAATTTTAAAAATTATATCAAATTAGATGCTACTGGTTTAAACCTATATTTTATTATTAAACATGGATATTCATATAAACAATATTTTCTCTTTGTTCAATATAATGGTACTTATATTTAAAAACTTTAACTTATAGGTACAACAAAACACAATCATTACAACTTAAAAAAGAGTAGTATATATAGGAACTACTAGCTACTTTTGTTAGTTTTATTTCAAAATTACATGCATTCTAACTTTTTTTTTTATCTCGTTACTATGTGGTTCTGAAATCAGTCATTTTTGACTGGAATGCCTATTCCAAACCAAGTTGGTTATTTTTGCTAAAAAAAATTGGTTGTTTTCTTCAAATACATATTAAAAAGTTATTAGATTACTTAATTTCCCATTATTTAATCTCTCTTAGTTACTTATCCAAATAAAATGGGTAATTTCCTTCTTTAATAAGAGTACATTCACAATTATCAAGTTCAAAATATTTTTATTGATAAACCAATAATAGAGTGCACTATATAAATGAATAAATAAATGGGATTGCCAAGAATATCTTTTCAAATTAATTAACCCATCGTGACAATCCCAAAACACGAAGGATAAGGGTGTGTACCTTTGTATCAATAGTCATCCAAGCACTCTCATTGTTGCTCACTGAAAAGATACACAACATAGAGAGACCATATACACATTTCAATTTACAGGATTATAGAATAATAATTTATGTAATTAATACATAGAATCAACAAGAGGCTAGACAAGAAGGTAAGTTTTTTTTATTTTAAAAAAATCATCTATATCCTGATCCAGACCAGCTATCCTAATGGGCATTAATATCAAAATTAAAGATTGTTACAATGGGAAAATTTGTTCATAGTTCTTGAATAATGATGTACCTTTGAAAAAAAAAAAAGTTCATAACAAGTAGAAATTCAAATTAGTTTGTATTTGATTTGAGATCAAGTGAACAATGTTCTAAAATAACGAAATCATAGAAAAAAAAATAGAGCACAAACCTTTCTCCAATACTTCAATGCGAGAAAGCAAAGAGGCTCCATCTTCTAACTTTTCATCCATGGCTGCAGATTCCTAAAACACAAACTAAAAGTAGATATAAACTCGCTTCTGTAAAAGAATTGATTCAGGCAAGCATTCATGTCATATTCTAAATGTCATAAAAGGGTTACAGTGATCTTCGTCAAAATTATAGGGTAATCAGTGAAATCCAAACTAGGTCAAATTAACAAGAACATATTGTACAATTTTTTGAAGATGAACACAAGTGCAGATAAACGAGGAACTGAAAGTAGCGCTGAGAAATTTAGAACGATATATAGAAGACAGATAGAGACATTGTATCGATTACAACAATAGATCAAAAGACTAAAAAGAAAATAAAGGAGAAATAGCTCACTTACCAGAGGTCTCTCATAACGTTTTGTTTGAAGTTTAAGAGAAGCAGAAAAGAACATATCCTTACGTGTGTATATAAATGGGTATATATGGTTCAAATCACTTTTTTCTTTTGAGCGTATCACATTTCCAGATCCGTTTGTGAGTAAGGAATTGTTGGAATCAAGACACAGATACATAGATACATAGTTTTCGTAACTGTCATATGACTGTTAACTGTCAAACGACATAAATGTTGGCCCACTTTTAGATACTGTATTACATTAATACTAATAAATATTATTAAATCGTTTGGCTGGATATTTAACAGGAATCTCGCCAGTCGCCACATGAAAAAAGTACGTTGTGTATTTTAAAAATCGAAGTTACAAAGATGGTCCCTGAGTATTCCCTCTTGTTACACTTCCTACACCAAAATGAAATTGGTTTTATAATCTAGTGCTTTCAAAAATATTATATTTAGCCCATAAACTTTTTAAATTGACATTTGATTATTTTTTTCTATAAAATTACTTTTCATTTTTATGACATTTAATACCCTCTATTAGCTTAAATGTCAAATAAATCCCTTCATTCTAGGTTAACTGTTAATTAAGCCCTAAAAACAATTTTATTTTATAAAAGACATAAGTGTAATTAGAATATTTTTAATTCATTTACTAAAATGATGTTGATGGTGGCACAAGACCAATGATATTGGTAATGATGATGATACTTGGTACATATTTCTTAAATACATGAGTTTTGTTAAGACATCTTATCTAACTTGGAGAAAATATATAATTAAATTGAATGATCAGTTGATAAATACACATATACAGAAACACCATTCTTAATTAGTATGCCTCATATATTGCTCCGTCTAGACTTGGTATATGGAGCTACTCCACCGCCTAGCAAAAACCCAATATATACTATCAAACAATACAAAAAAAAAAAAAAAAAAAAAAAAAAAAAAAACTTTTTCTTCTAGCAATAAAAGTAAAAATTATTCTAGAGGCATTCAATTCAAAATTCTTATATCTTTTTAAATATATGTTTTAGGAGGATGTTACGAGGAAAATTGTATTTGACGTATTTCGGCTGGTAAACCAGTCAATGGTAGCATGTAACAGGTCCGAAAACTTATGGAGTAACACATGTGTACTCAAACCATCTTCAAGCGAATAAAAATGTGTTGAGTACTTAGTTTCCAAGGTGTTAAATATTGATCATTTTAGATTCTACTGTGAAACTGATATCTAGTAAGATTTCTATTCTAAGTACAAACGAAATGTTTCATACAAACAAGCATGATATGCGAAAAAGCACTTGCTTATTATGTAGCACTCCAAACCAGGTATACCATTGTTTACCCTCAAGTATTTCATTTTTGACAAAAAAAAAAAAAAGGGTCCTTCCGTACGCTTTGTGTACATTCGGGTACGCTTAGCGTACACATGTGTCTGCATTGGGTGGTTAAGGCTCGTACGTTGGGCGTACGATAATTGATGTGCACAAAAGTACCCACTAATTTTAATATTTATAACCTAACAAACTTAGACTATCTATGCACTTATAGGCAGTGTACCTAGTCAGATTACAGTATAGCTTAGGTAAGTCGGGTGTCGATCACAGGGAACGGTGGATTAATTTAATATATTTGGTTATAGGTTATATGTCACACAAAAAGAATAAAGAAATAAATATCAAACTAACAATTAATTAACAACTCTCGATAAACTAACAGGAAAGCACATCTCTTCAGGTACTTTTGTTTAGATAAATTACACCTTAAAAACATAGACAATTGCATACACAATTTCATTTATTCATGTTCACCGATTCCTAAAATGATTAGATTTGCGTTGACTATAACTAATCCTTTAGCAAACAAGTCAATCTAAACAGTGATCAATTGATTAAACTAACATGCTTCCTAGTGTTCAGTTCGTATCAAGCAAGACTTGTAAATATAGTTAATCAATTTAGACATTTAATTAACCTCTTGTTGATGGTCATCAAACATGGCTCACACATTAACTTACTTATTCTCAAATTAATCCTAGTTTCACATTCGTTATTTCTAGTCTTATAATCTCAATGGTCATCAAAAATCATAAGAGACAAGCAATCGAGCAGATGTTCAAGCAACTCAATTCACTTAACAATTAACAGAAAATAATCATCATTAATACATGAGGATCTTTAAACAAGCTTGGCAAGATAAATTAAACACAAATAAACTATTTATTATAGCAATTAGTCTAATAATCAAAGCTTCATTCAATCATAAACACAAAGTAAAAGGTTTTTACATCCTAAATCAGGAACTAAATACAGAAAAGTACCACAATGGAATGCTAAACATGGTCACGTCAGCAAACCATATGATAACCGACATGTATCCGCTCTCCAATCCTTCCGATCTCCACTCCCGTTAGCTTAACGGCCTTCCGGCCGCCTTCTAGACCCTCAAAACGGCTTAACAGAAGTTAATTGTCGACTAAATTAGGTTAGAAGTCGAATCCCCCTTCCTGGTTAGCTAAAAATCGGCATTTATAGTCTTTGTAGCCGACCTAAGTACGCTGGGCGTACTTAGGATTACGCAGCGCGTACTCAAGATAATCACGCGATTGAAGTTATCTGAGGCAAGTCTGTACGCGACGCGTACCATTACATTACGCGGGGCGTAATGTAATGAGTACTTTTTCCGCTTCAGTCTTTTCTTTTGTGCTTTATTGACAACGAATAGCTGCAAAACATAACTCAAAGCATTATGAGTACTTTTTAGTTCTAAAATAGAATAAATAAGGCCAAAATATTAAGATAAAGTGCATAAAAATATATATAAAAATACACATATCAAAATACCCCACACTTAGCCTTTGCTTGCCCCCAAGCAAATTTACTTTTATTTTACCAATATCGCACTAAACAATCCATTTAAAACTCAGCCATTATGCTAAGACCTCAACGCGTATATTTGTGTCTAATATTTTCCTAAAGTACCCCCCCCCCCCCATATTTTAAATACTCACAATCTTCATAAACACTCGCCCACTTTTTCCGAACAATGTTCATTTTATGCAACCCTCCGAATCCATCCGCAGAAAACCTCCTAACCTCAAGGTATTTTTAGTTGAGCAACCTAAGCATACATAATCTAGAATTACAATTTTCCGATACCACTAAGGAGCTTTATTTGAATTCTTCATTTCTTTGACATTTTGATCTTTGATTTCTTTGAATTCAACACCTTATTTGATTTGATTTCTGGTATCTTCAACTTTTTGGATTTCTTCAGAATTTTGATCTTTTGATCTTCACTTTATTTGCTCCAAAATTCTTCAAACTTTTTTTTCGTAATTCTCTCTCTCTTTTTTTTTCATATGTAACTCATTTTTTTTCACTCAAAACCTACATGCTTAAGCAGAGGCGCTCAACCTCAACCTTTATTGGTTAATGATAATAATTTTCCTGGATACATTTCAGGTTTAGGCTGCTAAACATATTGCATCCCTCAAACTAAGCGGGGTTGTGTTTTTGTTCCATGATTTCACTAAAATAAGGGAGGCCACAAATGCACTATAACGTGTATTGGCTCAACTAAACATTTGAGTTCTCATCGGATCATTCCATACAATATTAGCAAAATTTAAATTATAACTAGATTTTCTAAATTAAACTATTATTTCAAGTTTTTTTTTCCAACTATTATTTCATTTTTATAATTTACTTTTACCGACCCTCTACCCCACACTTATTTCATACAATGCCCTCATTGTATGCTAAAACAAATTAAGAACAAAAAAAAAAGACAGAAAGAAAAAGGAACAGACTCCCCTGGGTAGTTGTGGCGAGATCGAATGGGGCTGCTACAAGTTGCTTCAAATATCGCCGAAAGACTGAAAACTGGAACTGCTGCCTCTGAATTTGCCGAAAAATAAAATCAAGACCGCAATCTTCGAAAATGTGGTGCAACATATTGCAAATAAATGCAAAGCATAGTAACCATGACGTGGGAAAGTGTCGACCACGTCGGCTCGTCGAAAATGACATCCTCTACTTGCGATGAAAAATCCCCCATAACATAGGAAAGTGTCAACCATGTCGTGGCAGCCGGGACGATACTTCTTCCTCTCGTCGAAATAAAACTCTATGGTGTGGGAAACTTATGAAAAATCATGGGTCTCGACTATAATCTTCAACTCTCATACCGCTCTCTCTAGCAACAGTCGGACCTAGCTGCTGAACTTACTGCCAGTTTTCTAAGGGCGAAAATTCTGCAGAAATCTAAAAAACCAAAGAGCATCAACATGGAAAACAAACTAAATCAAACTAAATCAAATTTTAATTACATACCAAATACTAAAAACTAAACTAAAGTAAAAATAACACAAAACAAACAGATAAACAAAATAAAAAGGATCACTCGTCATCTCCATCATCATGTGGCTGTGTCACAGAAGCACCGGCCCCATCAAATCGTGACTGGAATGGTGGTGGAAAGGGAACCGAATACTAAAACCCCTGGTGGGCAAAGAATGCGTTCAACGCATTCCCATACCACTGTTGTTGCATGTCCACATGTGCAACATACTCGCTAAGACGGTCAATGCCCTGAGCCAGGTAGCGCATATCAATCTCCCGCTCAGGTCCCTGCTGCGCTCCCCGAGGAGCAGGTCGACGCCGCTGGACCCGTCTCGGCTGTGGCTCGGCAGCACCCTCCTCATCTGCCACATCATCTGCTCGAACCCTTAAAACACCATCACCACCCCGCTCTAATACACGCATCGACTCCAATAGCTGAAGACTCATCGGCCTCATGTCGTGAAACACCATCGATCTCGTGATCTCACGTGTCATCAACTGGTATGATCGAGCTAACCGTGTGATAAAATGCCCTCCGCATATCGGGCTATCTCCCCTAAGTCCCCTGGCCCTCCGTCCCAAGTATGCAGCTAAAGCAACTGGAAGGTTCAGGTGCCTCCCTGGAGTAACTAGTGCCCATAGGAAATACAGGTCCGTCGAAGGCACTCTCTCACTATTCTTGTGATGCGTGAGAGACATAGAAATCAACCGGTGCAACATTCGGTATGTAGTGGACTGAATCATCCCCCCTCGAGCGGTAGATGGTGTATAAACTCCTCCCGTAATCTCGGCCCAAAAGGTGTTCTCATTATAGTCCTCCGGCCGGTCCATGAGACAATCAGCAAGGAATGCCGGGAAGTGAACACTCCTCGTCTCATTGACTGTGTAAATACCCACCCGAGTCGCAAGCTCTATCACGCTGCATTCCTGGCTCACTCCTCCCAGTCTGAAAGCAAAGGTTGTCCTGTCATCGAGTGCCTTCCTAGGATCATAGGAAACTGTAGCGTAGAACTCCAGCAAAAACTCCCGATACACAGGCTCCTGGATCCTGAACAAACGCGCCCATCCCTGACACACAAACAATTCCACACCACTCGCGTCCGAGTGTGTGTATTGCAAAAATTCCTGGATCAATGCAGCAAGTCCAGTCCTGGTAGCCAATTCCCAATCAAATGAGGGTGCAATATCAATCTCCTTTGTGAGAAGCAAACTCAAGTTAGTAACATAACACGCCCGGGTAGCATCGTTCAGCGTTTGCGGAAATTGTAAAAAACGATGATCGGTCACATCCTCGGGTGGGTTGGTTCTTTGTGTCCTTCAAGCCATAATTTGCACAAATAAACACACACACAAATCCAAACAAAATATCACAGCATTAATAATTTTTTAAACCAAAAAAAATGGGGCTGGATAGGGGCAGTACGCTGGGCGTACATCCAGCGTACGCTGGGCGTACGTCCAGGTTCAACAGATCTGTGTCGGTTCTATTACTCGTGCATAAACCATACCCCAACTCAAAATAAACACAGCAGGGCAGCAAACTGTTAACATTTCGTGTTCCAAATGCAGTAGGAGCAAAAAACGTGACCACCCTTAAAAATCAGTCCCCGTTATCTTGTAACTAGTGACAATCAAGTGTAGCAGTCAAGAACTCGAAGTCAGTCAAGAAGTCGAAGTCAACAGGGGTACGCTTGGCGTACGACCCCGAGCTCAAATCGATGGGTGTGGGATGGAAATTAGACCAAAATAAGTCCTAGGGTTTAGTTTATTAACCGAAATCGGTCCATTCAAGCCCTAATCAACACATACATTTGCGAAATCGGCCCTAATTTGAGAAATATATAAACCCTAGATTTCAAGCAAAACCTAAATGCAGCTTATTCCTTCGAATTAAACACAAATTCATAACATAGAGTGACCGAAAAAGCTTACTTGAGTGTCAAATTTAACAAGAACGAAGCACAATCGAAAGTTTTGGAGAGAGTTGCCGTCACAGCTTATGCAAGAAAGGAATTGGGTTTGAAAATAACAACGAAGTCAAAGGGTCAAGAGATATACCTGGTCGCCGATGTACGCGGGGCGTAACACAAGGGTATGCGAGGCGTAACCCCAAGACCCTTAAATGTTCATTCGCGATTTGGGGCTCATTACGCAAGGCGTAATCCTACTTACGCAAGGCGTAAGTTTAAATGAAAATTTCCTTTTTTTTCTTCTAATTGAATATCCTTTTCTCTTTAATCATTTAATCTAGGGACTTAAAACTTATTTATTTTTTTTCTTTTTAATTTCTTAAGCTAATGATGACTTCACGATGAGTGATAAAAAAAATTTGAAATGTCATAATCACTTATCTTTGTCAAGATCAAACAACAATGGTTGATCAAAAACCTTTGCATGCAAGAGTTGGTTTGCGAAAACACCCACTTTCGGGACCCGTTAGAATATTTCCTTTGTTTTCCTTGCACCTTTAACTAAAAGCGGAACAAGAAGTGACCTAACTAGTCAAGAACAGCAAGAGCTCGGTCTTCCACTTAACCACCACAACACGCCTTGCTATACTACGCCTCATGGATTGAGTTGGACAAATCAACAAAGTAGTAGGCTAAGCAGGTCAAGAATTCCCTAATCGCTTTCATTCTCGAAACCCATGCAAAAAGTAAAGTCAAGCAATGTGTACAATCCCAAATTCCTGCAAAATAAAAACAAGAACCTTCCCGACAAGTGAAATGATATCATCGAAAATCAAACTAAAAATAAAAACTAACTAAAAACAAATAACGAATAATCAAATAAAATAAAATAATAACAAGCCGTTCCCCGGCAACGGCGCCAAAAACTTGATGTGCACAAAAGTACCCACTAATTTTAATATTTATAACCTAACAAACTTAGTCTATCTATGCACTTATAGGCAGTGTACCTAGTCAGATTACAGTATAGCTTAGGTAAGTCGGGTGTCGATCACAGGGAACGGTGGATTAATTTAATATATTTGGTTATAGGTTATATGTCACACGAAAAGAATAAAGAAATAAATATTAAACTAACAATTAATTAACAACTCTCGATAAACTAACAGGAAAGCACATCTCTTCAGGTACTTTGGTTTAGATAAATTACACCTTAAAAACATAGACAATTGCATACACAAATTCATTTATTCATGTTCACCGATTCCTAAAATGATTAGATTCGCGTTCACTATAACTAATCCTTTAGCAAATAAGTCAATCTAAACAGTGATCAATTGATTAAACTAACATGCTTCCTAGTGTTCAGTTCGTATCAAGCAAGACTTGTAAATATAGTTAATCAATTTAGACATTTAATTAACCTCTTGTTGATGGTCATCAAACAAGGCTCACACATTAACTTACTTATTCTCAAATTAATCCTAGTTTCACATTCGTTATTTCTAGTCTTATAATCTCAATGGTCATCAAAAATCATAAGAGACAAGCAATCGAGCAGATGTTCAAGCAACTCAATTCACTTAACAATTAACAGAAAATAATCATCATTAACACATGAGGATCTTTAAACAAGCTTGGCAAGATAAATTAAACACAAATAAACTATTTATTATAGCAATTAGTCTAATAATCAAAGTTTCATTCAATCATAAACACAAAGTAAAAGGTTTTTACGCCTAAATCAGGAACTAAATACAGAAAAGTACCACAATGGAATGCTAAACATGGTCACGTCAGCAAACCATATGATAACCGACATGTATCCGCTCTCCAATCCTTCCGATCTCCGCTCCCGTTAGCTTAACGGCCTTCCGGCCGCCTTCTAGACCCTCAAAACGGCTTAACAGAAGTTAATTGTCGACTAAATTAGGTTAGAAGTCGAATCCCCCTTCCTGGTTAGCTAAAAATCGACATTTATAGTCTTTGTAGCCGACCTAAGTACGCTGGGCGTACTTAGGATTACGTAGCGCGTACTCAAGATAATCACGCGATTGAAGTTATCTGAGGCAAGTCTGTACGCGGCGCGTACCATTACATTATGCGGGGCGTAAGTCACTCCTTCAGCATTTTTGATTTCTTTTAGCTTCTAAGTCCGGTTTCCGCTTCAGTCTTTTCTTTTGTGCTTTATTGACAACGAATAGCTGCAAAACATAACTCAAAGCATTATGAGTACTTTTTAGTTCTAAAATAGAATAAATAAGGCCAAAATATTAAGATAAAGTGCATAAAAATATATATAAAAATACACATATCAATAATGTACGTGAGGCGTACGTGGCAGATGACTGAAACCCTAATTCCTTGACTTGCACCCTATTTAAACAACCTTATTTCATTTGGACCAAACCCTGATCAACCTCCATAGTCGTATTTCGTCCTTAAACCCTATTTTTGCAAGAACTTGTGAGATTTGAGCTTAAAAGTGTTTTGGTGGCCATTTTTAGTGGGTTTAAAGAAAGAAAAGGTAGTGATCAAGCCTTGGATGTTATTGAGCTTCTAGATTTTGCATTTAGTTCATCTTGAAGAACTTCTGTAGGTAAAAAGTCTTAGCATTGCCATCTCTTTTGTTAGTTTGAGTTAGGGTTTTGTTAAGAAGTCCATTTTTGGTTCTTGGACCCTCTCTTAGGAGTTGAGCAACTCTAGAGACTAGGATTGTTAAATCTAAGCTCTTTGAGCATGCTTGATGCATAAAAAATGTCATCTTGAAGGTTGCATTGAGACCATACATGAGTTTAGGGTCTTAAAAGTGGTCTTAATGAGAGAAATAAAGTATTGGAGACCCATGTGAGATGCAAGGGCATACAGTTGCCAACTTTATGCCCTAGGACATCTTAATAGACTCAGATCTGAAGATTAGACGTTGAGATCTAAAGCATTAAGCACTAAATAGACTTTATACATGGACTGTTTATACGTTAGGCATAAGATTGCGTACGCCCCGCGTACGGCCAAAGGGTTGAGTACGCTAGATGTACTGATGTGGTACACTGGGGCGTACGCACCATAAAAGAGTTGGGCTTCGTTTGGGCTTGCAAGCTTATTGGGCCCTATTAGCCTGGTCCTATTCAGAGTTATTGGACTTTGTTCTAGTTTGGGGCATTGGTGTCATGATTGGGCCTTATTAGGCCATGTGACCCATTGTAGTTTGGACTCTGATCTTAGGTCCATTAATGTAGGATAGACATTTGGGCTTTAATTGAGGGCCTTAGACTGAGATGTTGGGCCTTTTGGGCCATGTGGGCCGATATCGAATTGGATTTTAATGTTGGGCCCATTAGTTATGAAAAGGCCTTTGGGCTATTATAAAGGGACTTGGACTTAGGATCTTGGCCCATGTCTAGGTTATTTCATACTTCTAAAGAGGGTTATACGTATAGTTTTCAATGTGAGATTATGGGCTAGTAGTCGAGCATCTTTTGTGTTCAGCAAACTGGGGTGAGTCTCCTCACCATACCAATGGGTAAAAGGCACCAAGGTCGGCCCATTATTGATATGAATTCTTAATAGTTGAATGTGCAGTGAATTTTTATTTGATGTGTTATGTTTTATGTGAAGACCATTACGGAAGCTTATGGCAATTGGTTAAGACCATGGGTGAGCCCATGGCCCACGGGTCTAAGATTGTGGAGGTAGCCCATGGCATTCTGGATGAAGACCATAGAGGGAGTCCATGGCAATCCTATGTGTATGTTGCATGACATTATGTGGTTATTTGTTTGTGTATGTTGGGAAACTCACTAAGCGTTAGTTTACAGTTTGTTGGTTGTTTCAGGTACTTTGGGATCTAAGGGCAAGGGCTCAGCTTGATGGCGCAGTGTGGACTTTCCATTATTTCCGCATTAGTTGTTTTGGATACTCTGATATTTTGAACAATGTGTTTATGTAATTGAATTTTGAAAAACAAATATGAATGAGATTTCTGATTATTAGATGAAAAAATTTACTTGAATTTTTGGGTTGTTACATATTATTTTGAGGGGGCACACGAGAGGAATCATACACACAAAAACTCACAGATATAGTCGGTCATTATTGCAAATTGTAATGTTCTTTTAGTGGACTCATGAGAATGATGGTTGGTTTGTAACAAAAAGCTAAATGATGTTTAAAATGATATATGATTTGGACATTTTTTATTGATTATTTTACGTACTATATGATTGTGTTTGTTTAATTTAATGAAGAGTAATACCAAGCCTCAAGTGGTTTTGGAGTGGAAGGGGAGTATACAATAATGGTTCTTGACCTTCTTGGACCAAACCTTGAAGACCTTTTCAACAGAAGTGACAGAAAGTTTAGCTTGAAGACAATTTTAATGGTTATAGATCAACTAGTAAGTTGTCAAAGTTAAGCATTGCAATTTAGTATAATATTTATTATATTTGATACTTTACATATATAAGTATAAGGTTATGTACATTTTTAATTTTAAATTTTGAAAAAAACCATAAATTGACATGTGGATATTATTTATTTAAAAAATATCATAAAATGACAAGTGTCAAAACTTATTAGAGGTTGACATGTGACAAAAAAAAATTCATTTATTAGAGAGGATTATATTTAGCCTCTAAACTTTATAAATTGACATTTGAATTTTTTTCTATAAAATTACTTTTCATTATAGTTTCCTTTTATGACATTTAATATCCTCTATTAGCTTAAATGTCAAATAAATCCCTTCATTCTAGGTTAATTATTAATTAAGCACTAAAATACAATTTTATTTTATAAAATACATAAATATAATTATAATACTTTTAATTCCTTTACCAAAATAATGTTGATGTTTGCACAAGTACTAATGATATTGGTAACGATGATGGTACCTATTTCTTAAATATGATTATATAATATATGAAGAGCACATGAGTTTTGTTAAGACATACTCATATCTAACTTACAAAAAAGCTGATAGTTAAATTGAATAGTCGGTTGATAAATACACATACACAGAAACACCATTATTTGGTATGCCTCATATACAACCCAGTCTAGACTTGGTATGTGGAGCTACTCCAACGCATAGCGAAAACCCAATATATACTATCAAACAAATACAAAATATTCAAAAAAAATCTACTAGCAATAACAGTGAAAGGTATTATGGAGGCATTTCAATGCAAAATTGTTATATCTTTTAAATAGAGGTTTAGGGAGCATGTTACCAGGAAAATTGTACTTAACATATTTAAACTAGACAATGGTAGCATGTTCAAGGTCCGAAAACTTTTGGATTAACACATTTGTACTCAAACCATCTTTAAGCGAACAAAAAAGTGTTGAGTATTTAGTTTCCAATGTGTGAATTGTTATCATTTTAGATTTAGTTTCCAAGGTGTTGATTATTGATCATTTTAGATTCTATTGCCAAACCCATACCCAGAGAAATTTCTGTTTTAAGTACAAAAGAAATATTTCATACAAACAAGCATGATATGCGAAAAATCACTTACTTATTATTTTGAGGGGGCACATGAGAGAAATCATACACACAAAAACTCACACACATATAGTCGGTCATTATTGCAAATTATAATATTCTTTTGGTGTACTCATGAGAATAATGGTTGTTTTGTAACGAAAATTAAATGATGTTTAAACATGATATATGTAAAACTCAAGTCCTGGTATGTTTCTTTATTGTATTATTGTTTAAAAAATCAATTTGGTCCTTGGGCAGTACACAAAGCATACCACTTGGTACGCTTAGTGTACTCATGCGAAGGTGGGACGGGGCTCCAGTCGTGTACGCTGGGCGTCATATATGTACGCAGGGCATACGTGAATAATGATAAAATCCTAATTTTGGGTGTTGTACCCTATATAAAGGCCTTAAGTCCTCATGGATGGAATACCCTCAACTACCAATATAACAAGTAATTACCTAACAGACAATCAGACCGAACTACCAGTCACTAAACATAGCATCATCATATCTATCAGGATATCGATCTAACAGATCATAACAACATATAACCATCCTATCTACCAGGATACCAATCTGACATATCATAACAGTAACAAATCTGGATAAAAATTCAAAGGGACGGCCTTGGTGTCGTATACCCTCGGGTATAGTGAGGAGAACTAACCTCACAGTAGTGTTGAACTGGACTGAAAATCTCCGACCGTTGTCTTACAGAAAAATACCGAACTATCCAAGGATAACGAATGCTAAGTCAACAATTGGAATATCAATCTTGACCAAGGGTCCCACATAGGGTAATACTCCATTTTTCCTTTTCTTTAATTTGGGCCAAGGCCCAATACCAAATCCATGATCCAAAATTCCACATATAAAAGGCCCATTATTGGCCCAATTTTCTAAATTGGGCCCAACTTCCTAATTGGGCCTCATCCAAAGACCCATTCCTACAGTTGGCCCAAAACACATTCATTCAAAAAGTCCAACAAAGGCTTAAGTCAGACTGGCCCAAAGTCAGCCCAATCCCAACGCCCAAATCACCAAAGGCCTAACAGAGGGCGTACTCCTCTAGTACACTGGGCGTACGCGACTCACGTGTTGACTGAAAAATGGTGATGATAACCAAGAACGTGGTGCGTACTCCTCCCTATGTGGGTCATACTCTCGCAGGTCTTAAAACTTCCATAAGAGCTTAATGGATCAAGCTCTTGAGTTCAAACTTCAGATTCACTACTCCAATGTGCTCTAGAACCATAAAGTCTCAAACTTTAAGACTTTGGTCGACTATAAAGGTCTTAATACATGGTCTTAATTCATTAAGACCTCCTACAAAGAACTAGGGACCAGACTCAAGGGACCTCATTTTTATGCCTTAGGACCCACCCTAGGGTCTGAAAGGACAGTTTGACTTGACCAAACAAAGCATGCATAATATTGGGACTCTTGGGATAAGAAGAATACCAAAAAGAAACCCAAATGAGATCTAGACCATTCAAGCATAAAGGTAGAAGCTTTATACCTTTTGAAGCTTCCCAAGATGGTTATTACCCCAGATCTACAAGCTTGATTCCTTCCTTGACTCCTTGATGCTCTTTCTTCTCATTCAATCACACCAACAACACACTTTAGGCTCTGAAACTCTCTCTTATGGGCTAGGGTTTTCTAAGAATGTTTCAAAGGCTTGGAGGCTGGAAAAGATGAGAGGAAATGGTCCATAAGATGCTTAAATACTCCATAAACCATAAAAGTTAGGGTTTCACCCCGGCACTCGTACGCCCAATGTACATATGTGTACGGCCAGCGTACTAGGGCACTCCCTAGTACGCTTAGCGTACTCACATGTACGCCCAACGTACTACTCAAGTTCCTAATATCACCATTTTGCCGCTAGGGCCTCCTTTTGCCACTTCCTTCCCAACCAAGGGCCAAAAATGACATAATTAAAATCCAAGGGATGAATTTGAAGCTACTTGAAAGATTGTATGTTACACATTACGTGTTTATATTTTATATAGATAAAGATACAGCCGAATGAAAAAGATATTAGAGATATAAGAAATCTTGAGTTAAATCGGAAACTCAACCCACAAGGTAAACATGGTCAATGTTTATCCTGACTTATTGATAAAATTGGTCCACCAACAACTTTAAATAATTACCATAATAATTCCAAAATTAATGATAACATAATCCATGTGTCTTTGCCACATGGCATGTAGTAGTTCATCCATGCTTTGTTTTCCCACTCATTTTGAATATTTTGTTTCATAAATGGTATCCCAAAAAATCAGCCAAAATATTATAATTCTCATCGCATTCTTTGTACCTAAATAAAGCAAGAAATTATGAAAATCAAAATCAACATTCAAACCCAAATCCATTAAATCTCGGCACACCCGTCTTCGAATACACATTATCTTCTCATTTAGCATCACAGAAATCCCTCAATATTTCCTATATATCTTAATATATCTAGCGTTTAATTAGCCCAAACGGTGTTGAAATGGAAGTGATAGCGTCCTATGGTAACAACTTTCCCTCTGTCAGTCGTATCCTTCTTTGAAAGTCTTAATTTTCATTTGGAAGAGTTTTGCATCAACAACAATGGCTTCCTTTTGTGTTCATCTCTCTAACATCGCACACCCTCAAAGCCAAGAATTTGTAGAGACATCGGTGTCTTCCATCGTCTCTTTTTCTCCACCATGATTTCTTATTTTTTATTCTAACATGTGTGTTTGTTCAGTTGTGTAGATTCAAGAATAGGCAATTCAATGTTCTTCTGGTGTCTAATGTATGTTTTGGGTTTGATTTAATGGTTGGTCTGATGGTATTTTTTTGAAGGTATTGTTTATAGTTTTTTTAAGGTACTACATTTTTAGGTTCGAGCTACTCTCTCACCATCATGAATCAAGCCCATATCCTCTTTTAAGGAGCTTCTATTCTTGATTTTTTTATTTCTCAGACTGTTGGAAAACATCGAGCCCATAAGTAAAAGCAAAGGAGAATGGAAAAACATCGAGTGAAAAAGAACGATCAGATCCACATATACGATAATTAAAATTTGATTTTGTGATTAAATAAATCTCAAGTTTCCTTGCTTTGAATTGATGATTTTGAGTTTACCATTGTGATTCCATCTGTGTTTATGTTATCGATTAGTAACCTAGCTTATCTATGTTTTGCTGAATTTCTAGGTCCGACCCAGGGCATGGGTGACTTAGGCAATGACACAGAGCAGCAGATTCAGGAGAGGCATGTCGAAGTGCATATATAGTAATTCCATTATAGGCCTAATTCTGTTGGAAAATGAAGGTATCTATGAGAACGAGAAGCGTATAGCATTAACCTAAATCTAGGCGGTGAAATGAAAAACAAACTGAGTCGACAAGGGAACATATTGAAGAAGACGGGAGACGTATGATTTTACGAGGTTAGCCAATAACAATGCATAGGTTGCAAGAGTCTTAATCGAAAAGTTCAGGGTCACTCAAGCCCTATTGGCATGTAAACATCAAGATAGAAGTCCTGTGTGTGCAGACGTTCTGAAGATGAAGTTGCACATTGACAGACTAGGAATGTTGGGTGTCATTTTCCCGAGGAAGCTGGTTGTTGACTTGGTTCTTCAATCACTTCCTAAGTCATATGGTCAGTTCATTAAGGACTACTATATGACAGACCACGACGTGACCCTTATCGATCTGACATATATTCTAATTGTTGCTGAAGCAGCAATGCTTTGGCGCACTGGTCAAGCAACTTTGTCTGGAAGATCTACTTCCTAAATTTCCATGGACATAGGCAATGAGAACCGTGATAGTCCAGAAATGATTTCTTATCCTAAGGGAGAGAAATTGGCCAAAGTCAAAACGTTTGATTGTAAGAGAAAGGCAAATTCTGAGATAGTTCCACGTGTCACTCCTAAAGAGTCCATTTGCTTCTACTGCCAATTGAAGGGGCATTAGAAGCAAAGCTGCCCACACTTCCTGAGAGATCTTAGAGATGGTAAAGTAAGTTGTGCCTTGAGTGACGTATACTAAAGTAGGTTTATAACGCCTCATGAAATGTGGAGTAGGAATGTTTCTTACTCTTGCACATTTGAAATTGGTAGTTGTGATGTTTTGGTTAAAACAAAGATCAACTAATATCAATTGTATGAAGTGTTTCTTGATAAGAACTCACACTAACTCTTGAATATTTGTTTGTCAAGGAATGGTTCCTTGACAGAGAATCTTATATGTCAAGAGGTCAGTGGGAGTCTTAGGTTGTCTTGAAAAGTTTCAGGAGACAATCAAGAATGAACCTTTTAGAAATCACTAGCACATGACCTGAGGTTTACAACCTATCGTGTTGAAATATTCTTGTTTCTGTGCCTATTCCAGTTGAGTTGGCAATACTTATGAGTTCTATGGTTTTTCATTTGATTGCATAAGGAAAACCACCTTGATCCGTGAAAGTACATTGATTTGTATGGGTGAGCTGCTCAATAACTTGGAAGCGCTGGTAGGCCCTTGTGCTACCGGATGGCGAGAAATTAAGATCAAGAAAGTTCAGTCCATATGAGTTTGAATTTGTCATAAACGTTGTCTTATAATGGTGGTTTGAAATGAAAAAATTAACATGGATAGGAACACATACACCATAAAATCTAAGTGGTATAGGGTTTTTCTTTATTTCATGAAAATGATTGTGAGGAAACACTTTCACGAGTAGATTTTAAAGGATTAGAGTAAGCAGTTATGGTAATTGCATTCTCAAATTCGAGTATGATTACGACATCCATTTTCATAGTTCGAATTGTGATAAATGGCAAATAGTTTGAACATTTCGGACTTATTGCCATAAGTTATGAAAGGGTTTAGAAACACACATAAGTTGTCTAATGAAAGGTGTATGAGCTTGATAAGTCTAGATAAAGACTTATCGAAGCACCACGTATTAGAAATCTGAAATTTGGTAAGAAAGTCAATAGGTATAGATTTCTAGAAGTCGGGCTGATTTTTGGGTATATGTAAAAGCTAGTGGGAGCATAATTGTTATGTTGGTAAGAACATAATTGTTATGCTAGTGGGAGCATGATTATTATGTAAGGTGTTGCAAGTTAGCAATGCTATTCATAGGAAACAAAGGTTACAAATTTGCAAAGTCCAAACTTTGAAAAGTTGTTTTGCTATAATAAGTCTTAAGGGAGAAGATACTTATACTTCGTTTCGAATCTAAAAGTTTAGATTGAAATTTTAATGGATCTTAGTCATGGACATAAATGAATGTCATTTTGAAATGATTCAACATGGGAAATTATATATATGGAAATATTATAGCAAAAGACTGATAAAGTATCATGTTTTTATATAAGACATTATGTATCGAATCCCATATGCTTCAGATATAGGATTAATCACATATGTTATAATATTCATGTATTCTAATTTTTCCAAATAACCAGACCATTAAGAGGGAAAAAGGACTAGAACAAGTATGATTGAAGTTATTACACAACTGTCAAGGACACTTTGTGGTTTAATCAAAAGATTGGTTGGGCAGTTGGAAGTACAGTAATGGATGGACCATATTAATATAATTCTGAA
The DNA here is from genome assembly GCF_002870075.4 of Lactuca sativa. Lineage (NCBI taxonomy): Eukaryota > Viridiplantae > Streptophyta > Magnoliopsida > Asterales > Asteraceae > Lactuca > Lactuca sativa. The sequence continues at coordinate 201,424,149 of NC_056627.2, read as the reverse complement.
TATATAGGATTATATTAAGAATGTATTGTCATATGGAAATTATGGAAATGTTTCCATAATGGGAGTTGGATATTAAAAATCTATGTGTAAGTTAGAAACTTTTGTGCAAGAAGGATGTTCAAGGAATGTACCTTGAATATGAGACTTCATTTCCTGGGAGTTGTCTAGTAACAATCTCCAATGGAATGCTTTGTAATATCATTGGCTAAGTCTTTGTGACTTTGGAGCCTCGACATTGCAAAAAGGATCATTGCATGGTAGTTTAGAATCTAACACATTCTAATGATGGCAAAATTTTGGTATTCTTACACTTGTGACAAGGATTTGGAATTGTGTAATGAGCATCATTGGAAATGTGTTCAATTGATCTATTTCACAAAGAAAGGACCATAGATAAACATAGTGTGCATGCTTGGAGCATGGGATGATTGTTGTTTTAATACAAGTATTGAGTTGATTAGTCAAAACATTAAACAATGAATAAGGTCTAATTAATATCGTGATTAAATAATAAGTGTTTTATTTATATTCAAAAGTTTTGAGACCATATTGGATTAGATTATTCTTGTGTTTCACTTCGCATGTTTTACTTCCTGAATAATAGGATTATTTAAAATATCACAGTCGGTCATACTTTGGAAATAAGTAGTGAATTAAGATTGCCATGAATGCAACGGTATATTGTCTAAGTGCTTAAACATATCAAATGTTTGTTGCAGTGTTCATGAGTACTCCTGAAATAGGATTTGAGTATTGGATTAAATCCACACTCATTTGAATCACTTCATGGATTTTATCATGAGTGATTATGAGACGATAATGTCTTATATTCTTAAAATAGAGACATATCGTTGTTGTCTACAAGTCGGTTATACACTGATAACATGTAAACGCATCAGTAACTGGATGTTATAAAACGTATTGTTGTGTGTGATTTGATGAGTAAATTGTACAAGCATATGAGTCGAATTTTATCCGTTCCTTTTACCCTAAATGGGATAAAAGCGATATCTGTGGGCCCCTCGATGATTTATGATGACACCCTAAGTGGTTGGTCAAGCCTGGACTAAGTTGATGTGTTCAATTGTAGTCTGGGTCAATCGTCATAAATCGGAAGTCGGGAAACAAACCTTGGACGGAGAGAATGATTATGATCTATGTCTCATGTCGATACGATATCTTGTAGAATGGAGAGATATTTGATCCCTTGTCTAAAGGACATGTTACTAATAATATCAGAGTTCGACAGTGGCTTTTGAAAGCTACGATTGTTAGTCAAATTTTGAAGTCATACTTGCAATAATAGTTATTAGACTTATCCAAGTGGGAGACTGTTGGATTAGGTGTCTAATCCTATAACTATATTTGGTATGAACTTGATTTTATTTGTAGCATGGTCCTTTTGGGTTGCCTTCACTCATGCAACTTGATAAGATGACTAGTGGAGAGAGAGAGAGAGAGAGAGAAAGAGAGAGAGTTGGATTTATTATATAAATAATAAATTGGTACTCAAAATGATTTTATTAATATATTATAAGATTAATATATTATTTGGAAATCATATTATTAATTAGTAATTAATTTGATATTAATTTTAGGATTAAATGAACAGATTAATAATGGAGGGACTGGTTTTGTAAATCATTGATAGTTGCAAAAACTGGGTTGATGGACTCCTTAATTAGGAGTGGAAAAAACCCTATAGGGAGGCCGTATAGATTTCGTCCAAGGCCTCATAAGGAGGTGTCCATGGGCTGCTTGGTGCCTAAGCAAGGTGTTAGGGTTTCCACTTGAAAACCCTAGTAGCCACAACTAGGGCTGTAAACGAACTGAACGTTCGGCGAACCGTTCGTGAACTGTTCGGCGGGAAGTTCGTTTATGTTCGTTTATTTAATAAATGAACGAACATGAACAAAAATTATCGTTCGTTTAGTTAAAAGAACGAACATGAACAATGGTCTCGTTCGTTCATTTATGTTCGTGAACGTCCATTTATGATGTTTGTTTACGTTTGTTTATTTGTTTACGTTCGTTTATGTTCATTCGTTTAAGTTTATTTATATTCATCTATATTCAATTATTTTTTATTATATTGCTATATTATATGTTCGTTTATGTTCATATATGTTCAATTGTGTTTTTTTTATCTTTGTTCGTTTATGTTTGTTCGTTTATGATCGTTTAGCATGTTCACAAACATAAATTGTAGCACCCGGTTCCTGGTACGTAAATGTTATTTGAGTATTTCCTTTCTTTTAGCCTTGGACTCGGCGAGTCATAGGTCAGACTCGCCGAGTGGATGCGGGACCCGGGACGCGTTTAAGTTGGCGACTCGGCGAGTCCATATCCTGGACTCGGCGAGTCACAGCTGTTGGATGAAACCCTAAGTTTCAGGGGTTTGCACCCTATTTAAAGGACTTATCAGCCCCTAGCCGGCCCCCATTGTCCCTTAAAGTCCTGTATCTCTCGTTCTAAGCTATTCTTTGAGAGTTTGAGGTTAGTGGGTGTGTTTTTGAAGGCTTTGAAAGAGGAAGGAAGTAGATCCAGAAGAAGGGAAGCCATCCAAGCATTATTTGTGTTCTTCCAGCAGTTCCTTTGAGGTATAACCCGTTTTCCCCTTGGTTCTATGCTTAAAACTTCATTTGGGTCCTTCTTGACCAAATCCCCAAGCTTGTATGTGCATTGTATGTTGTAATAAGGTGTTTGGCCTTTGGATCTAGGCAAGATTGAGCTCCAGGGGCTCAGATCTGTTAGCTTTTGGGCCCCATGTTGTTTGTTAGTCCTAGATCTACCCTTTTGAGACATTTTGAGCCCTAAAATCCATATTGGTGAATATCCACACGTAAAGTTGGAAACTTTACGTGTGATTCGTGTCCTAGGAGTCCAGATCTATGAATGGCATGGACTGGAATCGAGCAAATCGGTATATTTTAGGAGTGCATGGCAACGACTCGGCGAGTCGTTCATGTGACTCGGCGAGTCTGCTCGCGAGTCTTCGAGTTTGTCCCCCTTTTTGTAGTGTCGAGTGGGCAGTGAGTCGCAGGGTGTGACTCAGTGAGTCGGAAGCTTAACCCATCTATGGAGGTACTCGGCGAGTCAATGCCCTGACTCGGCGAGTTCAAGGCAATCTCCTTAGATCAAGAACAGACTCGACGAGTTGTTCATACAACTTGGCGAGTCTTAGCATGAGTGTTCTTCGGATGAAGATGGACTCGACGAGTTGTTCATACAACTCGGCGAGTAGGATGAAGGACTTGAATATTGGTCATGAAGGCGAACCCGTCGAGTCGTCGCCTAACTCGACGGGTAGGATCGGGATTCAGGGCAGTCGTTTGCGTAGGGACTCGGCGAGTCGGAAAGCCAACTCGGCGAGTCGAGGTCAACTGAAAGTTGACTCTGACTTTGACTTAGGGCAAGGTCAGGGGTAAAATGGTCATTTTACCCAAGGTCAGTGAGCAGTGTTTGATTGAGTATATTGTGGGAATTGCAGCCGGAGGGTTCCGGAGCAGCAGCAGCAGTAGTAGGTGATCAGTTCCCACACAGACCAGCAGCTATTTCGAGGTGAGTTTCCTTTCCAGTAGGAACGGGTCTAAGGCACCAAGGCCGACCCGTGTAGACGAGATGCTAGTACTAGAGTGTGGGCCGAGCCCGTATCTCTGTTATAGTTAAGTATGATATATGTGTTAACATGATAGAATTGCTTATACTTGTTGTCTGTGTGATACTTGTATGTTATGGGTTGGTGGTTGAGTGTGGGCAGGGCCCGTATCTCTCCGAGGTCGGAGTGTGGGCAGGGCCCGTATCTCCCAGATAGCGAAGTGTGGGCAGGGCCCGTATCTTCACAAGTGTGGGCGAGGCCCGTATCTCCCGGCTAGCGAAGTGTGGGCAGGGCCCGTATCTTCCTGAGTGTGGGCAAGGCCCGTAACTCCTAGCTGAATAATGATTGTTATATGTTGCATGGTATGTCATATTATGGGGGAACTCACTAAGCCTTGTGCTTATAGTTTTCAGTTTGGTTTCAGGTACCTCCTCAGCTAGGGGAAAGGAGCCGGCACGGTAGCGGCACGTCACGCACACACTCTCCGATTTCCGCATTTACGAGCTTCACTGGGATTTGTACTCTGATATTTTAATTAAATGTATGAATTGGTTTTTAGACACGGTTCACTGGTGTGATATTCTGATCAGACAATGTTTTAGCCTTTTATATTTTCTAAAAGTAATGTTTTTAAAACGAAATTTTTGGTCATGAAAATTGGGTCGTTACAAGTTGGTATCAGAGCCCTGGTTTGAGGGATTCGGACACACCTTCGGGAGTGTCTGGACTCAAATCAAGGGATTAAAGGACTTTCTAAAAGAAAATGTTTTCTAAATGGAGAAAAGAGTTTTGAAATAACGAAGTGTGTGATGTGCGCGATCGGCCGAGCTCAAGTAAGTATTCCCCAAAGCACCCATACCGGTTTATGTTGTGTTTATCAGCTTTCGTAGAACAGCATGCTAGAATAGGACTAAGGATCTAGGAGTGATGCCTTATGTGCCTGCTATTTGTGTTTTAATTGTGTGAAAAATTGCATGCTAGTTATCGGGTAGACAGTAAGTAGGATAGCCTGATTAGGTTATGCCTGGTAGTATGAGCTTAGCACTTTATGCTAACTCAGTTCCTGAAGGTGATAGAGTTAGTTGAGATTGTTACCCCCCCCCCCCCCCTATTTGAATGCTGCTTGCTTAGTGCTTCGTGGGACTCTGAATAATGGGAGTTAGCCATTAGGCGAATGCGTCACGTCACGTGTGACCAGGGTTGAATAATCTTAGAGTGCCGGATTTGATCTTACTGCGCAGCTCTTGTTTGAGTCCAACCGTTGTAGGGACGAGTCGGATACTCGAAGGATTATTTGGGCCTCGTCACATGTGATGGTATTCGGGTAATGGCTAACTGGCATTACAAGGAGGCCTGTAACAGCTGAGGACTGGTTAAAGTGGAACTAGAGATTTTCCTAGGGCAAGCCTAGGATGAGTATAGCAGTGACCAGCAGTGATGAAAGGGATCTGGTGGAGTCGAGGCAATCCTTGAAGAAGGTACGGATAGATGTGGAAGGTAGTATGGGCCCGTACTACTGAAAGCAGAGGATCCGTATCCGAACCAAGGACGGCCAAGATAAGACCAGGGAACTTGTAAGTAGATGTGATCCCTCAGAGAGTATCAGTATCACTAATGATTGTTGTGATGTATTGCAGAATGGTGGTGCTTCGATCGAGGCCGGTAGATGGCGGCTCAGGAGAGGGGTCAGGTTCGGGATCAGGTTCCGAGCCAATTGATGAGGGGCTACGTGAGTTCATCGCGTCAGAGATCACCAGGGGTATCCTTGAGTCGACTCCCATTATCTTTGGGTCGATCAAGGAAGGGATCATGGAGTTGATGGAGGATCGCCTTCGGGCATTCAGGAGTGATATGGCATCTAGCCAGTCAGGATCTCGCACGCTGTCCTTCAAGGACTTCAGGGGCAGCGGTGCGCCGGATTTCCATGGGGTGAAAGACCCCATTGTTGCCAGGCGATGGATTGCAGACATCGAGTCTGCCCAGTTGACTAGCTTCTGCCCCGAGGGGTCGAAGGTGAGGTATGCAACAGGATGTTTGCGGGACCGAGCCCGGGACTGGTGGGAGTCAGTGGGTGACTCGTTGGGAGCCTCAGCTATCGAGGCTATGACCTGGTCGGACTTTGTGACCAGGTTCAGGGCAGAGTTCGCGCTGGCAGTCGAGCTTCAGCAGCTGGCCAGGGAGTTTCTTGACATGAGGCAGACGACGGAGACTGTGGCGGAGATCACCGCCAAGTTCCAGGAGAGGGCTTTGTTGGTGCCCCAGTATGCCGGTGACGAGGACATGAGGAGGACTCGTTACCATGATATGCTACGAGCTGACATCCGGGAGCATGTTAGCTTTTCGGCTTGCCCTACCCTGGACTCCATGATTGCCAGGGCAAGGGAGAGGGAGATAGATTTGGAGCACATCCGAAAACGGAAGCTAGAGGAGGGTCAGGCAGGAGGGGCTTCGGGGAAGAAGCCCAAGGGATCAGATGGTAGGCCGAAAGGTCAGTCAGGACCGAGCCGCTGCGGGAAATGCGGCAGGACGCATGTGGGGGCGTGTAGGATGGGTTCAGTGGGCTGCTACAAGTGCGGCAAGGCAGGGCACTTTAGCAGGGATTGTACTACTCCAGTTTCAGCTATTCAGACATCGGAGTTGCTGTGTTTTCACTGCAACCAAAGGGGCCACAAGAAGGCCAATTGCCCCCAGTTGACAGTTTCAGCGCCGGTGAAGGCGCCAGCTCCAGCGACCCTGCGGATCACGAATGGTCGGCAGGGCAAGACAGAGGCTCCAGTGGTGAGGAGCCGGGCATTTCAGCTGACTACCGAGGAGGCACGCGCCGCACCCGATGTGGTGACGGGTATGATTCTTTCCCTCTATCTTATTTTATTATGTTATGTTATTGATATGTGCTTTGTATGTATGCGTATGCTTTAGGATCGTTCCATGTGAACGGCCTCCCAGTCCAGGTGTTATTCGATTCGGGTGCATCCCGATCATTCGTTTCCCTTGCGCTTAGCAGGAAGTTTCATGAGTCATCGGGCGAGTTAGATTGCCCTTTGGAAGTGGAGATTGCTGACGATCGATCGGTGCGAGCATCGACGGTATTTCGAGATTGCGTGATGCGTTTGTTTGAGGAGCGCTATTTGGTAGATTTGGTTCCCATTCCGTTGTGTGGGAACAAGGTGATTATTGGCATGGATTGGTTGAGCCCTAATGGGGCGGTGATAGATTGCGCGCAGCAGCTAGTGCGGGTCAGGACCCCAAGAGGGGGAGAGTTAGTGATTCATGGCGAGAGACCCCAGTATGGACCCGCTGTATGTTCAGCAGCGAGGGCTAGGCGCTATCTCCAGCAGGGATGCGCAGGTTATGTCGCGTATGTGATGGATACCCGAGAGGCGGGTAATGCATCGATAAGCGAGGTTCCGGTGGTTCGGGACTTTGCAGGCGTCTTCCTAGAGGAGCTTCCTGGGATACCTCCGGAGCGACAGGTGGAGTTCAGGATCGACCTTGTTCCTGGTGCGGCTCCGATAGCCAAGGCACCGTATCGGTTGGCTCCTCCCGAGATGCAAGAGTTGTCTACGCAGCTGCAGGAGTTGTCTACGCAGCTACAAGGGGTTCATTCGTCCGAGCAGTTCGCCCTGGGGAGCCCCGATCCTGTTTGTGAAGAAGAAGGACGGGTCGCATCGGATGTGTATAGATTATCGGGAGCTGAACAAGGTAACGGTGAAGAACCGTTACCCGCTTCCGAGGATTGATGACCTCTTTGACCAGCTTCAGGGCGCATCTTGGTTCTCCAAGATTGATTTGCGTTCGGGTTATCATCAGATGAGGGTCAGGGAGGAGGATATGCAGAAGACCGCATTTCGGACGCGCTATGGCCATTATGAGTTCGTGGTGATGCCGTTAGGGCTCACCAATGCTCCTGCCGCGTTCATGGACCTCATGAACCGTGTATGCAGACCGATGCTGGACCGGTCTGTGATAGTCTTTATCGATGATATCTTGGTTTATTCCAAGACCCAGGAGGAACATGAGGAGCATCTGAGAGAGGTGTTAGAGACCCTGAGGAGGGAGAGATTGTATGCCAAGTCTCCAAGTGTGAGTTTTGGTTGCGCGAGGTGCAATTTCTGGGACACCTCGTCAACCAGAACGGAATTCTGGTCGATCCGGCCAAGGTCGAGGCCGTGATGAGATGGGAGGTTCCGAAGTCTCCATCTGAGATTCGGAGTTTCCTGGGATTGGCAGGCTACTATCGGAGATTTATCCAGGATTTCTCCAAGATAGTCGTGCCCCTGACGCGGCTGACGAAGAAAGTCGTGGTCTTTCGGTGGGGGCCCGAGCAGCAGGCTGCATTTGAGACACTGAGGCAGAGATTGTGCGAGGCGCCGATCCTAGCCCTGCCAAAGGGCGTGGAGGATTTTGTAGTTTATTGTGATGCGTCCATTTCTGGGTTGGGCTCGGTGCTGATGCAGAGGGGGCATGTCATTGCCTACGCTTCGAGGCAGCTCAAGCCTCACGAGGCGAACTATCCGACGCACGATTTGGAGTTGGGGGCGGTGGTCTTTGCCCTCAAGATTTGGCGGCATTACCTCTATGGGGTTCGATGTACCATCTACACGGACCACAAGAGTTTGAGGTACCTCATGGATCAGCCGAATCTGAACATGAGGCAGCGTCGGTGGTTGGATGTGGTGAAGGATTATGATTGCGAGATCCTTTACCACCCGGGGAAGGCCAATGTGGTGGCCGATGCGCTTAGCCGCAAGGCGGCGCCGATCAGAGACGTTTGTATGAGGATGACCGTGGTGACTCCCTTGTTGGAGCAGATTCGGGAGGCACAACAGGAGGCTATCAAGGAGGAGCATCGGAAGAGCGAGCGTGTAGTAGGTCAGGTATCCTCCTTCGATTATGATAGCCGAGGATTATTGACACTACACCGTAGGGTGTGGGTGCCGTATCGCGGAGGCGTGCGCCAGATTTTGATGGATGAGGCGCACAAGTCCCGATTCTCTATTCATCCCGGGGCGACGAAGATGTATAGGGATCTTCATCTAGACTATTGGTGGCCCTGCATGAAGCGGGATGTGGCATGGTATGTTGAGCGATGTTTGACCTGCAGGAAGGTCAAGGCCGAACATCAGAGACCGCATGGAAAGATGCAGCCGTTGGATGTTCCACTGTGGAAATGGGAAGATATCACGATGGATTTTATCACGAAGCTTCCCAGGACCGCACGTGGAGTGGATTCGATTTGGGTCATCGTGGATAGATTGACCAAGAGTGCTCACTTTATTCCGATTCAGGAGAGCATATCGGCCGAGAAATTGGCCGACATCTATATCAGGGAGATTGTGGCGCGGCATGGGGTGCCAGTATCGGTGATCTCGGACAGGGATGTGCGTTTTACTTCCAGGTTTTGGAAGAGATTCCATGACGAGTTAGGCACTCGTCTGCATCTTAGCACTGCCTTTCACCCGCAGACGGATGGGCAGAGCGAGCGGACCATCCAGACCCTGGAGGATATGCTGCGGGCGTGCGTGCTAGATTTCGGTGGTACTTGGGATACCTATCTTCCCCTGGCCGAGTTCTCCTACAACAACAGCTATCACGCGAGTATCGATCGCCCTCCCTTCGAGATGTTGTACGGACGGAGGTGTAGGACCCCGATATGCTGGGGTGAGGTTGGCCAGAGAGTCATGGGGAGCACCGAAGTGGTGCTCAAGACGACTGAGAGGATCCAGAAGGTCCGGAGCAGGCTTCAGACTGCTCAGAGTCGGCAGAAAAGTTATGCCGACAGGCGTCGATCCGATTTAGAGTTCCAGGTCGGGGATATGGTTCTCCTGAAGGTGTCGCCGTGGAAAGGCGTCATCCGATTCAGGAAGCGGGGCAAGTTGGGCCCGCGATTCATCGGACCGTTCAGGGTCGTAGCCCGGGTGGGCAAGGTAGCATATAGGCTGGATCTGCCAGCCGAGCTTAGCCAGATCCACAGCACTTTCCATGTTTCTCAGTTGCGAAAGTGCCTAGCGGACGATTCTGCAGTAGTACCTCTGGAGGATATTCAGGTTGATGACAGCCTGAATTACATTGAGCGCCCAGTCGCAATCCTCGACAGGAAGTCGAAGGATTTGAGGAACAAGAAGGTGGAGCTAGTGAAGGTGCAATGGCAGCACCGCAAGGGTTCAGAATGGACTTGGGAGCCGGTGGACGAGATGATGGAGCATTATCCCAAGCTGTTTCAGGATCGAGCAGCAGACTTCGAGGACGAAGTCTAAAATAAGTGGGGGAGAATTGTAGCACCCGGTTCCTGGTACGTAAATGTTATTTGAGTATTTCCTTTCTTTTAGCCTTGGACTCGGCGAGTCATAGGTCAGACTCGCCGAGTGGATGCGGGACCCGGGACCCGTTTAAGTTGGCGACTCGGCGAGTCCATATCCTGGACTCGGCGAGTCACAGCTGTTGGATGAAACCCTAAGTTTCAGGGGTTTGCACCCTATTTAAAGGACTTATCAGCCCCTAGCCGGCCCCCATTGTCCCTTAAAGTCCTGTATCTCTCGTTTTAAGCTATTCTTTGAGAGTTTGAGGTTAGTGGGTGTGTTTTTGAAGGCTTTGAAAGAGGAAGGAAGTAGATCCAGAAGAAGGGAAGCCATCCAAGAATTATTTGTGTTCTTCCAGCAGTTCCTTTGAGGTATAACCCGTTTTCCCCTTGGTTCTATGCTTAAAACTTCATTTGGGTCCTTCTTGACCAAATCCCCAAGCTTGTATGTGCATTGTATGTTGTAATAAGGTGTTTGGCCTTTGGATCTAGGCAAGATTGAGCTCCAGGGGCTCAGATCTGTTAGCTTTTGGGCCCCATGTTGCTTGTTAGTCCTAGATCTACCCTTTTGAGACATTTTGAGCCCTAAAATCCATATTGGTGAATATCCACACGTAAAGTTGGAAACTTTACGTGTGATTCGTGTCCTAGGAGTCCAGATCTATGAATGGCATGGACTGGAATCGAGCAAATCGGTATATTTTAGGAGTGCATGGCAACGACTCGGCGAGTCGTTCATGTGACTCGGCGAGTCTGCTCGCGAGTCTTCGAGTTTGTCCCCCTTTTTGTAGTGTCGAGTGGGCAGTGAGTCGCAGGGTGTGACTCAGTGAGTCGGAAGCTTAACCCATCTATGGAGGTACTCGGCGAGTCAATGCCCTGACTCGGCGAGTTCAAGGCAATCTCCTTAGATCAAGAACAGACTCGACGAGTTGTTCATACAACTCGGCGAGTCTTAGCATGAGTGTTCTTCGGATGAAGATGGACTCGACGAGTTGTTCATACAACTCGGCGAGTAGGATGAAGGACTTGAATATTGGTCATGAAGGCGAACCCGTCGAGTCGTCGCCTAACTCGACGGGTAGGATCGGGATTCAGGGCAGTCGTTTGCGTAGGGACTCGGCGAGTCGGAAAGCCAACTCGGCGAGTCGAGGTCAACTGAAAGTTGACTCTGACTTTGACTTAGGGCAAGGTCAGGGGTAAAATGGTCATTTTACCCAAGGTCAGTGAGCAGTGTTTGATTGAGTATATTGTGGGAATTGCAGCCGGAGGGTTCCGGAGCAGCAGCAGCAGTAGTAGGTGATCAGTTCCCACACAGACCAGCAGCTATTTCGAGGTGAGTTTCCTTTCCAGTAGGAACGGGTCTAAGGCACCAAGGCCGACCCGTGTAGACGAGATGCTAGTACTAGAGTGTGGGCCGAGCCCGTATCTCTGTTGTAGTTAAGTATGATATATGTGTTAACATGATAGAATTGCTTATACTTGTTGTCTGTGTGATACTTGTATGTTATGGGTTGGTGGTTGAGTGTGGGCAGGGCCCGTATCTCTCCGAGGTCGGAGTGTGGGCAGGGCCCGTATCTCCCAGATAGCGAAGTGTGGGCAGGGCCCGTATCTTCACAAGTGTGGGCGAGGCCCGTATCTCCCGGCTAGCGAAGTGTGGGCAGGGCCCGTATCTTCCTGAGTGTGGGCAAGGCCCGTAACTCCTAGCTGAATAATGATTGTTATATGTTGCATGGTATGTGGTATTATGGGGGAACTCACTAAGCCTTGTGCTTATAGTTTTCAGTTTGGTTTCAGGTACCTCCTCAGCTAGGGGAAAGGAGCCGGCGCGGTAGCGGCACGTCACGCACACACTCTCCGATTTCCGCATTTACGAGCTTCACTGGGATTTGTACTCTGATATTTTAATTAAATGTATGAATTGGTTTTTAGACACGGTTCACTGGTGTGATATTCTGATCAGACAATGTTTTAGCCTTTTATATTTTCTAAAAGTAATGTTTTTAAAACGAAATTTTTGGTCATGAAAATTGGGTCGTTACATAAATGAATGAACATGAACAAATTAATTTGTTAAACGAACGAACATGAACAAGAAAATCTCGTTCGTTTATCCATTCGTGTTTGTTTGTTGTTCGGCTAACTTAAACGAACGAACATGAACAAGACCTTGTTCGTGTTCGTTTGGTTCGTTTACAGCCCTAGCCACAACTATATAAAACCCTTTAACCTAAGAAATTTCGACCCCTATGCTATTCTAAGATAACCCTGGCCGATTTCTTCATCTCTCCTTCTCATCCTTTGCATTGGGTGTTTATGACTCCATTAGAGGTGCAACACTTGGGGCATTAAGCTTTTAAGAGTCAAGGTGGTTCTTGTTATTGCTACATAACAAGTGAGGTAATGATCAAACTTGTATATGCTAGATCTAGGGTTATTGCTTCGGTGTTTATATTTGTATGCTCAATAGTGAAAAATTTAGATCCAAAACAATTAGGGTTGCATGATCACATATGAATGTAGATATGCTCAAAACCCATCAACTTTTATCTTACACATAGATATGAAGTATTTAATATTAATACAGACTATATGTGCTTATTATCCGTGTTCCTGATATCTATGCTAGATGAACGATTTATACATGTTTCACTTGATTTAAATTGTATATGTATTTTTATACTTATAAATATATTGGGTAAAGATGGGTAGATGAAAGATGATATAGATGATGATAGATGATATAGAGGTTGAGAGGTGTAAGATGATGAAAAGCCTTGACTTTAAAGTTGATCCAGTCATCTAGCAGAGTATAGATGACGACCACGGATTATTCTAGACAGTCCAGTGGAGTGTTAGCAGGCTTGTAATCTGTAGGTGTTTGTGAACGACGTGTTCACCATATGTACTCTAAAAACCCTGGCAGCTATGGACTTATAGATGAACACTGGCAACTATGGACTTAGTGCCCTATAGATGAACATTGTCATCTATGGACTTAGTACCCTATATATGAACATTGACAACTATGGACTTAGTGCTTTATAGATGAACATTCGCAGCTATGGATTTAGTGCCCTAATGGATAACACTAGCATCTATGGATTTAGTGTCTATTAGATAAATCCTGGCAGCAATGGACTTTGTTCCTATTCCTTAGGACAAATACTTAGGAATAAATATAGAAGAAACCTATTGACACGTATCAACGAGGAATCGTTGAACTAGTACTGTTCGATGTGGTTATGAGCTAAAACATCACCACTAACCGCAAATGCGGTTAATCCATTTTCAAAACCGCTTTGTGCGGTTATATTTGCGGTGCGGTTGGGCAGGTTATTTTTGCGGTGCGGTTTTTTTTTTTGTGTTACGGTTATTAACCGCATGAATTTGGTGCGGTTATTTTGTGTGCTGTTTAACCATATTTTAGAGCTCAAACGGTTTTAAGAGTTCAAACATATTACTTATAATAATAATAAAAACATAAGGTATAGGACAATTAACTTAAATCATAAACAACTAATGTCTTAAAAACGTCAAATCAATCGTAATTAACAATAAATATCTTAAAATTGTCTAATTTCACAATTTTTCAAAGTTAAACATAACAAAAAACCAACATTTTTATCTTTAGTATTTTATCCATCTTTCATCCATGAAACTTGTCTTATTTAATAATTAATAATAAAAAATTGTATATAATATATGCGGTGCGGTGCGATTTTTGAAAACTAATAACTGCACCGTATCGCAAATTTGCGGTTTTTGAAAAACATAAAACCTTACCATCAGTTTTCATTGTGGTTGTGGTTTATGCGGATTTTGTGGTTAATTTTAGTTGCGGTGCGGTTTTTGCTCACCCCTAACTATTAGCATAAATGGTCCTTAAGGAAGATCCTTAAGAATAAAAGAAGATAATGGGGAATGAGAAATTGAGTTAATTTTTTGATAAATAAACATATTGATTATAATATTGTGTGTTGAAAACCCTATGTACTCACCAGGTTTTCCAACCTAACTCGCTCAATTTATTGTATCATTGGTAGCGATATTAAAGATACATTATGTTAAGAGATTCAAGAAATATTATGCCACTAGTTTAATTACTGTAAAGCTTGTAATATTTCGTTATGCTTATATTTTTGTATTGACGATGACATCCCAATGTTTTAATATAGGTAAAAGACATTTCTTTATAAATGCTTTGATAATATCATCATCATCATGTTTTTTGGGAACAAATTCTGAAATATTAATTTTTAAAATGGATACTCTGATTTTAAAAATAAGCATAAACAAATCGGTCTTTTCTGACCGTGAAAATGGAGATGTCACAATGTATATTTTGTGGGTTTTTGAAATAGTTAGTAATCAGAGGTAAAATATACTTTTGTCCATGATAATGGAAGCGTCTTATACGTGTAATGATTTATGTGGATCGATAATGTAATTATGAATTGATCTTCTAGCAAATCTCTCTCTCTCTCTCAACAAAAATGAAGATTTCTTCTGCCACCAAGTCCCAACATTATCTACTTTGCTACTTCACAAGAAATAGCAACGAAATCACCTTCTAGCCGCTGCCACCATCTCTGCCGCCGAAAATCCGACATTGCTGGTGTCTCAATCGACGGTCCAATCTTCTTGCAAACACCCATATCAAAGATCTCTACTGTTCGAAGGTTTGATATCTTTTACTATTTTGATGCCCCACCGTTGATCTGTTATTGCACCATGCCATAGGTTTTGTTGTTTGTATGCTATAACAGTTTAGGATCAGAAATAGCAGCCTAATTCGACTTATGGTGCATATAAGTGTTTTATTTATATAATGTCCAATGATGATGATTAGGTGTTTCTTGATGATTAGGTGTTTCTTGACATGAAATGCTTTATTTATTTGCAAACCAACTGTTTGTTAATGTCTATGTAAATTTGCATTGCTTGATGGCTCATGGCTCATGTAATTGATAGATAAATCTATTTGTTAATGTCTATGTAAATTTGCATTGCTTGATGACTCATGGCTCAAGTAACTGATAGATAAATCCATTTTTAATGCAATTTTAGCATGAAAGTTAGTCTCCTATACCCTTTTATTAATTTAATGCAATTTTAGCTTTAACTGAAATTGCAACAACATATTGTGTATCATTTATGGGCTTCTTTTGTGTAATTGCAACAAAAGTTTAATAACTATGGTTGCAGAGGAAGATAGTCGAGAACTCTCTTGTAATGGTTGACAAATGGAATTGTTGTCTTTTTCTGTAATTTGGTTGATCGATATGTTCTAATATGTTGTTATTATGGAGTTAATTTTCGTTTATGTTTTTTATATGTTTTTTCAATTTTATACTTGCTTTGAATAAAATATTTGAGAAGTTGGTTTCGTGGCATTCTTCATTTCAGTTAGAGATAATTTGAAAATATAAATTGGTATAACCATGGTTTGTTTTATGCCTTATGAGGATCCAGTGGTGAAGGTTAAATGTTTAAGAGTCAAAGCTCCTTGGAAGCTACATTTGTTGTCTGTTTGGAGTGGAGTATTGCATGCCTTTTAGATTATGATTTGCTTTTAGAATAGTATGGTCCTTTAGTTGACTAGCATGCTTTCTTTTTCTGAGTTAAGTGCAATGTGACATCAGTAGACAAGAAAGTTAAACATCACAAACTAAAAAATAAAAAAAAAAAATAAGTACTACAAAGTTTTCTAATTTTATTATATACAACAAATAACCTCAGCTCTACTTTGCAAACGAATACCAAGAATTATCTCATATTTTATGCCATTGAAACTCCTGTTTTTGGTAAGAACAAGGAGGCAACCCTACAAGATCGTGCCACTCTTATTGGAGGGCCAGGTGAGTTCTTCATGTTTCGTAATTGCAAAATGGACAGGATTTTTAGCCCTTAGAGGGGTAGCTTCATCACATTTGTGTTCATACGAATTGTTTTAGCTTTGGTACATTAAAAAGATCATTGTTTCATTAAAACAGCATGGCCTAACTTAAGTTTCCATAATTTATCTTTGAGTAAATTACACGAATGGTCCCTATGGTTTAAGGTAATTTGCGCGTTTGGTCCCTAACTTATTTTTTTAACTCGGAAGGTCCCTCCTGTTTGTTTTTGTTACGCGCTTGGTCTCTGTCTTACCTAAAAAGACTATTTTGCCCTTGATTTTTTTTAATTTATTTAAATAAACACACCCCCAACCCTACCGCTCACCTTACTTTACCTACCCCAACATTTTTTCCTATTTAAATAATAGTTTTTTTTAGCTAAGATAGGGACCAAACACATAACAAAAACAAACAATAGTGACCAAGCATGTAACAAAAACAAATAGCAAGGACCTTCCGAGTTAAAAAAAGAAGTTAGGGACTAAGCTCGCAAATTACCCCAAACCATAGGGACCATTTGTGTAATTTACTCTTTATCTTTTTATTTGGTAATAACTTTAAAACTAATAATAAGCCATTTAAACTCGCAGCTATTTAATTTGTTATTTTTTTCATTTCAATATATACTTTATATTAAAAAAAAACGTTGCATAGAAATAAAATGCTATTGCATCAATAATTAACTAATAATACTGTTTAAATATTATCAACATGAATGTAACTTGGTAGCCCCTATGTTTATCCAATACTTAAACTTGAAAAACCAAACAAGATACTATTTGTAACAACAATTATCAAGAAAACTGAGTTAATTTAAGCATTAAGAAATTCTGTGATTAAAAGGCTTCAACAGCTAGATACTCATAAGAAACAAGTCTAAGCATTTATTTGTACAAATGGATAATGACATTTTCTGTACTAATAGAAACAGATATTCTGGAACTAACACCTGCTACTTCCATTTCTCTCAAGATTGTGGATCCATAAATGGCTAAATAACTCCCAATCCCTTCCTGACTAATGATATAATAACAGTAATTAAGAAGAATTACCTAGAGGTTAAAACTTGGGAATCTTTTTTTTTTTTTTTTTTTTTTGTTTACATTTTTCCACCACCAGAACTGCTGCAAGCTTGATTTGGAACAACACCATTCCCGCCAAAATCACCATCTAAGCTCATTTGTTGGACTTCTTGAGGAGATAAGATCTTGATGCAACGTACACAGTTGACAAATTCTCTGAAAATGCATGCATATATCGGAAAATCCAAATTGTTATTGTTAATATATTAGACTAATAGTATATGAATATGATATATATTAAGTAGATTATATGATATAGTGGACTTACTCCCAAGGATCATCCCCAACAAGGAGAACATCATTCTCATGATCCACATAAACAAGTTTCCACCCAATTCTTTGTCTATCTTCTAGTTGACCTTCAATACCAAATCTTCTAGCAAGGTCTTGTTTAAGATCATAATACCCTGAATATGCGCTAATATCAATTGACCTTCCAACTGCTCCTCTCTTGTACACCTACACCAATCCAAATAAAAGTTTTTATTTTAACTCTCATGTATACTTAAAAAAAAAAAAAAAAAAAAAGACAAGAAGATTATAAATAAGGTCCCATTTGTTATACAAGGTTGTGTACTGTGACTGACATGCATTGGACTGAGACATGGACAAAAATTGCAACTTTTGTCTCATCCAAAGACATATACAATTTACTTTCGGGTTAATATTATAAAAAAGTTTATATATTGGATGTTTTCTGGTTTAAACAAAAAAAGGCCTTGTATTTTTTTCATTTTTCCAGAAAAAACCCTCGACCTTTTATTTTTTTTTTTTTTTTCTGAAAAAGCTCTCAGCTTTTTATTTCTTTTCTGAAAAAATGCAAGGTATTGTTTAGGAAAAAAATGAAGTTGAGGTTTAATCCAGAAAAAACACAATATATATGAAGTCTTTTATGAAATCATAAAAAACCTTATATTTTGTGTTTTTTCTTGGATTAAACCTCAACTTTATTTTTTGCTTGAAAAAGACGTATTTTTTCCGACAAAGCCTAAACTTTGTATCTTTTTCTGAAAAAGACCCTCAACCTTCTAAATGTTTCCAAATAAAACCTAAACTTTTTTAGTTTTTCTCGAAAAAAAAAACTCTCACATTTTACAATTTTTTTTGGAATAATGACTAAATGGGTCAGATCAGAAAAAAAAAATACAAGGTATTTTTCAGGCAAAAAAGAAATTTGAGGTTTAATTCGGAAAAAACACAAAATATAAGGTCTTTTATGAGATTAACCCATGCAAGGTCTTTTTTAGGAAAAAAATAAAGTTGAGGTTTAATCCGGTAAAAACACAATATATAAGGTTTTTTTTTTTATGAAATTAACCCTTTTCTTTCCCATCAAAAAAGATGGGTAGAGACATGAATGCCCTTCTCATTCTCATCCAAAATACCCCTAAAAAGTTAAACATCAAACCTTGGTATACGTCCGCATTCTCTGAAACGGTTGTGGAGGTGGGGCCCACACACCACCATTCAATAACCCGCCATCATTAATAGTCGAATCAATGGAGTTAAAAGTGATATCAGGAACACCAAACGACTGAGAAACCATGGAAGAAGAAAGCTCAGGTTGAGTATCTTTCGCAGGGTTTTCATAGCTTGAAATCATACCACCTCCCCCTGAACTTATAGTATTTTGAAAATCTTTCATTCCTTTTGTAATCAAAGGCTCAGGAATCATGGATGCCATTTCCACCCCAAATGGGATATCTGGTATCGAATCATTTTGAACTTCACCATCTTGAATCGTATCTCTAAATGGCAATGCCTGTGAAGAACTGAAAGATATTTGATTTTGTGAAAGGCAAACTGAAGTTGCTGATGAAGAACTGTCTAAATAATCCATTTGGGGTCCACCAAGATTGTGTAAATATGTCTGTGGAGCTAAAAATCCTTGGTTTTGAACCTTGGAAACCTCCACTGAAGGTTTCACATCTGGCTTTTGCTGAAATTTACCAAAATTGCCATTCCCTGATATCATTTCCAATCCACTTGTGTTCATTCCAGAACCACTGTTCATAATCGGCACCACCATGGAGTTGTTCGTTGAAGGCGATGTGGAACACGACGGAATGTCATCACTGATTCCGATTCCGGTTCCGGTTCCAGTCAATAAGCTGCTGCCATTTGTCGCGAGGTGATTCGTTGGCCCTGTGACTTTTGTTTGCTGAGAAAGATGAGAAAATCGGAAATTATGTTCGTTGCTATTGTTATTGTTATTGTTATTTCTCATTGTTTGCTGAGGTAGTGACGCTATTGGTGCTTGCGAGGGTATTTCGGTCATTTGGGTGGTTGGAATCGACCTCGGAAAGCTTTGATCTTGTTGTGCTAAAAGTGATTGTTGCTGTTGATGAAGCTTCTGTAGAAGTTGAATCTGATTTTCCGGCATCTTTTGACTAATTTGTTGATCGGGAAACTGGTTGTTTTTCTGTTGACTTTGATTGACCACCACCACCGCCGCCGATGCCGCCGCCGCCATCTGTTGCTGTTGAAAGTTTTGTTGGTGAAGAACATTTTGAGACTGAATTTGGGTTTGATTGATTGGATTTTGTCTAGTGGTTTGTTGGGTGAGGTCTATGAACTGTGGTGGCTGCACCATCATGGTGGGGGCGGGTTGTGGTGGCTTTTGGTGGTTGAATTGTAGGTTGTTTTGAGTGAGTATTTGCGACTGTTGTAAACCTAACTGTCGCGAAAGATCTTGTCCATTATAGTTTTGGAGAACAGATCCTGTTAATGGGTTTAAGTAGTTGGGTTGGACTTGGATTTGGTTATTTTGTTGCATGTTCATCCATTGAACTAAGCTTAATCCAGGATCCTTCATGGACATATCTTCACCAATCCATGGCATTGTTCTTTTGTATATGTTGTCAAGATCCAATGATTCATCACCTGTCAACAAAACGAAAGGAATCAGATTCCTTCTAGAATGTTCCATTCCATTCCATTAGAAAACTAAACAAAAAACATGATGACATGGCAATTGTATTTGTACCTAACATCCCTTGTCGTGAGCGCTTCGGTTGATAAAATGGTGTTGTGGGGCAGATGAAAAACGGAGCGGTAACCGGTTCGATTTCCCAAACGGAAACCCGGTTTCGTCTTTCCCCTGCGGTCGCTTCATCCCAACCAACCTTCACTCAAAAATTAAAATATAGTAAATTAATTATAAATTTATAGATTTATAAAATTAACCATTTTATTTAATAATTGAAAATAAGAATTACCTGTAAGTTACACCATTGAGAATTTTTCCATCTAACACCATCGAGATCACTGATGCCTGTAATTGTTCCCATATATCTTCTTGTTCCGGACTCTTCTGTTTCAAACATCATCCGGAATCGCATTCCGAGAGAGATTTGATTACTGCAGACGGATTTGTAGTACTTGGCTAACGGAATCACGAATTCCGACGGACTTGCCCTGGTTTACAAGATCAATGAAATGATAAAGCTGGGAGGATGAGGGCATTTTCGTCTTTTGTTTTATTCACATGAGTGATGAATCACAAATACCAACGTACTTTCTTTAATTTGTTCATCATAGCATTGAAAAATGGGTGAATCTTGTAAAAGACCTTATATTTTTGTGTTTTTTCCCGATTAAACTTCAAATTTATTTTTTTTTTTTGCATGAAAAAGACCTTGTATTTTTTCATTTTTTCCGGTCTGGCCCTTTTAGTCATTTTTTTCCAAAAAAAAAAGTTGTAAAACGTGAGGGGTTTTTCGAGAAAAACTAAAAAAGCTAGAGGGTTTATTTGGAAGCATTTAGAAGGTTGAAAAAAAAAACAACGTTGAGGGCTTTTTCGGAAAAAATGAAAAAATACAAGGTCTTTTAAGGCAAAAAATAAATTTGAGGTTTAATCCAGAAAAAACTCAAAATATAAGGTTTTTTATGAGATTAACCCTTGAAAATTTTACCAATGTCATTGAAATACAAATCAGTTTTCACTTGTATACCTTTAATACAAAGAAGTAAAAGTAGGATGATATAATGAATAAATAAATGAAAGTATGTTGCTATTTCTTGCATTATTGACTTAATTAATTACCTTGGATTATAAAAAACAGTGAAAGGACTATTGTTTGCAGCTGCATGAGCAGCAGCAGCCAAGATTCCAATATGCATACTATCACTTGACAAAACTGAGGATGATAAATTGGCTGGTTGTCTGTTAGCTCTTCTAATACCCAATAAAAGCTGTTGCTTTTCATCCCTGTTCATAAATATATAACAAATTATTATATAACACATGAAAAATAAATAAAGTTTTGATATGGTAAATTGTTAATGCCATTATTACCTTATAAACAAGACCGAATCTCCTGCAAAAAGCCTCTTCCCACTAACAAAAAGACTCCAACCAGTTGTGAGTAAGTGTCGTTTCGGTTGCCCTGTATTTCAAAAAATTATTTCTTTCAAAAAAATATATATATATTTAATTTTTTTAAGTTTTTGATTTTAATATTTGCTTACCACGATAGATATGACGAAATGTCCATACATTGTCATGTAAATCCCTGGCCACAAGTTCTTGTGCAGGTGGTTGCATTGAAAAATCCTATTAAAAAAATTATTTCTTATTATTACATAAACCATAAAATGTTGTATATTTTTATAAAAAAATTACTCACAAGAGGTGGAAAGATTTTTTCAGCTGCTCTACGAGGAACAGAAAATCCTCCATGAGTACTTGTATCACTTGCTGTTAAAGTTTTACAAAAAAACTCAGTTTGTGGCTTGTGTGCTTTCATTAAAAGATCTGACCTCAATAATGCTTCTTTATCAAACTGCAAATAATTGTAAATATTAAATAATTATATATTTTATTTAATTTGTGACAAGGGAAAAACAAATGTTAAAGTCATTGAAGATCATACTGAAGGAACTGGCTGTAGGGTCATTTGAGCATATACTTCATCTGTTTCTGTATCAGCCTGAAAATTAAATTTTTTTTTGGAGTTAATTATATAAATAAATAAAACGTTTTCTTTTTTTTTTTTTGTTTAAAAAACAATTTGTATTTGACTTACATGCAATGTGACATTATGAAGGATGCATAACAATTTTGACTGAAGATTTGGATAATTTGGAATTTGTGCATCCACATCTTTCTTCATAGATGCAGCAACCTGAAAACATGTATTATAAGTTATAACGAATTATTATTGATAAAAATTACATCTATTTTAGTAAATTAAATCGGGTTCATTACAAGAAATAACAATCTACTTTCATTGATTTGTTTAGTATAACTATAATCAAAATCGTTAATAATCTTGTACATAGAGGGCAATTAGGTAATTTGAGCTCGAAGATTTATTTTGAGAAGGAAATGACACGTCGGGTCCACAAGAAAGCATATCATATGGTATTTATTAAGTTTTTGCATCATAAAAAGACAAAAGAAATCAAAGCTTTAATTAGTTGAACTTGTGGTAATAAAGAGAAGTTGCAGGGAAGAAAGTTCCATCTCACCAACCATAACCATACCATGTGCATCTAGCAATCCACCATTAATTTCATTTATTCTTTTATACCCTTTTGTAATAATAGAATATATATATTTTTATTTATTTATATGAGAATATAAGTTTCCTTTATCCTTTACAAATGAAAAAAAAAAATTACATTTACATATCCATCATTTTCCTATTCTTAACAGAGAAATTCAACATCGATTTTTTTTCCAAAGTGTTGTCATTTTCTCGAATACTTTGTAAACATAATTATCCAAAATCACTTTATCCATAGTTCCATACATACAACATTTAATATGAAAATAAAAAAATAAATAAACAAACTCTTACTTTCCTTAAACTTGACATGTTTTTTTTATGGGTGTAACTTAATATACTTTTACAAGGCAAGTTTGTTACTACCATTTTTGGAAGTAAATCGAGCTTGAAGAACAAAAAATATTGAAACATGATATATCATAAGTAAATAATAAATACCTTTTTAGAAGATGATATTGTAAACTTTTACCATTTTTATTATTCCTTAGTACAAACAAATATTCTTTTTTCCTGAAATAATATTAATTTTCATTTTTTGCAACGCCATTACCAACAACCCACTGTACAATGATTCCAGAACTGATATCGATCTCGTTTTCCTCTTTTTTCTTATGCATTTATTAGTTGTAAATACAACTGTTCTAACCAAAATGCTAGTGCTCTATCACTATCCTCTGAAACACAAATTTTATAGCAACTTATCCATTAATGTTTAATTTATGGCCTGTAAAGTTTCCAAGAAAGTACTGCTTGGAGTAGTTGTACGTCAAGCATCAATAGTTGTACATTTTCTAGATTTGTGAATGGGTACCAATGGAAGAATTTTCTTCTAAGAAAACTTTATCAAAATTGCTAACGTGAATGAAAATGATGGAAACCTAGGAATTTGTTCGAGTATTGGTTCATGTTAGTCTACATAGGCGTATGATAGCAAAAGCTTAGGAAAGCGAAAATGAAAATGAGAATTGAAACCTGTTCGCTGTGGCCTTGTGGGAAATAGACGACGTGGGTCCCAGCCGCCGGTAAATTGACCAGAGGTCCGGCGCAGGCTTGCCATAGCTCCGGATTTATTAACCGATTCTTCTCTCCAACTATTTCGAAAATACGAAAGTAAATAAAAAAAATTACGATTGAAAAGGAACTTTACTACTACATTTTTTAATCTATAAAGTTTCATAAAAAAATCCAATCGGTCGGAGATTTAGAAAAATTTCGGAGAAAGGAATTGAAATCGCTATGAAGGTCCGATAAATTAGAAGAAAAATCATTCAAGTAGAATTTCAGCAAACTTTATGTAATGGATAAGTATTTAAGATGAGAAAGAGGATATTGAGCTGACCTTCGCCGGGATTCGCCGTAGTTAAAGAGGATCCGGAACTGTTTGCCGGTGTTTTCATTGCTAGTTGAAATCAAATCGCCGGCTGACGTAGTCTTATAACTAATGTCCGGAGAGTTCCACCGCTAAAGATCCATCGGAGCTTAGGTTTACTATCAATCAAATCCGAAAGATGTTTGACTGACTATACAGGCTTGTTATTCCAGCTGCGAAAACTGCTCTTCGGAGAAAACGCCTAAAATCAGATGACCGGCGGTGGTAGCCGACGTAACACGCCGGAAACAGAAAAACCAATAGACAAACCTATATTAAAAAACACAAAGTTGCCGGAAAAGGTGGATGGGGGACAAGATGAAGACCGGAGACGCTTTAATAAAGGAGAGTTTGCCAAGTATTGCAGGGACCAAATGCTGCACCTTTGCCCCCTCCTCTATATCTCTCTCTTCGATCAATATCTATCTCTCTCTATAAAACTTTGGATGTATATATCTGAATCTCTCTCTAAAAGTTTTTGTATGAATATGTCTGATTCTCTCTTTCTCTCTCTTTCTTTCTCTTTCTTCTCTTCTGTGTCTGAAAGCAATCTTTCTCTCTCTGCTCAATGGGGAGACTCGCCAAAGAAAGGGAAAGGAGGGCTCTCAAGGTTGACCAGCGGGGTTATTTCTGTAATTTTATATTTCCTTTTTAAATATTTAATAAATTCATCTACTTCATTAACTACTTCATTAACACATTAACTACTAGGTTAATAATATAAGCAAAATCCAATAATAAAATTTTGCAGATTTTATTTTGGATGTTATAAAAAATCAAATACTAGTATAAAAATACAGGTATAAATGGGCTTCTAGCCTAGCGGTATCAAGTGGTGTCCTCCCTTCTTGAAGTCCAGGGTTCAAGTCTCGTTGTGGACATAGGTGTTAGTTTAGGTGTAGATTATATATTTGTATTTGTCGATTCAAAATATATATATATAAAAATACAGGTACAACAAGAATTTCGGGATATGTATAAATTAGCATTTACTTTCTATCCTCAAAGTAAATAATCAATAAATCGTTACAAATTTAACAATTTTTCCATTTATATATATTTCAAACTTCTTTAAAAGATTTGACAATTTTTCCATTTATATATATATTTCAGACGGGGTTATTTCTGTAATTTTATATTTTTTTTAAAATATTTAATAAATTTATCTACTTCATTAACACATTAACTACTAGGTTAATAATATAAGCAAAATCCAATAATAAATTTTTGCGGATTTTATTTTGGATGTTATAAAAAATCAAATACTAGTATAAAAATACAAGTACAACAAGAATTTCGGGATATGTATAAAATTAGCATTTATTTTCTATCCTCAAAGTAAATAATTAATAAATCGTTACAAATTTGACAATTTTTCCATTTATATATATTTCAAACTTCTTTAAAAGATTTGACAATTTTTCCATTTATATATATTTCAGATGGGATTATTTCTATAATTTTATATTTCTTTTTTAAATATTTAATAAATTTGTCTACTTCATTAACACATTAACTACTAGGTTAATAATATAAGCAAAATCCAATAATAAAATTTTGCGGATTTTATTTTGGATGTTATAAAAAATCAAATACTAGTATAAAAATACAGGTACAACAAGAATTTCGGAGTATGTGTAAAATTAGCATTTATTTTCTATCCTCAAAGTAAATAATCAATAAATCGTTACAAATTTGACCATTTTTCCATTTATATATATTTCAAACTTCTTTAAAAGATTTAACTAAAGGTTTTATTATATTTAATTTATATAAAATCAAATAATATGTAACATGTTATTTGTTAGATAGTGGCATGGTTGCTTCTCGCACTTTCAAATTGTATGTTGAGGCGAAACTTGAAATAAAGCTCTAGCTTTGATAGTAAAATATATAATCGTATAAATAGCTAAACTTCTAAATAAAATTGATGTTGTTATGGTCGATGTGATGGGTTTTGGTCATAAGACATCCTATGTGCTCATACAAACCCTAATGCTTGGATCTAGGTTTCTCTATTGTACATGCAAGTTATCCAAGACTATAAACCCTAATTCTAGCATTCAAGTAATCATATTAACATGAGAATAGGTTTAAGATAATACCTTGATTGTTATGTAGCAATAACAATCCCAAATCCTCCTTGAATTGACTTTGGAAGGCTTAGAGTCACAAGTGTCACTCCTCTAATGGCTCACAAACACCATAAGCAAGAGGATGAAGAGGAGAGAGGATGGAGGCTGCCCAAAACGTGTTCTAACCCTAGAAAAGAAGTTCCCCACGTTTTTGAGCCTTAAGGGTTCTATATATAGTGAGGCTATTAGGATTATCTAACAAGGAAACCCTAATTTGGTTGCTTAAGCCCTAAGCAACTCATAGACTCCTTTAATCAAGCCCTTGGACGATTTCCTTATGGGCTTCCCATAAGAATTCGTCCACCTCTTGATTTAAGACAATCCATGGCCCAAATTGCAATTATCTTATAATTACAATTCAAGTCCCTTAAGTTTAATTAATCTCTTTTAGTCACAAAACTAATTTCCAATTAATTATTGACTAATATTAATTAAACAATATGATTTTTCCTTTAATATATTATTCCCATAATATATTAATAAATCATATTTAATCATTTCTCTCCATAATTCATCCTATCAAGTTGCTTTGGTGAAGGCAACCCAAAAGGACCATGCACCATCGGGTCAAGTACATACCAAAATAGTTATGGACTTAGACACTAATCCAATAGTCTCCCACTTGGATAAGTCTAATAACTATTATGCGTATGACTTCAGATCCTGATCTGCAATCGTAGCTTTCCAAAGCCGCTGTCAACTCTGATCCTATCAGATACGTGTGTCCTTAGATAAGGGGTCATATATTCCTCCATTCTAGATATCATATGAGATATGATTTCAAATCATTCTCTTTGTACTATATCTCGATTCCCGATTTATGACGACTGACTAATTGAACAAATCAAATTAGCCCTAGCCCGTTCGAGCATTTACGTTTGTCATCACTAAACCATCGAGGGGCCCAAAGATATCGCTTTTATCCTACTTTGGATAAAAGGAACGGATAAACTTTGATACAATGCTTGCTTGCACTCACTCACCGAATCACACACAACAATATGTTTTATAACACCAAGTTACTAGTGCGTTTACATATTATCAATGTGCAACCGATTTGCAAGATACAACTCACACATCTCGGTTTCAAGAATATAAGATGTTATCGTCTCACCAATCACTCGTGATACAATTCATGGAGTGATCCAAGTGAGCGTGGGTTTAATCCAATGCTCAACTCACATTCATAAGCACTCATGAACGTTGCAGCAACCATTTGCTTATGTCTAATACTCTTTTAGACAATCCACACACCAATTCATGACAGTCTTCATTCATATCTACTTCCAACATATGAACGACTGTGGCCCATTCTAATAATTCGATTATTCTTAATAAATTCAATTATTCCGGAAGTCAAAACATGCAAATGTGAAACACAAGAATAATACTAATCCCATATGGCCTCAACCCTTTGAGCATAAATAAAACACCTTTTATTTATCACCATATTGATTACTCATTATTTGTCGTTTCGGGTAATCAACTTCTTACTTGAATTATTACACTTGTCCCATGCTCTTAGCATGCACACAATGTTTACCTATGGTTCTTACTTTGTGAAATAGATCACATTGAACACATTTCCAATCATTCTCATTTCACAACTCCAAATCCTTTTTCATAAGTGTGAGAATATCAAATTCTTGTTACTTATAAAATATGCTAGATTCTAACATTCTATGCAATGGTCCTTTTGTAATGTCACTGCACCAAAGTCACAAAGACTATTGCCAATGATATTACAAAGTCCTCTATCGGAGATTGTTACAAGACAACTCCTTAGATATGATGTCTCTCACTCAAAGTACTTGCCTTTGAACATCCTTTTGCATAAAAGTTCCTAATCTAGTCATAGATTTTCAATATTCAATTCCCAATATGGATACAGTTCCATTTTTTTCATATGACAACTTATTCTTAATAGAATCTTATCTATTCGTAATGATGTCGATATGGTCCATCCAATACGGAAACATTTCCATATTTTCCAATACTATACTTCCAACTATTCACAAGCGACCAATCCTCGTCGAACTTTGGATTGTCCTTCGATAGTTGTTTAATTATTTTAGTCAAAACCAATTCTAGTCCCTTTTCCCTCTAAATGCGCTCGACATTTGGAAAAATTTAGAATGGTCAAACATTAAAGCATTTGCAATCGATCCTATACCCGAAGCGTATGGGACACGACCCATAATGTTTTATTTGCTATGTTCTCAAAATGCGCTCGACATTTGGAAAAATTTAGAATGGTCAAACATTAAAGCATTTGTAATCGATCCTATACCCGAAGCGTATGGGACACGACCCATAATGTTTTATTTGCTATGTTCTCAAAATTCGAATTGTGAAGAGGAATGCCGTAATCATAATCGAAATTTTAAGAACACACTATGTACCCTTGACTAAATTTATTAACATTTCTCAACCTAATCCTTTAGATTCGAAATGAAGCATAATATTCTCTCCCTTAATTATAGCAAAACAACCTTACAACCCTTACGACTTTGCAAGGTATAACTCTTGTTTTCTATAATTAATATTGCCAACTTGCAATACGTGCCTTAATAATCATACATTCATAACTTTTGTGCTCCCACTATCATGATGATTATTATAAACATAACACTTATGCTCCCACTAGCTTCGACATGTATTCAGAAACAGCTAAACTTTTAGAAAAACAATACTTATTGAATTTCTTAAATTCATGTTTCTAATACTTAATGCTTTGATAATCTTTTATCAAAGCTTCTTGAACTTATACACCTTTGCCTTAGATAGTTCATATGTGTGTGTAAACAATTGCCAAACCTCACAATTCAAATTATGGAAAGGGATACCGTAACCATAATCAAATTCGAGAATGCAATTTTACAATCACTATCTTCTTAAAATCTTTCTTAGTGAAAGTATTTCCTCACAATCATTTTCATGAAGGAGGAAATCTTATGACACATAGATTTAAAACGGTGTATTTGTTCCTATCCATGTGAATTTGTCAAAACCAAAGTTCACGACAAATTCAACCTCATATGGATCGAACTTTCTTAATCTCGATTTCTTGCCTTATGGTAGCACAGCTGCCCACCATGTCTTCCAAGTAGTTAAGCAGCTCACCCTTTCCTATCAATGTACCTTTCATTGATTAAGGTGCTTTGCCTTTTATGCGTTCAAAATGAGAACTCATAGGACTCATATGCATAATTAACTCAAGTGGAACGGCATAGAAACAAAATAATGTCAACACGATAGGTTGTAAACCTCAACTCGTGTGCTAGTGATGATCGGTAAGGTTTATTTGATTTGTTCTTGAAACCTTTCAAGACCATTAAGACTCCCACTGACTCCTTGACATATAAGATTCTCTTGTCAAAACATTTCTTGACAAACAAATATTCAACAGTTAGTGTAGCTTTAATCAAAACTCTTCATAAATTGGTCCTATTTGGTCTTTGTCTTATCCAAGACATCACAACTTTCCACATTTGATGAATGTTACAAACCTTCTTAATACTTTTCACTCAATGTCACAATCTTAACGTTAAGACTTGTTATTGGAACGAAGTATGATTGACTTCTTGATTTAACCATTTCTTCAATCCTTGATTCCTCTTCTTAAACATTGTGACATCCCTAAAATCTCGGCCAGAAAAGACCGATTTTCATTTATGCTTTTAAAATAATTTCTGAGTAAATCCTTTTGATTTGAAAGAGTTGCGGAATTTGTTCCCAAAAACAAAACATGATAAAACAATGTTTACCAAAGCATTTCATAAAAGAAATGTATTTTTCATTATATAATCAAAACTCGGGGTGTCATGTTCCGATACAGACCAATAAGCATAAACGATAACATTACAAGTCATTCAACAAATATATACATATACAGACTTGTAAACAAAACAACTTGATGGTTCATCCATCTTATGCCCTCGCGCCACTTCCTGTAATACAAATTAAAACTGAGTGGGTCAGGCTTGGGAGCCTGGTGAGCATATAGGGTTTTCAACCCACAATAAATAATTATATTTAATTTCCACTAACCAACAATAACCCAATTACCCATTCCCGTTATTCTCACTTTATGTCCCTAAAACAACTAACATAAGGGACCTAGTCTAAGAATATTTCATCGGGGCGACAACACATGCTTCGGGGGTTCCTCAGCAATATAAGTCAAATAAGGCAACCATGGGGGGGATGGAGTACATCGAATGAACACCCAAGTTCATTAACACCTACAGGTGGCGAACCTGCTAATGTTTCCACAAGACTATCTAGAAAAGTCCGTGGTCGTCATCTAAACTCCGCTAGATGACTAAATCAAACAACAACGAGACCTCTCATCTGTTTATTACACACCAACTATCTACCCATGTTCTACACAACATATTAGTAGATAAAAATATACATTTTTATACATAGTTTAAAAACCTGTATAGCATGCTTTAATCAATACATATTCCACATAACAGATGAGGCGCACACACACATAACACATATTTCATAGAGAATAAATCATATCTATGAGATAGAAGAAAGTGAATACACATTCACGCATATAAACAACGATATACTTAATACACTCAAACCATACTTGTATTATTATCGTGTTTATGACAGGTAGTATACACTCACTTGATCAGAAGATGATCAGACAGCACTACGACTTGCAGAAGTAGTAAATCTCAGCAGATCTGGAAGATCTTCACAAAAATCGAACTTCTCGCGGGCAGAGCTTCGGCTCGGGAACCGCACTTCTCGGGATCTTCGGGATCTCGGGACTTGCTTCGGGACTCAGGAATATTACCGGGGCTTCGGGGTATTTCTGGCATGCAAATCGATGCAAAACGGGAGAGAGAAGAGAGAAAATAGCAAAAGAACTCGGCTGCCCTCGCTTCCTATTTATAGGAGGCTGGAGCCTCGGAGTACGCGGGGCGTACTGGTCCGAATTCGTCACTGCGTTCGTCATCCGAAGCCACTTGCTGCGAGTGTCGACATCTTCGGTGTATGCGGGGCGTACTTCGGATCGGATCGCTGACTCCCCTTCGGATAATGCCGAATTTTCCAATTAAAATTAAATACAAATTATTTAATAAACTTCGGAAATTCATATCTTCTTCATACGAACTCCGTTTTCGACGTTCTTTATATCCACACGAAGGTGAGACTACGCTCTACAACTTTCGTTTAGACTCCGTCGGATAATTTTAACTTTATTTTTATTATTTATTTTTAATAGGCCGGGACAAAAAAACTTCGTTATAAATTCATAACTTCTTCGTTTGACGTCCGTTCTCGCCTAACTTTTTATCGCTTCGATACCAACAACGAGATCTTCGATCCTCGTTTAGATTGCTTCGACTCAAAACTGCTCGATCTCAAATCGAGTATTTCGGGCTGCACACCGCTAAGCCGAAACTTCGATAAATCATAACTTCCTCATACGAAGTTAGATTTGGGCGTTCTATATATATTTGGAAACCTCGTTTCAACTACTACAACATTAACCATAGATATCAAGTTTATTTTACACTTAAATTTTGACGCTTATTTTTATTCTTAATTAATCAAACCACATAATTAAGCAATTAAGCACAAAACACGTAACACTCAAATAATACAATCTTATTATTTCAAAATGGGTTACAAAGGTTAACCTAGACTATTACATTGCTAAAAATGGCAAGCCCGGAAACACAGGCGTTACAATTCTCTCCACCTTAGAATGATTCCGTCCCCGGAATCACACATCAACAAACAAATGCGGATAGCGACTCAACATGTCACTCTCCGTCTCCCAGGTGAGATTCGGCCCATTCGTGTGTTTCCATCGGACAAGCACTAACCCAACCATTTTGCGTCGCAACTTCTTAGTCTTTTAGTCAACAATTGCCTCTGGTTCTTCAATCAACCTTTTGTTCTTATCAATTCTCAATTCAGAAATTGGAATTATGTCGGGAACTTCTCCCGTGAACTTCCTCAAATAACACACATGAAAAGTGTTGTGGGTTCCATTCAGTTCTTCTGGTAGTTCGAGCTTGTAAGCTTGGTTCCCAATCCTCTGAAGAACTTTAAACGGTCCAATAAACCTTGGACTCAACTTTCCCCTTTTACCAAATCTTATAAGTCCCTTCCACGACGAGACTTTAAGCAAACCCGAATCTCCAATTTCAAAAGTCATCGGTCTTCGCTTCTTGTCAGCATAGCTCTTTTGACGATCTTGAGCTGCTAACATTCTTTCCCTAATTATTTTCAACTTTTCAGCAGTTTGATGAACCATCTCTGGTCCCATAAACTGCTTTTCCCCAGCCTCAAGCCAACAAGACGGCGTGCGACATTTCTGTCCGTACAAAGCTTGATAAGGTGCCATCTTTATGCTCGAGTGGAAACTATTATTGTAGGAAAATTCTACCAAAGGTAAATGTTCATCCCAGTTACCTAGGAATTCCAGGGTACATGCTCTCAGCATATCTTCAAGTGTTTGTATTGTTCTTTCACTCTGACCATCAGTCTGTGGATGGTAAGCTATACTTAAACACAACTTGGTACCCAATTCCTCTTGTAGACTTTTCCAAAACCTCGAGGTGAAACGGCTATCACGATCCGATACAATCGTTAACGGAACACCGTGAAGCCTCACAATTTCCTTCACGTAAGAATTCGCAAGCTTCTCCATAGACCATTTCTCCTTGGCTGCTATGAAATGCGCACTCTTAGTGAATCGATCAACGACCACCCAAATCATGTCGTGACCATTCTTTGTTCTGGGCAGTTTAGTGACAAAATCCATAGCAATGTCTTCCCATTTACCCATAGGCACAGGTAAAGGCTCTAAACTCCCGTACGGTTTCTGATGTTGTGTCTTGACTCTCGCACAAGTCACACACTCGGCCACATACTTTGCAACATCAAGCTTCATCGTCGGCCACCAGTAGTAGGGTTTCAGGTCCCTATACATTTTAGTGCTACCAGGATGAATCGAGTACATGGTCTTGTGAGCTTCTTCCATTAGAAGATCTCTGACTCCTCCTGTCTTAGGTATCCAAATCCGATCTTGGAACACCTTCAGTCCATGACTGTTTACACCGAACACCAACGTTTTGCCCAAACGTTCCTCCTTTCGGTCATTCTTTTCAGAAGCTTTGCTTTGAGCTTTCTTTATACTTTCCAAAATAGTCGAGACAACTTCAATTCTCAACGCTCTTGGCCTTTTCCTTTCAAGATTGACTTTCCAACTGAGAGCATCAGCAACAACATTAGCTTTACCTGGGTGGTAAAGTATCTCGCAGTCGTAGTCCTTGAGTAACTCTAGCCAGCGTCGTTGCCTCATATTCAATTCTTTCTGATTAAAGAGATATTGGAGACTCTTATGATCAGTGAAAAGTTTGCACTTCGTGCCATAGAGGTAATGCCTCCATATTTTCAGAGCGAAAACTACCGCTGCCAACTCCAAATCATGAGTCGGGTAATTCTTTTCATGCTCTTTCAGCTGTCGAGACGCATATGCTATCACCTTTTCTCTTTGGGTCAAAACACAACCCAATCCAACCCCAGACGCATCGCTATAAACAGCGAAGTCTTCAACTCCATCGGGTAAAGAAAGTATCGGTGCCTCGCATAGCTTCTTCTTTAGCTTCTCGAATGCTTCTTTATGCTTATCACTCCAAGCATAAGTAGCTCCTTTGTGGGTCAAAGTTGTTAAGGGAGTAGCAATCGAAGAAAAGCCTTGGATAAACCTTCGGTAATATCCGGCTAATCCTAAAAAGCTTCGAATCTCCGTGGGACTCTTCGGTTGTTCCCACTTCATCACAACTTTAATCTTTGCTGGATCAACCATTATCCCTTCTTGGTTGACCACGTGACCCAAGAATTGGACTTCACGAATCCAAAAATCACATTTGGAGAACTTTGCATACAACTTCTCCTGCTTCAAAACTTCTAACACTTCTCGCAAGTGTCTGCCATGCTCCTCCTGGCTTTTCTAGTAAATGAGAATGTCGTCTATGAACACTATCACGGATTTATCAAGGAACGGATTACAAACCCTATTCATCAAATCCATGAACGCTGTTGGAGCATTGGTTAGTCCAAACGACATAACCAAGAACTCGTAGTGTCCATATCTAGTTCTGAATGCAGTCTTCTCTATATCTTGCTCTCTTACTTTTAGCTGATGATATCCTGACCTAAGATCGATCTTCGAGAAATAGCTCGAACCTTGCAATTGATCAAACAGGTCATCAATCCTTGGCAACGGATATCTATTCTTTATTGTTGCCTTGTTCAGCTCTCTGTAATCAATGCACATTCTCATACTTCCATCTTTCTTCTTTACAAATAACACCGGAGCTCCCCAGGGCGATGAACTAGGTCTAATGAAACCTTTGTCCAATAACTCCTGAAGTTGCATCATCAGCTCCTTCATCTCCATCGGTGCTAATCGGTAAGGTGCTTTTGCTATTGGCGTGGTTGCTAGTAGCAAGTCTATTCTGAACTCCACTTGTCTATCAGGTGGTAATCCAAGAAGATCTTCGGGAAATACTTCCGGATACTCACACACCACTGGAATACTCTGCATCACCTTTTTTTCCTTCTTAGCATCGATCACGAATGCTAAATATGATGTACATCCCTTGGTCAAACACTTTCTGGCTTTCATTAGAGAAATGATTCCAGAATTCACTCTGCGTTTATCCCCATACACCATAAATGACTCTTTCCCTGGCGGGTTTACTTTAACTATCTTCTTCTTGCATAAAATTTCGGCATCATTGGCGTTAAGCCAATCCATTCCCAAAACGATGTCGAAACCATTAAGCTCGATAGGCAATAATTCCTCGTGAAACTTATTCCCATTAAGGTCGATTAAGATGTTTTTCATACGATGACTAACAGGTACAAACTTGCCACTAGCAACTTCGACTAGTAAAACATCATCTAGTCTATCAACATGCAAAGCTAGCTTTCTACCAAACTCATGCGAAATAAAAGGAGTAGTTGGCTCCAGAATCAAACAAAATTTGAGCAGGTAATTCGTTAAGAAGAAAGATACCTGAAGCGACATCAGCTTCATCTTTCACAGCCTCAAGTGTCATTTGGAAGGCTCTCGCCTTCGGCTTTGGTGGAATGTTGGGCTTAGCTGCCTCCTTCTTCTTCGGACAGTCTTTCAAAATATGCCCCTCTTCATTACAACCAAAACACATCCTTTTGTTGTTCGGACATTCATTGGCAAAATGTCCAACCTTCCCACACTTGTAGCAGGTTACATCCTCGCTACATTTCCCAAAGTGCTTTTTATTACACTTATCACACCACTTCGCTTCGCCTCCTTTTCCTCCACCAAACTTTTTCGAATCAGATTTCGAAAATTTGCTTTTCTTACCGAAACAAGATGTTCCCTCAAACTTTCTTTTCTCACCAACCTCAACCTTGTCGGTGGTTCTCCCCTTAATCATGTTCTCAACAGACTTGGCAGCCCAGATAGCTGCCTCTAGAGTATGTGCCTGACGTACTGGCACCTCGTACTCCCATGGGAGTCCCTTCGCATACCGGTCCACCTTTGTCAACTCGTATGGGACAATACGCAAGGCAAACTCCATCTTATCGATGAAGCTATTGGTGTATTCATCAACTGACATGCTGCCTTTCGTCAATGTCAAGAACTTGTTCTCCAACTCCAACAAATTTTGAGCCGAGCAGAATCTGCGCTTGAACTGCACCAAGAACTCTGCCCATGACAATTGCAGTGGCTCATTAGGGCTCAACGTCTTCCCTAGAGTGTTCCACCAACGAACGGCTCCACCTCGGAACTGACGCACTGCATAGATAGTTTGCAACTTGCCTCTGCAGCCACAAGTCATGAAGGCTAACTCCATTTCTGAGATCCAATCCATAACTCCAATCAGATCCTCCTTTCCATTGAAGGTCGATGGTTTGCAAGTTAAAAAGTCCTTGTACTTGCATCCCATTCCATCGTCCCTTCCATCATGGTTGTTTTGCCTAACTATCGGTGGGTTGGCTTGACCAACAGACCCATTGAAGTTTCCACCTTCCGAGTGCCCTTCATTTAATTCAGGCTCCTCCACACGAATTGACAGTTCTTCACGATTCTGTTGAAGCAACCGTCTAGTTTCATCCATCTGACGATCCAACATTATTTGAATCATCATTTGCACACCAGCCATGGTTATTGGCTCAGGTGCTACTGCTACGACAGGTACTTGTTCAATCACTGGTGGTTGATTCCTGTTTTCATCAGCATTTCCAACTCCACTTCTGGTTCTCACCATTTTGATCTACACACCGAATAAGGTGAAATTAGATCCTCAATCATGATAGATATTCAAATCTTCCTTATCACTCCGAAACGTTTACATGCTAGTTCTAATATCGTAGACGTACGCTTAGAATCCTACACACATAAGGGTTCTAGATCCGGTCGGCAACAGACCATAGATCCGAACAAATAATATCATATATGGCAGCATATAACATTTAGCACATAAAGCATTTTAGGCAACTTTCCTAAAATAAACCAGTACTCGTGTCTAAAATATAACAGACACACATCTCAAAACTTCACTTAGCATTCTAAGTTTAAGTCTAGAAATCCTACAAATTCCTAGTTCGCTTAAACTAATGCTCTGATACCAACTGTGAAATCCCCAAAATCTCGGCCAGAAAAGACCGATTTTCATTTATGCTTTTAAAATAATTTCAGAGTAAATCCTTTTGATTTGAAAGAGTTGCGGAATTTGTTCCCAAAAACAAAACATGATAAAACAATGTTTACCAAAGCATTTCATAAAAGAAATGTATTTTTCATTATATAATCAAAACTCGGGGTGTCATGTTCCGATACAGACCAATAAGCATAAACGATAACATTACAAGTCATTCAACAAATATATACATATACGGACTTGTAAACAAAACAACTTGATGGTTCATCCATCTTATGCCCTCGCGCCACTTCCTGTAATACAAATTAAAACTGAGTGGGTCAGGCTTGGGAGCCTGGTGAGCATATAGGGTTTTCAACCCACAATAAATAATTATATTTAATTTCCACCAACCAACAATAACCCAATTACCCATTCCCGTTATTCTCACTTTATATCCCTAAAACAACTAACATAAGGGACCTAGTCTAAGAATATTTCATCGGGGCGACAACACATGCTTCGGGGGTTCCTCAGCATTATAAGTCAAATAAGGCAACCATGGGGGGGATGGAGTACATCGAATGAACACCCAAGTTCATTAACACCTACAGGTGGCGAACCTGCTAATGTTTCCACAAGACTATCTAGAAAAGTCTGTGGTCGTCATCTAAACTCCGCTAGATGACTAAATCAAACAACAACGAGACCTCTCATCTGTTTATTACACACCAACTATCTACCCATGTTCTACACAACATATTAGTAGATAAAAATATACATTTTTATACATAGTTTAAAAACCTGTATAGCATGCTTTAATCAATACATATTCCACATAACAGATGAGGCGCACACACACATAACACATATTTCATAGAGAATAAATCATATCTATGAGATAGAAGAAAGTGAATACACATTCACGCATATAAACAACGATATACTTAATACACTCAAACCATACTTGTATTATTATCGTGTTTATGAAAGGTAGTATACACTCACTTGATCAGAAGATGATCAGACAGCACTACGACTTGGAGAAGTAGTAAATCTCAGCAGATCTGGAAGATCTTCACAAAAATCGAACTTCTCGCGGGCAGAGCTTCGGCTCGGGAACCGCACTTCTCGGGATCTTCGGGATCTCGGGACTTGCTTCGGGACTCAGGAATATTACCGGGGCTTCGGGGTATTTCCGGCACGCAAATCAATGCAAAACGGGAGAGAGAAGAGAGAAAATAGCAAAAGAACTCGGCTGCCCTCGCTTCCTATTTATAGGAGGCTGGAGCCTCGGAGTACGCGGGGCAAGTCCTCGCTTCCTATATATAATTAAAAGATTTATATATTATATGTATAAGACAAGTTAGTTAAATCGCTAGTACGCCTCATTCACAAAGTCATACTATAAGTGGAGTTTAAGGAA
The DNA here is from genome assembly GCF_002870075.4 of Lactuca sativa. NCBI lineage: Eukaryota > Viridiplantae > Streptophyta > Magnoliopsida > Asterales > Asteraceae > Lactuca > Lactuca sativa. Next base: position 201,386,161 of record NC_056627.2, on the reverse strand, counting down.
GTGACCTATAAAATAACCATCATTAGGTATCCACTCTTACCCACCGCTCTCTTGGGTGGTGGAGGGTCCTTAGCCGAACAGATTTGATAGAACATAATGTTGGGTGACAATAAAACAAGTTAACCACATCAGACAAATATCAGAACAGACTTCAGTGAACTTGCAGAAATAACACTTTTGAAAATGTAAATCAAGTGAACACAATATTTAATGTGGTTCGGTCAAGGTCACCTACATCTACGGGCGAACGAGAGAGATAGATAGATAGAGAGAGAGAGAGAGAGATAGAGAGATAGAGAGGATTTTACTAACTTCCAAGAACAAATACAATCACACGTAAAGGTTACACCTCACTTGAGCTCTAAAAACAAAAGAATCTCTCTTGCTTACTAACTGCTCCAAATGAGTGCTCTCAACCTCATAGTGATTACTCTCTTGAAATTTATGCACACATACAATGATGGAGATATGAGTCTATTTATACTTAAGGGATCGGACCTAAAACCTTAATGGGCCAAGCTCATTGGCCCATAGGCCCATGAATGGTGACAACCGATCATATTATGCCATGCAACATCTTCTGGAACATTCTTCCATGTCATACAACCCATGAGCATCGACATCACAATGATGGACCACCTTGACCATAGTAGAGCATCATGATGCATAGGTGGTGCATCATGAACACTAATGGCCCAACATCCATCATGGTGGCACAACATGTTGTATATCTTGATCAATACCAACTTCTAAGCATCCTTGAACGATATTGAGCATCATTGAGGACTTCATAACATAATTGGTTCATCATAGACCAAGATGGTCCATCTTGCGCCATCATGGCGCAACAGGAATATGGATGGCGCAAGAGGCATCGAGTGTGGCACAAGAGCATATAGGTTGGAGCAACATCTTTATCTTGGCACAACAATAACATACATGATGCAACAAGGCCATGCTTGGCACTACATCATACTCCATGGCGCAACAAGAGTACCCCATGGTGCAAGAGGGATACCCCATGGCGCAAGAGGGAGTATCTTGGCGCAAAAAGGAGTACCCTTGGCACAACAACATCCTTTTTGCCCCAAGTCTTCATCAGATGGCGCAACAAGGTCCCCTTGTTGCTCCATATCACTCCCAAGTGTTCCAAACCTCTTCCAGGTGCTCCAAACCCCCTTCTACGATCCATTCATTTGGCACTTGATCTATTCATTTGTCAGACGATCCATTCCTTTCTCAGATTATTCATTCCTTTGTCACGTGCTCCAAGAACCTCAAGTGCTCCATTGAGTTTTAATTTACCCTAAATGGTAAATTAAGGATTTAAATTTAAAGAAAATGGGAATAAGGGGCTAAAGGTGTCATTATGGGGAGAAGCTTGTATGAATCAGGGTTTATAACCCTTCATTCCTAAAAACCTAAACCTAAAAGTGGCACTCATCTTAGCCGCCACCCTACACCTTCACTCCCTCCAGCCGCCACTCTTGTCGCCGCTAAAGAACACTCGAGCGCCCATCGTCAAAGAGCCATTAGGGAGGAGCTTCCAAGAGCCGGGACCAACAATTGACAGCAGGCGACCTTTGGGTTGCTGTCAGATTCACATCTCCACCGCCATTACACCATTTCAGTTGAAGACGGGTTGTCGCCACCGCTACCCCCGGCCGATGGCGCCACCGCTGCTGATGTTCCACCGACGACAGCGACCACAAGAAGCTGCCACCCTTCTCCTTCTCCTTCTTCAGCCGACAACGACGAAGAGCCTGTTGGATTAGTGTCTAAGCCCGTAACCATATTTGTCAAGTACTTGACCCGATTGTGCATGGTCCTTTTGGGTTCCCTTCACCAGAGCAATTTGACTGGAGAAATAATAGAGAAAGATGTTATTATGATTTATTAATATGTTATAGGAATAATATATTAAAGGAGAAATCATATTTGTTTAATTAATATTGGTCAATAATTAATTAAGAATTAATTTTGTGATCAAGTGTAATTAATTAAACTAGAGGGGCTGAATTGTAATTATGTGATAGTTACAAAATATGGTAATGGTTATCCTAAATATGGGTTGAACGAATTCAAGGAGATAAGGATCCTTGAAATCGTCCAAAGGATAAAGGATAAGGGTTTTCAAGGCTTATCTTATTGTTCCTTGGTGGGCAAGCAACTAGATAAGGATAAGGACTGAAACCCTAATCCCTACACCTATATAAAGACCCCTTGGCAAATGAAATTCATCCATGCCTTGTCTAGGGCTCCTAGGGACAAATTTCATACTTTATCTCTCTTTCTCTCTCTCTCTCTCTCTCTCTCTCTCTCTCTCTTGCCTCTCCATTTTCTCTTGGTGTTTGTGAGCCATTAGAGGTACTACACTTGTGGTACTTGCTTTCAAAGACAAGAAGATTCAAGATTTAAGTTGTTATTAGAATATAACAAGAAGAGGTATGTGTTTCATCTTTCCTTGTGGATTTCGAAATTCCTAGAAGCCTTTTAGGGTTCTTCAAGTGTTCATAATGTTGTATAACTAATAGTGATAACATAGATCCAATTCTAGGGTTGCATGTACAAAACTCATTAGTGGTATCAGAGCCTTAGGTTAAATTGTTTTCAATTAGTATTATAAAATTGTATGAATTTGACATATTAGGGTTTATAGCCAATAAACCCTAGGAGGCAAGAAATTTCGAGATTAGGGTTTCCTAACCCTAATTTGCGAAAATTTGAAAGGGTTTTCAAATCCTTTCCTTAAGCCTCAAGATTTCGAAATCTGGGGTTTGAAAAACCCCATGATTTTCGAAATTAGCCTCCTCCCCAAGATAAGATCCTAAATTTTAGGGATTTGGATTATCCTATATCTTGTAATTATCCTTTAATGGTTATATATGGTAATTTAAGATTTTGAATTATCATATCCCATGATTTTCGAATTTTAGAGGGATTAAAAGGATTAGGATAAATTAATTGTTTAATTGGTAATTATTCTTTATGATTTAGATAATCCCTTATGATTTAATAATTTAAATTAATAGTTTAATTCAAGATAATTATTAAATCAAGAGTTTTAATATTTAAAATTTTAATTTAAATAGTATTAAATTTCGAAAATTTTAAAGTGAGATTAAAACCTAATTGTTTTGAAAAGTTTCAAAACTTTCCCTCAAGTTTTGGAATTTAAATTGTTTGATTAAAATGTTTAATTTTGAAAAAATCTAAATTCTAAAACCCTAATTTTGAAAAGTTCAAATTACACCCTTATGGTTTTATTAAATTAATTAAGTGTATAATTAAAAGAGAGTTAATAAATCCATAATGATATGGTTTATATTTAAATTAAAAGTGTAATTTATAAAATTAAACCACCTAGTATTTTAAAAGTGTAAAATACACCCTTATACTATATATATATATATATATATATATATATATATATATATATATATATATATATATATATATATATATATATATATATATATATATATATATAACATTGAAAGTCTATTATTATATATGTATAACTAAAATGCTAGTCTTACCGTTAGTAGGCCTCATTCACAAAGCCGATCTATAAGGGGGTATAAGGTTATGGCCTATAAAATGGTCATTTAATGGGTGTCCACTCTCACCCACCGCTTCCTTGATTGGTGGAGGGTCGTTAGCCGAACGGGTAGGATAGGGCAAACCCTTTCCATTAAAAGTATAATGAAGTATAAAGTAACTAAATGTTTTTCCAAAATTCTCAATCTTAGTTACTTTAGGCAAATGTGAATTGATGCAGTTCTATGAAATTACACTTTGTGCCCTTGCGAAGACGTTAGTGGAGCGCGTGTGGTTAACCGGCACACTAAATGGCTCTAAGTAAAGGTAGCAAAGGGTGACTCATTGTTTGTCATAGTTCGGTGGAGCGTGTGTGGTTAACCGGCACATCGAATAGGTGACTGTAATATTGGGGGCACCATGTAAGTTTGCATGGTTATTCACACCCTGTTTTGTGATTCTCGGCATCCCAGTCACAAATCGAGGGGCATATCGAGATTTAAACATGCCATTGAAAAGTTCAATGAATCTCAAAAGATCTAGGAATTTTCAATAGATTTAAAACTTAAATTTCTTTTTCGTTTTTCATGGTGGAAATTAGTGAATCGTCATTCACTTACCTTCAAATGCTCTGCAATTTGGGTTACGACATCCTTCTCCCAAATTGTAGAGTATTGTGTTGGGTCCTAGCCTTAATATCTCATTTGGGTGATTTATTAAGGATTCAATCAATCAACTAACTTGAATTTTTCTCCCATTTTGTAGATGTCAAAGTATGACAACTATGGTCTTCCCAAATCCCGTGGAACAAGCTTTTCACATGAAGATGATATTCTACGATTCGATTGGGGAACAAGAGATCATGCTTCACTTCCTCTACCTCCTCCTATTATTCTCTCTAACCCACAAGTTCAAAAGATTGAAAAGTTCAAACTCACTCAAGTCCTTTTGGCAAGTAAACATGAAGAAGGAAAGTCAGTGTGTGCACACGTCCTAGAGATGAAGTCACACATTGATAGGTTAAGAATGTTGGGATCTATTGTCTATGAGGAGATGGCTGTTGACTGGGTCCTTCAGTCACTTCCTCATTCATATAGTGAGTTCGTAAGAGAGTACTATATGATGAAACACGACGTAACCCTCATCGATATCACCTATATGCTTATTGTTGCTGAATCAGCAATGATTTGGCTTACTGAAAAAGCAAAGTTGATTGGTGAATCTACCTTCCAGACCTCTATGGATATAGGCAATGGCAACGAAAGGCATGTGATGAGACTAAAACTTAATCTTGAAGATCGATTAGATCTTAAACAGGTGAATAAATATTAAACAGCAAGAACACGAAAATAAAGAACAAGTCAAGAATGAATCAAACGAGTCGAATGATTAAAAATAAACCCTCAGAAGAGCTCGATTAAGAACATCAACTGTAGAGGATTAGTAGGTTTATAGGAACGATAAAGAGAGAAAACTGTAATGCTATCGTAATGCTATCGTCTTCTAGATCGTTAACCTAATATGCATGCAAGCATATACTTATATAATAAACCTAACGGACTCTCGGTTGGACAGGCCCAAACCGGAGCACAAAACATATGGACTAATAGCCGAGCCCAATGACGCAATCCTTGAACGAATCTTAAACCCAACAATCTCCCCCTTTGCGTCAATTGGAGCGAGATCTTCACTTGTTACTTGGGCCAGCAGCGGTGGCAGGTACTTTCTTCTTCACGGTATTAAACAGACGCGAGATGAGAGCCAGTATCGTCTGTCTAAACCTGATGTACCATTGGATCATATCGTTGAAGTATTTAATATCATCCGCTGCATTCTCTTTACACCTTTGGATGATCGACAACACGTGCTCTAGACAAGCAGTGGTGTAAAGATGTTTGTCAGCTAAAGCAAAGAGACATTTCTGTCCTTCTGCTCTAGTGAACATGACCGAATTGCGTCTCGGGTAGATCTTGCCCATTTTCATTTGATTGAGATCACTGGCCGATCCCACAGGAGCTATCTTCGGTTTCTTCTTGAAGACAGTGGCTACCTCCTGATCCATTAGGGCTACCTCCATGATGTAACAGACTAACATCCTTTTGAGATGGTCTATAATCGGACCATATTTAGCTTCATTCGTCAAGAGGATGTTATGCAAGACGATCTAATCATGAGGATTTAGGTTCGGTAGATCTGCCAGGGATATAAGATGTTCAGTTCTTGCAGACCCTCGAATCACCTTGAACCGAACATTGATGAATCTTCCTTCGGTATAAGGCTTCAATACCCGAACATTCACTATCTTCTGGGCGCTCCATGTTAGATACTGAGGACGAGCAGCCTTCAGATAAAAATCGATCAGCTCCCTATCAACCTCAGGATTCGGATGAGGAACTTCAAAAATATTGGAGAAGGCGTGGAAGATAAACGCCTTTCGAGTCAACGGCATGTCGAACTGCGAATCGACAGAATTATAGCAGTCGAAGGAGATCGCCGGCTCGAGCCATAAGATGCTAGGAGTATCTATGGCCTCCTTAATCATTCGCTCCCGAGTCCAGGCAGGGAAGAGAGTCTTCCTGCTCTCAAGGAGATCGTGGGCTTCTTTCTTCTTGCGTTCGGCTTCTTCAGCCTCTCGTGCCACACGATTGACATCATCATCAACATTGCGACTGTTTTTACGCTTCAACATGTCCGCAATGGTTTCTTTATCTTCATCTTCATCATCTTCCTCAGCTTTGTTCTTCCCTTTATCCTTCACACCCGAACCCGAAGTTTGACCAGTCGGAGGTGGTTCGGTTGTGTGAGTAGCTTTGGAGGAAGGAGGTGGTTTCGATCCGGACTTCTTCCCTTCTCCCCCTTTGTTTCGGATCGGACACGAAACTAGGTATGCCCTCAATTTTGATGAGAAGGTCCAGGGCAGTAGCAAGTTTTTCAGCAAGGGTTCGCCTCACCGAATGGTTGAGAATCGGATCGTGTGCTTCCAGGATGTTAGATAGGGCAGCGTGTACATCCGAAACACATGTTCTTATGACCTCCCTTTCGGATCGAAGAGCTTCAAGCTGTTGTTGTGAGTTTGAAAGCTGAGTGCTCTTGACCTTGAGGGCGGTGGTTTTGCTTGCCAGAACGTCCATCAATGAGTTTTCAGCTGCGAGATCCTCTTGAAGCTTAGCGAGGCGCTCATCAATGGAGGCACGAAGGGCCGAGTTGTCGTCGCTTATGGATTGGCGAAGGGTAGCGAACGATGTCAACTCCGTTGAGACGAACGTGGCTAATTGTTGAACGATTGGTTCCAACGTTGTCTTGGTGGCATCAGCGCTCTCCTGTAAGGACTTCAACAGGGTAGAGGCGTCTGAGAATAGTTTATCGACTTTTGCGGTCGTAGCCTCACAGGCTTTTGTAGAGGCGTCTATGGCGGCTGTGGCTGAAGCTACCGAATCATGCTGAGCCCTGGAGAAGGCATCAACAATCTTCTGAAGAGCGGCTTCAGAGAGAGAGAGGACTGGTTGTTGGAAGAAGAAGCAAGAAGTAAGTCAACCTTCTCGTTTAGCTCCTTAAGATGCTTCTTTGTCACTGGAGCATCATCCTCTTCATCACTTTGAACCTGAAACGGACTAAAGTAGACCGAATCAAAGGTCATGTTTTCACCGCCAAGAAACGGGTTATCTCCATCAGAGGCATGATCTGGAGATGGTGGGGGTGGTGAAGCTGGGGGTGTGTTGGTTTTTGTAGATTCAGGTTGAGTGTTGGTAGGGGTAGTTTCGGGTGGTGGTTGAGTGTGGGTAGGTTCGGTTGTATGCTGGGTTTCGGTTTGAGGTGGTGTTTCGGTTGCAGTTGTGAAAATGGGTGGTGGTATAGGGAAAGAGGTTGGAGGAACAGTGGTAGTGGGGTTTATGGTGGGAATGGAAGTAGGGATTGTTTGAGTGGGTGAAGGAATGGGTGAGTTATGGATTTCCATGTCTGGGGTAGGAGATCGGGGTGGGGTGTTGCCTCTTGGAGGGGTTTCGCCTCGTTGAGAGCGGTCCGAATCCGAACTCTCGCCTTCTGAGTCACTCGAAGAGGAAGGGATGACAAGCTTTCGCTTCGGTTGAGTCTTCCTTCTCTTCGGTTGCGGTGACTGGGCAGGTTTTGTTTGTTTCCTCTTCCTGGGAGAAGGACCTTTAGGAGCTTTGGTCACTTGCTTCCCTTTATCCGTCTTTTTGCCCCTGGGAACCGGTTTGTCAGCATCATGGATGGACTTTAGCATTTCCGGTGTAAGTTCCCTTGGACCAGACGCCTTGAACTCTTTAATCGTCCGGATGATCCTGCTGTCGGATGGGACGTCGCCATACATTGTCTCCGGAATAGAGCCAATGAAAGAAAACTTGGATGCATCAGAGACGATGATCTTCGTGGTATGAAAAGTACCGACCGAAGACATCGATGCACCAGCAGCAGTGGGAATATCCAACTTATCCATCGCCCATTTGGTGATAAGAATCCAGAACCGGGCAAACGACACCTCAGAATGTCGTGATGAAGAAGAAAGGCTCTGGATGAGCTGTTGCCAGAGGATCAACCCAAAGTCTAGGTTGACTCCGTTGTAAATTGCGTACATAATCGACAAGAACAGTCGACTAGCACCATCGGATCCTGAGCTCCGTTCAGATAAGCCCTTGAAGAGGACTGTGAACATGCCGTTCCACTACGGCGGAAAGTAGGATTTCTTGAACTTTGCGACGGAGACGAGCGCCTCCGTGTACCCCATGTTATAGAACATGTTGTAAAGATGCCCAATCGGAATCGTCTCCGGATTAATTCTCGATGGGTCAGCAGCCAAACCTAGCAAAGTACCAAAACGTTGTCGTGAAATGGAGGTCTTGTGATCAGCAACCTCGAAGAAGACGCGCTCAACTGCTTTGTCGTAATATGCAGTCACATACACCTGCGAGAGAATCACCATAGGCACAGATTCAATCCTGGAGAGAGCAGGAGCGATTTGGGAGTACTTCAGGCACTCGATGATCGGCGACATATAAGAGTCGTACGCCAGAGGGTTTAGATCAATCACCAAGCATTGTTGTGGACGAATAGGAAGGATGTGTAAGGTAGCATGGACTGAGGATGATTCTGCCATTGTTGAAGGTTGAAGAAGATGATGAAAAGGAAAGCTTTTGTGAGTTTTTGTTCTCTTGAAATTTCGGAGGCAGTAAAGAGGTAAATGGGAGTGAAGACTGCCTTATATAGTGATTGTAAGGAGAGAGAAAAATCTGTTCAAATCTTCTATGGAAATACGAAAAGGTTTCCTGGAATGACAGATGCGTGACAGTGTAGGCATGCGATGATCACATAGGAGAGAGAGTGTCAGATTCCTAGGATCACGCCGCCCAACAAGCGCCGTTTCAGAACAAACCGTTTCAAATCCTCACGCGCCTTTAAGTGCCAGAGAGGAATCGCTTAAAATTCGCACACGCGTCCATTGTGTGAGTAAAAGAGTGGGCGTTTCAAATTCACACGCGCCCCTTTTTACCGTCGTTTGAAATTCAATCCTTTTAACTCCCGCCTGAGTCAGCAACCCTTCGTCTTATCTTTTAAATCGCATCTTTTGAATAAATTACCCACGTGGATGATTTTTGACCACAGCTTGATAATTAATCACCAAAGCAATAATACAGACTGTAATTATTAGTAACGGAATTTTGGAAAATCAAAGATTTTCGTGCTAAGAGTGTAAAAAGAAAAGAAATATAACAACTCATTTTAGGAATGACTGTGATGTCAATAATGACACGAAACAAATGATCCCGGGCACGAATCTCTTCCTTCAAGATCAAGAGAGACCTCAAAGTGTTAATGTGGTTTCCCGTTGAATTACGATCAAACACTTATTAATAAATGTTGAAAGGCTTCTTTTAATTTGGCTACTTCATGGTGGCTTTCGCTTTGATGCAACAATTCTAATCTTGAAATAAGAAAGAAAGTGATCAAAGTACTTGTGAGACCGGTGTAGTCTGTTGAACAAGTAGGAAGGAATTAATTTTAAATTGGCTTGGAAAATAGAAAATCTCAAAAAAAAATTAAAAACTGGATCCCAAGGGAAGAAATGTTATGGTGTTTAACAATTTCATAGGAATCACACAAAATAAAATTTGAGATTTCATGATGGTACAACCGTCAATTCTTTGGTGAAAACTTGAGCAAATTAATTGTTCACCGTCAATTCAGAATTGGTGTTGAATTTTGGGTTTCACTCAGCTCGTAGTGGCACGAAACTAAGATCATAAACACAGCTGTTGTGTAACCATAAACCTCAGTGGTAATTTCTGAGAGTCTCAAGGGTTACGTTGATGAAACGAATGTAATGGAGAAATATAATGGAGATGGTGTAAGAAGATAAAGTACCTCTGCTGCGAAAATAAGGACCAAGCAGAAAACTCTTAACTCATGTGAGAAGAGAGTGAGGTAGCTCACGATTAGAATAAATGTGGTAGCCTTATTGGGAAGACAAGGTTTGTTTATACCAGGTCATGAAGGCTATTATTCAAAATCTTATGAGGCTTGGGACACATACAGCAGCATGCTTCTAGGGACACTTAAGTAATCCAACAATTATATCCCCATAAACGAACGAACACACAAACAAAATTAAAAGAGAAAAATATTTTTGGAGTTTTTGAGATATATTAAAGAAATAAAAAAAATAGAAGAAAATAAAATTAATAAAAAATAAGTAAGAAGAAAAAAAATAAGACTTAGAAAAAGTAAAAAAAAACTTTGGAAAAATTTGAAAAACCGAACCCGAACGTTCGGTTGAAAAAAATTTGAAAAACCGAACCCGAGCGTTCGGTTGGTTTCGGTTGAAGAAAATTTTGAAAAACCGAACCCGAGCGTTCGGTTGGTTTCGGTTCAAGAAAATTTTGAAAAACCGAACCCGAGCGTTCGGTTGGTTTCGGTTCAAGAAATTTTGAAAAATCGAACCCGAACCTTCGGTAGGTTTCGGTTTTGGAAAATTTTTAGAAAACCAAGGAATTTAGACATGCAATCAGAAAATACTTTTAACAATAAGATAAACAACTTTGTACAAGAAATATACAACTAAGAAAACTACATTTGTGGTGATGAGCGAGTCAGAAGATTTAACCGAACCTGAACGTTCGGTCAATTTTGCTTCTTACGTTTGAGATTGAGAGGTAGTTTGAGGTACTGACTCTGATTCCATCATACCTAGCCCTTGTAAAATTTTGTTGAATGATGCTTCAGGAAGAGCTTTGGTAAAGACATCAGCCAGTTGATCAGTGGTTCGGACAAAGTGTACTTCGACGTTTCCATCTTCCACGTGATCTTTGATGAAGTGATATCTCAATGCTATGTGTTTGGTTTTAGAGTGTTGCACTGGGTTATGACAGATCCTAATTGCACTTTCAGAGTCACAATATAGTGGGATCTTCTTCATATTGAGTCCATAGTCTCAAAGTTGACTCTGGATCCAAATCACTTGAGAGGTGCAGGATGCAGCGGCTATGTAATCCGCTTCGGCAGTAGACAACGACACGCACGTTTGTTTCTTGGATTGCCAGCTAACCAACTTCCCATCAAGGAATTGACAGCCGCCAGTGGTGCTTTTTCTGTCGAGTCCACATCCTCCAAGGTCAGCATCTGAATAGGCTTGAACGAAGAAGCCTGAGTTGGAAGGATACCATAGACCTAAAGAGGTGGTTCGCTTGAGATAGCGTAAAATGTTCTTCACTGCAAGCATGTGAGGTTCGCGTGGGTTTGCCTGAAATCGAGCACAATAACACACAGAAAACATGATGTCAGGCCTGCTAGCAGTAAGATACATTAGTGAGCCTATCATTTGACGATAGAGCGTGATATCAACAGCCGGTTTGTCTAGAGATGGAGTTAGCTTGGTGCCGAATGCCATTGGGACTTTGACTTTGGAGTCTCCCATCATACCAAACTTTGCTAGGAGAGTCTTCGTGTAAGCTTCCTGATTGATAAAGATGCCTTCGGGTCCCTGTCTAATGTTTAAACCAAGGAAAAAGTTAATAGGACCCATTGAGCTCATTTCAAATTTAGTCTCCATCAACTTTCTGAATTCAGCTGTTAGGCTGGGATTCGTAGAGCCAAAGATGATGTCATCGACATAAATTTGAACTATCATAAGGTGGTTACCTTCCTTTTTTGCGAAAGAAGGTTGGGTCAACCGAACCTTGTTTGAATTTAGACATCTTTAAGAATTTAGTTAGCGTTTCATACCAGGCTCTCGGAGCTTGTTTAAGGCCATACACAGCTTTATCCAGAATATAGCAATGATTTGGATACTTTTCGTTCACGAACCCAGGAGGTTGCTCCACATACACGGTTTCTTCGAGTTCTCCATTAAGAAATGCACACTTGACGTCCATTTGGAAAACTTCAAAGTTTTTGTGGGCAGCATAAGCAAGAAATATTCTTACAGATTCTAGCCTAGCTACAGGAGCGAAAGTCTCTTCATAATCAATCCCTTCCTCCTGACAATATCCCTTTACTACCAGACGAGCTTTATTCCTTATAACATTCCCTTCCTTGTCCATTTTATTCCTAAAGACCCATTTGAGACCAACAACTGAGGCATCTGGAGGAGTTGGAATGAGGCGCCAGACTTTGTTCCTTTCAAATTCGTTCAGTTCGTCTTGCATTGCTTGAACCCAATCGGAGTGATCGAGAGCAGTATTAACTGTCTTCGGTTCAACTTTTGATACGAATGAGTTAAACATACAAAACTCAACCTTTGAAAATAAGGATGTCTGTTTTGCCTTCAGTTGTGATCGGGTCAGAACCTTTTCGGAGACATCACCAACCACTTGAGAGATAGGATGATCTCTGGTCCATTTGGTGAGAGGAGGATAGTTTGGATCAAAGGTTGGGTCTAGTTCAGCATTGATCATTTCTTCTGGCTCGGATTGGCTTTCGTAGTCGAGTGACATATCACCATGCTCCCCCTCGATTGATGAGCTATGAGAAACTTGAGGTTCAGAGGTTTCTTGTGGTGCTGGTCTTTCAGGCGTTGATGCACCTTTGGTTGGAGAAGCACTTTCGGTTGGAGTTGGACTTTCGGTAGCAGGTGTAGAGCTTGGCTCCCCCTCAACATGTGAGCTTGGCTCCCCCTCGACATGTGAGCTTGGCTCCCCCTCGACTGAAGCATCGTTAGATGGAGGTTCATCAGAATTCGATCCTCCTTCGTTCATTCTCCTGGCAGTTTCTTTGACAATTTGCTTCATGTGGTCTACCTTGTTGTCTGTTGCGCCTGCTTCTGAGAGAGTAGCTTTCTCTGGTTCGTCAAATAGCTCCAGAAACTTCTCGTATAGATTAGCGATCGAGACTGTGACTTGGCCAGTTTGAGGAAAAATTTCCCCAGCTGTGTCTTCTTTGGCCTGTAGCTTTTTGTCATAGCTATCGTCAAAAGTCACGTAATAGGTCTCTTCAATTTTTCTCGAACGCTTGTTTAGGACTCTGTATGCTTTGGAAGTGAGAGAGTAACCCAGAAAGATTCCCTCGTCGGCTTTGACATCGAACTTGTTGCGGTGTTCTTTAGAGTTAAAGATGAAACACCGTGAGCCGAACACATGGAAAAATTTCACATTGGGCTTTCTGTTGTTGAGAATCTCGTATGGTGTGAGCGTGAATCGTTTGTTGAGATAAGACCTGTTCTGTGTAAAACAAGCAGCAGAAATTGCATCAGCCCAAAAATAAAGAGGTAAGGAAGCGAAACTTAGCATAGTTCGGGCAGCTTCACACAAAGATCGGTTTCGTCTTTCGACAATTCCGTTCTGTTGAGGTGTGTAGGGAGCTGAGAAGTTGTGACTTATTCCCTTTTCTGCTAGAAATTCTTCAAATTCCCTGTTCTTGAATTCCAGACCATTGTCGCTTATGATGTTGCGAACGACCTTCTTGAGCTGTACTTCAATCTGCTTGATGAACACTTTCAGCTTATGAGTCGCTTCAGATTTGAGCTTTAGAAAGAACACCCATGTAAATCGTGAAAAGTCATCAACAATAACAAGAATATACTTGCTACCACCGATGCTTTCGATAGATGATGGACCACACAAATCAATATGAAGTAATTCGAGTGGTTCAACTACTTTTGTGTTAATTAACGATGGATGACTTTGACGACTCTGCTTCCCCATTTCGCATGCAGCACACAAATGATCTCTGTCGAACTTGAGCAATGGAAGGCCTCGAACATGACCTCCAGTGACAAGTTTATTGATATCTTTAAAGTTGAGATGAGAGAGTCTTCGGTGCCACTACCAACTTTCGTCAGATTGAGCTTTTGATAACAAGCATATAGCTGGGTTTCCTTTGATGGGTTTAAGGTTTAGAGGAAACATTTCACCCTTTCGCTCCGATTTGAGAATTACTTTCTTCGTCTTCTTCTCAATAATTTCAGAACCTTCATCGTCGAATGAGACTTTGAGACCTGTACCTCCAACAAGCTGAGATACACTGATGAGGTTGTGTTATAGTCCTTCCACATAAGCCACCTTCCTTATAGTAAAATCACCATTAGTGATCATTCCGTATCCCTTTATGGTGCCGAAAGAATTGTTTCCAAACTTGACGTTGCCACCATTTGAGAGAGACCTGTATTCCCTGAGCTCTTCTTTCCTTCCTGTCATGTGACACGAGCAGCCACTATCTATGTACCATTCTTCGTCGAACTGCTCGTCACTTATAACCTGCAAAAATTAAGCAGATTTAGGAACCCAAAGTTTCGTGGGCCCATGTGAGCTTTTCATAGGAACAGGAATAGTAAGAGAGATGTCAACAAGATATGTTCGTTTTATAAGTGTTGTTTCATCTTTATTTTTAATGGTAAAAACTTTGATTTTATTAGGATTAGGTGCGTTCGGTTTAGACTCAAGTTTGGATGCATTAACCTTCTGTTTGCCTTTTTGTTCAGCTGACGAATGAGATTTTTGAGAACGAACTGAATGAGCTTTAGAGCAAGGTGGAGATGAATTGGAAGAAGTAAAAGAATTAGATGAATGAGAAGGAGTGGGCTTAGATTGAGATGACTTCTTGGCTGGAGACTCTAGGTGACCCTTTTGCTTTTGATCATTGGTGGAACTGACCTTAGAGTTTTGATCTCTTTTGACTTCAGAAACGAACCTTTGCTTTCGGTTGGAGCAGTTCTCTGAACCGAACCTATGCTTTCGGTTGGAGTCATTCTCAGAACCGAGCCTTTGCTTTCGGTTGGTATTCTCTTCTGAACCGAACCTTGGCTTTCGGTTGTTGTTCTCTTCTGAACCGAACCTTGGCTTTCGGTTGTTGTTCTCTTCTGAACCGAACCTTGACTTTCGGTTGTTGTGGCTCTCATGCTTTTTGACAGGATTGTTCTCAAACTTCAGATTCTTGTCTTGATGTGAGAAATATGCATTTTGGGATTGCCAAAATTGCTTCCTTTCAGAGAGTTCTTCCTGTATCTCTGGTTCCTTTCACGTTTCTTATTCCTCATCTGCTTTGGTTGATGATGAATATTGGCTTTCATTTTCGGTTTCTCCTTAGCTGGTTCACTTTGAACTGTAGGAGTTTCACTTTGAACCGAGGAACTAGAGGGAATGTCTTCTTTTTGCCGAATTTCCATTCTCTTGAGGAATGTCTTTCGTACCACTAGTACCTGGCTCGTTGAAATTATCTGGCTTATTCAAGGGTTCTGGTATGTATCTACCTTTACTCATCCATGAGGTTCTTTCTGATAAGCCTACCGTTTTGTTTGCATTATCTATTGGAGCTGACCAGAAATACTCATCGCAGCCATCAACATTATCTTCGTTTACAATAGCTGTGTGTTCAGCGGTCTGATGTTCAGTTACTCCAGTGACCTTGTACACTTGATTTGGAGTGGTCCTGACCTTTTGATATACAACCGCTTTCTCTGCTAAGATCGGGGACTTTTGTTGGGACAATCGAGCGAACTCCACTGAATTTTCAGAAATTAGATTCTTGTGGTTTTCAGGCTCGTTTTTTACAAATTCTGAGCAGTCAACCGTGTCCTCTACAAAAATTTCACTCATGTTGTCGTCCTCATTAAGCTCAGATGCATTTTCAACATCAATTTTGTTTTCTGAGCTCAAGTTGGCGTTCAAAGAGTCAAATTTTTGTATGGTTTCGGTTCTCAGTTTAAGTCTATCATTTTCATCCAAAAGGTTTTTGAGCATGTCCTTGTGGTCCTTGGATTTAATGAAAGATTCAATTTTGTCCAGTCCATACATATAGGTCGGATCGATTTCATCCTCCTTAAACTCAAGGAAGGGCAAAATCATGTGATGGATCTTTTGGCCTATTTCACAGTCCAAGTGAAGCTGAGTAATATTAGAATAAAGACGTTTTGCTATTAAACAAAAAACATTCCGCTGTTTTAACAACTTTAAATTGTCTCTTTGTAAATAAATATTTTCGTCTTTTATTTTAACTAATTCAGACTCCTTCAACTCGATCCACATGCGCCGCTCCTCACTCTTCGAAGACACCCTGCTTAATTGATCAGTTAGGTTAGAATTGGTGACTCGAGTTTGAGTTAAACTACTATCTAGATGAGAAATTCTTGTATTAACATTTTTTAGTTCTTTCTCATATGAGGATTGTGGTACTTTAAATGAAACGAAAATCGATTGTACCTTCTTGATCAGTTCATCGAGCTCATTGAACTGTTGGCTGAGCGGTTTGGCCGTAAAGCACATATCCTGCTGTTCCTTCGGTTCATTGCTTCCACCATCAGTGTTGTATCCCCTCAACTGAGATACATCAGACACCATGAAGCACCTGCCTCCACTACTCTCCTCTTTAGCCACACAAGCCTTTCCATGCGAAGGCTTCCTCACTTCATTGTCTTCGGAGTCGGTTCACCAAACTTCCACGCTACCGAACTCGTCATCAGCAACCGAACCCTGCACAATTAGAGCATTCATGGAAGGGTTAGCGGTAGATTTCTTCTTTCTCATCTCTTCAAGCCTTTTCTGCAGCACAGCTTCCTCATCCTTTTCCTCATCTTTTTCAGCCATCTTTTTGAGGACACAATCTTTAGCATAGTGGTTTTTCCCACCACAGTAGTAACAGCTTACTCTAGAATCACCATCTGCCTTCGGTTCCTTCTTGGGCTCTTCAACCTTCGGTTCATTGTTAACTTTTTCTGAACTATAACTCCCCTGCCAGTTTCGGTTTTTGTTGCTGGGGAATCTCTTCTTAATGAACCTCTTGGGGTTAGACACCATCATAGCATAATCCTCAGATGTGAGGTCATACTCCTCCAAGTTGAGGTCTTCATCCTCCATCACAGCTTTACTTTTTGACAGGAGGGCCAGTGAACCTAGGCTTGAAACAACGTTCTTTTCCTGCAGCACAATCTTCTCCTGGGACTTTAGAATACCCACCAGTTTCGCCAAAGAGTATGATTTAAACTGCTCATGGGCTTTAACTGTTGACACCACAGCTCTCCATTCTGACCTTAGACCATTTAAGAACGTAACCTTCTGCTCGATAAGCTTCCTTTCGATGTCATGTTTGATCATCCTGCTGATAAGATGATTGAAGCGATCGAACGTCTGGGTCACAGTTTCTTCGGCTCCTTGCCTGAATTCTCCAAACTCAGATAAGAGCAAGGTTTGGATAGAATGTTCAAGATCCTCGTCTGTAGAGTACAGTTCGCGAAGTCTATCCCAAACTTCCTTTGCCGTTGTGCATGAGCTAACCAACCTGAAGGTGTCGGACTGAAGGGCGAATCTTATCAATCTTAACGCCTTGATATTACACTGGAATTTATCCTTCTCATCTTGCGCAATATCTTTGACATCCTTCAGCAGATCATTATACTCCTTTTGAGTTTTAATAATCCTTGACGTTGCAGAATGAGAAAAAGGTCCATTAATGATTGCTTCCCATATGAGGTATCCATTATCCTCAGATCCTATCACGTAGTCTTCGAAGTGTTGCGCCCAGACTTCATAGTCATGGGTATATAGGATTGGAATCTTCGTGGTTGAACCGATGCTGTTGGAAATATTGATGGGATTTGATTGCGACTCGTCCATTATGATCGAAAAACCTGTTCAAAGATCAGACTTGTAATAAATCAGATTAGGGCAAAACAATAAATATCAAGATACGTCAATAATGAGATGACGGCTCAATAAATATCAGTAATTGCGGAAAAACCCTAATTGAAACCTTTTCACAGAAAAGATGTGTATCGATTACACAACCTCCTGCTCTGATACCAATTGATGAGACTAAAACTTAATCTTGAAGATCGATTAGATCTTAAACATGTGAATAAATATTAAACAGCAAGAACACGAAAATAAAGAACAAGTCAAGAATGAATCAAACGAGTCGAATGATTAAAAATAAACCCTCAGAAGAGCTCGATTAAGAACATCAACTGTAGAGGATTAGTAGGTTTACAGGAACGATAAAGAGAGAAAACTGTAATGCTATCGTAATGCTATTGTCTTCTAGATCGTTAACCTAATATGCATGCAAGCATATACTTATATAATAAACCTAACGGACTCTCGGTTGGACAGGCCCAAACCGGAGCACAAAACATATGGACTAATAGCCGAGCCCAATGACGCAATCCTTGAACGAATCTTAAACCCAACAGCATGCCATGATCGAAAAGTTTGATCATAAGATAAAGGCAAAGTCAGAAGTTGTTCCGTGTGCTGTTCCAAAAGAGTCAATTTGCTTTTATTGCCAAGAGAAGGTGTGACAACCCGATATTTCAACTCTATGTAATGACCTAAAAAGTCAATTATTGTAACCACTTTTGTGATAATGAAAATAACTTCGAAAATAAAATGTCCAAAAAGTTTCTATTTAATGACCTACTGTGATAGATGTCTTTAAACCGTGATCGTACGTAAAAAGAACGCCCAAATCCGACTTCTCATATTGAAGTTATGATTTTTCCAAGTTCGGCTTAGCAGCAGGCAGCTAAAAACTCGAATCAGAGATCGAGCGACTTTTGGCCGGAATGACCTAAACGAGAATCGAAGGTCTCGACAATGGTAATTCAGCGGTAAAAAGTCTGGCAAAAACCGACATCAGATAAAGAAGTTATGAATTTCTAAAGAAATTCCTTAAACATGACCTTTTTAAAAATAAATAATAAAAATAATTTCAAAATTTGCCGACGGAGTCTAAACGAAAGTTGTAGAGCATAGTCTCACCTACGCGTGGATACAAAGACCATCAAAAACGGAATTCGTATGAAGAAGATATGAATTTTAGAAGTTTATTAATTAAATTAAATATAAATTTAATTATAATTGTTTGGTATTATCTGAAGGGAGTCAGCAGATAGGGCCGAAGTACGCCCTGCGTACCCACGTACGCCCCGCGTACTCAAGGCCTAGGCCTCGGATCGTCCACGTCCCGACCTATGCGAAGCTACCCCTTGTCCCATCCGAGATCCGAGGCAGTCGAGGACTCGGTCATGCATGACGTACGCGTACGCCCCGCGTACCCTCGTACGCCCCGTGTACCGAGGCGGTTCCAGCCCCTATAAAAAGGGATGCGAGGGTTCCGAAGAAAGGGCTCCATTTCTCTCCTCTCTTGTGCGTTCTTGCCTCGTTTTTCGTGCCCGTTCTAACCCGAAGCCCCGGTCATTTTGCTCAAGTCTTGAAGGTCGTTTTTACTCCCGAGATTCCCGAGAATCCCGAGGAAATCCGTTTCCCGAGACGAAATTCTGCCCGGTTTCCATCTCGCTTTCTTCAAACCTTCAGGTGAGTTCATACCCCTACAACGACATTTTTAAATGCTTTTTAAACACTTTTAAGGAGGGAATACAAGTAAACACATGACAAAAATCATGTGAAACATCGATCTTTTGCTATACTTTTCATACTGTTGTTTTAACTATCTTATGAAGTCATCATCATGCAAAACACCTTACAACACAGCTTTACCCTCTTGGGATACCGTATGTTTTATAAATAGAAATAATGTTTTATTTATACGTTTACATATAAATACATCATATCAAGGGTAACATTCTTTAATAAATCGTTTTATGCATTCAAAGAACTTATGATTTATGCTTTGTCAAACATTGTCAAAAAGGATAAACTTTGCATACAAAACTACTACTTTAATACAGACTTAGTTGAGAATCCGTGAGACGTGTATATCTTCAAATAATACCTTTTTGCTAAAAGGTACCGCTACAAGTCCTGTCTATAACCAGAGTCTCCCGTTCGGAGAACGTGTCAAATGTGTATAGATCTATACGGGAAGTCATGATCCCGCGCCCTGACTGTTAGCTACAGTCCGTCCTTTGGGGTGACAGTTTGTCATAACGCCACGACGCCTGAAGAACGTCGCTACAGGGATATTATGTTTAGTATGGTTATAAAACTCATCGGATATACAATTATTATAGTACTTCTGATTGATGAATGAGTAGCTTTTAAAACTATTCTTCATCTAGCAAACCGAAATCTTCTAATAGGTTTTATTATATAAATCTATGCTTCAACCTTCTAAAGCATGTCATTTGCTTTCGGTTTTTAGTCTGGGACATTAGGCTAACTATTACTTTAGGAAAATATGGGATTTTCCTGTATACAAAACAAACAACTAATAGGAAAATAAGGGATTTTCTTGATTTAACTATCTACATTATTCAATAGAAATATTCTCATGCATTTCACACTTTTATAAGAAAATAAGGGATTTTCTTGGAAAACATACTCTCAATTTGGAATGGCATACAAATTTTCTAAACCACTGATGAACTCACCAACTTAATTGTTGACACTTTCTCTTTGAAATAACTTGTATTCTCAGGGAACCGCTAAACAGGTTTGGAAATCAACTTTTGGGGATTAACGCGCTGGCGTTAATTACTTCTTTTGAAAGATGTTTATGTATTTATTTTTTTGAACATGTAATGAATACAATTATGTAAACATTTTTAAAACCTTTATATATGTATGGTGGTGTGTACTTTCCTTTCTATGAACTGTTATGATACTGAATATGACGTCCTCCGCCCCCGAACGTTTCCGCCGTTCTGGTTTGGGGGTGTGACAGATTGGTATCAGAGCATTGTTTATAGTGAATTAAGTATATCAAAACCATTTTTGGTATACAACTATAAACACAACTGGGAAAAAACACTCTGAGAAGAGTCAAACTTTTGAAATTAAATTTATTTAGTTTTTGTAAAGTAAGCATGCACTCATTTCCATATTTGAAGCATGTGGTTTCTCCGCCACACTTCCCATGATGCTTCTTCTTGCACTTGTCGCACCATTTCGCCTCTACCTTTCCTCCACTTCCCTTCGAACTAGTCTTCGAGAATTTACTTTTCTTGCTGGACCCTGAAAATCCATCGATTTTCCTCTTCTCACCAACCTTTGACCTTTCCAGACCTTTTTCCCTGATCTGGGTCTCAACATTTCTAGCAGCCCAGATGGTGGCTTTCAATATGGTTGCTTGCTTAACCATTGGACCATAGTCCACTGGTAGTCCAAGGGCAAACTTGTTGACATTAGAGAGTTCTGTAGGCACCAAATATGGGATAAACTTCATCTTTTCTGTGAAACTTGCAGCATATTCAGTAACACTCAATTTCCCTTTCTTCAAATTCTGAAACTCATTACTGATTTCCAGAAGGTCCTACTCGGAGCAGTATTGCAGTTATAGTTGTTCCACAAAGTCTTCCCAAGACATTTTGCTTGCTTCTCCCTTGGGCATAGAGTCAGCTAACAGCTTCCACCAACTCAACACGCCAGATTTTAGCAGAGGGATCGCAAGTGCGGTCTTCTGCCTGTTGCTGCATTCGCAACTTTCAAACATAGTCTCCATTTCAGAGACCCAGTCCATAACTTGCACCGGCGTCGGGCTTCCGGATAGACATGGTGGTTTGGACGCCATGAAATCCTTGTACTTACACCCACGCCCATCATTTCCTCCATCCTGGTTATTGCGCCTAACCACGGGTGGGTTGTCTTGACCAATGATCCCACTAAAGTTTTCTCCTTCAGACTGCCCTCCATTCTCCTCGGGCTCTTCCACTTGAATTGACGGTTCTTCACGATTCTGCCTAAGCAGGCGTCTTGTTTCTTCCATCTGACGATCCAACATCATTTGAATCATCATTTGTACACCAGCCATCGTTATCGGCTCAGGTGCATCAGCTACGACAGGTACTTGTTGAATTACAGGCGGTTGATTCTTGTTTTCATCAGCATTTCCAACTCCGCTTCTTAATCTCACCATTTTTGATCTACACACCGAATAATTTCACCTTATTACTATTACATGCTAGTTCTAATATCGTATACATACGCTTAGAATCCTAAACACATAAACCTTCAGATCCGGTTGGCAAAAAACCGTAGATCCGTACAAATAATATCATATATGGCAACATATAACATTTAGCACATAAAAACATTTTAGGCAACTTTCCTAAAATAAACTAGTGCTCGTGTCTAAAATTTATCAGACACACATCTCACAATCTCCACTTAGCATACTAAGTTTAAGTCTACAAATCCTACAAATTCCTAGTTCGCTTAAACTAATGCTCTGATACCAACTGTGACATCCCCAAAATCTCAGCCAGAAAAGACCGATTTCATTTATGCTTTTTAAACATTTTCAGAGTAAATCCTTTTAATTTTAAAAGAGATGCGGAATTTGTTCCCAAAAACAAAACATGATAAAATAGATATTTATCAAAACGTTTCATATAGAAATATGATTTCATTTCATAATCAAAAGTCGGGATGTCATGTTCCGATACAGATCATAAAGCATAAACGATAACATTACAAGTCATTCAACAAATATATACATATACAGACTTGTAAACAAAACAACTTGATGATTCGCCCATCTTTAGCTCTTGCGCCACTTCCTGTAATACAAATAAACTGAGTGGGTCAGGCTTGGGAGCCTGGTGAGCATATAGGTTTTCAACCCACAATAATTATATTTAATTTCAATAATCCACAATAAACCCGATTACCCATTCCCGTTATCCTCACTTTACGTCCCTAAAATAACTTCTATTATAAGGAACCTAATCCAGGATTTTCATCGGGACGGACATTACTACAGAGGGGCTTCCTCAACAATAAGTGCCCTAAAGGCAACCATGTGGGGGATAGAGTACACCGGTGAACACGTCGTTCACAACACCTACAGGTAATGAGCCTGCTAGTGTTCCACAGGACAGTGTAGAATAGTCCGTGGTTGTCATCCATACTCTGCTGAATGACTAGAATAATACCAATAACACCGAGGCCTCTCATCTGTTTATTTCACACCAATTATCTACCCATGTTCTACCCAACATATTAGTAGATAAAAATATACATTTTTATACATTGTTTAAAAACCTGTATAGCATGCTTTAATCAATACATATTCCACATAACAGATGAGGCATACACACATAACACGTATTTCATAAAGAATATATCAGATCTATGAGATAGAAGAGAGTGAATATACATTCACACATATAACCACAAAATATTTACACGTAGCACATATTTTATATTAAATACTTCATAATATTGCGTTGGAATGAAAATAACTACACACTCACTTCCTGTATTCTCAAATACATTCAACGATTACTTGTATAATATCGTGTATTGAAAAGGGACTATACACTCACCTGATCGGAAGACGATCGGGCAGCACTACGGCTTGCAGAAGTAGTAATCCTCAGCAGATCTGGAAGATCTCTACAAAAATCGAACTTCTCGCGGGCAGAGCTTCGGCTCGGGAATCGCACTTCTCGGGATCTTCGGGATCTCGGGACTTGCTTCGGGGCTCGAGAATATTACCGGGGCTTCGGGGTACAAATGGCACGCAAAACGAGGCAAAAACTAGAGAGAAGAAAGAGTTTGAACGACAGAAAATGGCTGATTTCGAGTTCTATTTATAGGCTAAGGGTCTGGGATTACGCGGGGTGTAATCTCAAATTACGCAGGGCGTACTCAGTACGCGGGGCGTAACTTGGTTACGCGGGGCGTACTTTGACGTCACTGCATGCGTCGATCTGTGGCACTCGAGTATTGGTCAGGCAACTTGCATCCGCCTGAGTACGCGGGGCGTACTCAAATTACGCTGGGCGTAATTTGACTCGTCAAACTTCTAAATTCCGTAACTTTCGCATAAGAGCTCCGTTTTCGACGTTCTTTATATCCACGCGTAGGTGAGACTAGGCTCTACAACTTTCGTTTAGATTCCGTCGGCTAACTTTGACTTTATTTTTTATTATTTATTTTTAGAAGGCCCGGACAAGAAAACTTCGTTATAAAATCATAACTTCTTCGTCCGACGTCCGTTCTCGCCTATCTTTTCATCGTTTCGCTACTAACAACGAGATCTTCGATTCTCATTTAGATTGTTTCGGCTAAAAACCGCTCGATCTCAAATCGAGTATTCGAGCTGCATACTGCTAAGTCGAAACTTAGAAAAATCATAACTTCCTCATACGAAGTCAGATTTGGGCGTTCCTTTTATGCACGCTCTCGGTTTAACGAAATCTACAACTTTCGTTTAGATTGCTAAGGCTAAATATCGCTCTATCTTAAATTCATATTTTACGTCACTCGGCGTCGTGCCGGTTCTGTCGCGAAACTTCGACAGGTCATAACTTCTTCGTTATAACTCGGATTTTGGCATTCCTTATATCTCCGGAATCCTTGTTTCAACCACTACAACTTTATACAAAGATATCGGGCTTATCTCACACTTTAATTTTGACGCTTATTTTATTCTTAATTCATTAAATTATAAAAATTAAGAAAATACACACATAAATCACATAATTCAAATTATTCACAAATAATACATTTTATTATGTCAAATTGGGGTTACAAAGGTTAACCTAGACTATTACATTGCTAAAAATGGCAAGCCCAGAAACACGGGCGTTACACATTCCAACCCGATGGTTGTGGGCCGTGAGTATCCCATCCCGAGGATGATTGGACTCGTAGTATGTAGGCATTCCGTTAGGTCATATTTTGTTGGTTTGGGCTTGGCATCCATCTGTATGAGTCTTATTAATGTTTGTTTATGTAATTAGAGGGTTTGCGGTTGGGTGAACCGAAAACAACAGGTTTTTGGTTCATATGGTGTTTGCGGCCGTGAACCCGTTTACGGGTCACTGTTCCTATAAATAGGTGTCAGTCTTGTCAGAGTCGTTATTGGCTGTATGTGTGTGTTCCTTTGTACCTGACATTTCTGGTTATATATAAACATGTGCAATTTGGATCTTTCTTACTTCTACTCTTTCTTGTGCTTATTGATTCTAGCTTGTTCTTGTGTTTGATCACTAGTTGGATCCGGATTTGTGGACTTACAATTGGCTTGTGATGATGTTTGCCTGATGTATCAATCCAATCCACTTGATGGTGTGGAATCCCAATCAAGCGGATGATGCAAGATCAATATATGGAAGAAGAGAAGAAGAAGAAGATGAATCAATAATATGATTGATGCTCCATACATATGAGATTCTCTCACACACAATCTTCTTCTCTCTCACTCTCTCTCTAGAACCCCTTGATATACTCATTTAGCCCCCCTTTTATATGAATCTACTGACATTATAAATATAGGCAACATTGGCTGCAAACACGTTTACAGCCGCAAACACACCCAACCGTAAACACCACATGAATCGAAAACCCAATGCTGTTTTCGGTTCTAGACCAAAAGCTATTAAAGCCTAGAAAAGTAAAGTATAAACCATATTTTTAGACCCAACAAAAACAAAATCGACATTTTGTTGCGGCACCACGTCGTGGTGTTCATCTGCCACGACGTGGTGATCTTCGAATATGGGTCTTTTTCTGTTCTACCATGATGTTGCAATTATCTGCCACGATGTGGTGGACCCTCAGATTAGCTAAAATTGTTTTTTGCTTAATTCATAAATTGGTTAGGATAATTACTTTAGATAATGTTTTTAATTGTATAAACTGAATAATTATCTTTGTAATTAGATATCCTTATCTTGAATTTTTGAATTATCCTGATGATTTAATTACATTTAATTATTTGATTAATTAAAAGACAAAGATTAAAAACATAATTGGTTTACTTTAAATTAAATTAATTCCTTAATTTCGAAAATTAATTTAAACCTAGTATTTTGAAATAGTTTTGAAAATAAACCTTATATATATATATATATATATATATATATATATATATATATAGAGAGAGAGAGAGAGAGAGAGAGAGAAAGAGAGAGTTAGGTTCAAATGTTTTTGAAAACTATTGTGTGCATATATGCACCAATCACAAATTAGCAAAAAATTAAATAATTAATAAATTGTTTAAGGGTATAATAGTAATCTATACCATATTTAATTATAGAAAATATTCAAAACATTTAATATCCCTTTAAATTAGGATAATCAATTTTGAAACCCTGCAAAATCGTCGAACGACATCACAATTGTTCAACATCATCAATACGTACTGCTTCTTCGTCTTCCCTAGTCACAGTCGGTGCACATGATTTCATCGCCGTAATACATCCACAGTTGCCTCTGTACACCAACACCACAACCTTCAGACAACAAATAAGATGATCTCTTGCAAAATTCTAGACATGGTCATCTTCACAATCGGTCATTGTCAAAATTTTGGCATTGATGAGTTAATCGGTAATACACAAGATGCCTACTACCACAAAAATCACTCCCTTGTTCATTCAGTGAATCTCAAGCTTGAGTTTTATAGTGAATATTTGTAATGGGCTACTGAAATTTTGTCGGCAACCAATGGAATCATGGATCTTGTTCTTCATTTGAGGTAACAGACTAACATATTTCTTTTTCTTTACCTAGATGATATTGTTATAAACTCAATTCTATCCTGCTTTACATTAATTTAGACATCGAAACTTTCCAAAATCATTATTGATTTGGAATTTTGCGTTTACAAACAATAACATTCTGTCATGGCCTCCATGTGTTCGATAAAATGCCTCAATGAAAAATAGTTAATAATCTTTAATGTTTTTACTTCGCTTTGTTCCTTATTCTTTTCAGAACTATATAACTTAATTTAGATTGGGCTGGATGCCCTTTTCATAACAACAAGTTAATGCTAGCTGATTTGGATTAAGTTTGGAATTGCATTCGGTTTCTTCAATCCCATTTCACGCTCTTTTATTGTTGGTATGAAATTAGATTAGATAGATTTTTCATTTCTTGTTCCTACATGATTCAATATTGTTTGATTGAGTTTTGGAAAAGTGGATTTTGCTTGCAAATTGCAATGGATTTTGCATATGTATGTTGTTTACTATTTTACTGGAATAAGAAAATAGTGGTATGCAATGGATATCGTTAGAATGTATTGTATGTATTGTGCCGGAATGTATTATACGTATTTTGGTAGAATATATATTATGTATTCTGCTAGAATGTATAAATTGATAGGAATTGCAAGTAACATGTTTTAACCATTCTTAGTTTTTGTTGCATTTGTAATAGGAATGGTCGGAAGAATGGCCTGAATACCTGATAAGAATGACTTGAATAATGAGTCAAAGATTGATGACACTCACAGTTTAAGAATGTTCTTATTTTTTAAGAATTACACTTGTATTTATTCATTAATTGTATATTCAAGAATGCTGATTTTTTATGATTGTCACACCCCGAAAACCGAAGGCGGAAACATTTCCGGGGTTGACTCCACGTTGAGTATCAAATCCAATGTACATAGTAAGTAAAGTGAAACAAACATTACATTACATATTAAAAGTTTTACAATTTGTTTCAAAAGACACAGTTTATACAGTTGTGATACATAATATAGATATAAACAAAATGAACGAGCCTTGCACGCACACGATCCTTAACCAAGAAAGTCTTCGGGTACCTGTACTATCGTTGACCTGAGAACACAAGCAATTTGAAAATCAGCATAACGCTGGTGAGTTCATAAGCAGTTTTGTTTTGTGAAAATGTTTATGTTTCCTTTCTGTTTTTGAAAATGTAACACACACCAAGAAAATCCCATATTTTCTTAAAAGTTGGTTGTTGTTTCATAAGAGTAATGTATGGTTTAGTTATCCGGTACATTGTTTTATGTCTTTAATATATCAGTGTATTCCCAGGAAAGTCCCATACTTTCCTGAAGTGTAGTTATTGTAAAAGATGTAATGTTATTCAGTTGGTTACTCTTGTCTGATGTAATGTTATAACAGGCTTGACCAACACCTGTTCCAGAGGATTGATTTGCTGACTGAGTTGGAGCTTTGCAGTATCGAACAGTGTGCCCCTTCTTACAACAATTGGTACAGGATAGTTCTCGACAGGGACCAGGGTTGTGGTGATACTTGCATTTTTCACATAGAGGGAGGTTACCAACATATCGGTTGGTAGGAGTTGGTGCTGTGGATCCCACAACAGAAGCAGCAGCTACGGGGGTAGTAGCAGCATGAACTGCTACTGTTTGTTGTCTTTTGGAGGAGCCTTGGGAAGATTGACCCTTCTTTTTCTTCCAGAATTTTCTTTTCTCGCCACTGCTTTTGGTCGACTCAGGGGTAGCAGTGGTGGCTTCATCAATATCATCACTTTGATGAATTATAGCTTGGGCTAGAGTTTTAGCACTTTCATAAGTATCAGGGCGATCAGCTAAAACATGACCTTTGGTCGGATTGGTTAACCCCCAAATAAACCTCTCGATCTTTTTGCTTTCAGGAGTGACTAGTCCAGGGCAGAGAAGGGCAAGGTCATCATATCGGGAAGTGTAGGCAGCAATGTCGGAACCTTTCATCTTTAGGTTCCAGAGCTCGTGCTCTAGCTTCTGCATTTCGCCTCTGGGACAATATTCGGCAAGGAGGAGTTCTTTCATAGTTTCCCAGCCCATGGCATTGGCTACGGGGAGAGTTAAGGATTTGACTCGGCCATTCCACCAAGTCAATGCTTTATCAAGGAAGGTACAAGCTGCAAACTTGACCTTATCGGACTCATCACAGGCACAAATTTCGAAGATGGATTCGATTCTCTCGAACCATCGGGATAAGGAAATGACACCACCAGTGCCATTGAAGAAAGAAGGCTTCGCATTCATGAAATCCTTATAGGAACCCTCCTTACGGCGTTCCTGATTACCATCTTGATTTTGATTACTACCTCCTGAACCACCGGTATTTAGCTGGGACATGGCAGCTGCCACCGCGGCGGTAACAGCTGTTTGAAATAACACGGGATCGATTTCAGGAGGAGGTGGTGGAGGGTTGTTGGAGTTGGATCTTCTTCTGGGAGGCATCTTGATCTAATAAGATCAATAAAGAGAGAGGATGATAAGTCCTCTGAATCGAGAGATATGATAGGTATTAACTCCAATTAAGCGGTAAAGCAGGAAAGAGTTATTGAAGCAAGTAAACTATCGATAACGAAATGTTCAAGGGTCTAAACATGAACGATGATTTGAGAAATACTCCCATAGTATTTCATGGTTTGCTACGATACTAGCTCGATGTTTGTGGTATTAGGGTAAGTTTTAGGCATGCCGCATATCACAATCACTCCCAAGCACATGTTGGCCGTGTCTCGAATGAATATAGTTGGCCAGGCTATATTGACCCTAGACACGACTACATAACTGCCCAGGTTTAACCGCAATACACAACACCCATTTACTTATGTTTTGTTCTATTTATAGATACGAATCTCGACGGTTCGGTATACTTGTATATTTTTGAAAATACTTGTAGTCTGAAGATACTTTTATTTCAGAGCACTTAGGCCCTTTTAGTGTTTATAGTTTTATACCATGTAAGGTTTGGTATACTTTATTCACTATAAACAAGGGCTCTGATACCAATCTGTCACACCCCGAAAACCGAAGGCGGAAACATTTCCGGGGTTGACTCCACGTTGAGTATCAAATCCAATGTACATAGTAAGTAAAGTGAAACAAACATTACATTACATATTAAAAGTTTTACAATTTGTTTCAAAAGACACAGTTTATACAGTTGTGATACATAATATAGATATAAACAAAATGAACGAGCCTTGCACGCACACGATCCTTAACCAAGAAAGTCTTCGGGTACCTGTACTATCGTTGACCTGAGAACACAAGCAATTTGAAAATCAGCATAACGCTGGTGAGTTCATAAGCAGTTTTGTTTTGTGAAAATGTTTATGTTTCCTTTCTGTTTTTGAAAATGTAACACACACCAAGAAAATCCCATATTTTCTTAAAAGTTGGTTGTTGTTTCATAAGAGTAATGTATGGTTTAGTTATCCGGTACATTGTTTTATGTCTTTAATATATCAGTGTATTCCCAGGAAAGTCCCATACTTTCCTGAAGTGTAGTTATTGTTAAAGATGTAATGTTATTCAGTTGGTTACTCTTGTCTGATTATGTGTAGGTTAGCCAGGAATGCCCCATGCTTTCCTGTATGTTTGTTTTCAATGTAAAAGATGTATTCTGTTAGACCTGGTTGTGTACAAGATTTCCCAGGAAGGTCCCATACCTTCCTGAAGGTTTGTTATCATATGTAAAAGATGTAAAAGATGTAAACTGAATCCTGGTTATCTGTAAAATGTAGTATGTGATTCATTATTACTATTAGTAAATCCCTGTTATCCTAGTTGCGAGTTCCATAACCATACTAAAGACTGAACCTGTGGCAATAAGTAGTCCATAGCCTTGTGGCAATAAGTGGTCCACAATCCTTTTGACTTTCGTCACCCTTGAACCATTTTGGTTCGGCTATAGCTAGCAGCCAGGTGTGTGGTAGTCAGCCCCGTATAGATCTATACACTCAAGTCACTCTCTCTAAATCCCAGAGATTCTGGTTACGGGTGTAGTCCTCCACTCGCGTATCTCTGTGGAGTGTTCGCCGAGGACGTGTCTCCAATCATACGGAATAACAAATTTACTAGTAATAATAGTATAATCCTCCATTCGCGTATCTCTGTGGAATGTTACTGAGGACAAGACAGTGTACGAATTATATTGTTTATGTGTTATAATGTCATGCTTTTAACTGATAAAATGTGGAAACCATTTGTGAAATATATATAAAACATAACCGTTTATAAAATCCATTTCACAAATAAATGTTTAAGTGATTTGTATGATCTACTGGTTATCAGTTACGTATATCAGAATTAAAAGCATAAGAAATGTGAAACACACACACGAAAAATAAGTTTTGAGTACAAGAAAACCCTTGTACTTTGCTTGTGTTCCCCCCTGAAAACAGTGAAAAACAGTGAAAAAGGTAGGGGTATGAACTCACCGGACTCGGAAACGTGTCGGTTTTGGATACTAGACGTTGGTTCGGGGTTTGATTACTCGCGATGTCCCTATGTAAAACGAAATAATGTCCATATATACATTTAGAAATACATTCACTAATCATATGGAACATTACACTCCAATGAGGTTAAACACCTCAAAACGAGCGTTTGGAGTGACCCGGGTGACATCTTCGGACTTGTAATGGCACTAGGGACTTGGGACTTGAGTTTACTCTCCATAAGTAAACATTTAAATGAGTTTACAACCATAAAACACACCCACACATGAGTTTACGGCCGTAAACTCATGTTGGTGTGGTTTTGATGATCTAAGGGCTTAAATGGACATGGGGATTGCTAGAATGGATTTTCTAAAATGCATTGGAACACTTGGAATGAATTTAAATCATCAAAATGATTATTTTATGGGAGTTTACGGCCTAATATAGGCTCCTGGCCGTAAACTCCTTAATCTTCATGAAAATGGTGTTAAATGTTGTTAAAACAAATCACATGTGATTAATAGGATTATTCCAAGACCTAGCATGAGTTTTATGGGACATTTGAGGGGTGTTATGGAGTTTACGGACCATGAGACCCTCCTCATGGCCGTAAACTCTTATATATGGTGATACAAAGTGTTTCAAGGTCTAAAACTTGCATAGAAGGGCTTCTAAAATTCATCTAAAGGCTTTAGGGGTGTTTAGTTTGCATTCTAACACCAAAAATCTTGGAGTTTACGGCCCAAGAACAAGCCTTGGCCGTAAACTCTTAGAAATCCCACAAATGATGTGATTAAGTCCCTTAAATTATTTTTGGTTGGTCCTTTGATTTATTCCAAGGCTTTTGGTGGTGTTGGATGGCTTTCTAACACCTCAGAAATGAAATTATGCCATGTTTTGGGGAGTTTACGGCCCAAGCACTCACCTTGGCCGTAAACTCACATAAGTCCCTCAAAAGTTATGTTTCAAGTGTCCAAATGCTAATACCAAGGTCCTATAATTCATATCTAAGCCATAGAAGTGATTTGGAAGGGTTTAAGGGCATGAAAAACCCCTTTTACATGAGTTTACGGCCCAAGCTTATGCCTTGGCCGTAAACTCCTTCAAATGGCTCAAAATCAAAGTTTCAAATGTTCTAAGTCCATATCTTGAAGTCCCATAGCCATATCTAAAGTCCAATTGAGTTTAGGAAGGAGTTTAAGGGCTTAAAACCCCATTTAATGGAGTTTACGGCCCAAGCTTGCTCCTTGGCCGTAAACTCATGTTCTTGGTCCCAAAACTCAATTAATTCATCAATTTGAAGGTTAAAGATGTTGATTAACATGCTAGGGAGGTTACCTAAGAGATTTGAAGCCTTAAACTTGAGATTTGGACCTTAATTCTAGCTTGAGGAGAGAGGTTGTAAGAGTTTAGTGAGAAATTGGCCAAAGGCTTCAAATGGAGTCTTAAACATGTTTATATAGTGTTCGGGAATTGGACACGATAGAATTCTACCCGATACCGACGTTAAGTGGGGTTTTTTGACATACCCGATTGAGTTACCGTAACCCGATACGGTAGTTTCTAGAAATAATTCGATCACTAAAGTTGGGTGTTTAAAATGATTTCTAAATGTATTAAGACACCCATTAAGTCATTTTAGGTCAATATAAACTAATGACTTAATAAAATGGTGAAATTGGAAACGAAATTGAAAATAACGTTTGGTTGATCGGATCGGATTACAAGTTATGGTACAAGAAGTGACATGAAATTTCGGGTTGTTACATTATTCCCCCGTTAGAGGGAATTTCGTCCCGAAATTCAAGACAAGAAATAAGATAATATACAATTCATTGACCTAGAAAGAGTTGTGGATATTTTTGTTTACTCGAGTCTTCTCGCTCCCAAGTGAACTCCGGTCCCCGCTTGGCATTCCAGCGAACCTTCACCAACGGGATGCGACTCTGTTTCGTACGTTTGACTTCTCGATCCATGATTTCGATTGGTTCCTCCATAAAGTTGAGGTTTTCATCGACCTCAATCTCATCTAACGGAATCACTAGGGTTTCATCGGATAGGCACTTCTTGAGATTTGAAACATGAAAGACGGGATGGATGTTACTAAGTTCGTAAGGTAAATGAAGTTTATAGGCTACCGGACCAACTCTGGCGATGATTTCAAAAGGTCCAATGTATCTCGGATTAAGTTTTCCACGTTTACCAAAGCGTACAGTGCCTTTCCAGGGCGAGACCTTCAACAGAACACGGTCCCCAACCTGGAATTCTAGTGGTTTCCGACGATTATCAGCGTAACTCTTCTGACGATCGTGCGAGGCCTTTAGTCGTTCACGGATTTGGATAATTTTCTCAGTGGTTTCACGGATGATTTCAGGACCGGTAAGTGCACTGTCGGGGACTCGACTCTTGGCTAACTGTGTATCTCCTACCTCGGCCCAGCACAGAGGGGATCTGCACTTGCGACCGTATAGGGCTTCGAACGGGGCAGCCCTAATGCTGGTGTGGTAACTGTTGTTGTATGAGAATTCGATCAATGGTAGATGTGCGTCCCACGACTTTCCAAAGTCAATGACACATGCCCTAAGCATGTCCTCCAGAGTTTGGATTGTTCTCTCGCTTTGACCGTCAGTCTGAGGATGGTATGCCGTGCTCATGTCTAGTTGGGTTCCAAGGGCTTTCTGAAGAGACTGCCAAAAGCGGGAAGTAAACCTGCTATCTCGATCAGAAATAATGGATGTAGGTACGCCGTGCAGTCGGACTACCTCTTGAATATATATCCGTGCGAGTCTTTCCATCTTGTATGATTCTTTAATTGGAACGAAGTGAGCTGATTTTGTCAAACGATCGACAATCACCCAAATGGTATCATACCCATTCAAGCACTTGGGTAGTTTGATGATGAAATCCATGGTGATCATCTCCCATTTCCATTCAGGTATCTCAGGTTGCTGGAGTAGACCTGAGGGTTTCTGATGTTCAACTTTTACCTTGGCGCAAGTCAAACACTTGCCCACATATGAAGCTATCTCAGCCTTCATATTTGGCCACCAATATTGCTTCTTGAGATCTAAGTACATCTTGTCAGAGCCCGGGTGAACAGAGTATCTGGTTCTATGTGCTTCCTCCATGACTAACTCTCTAAATCTTCCGGACTTAGGAATCCAGATTCGATCCATAAAACAATGGACTCCGTCACTTCTGATCTCAAGTTTCTTTTCCATCCCTCTCAAAGCTTCAGTTGTCACGTTCTCAGGTTTCAGGGCTTCTAACTGAGCTTCTCGGATTTGCACGGGTAGGTTGGAATGGATGGTTATTGACTGACTCTTCACTTTGTTGCTGGTATTCTCCTTTCGACTAAGGGCATCTGCTACCACATTGGCCTTGCCGGGATGATAGCGGATTTCACACTCATAATCACTGAGTAGTTCTACCCATCGCATTTGTCTCATGTTCAGGTCTTTTTGGTCAAAGATATGTTGCAGGCTCTTATGATCAGTAAAGATCGTGCACTTGGTTCCGTAAAGGTAATGCCTCCAAATCTTCAATGCAAAAACTACGGCTCCTAGCTCCAAGTCGTGAGTGGTATAGTTGACCTCGTGTGTTTTCAACTGCCTAGAGGCATAAGCAATCACTTTTCCTCTCTGCATAAGTACACAGCCTAAACCTTGAGTAGACGCATCGCAGTAGACAACGAAGTCCTCTGTCCCTTCGGGTAGGGATAGGACAGGCGCGCTGCACAGAGCTTTCTTCAACGTCTGAAATGCGGTCTCTTGTTTATCACTCCAACAAAAGGGTACACCTTTTTGTGTTAGAGTGGTTAGAGGTTTGGCGATTCGGGAAAATTTTTGGATGAACCTTCGATAATAGCCAGCGAGACCCAAGAATTGTCGGATTTCTGTGGGTGTCTTTGGTGCTGACCAATTCTCTATTGCCTTAATCTTGGAAGGATCAACATGAATACCTTCCTCACTTATCACATGACCAAGGAAAGTTACCTTCCGTATCCAGAACTCACATTTTGAAAACTTCGCGTATAACTTCTCGGATTGCAGGGTCTCCAACACTAACCTCAAGTGTTGTTTGTGGTCTTCTTCACTTCGGGAATAGACGAGTATGTCATCGATGAATACTATGACAAATTTATCCAAATAAGGACGACACACCCGGTTCATCAGATCCATAAACACTGCCGGTGCGTTGGTTAAACCGAAGGGCATCACTACGAACTCGTAGTGTCCATATCGAGTCCTGAAAGCTGTTTTGGGCACATCACTTTCATGAACTCGCAACTGATGGTACCCTGACCGAAGGTCTATCTTAGAGAAGTAACTGGCTCCCTGGAGTTGATCGAAAAGGTCATCTATTCGAGGAAGAGGATATCGGTTTTTGACAGTCAACTTGTTTAGCTCACGATAATCAATACACATACGAAAGGATCCATCCTTCTTCTTGACAAACAAAACCGGAGCTCCCCAGGGTGAGGAACTCGGTCTAATGAATCCTTTGTTAAGCAACTCGTTAAGTTGACTGGATAACTCCTGCATCTCTTCTGGAGCTAAGCGATACGGAGACTTCGCTACAGGAGTAGCCCCAGGAATTAGGTCAATACGGAACTTGACCTGACGTTCGGGAGGAATTCCTGGAAGCTCTTCGGGAAACACATCAGGAAAATTACAGACCTCGGGGATGCTCGCGAGGTCTTTAACTTCTTGTTTCTCATTGATTACATGGGCTAAGAATGCAATACACTCCTTTCGCAGGAGTTTCTGAGCTTTGATGCAGGAAATGATATGAAGGTTGGAACCGAGTTTATCGCCATAGATCACTAAAGTTTGACCCGAAGGAAGGTTAAGACGGATGGCTTTTTCGAAGCAAAGGATATCTGCATGATTGGGACTCAACCAATCCATGCCAATAATAACATCAAAGCTCTTTATGGATACGGGCATAAGATCAATAGGAAATGAATGGTCGTTTAAGGTGAGAATGCAATCTACGAATACCTCACTCGCACTCTCCTTCTCTCCGTTTGCCATTTCGACGGTAAACATTTCGGTTAGAGGTTGAGAATCATGTTTTAGGTTATGTTTGAATGCATGACTAATAAAACTTCTTTCAGCGCCCGAATCAAAAAGAATATTAGCATACGAGTTGTCGAGAAGAAACGTACCCGAGACAACATTGGGATCAACAACTGCTTCTTCTCGTCCCATAGCAAGGACCCTTCCTGTGTTGCCAGCAACAGCCTTCTTTGGGCAGTTCCTTTTAAAGTGCCCGGCTTCACCACAGTTATAACAGGCTTGACCAACACCTGTTCCAGAGGATTGATTTGCTGACTGAGTTGGAGCTTTGCAGTATCGAACAGTGTGCCCCTTCTTACAACAATTGGTACAGGATAGTTCTCGACAGGGACCAGGGTTGTGGTGATACTTGCATTTTTCACATAGAGGGAGGTTACCAACATATCGGTTGGTAGGAGTTGGTGCTGTGGATCCCACAACAGAAGCAGCAGCTACGGGGGTAGTAGCAGCATGAACTGCTACTGTTTGTTGTCTTTTGGAGGAGCCTTGGGAAGATTGACCCTTCTTTTTCTTCCAGAATTTTCTTTTCTCGCCACTGCTTTTGGTCGACTCAGGGGTAGCAGTGGTGGCTTCATCAATATCATCACTTTGATGAATTATAGCTTGGGCTAGAGTTTTAGCACTTTCATAAGTATCAGGGCGATCAGCTAAAACATGACCTTTGGTCGGATTGGTTAACCCCCAAATAAACCTCTCGATCTTTTTGCTTTCAGGAGTGACTAGTCCAGGGCAGAGAAGGGCAAGGTCATCATATCGGGAAGTGTAGGCAGCAATGTCGGAACCTTTCATCTTTAGGTTCCAGAGCTCGTGCTCTAGCTTCTGCATTTCGCCTCTGGGACAATATTCGGCAAGGAGGAGTTCTTTCATAGTTTCCCAGCCCATGGCATTGGCTACGGGGAGAGTTAAGGATTTGACTCGGCCATTCCACCAAGTCAATGCTTTATCAAGGAAGGTACAAGCTGCAAACTTGACCTTATCGGACTCATCACAGGCACAAATTTCGAAGATGGATTCAATTCTCTCGAACCATCGGGATAAGGAAATGACACCACCAGTGCCATTGAAGAAAGAAGGCTTCGCATTCATGAAATCCTTATAGGAACCCTCCTTACGGCGTTCCTGATTACCATCTTGATTTTGATTACTACCTCCTGAACCACCGGTATTTAGCTGGGACATGGCAGCTGCCACCGCGGCGGTAACAGCTGTTTGAAATAACACGGGATCGATTTCAGGAGGAGGTGGTGGAGGGTTGTTGGAGTTGGATCTTCTTCTGGGAGGCATCTTGATCTAATAAGATCAATAAAGAGAGAGGATGATAAGTCCTCTGAATCGAGAGATATGATAGGTATTAACTCCAATTAAGCGGTAAAGCAGGAAAGAGTTATTGAAGCAAGTAAACTATCGATAACGAAATGTTCAAGGGTCTAAACATGAACGATGATTTGAGAAATACTCCCATAGTATTTCATGGTTTGCTACGATACTAGCTCGATGTTTGTGGTATTAGGGTAAGTTTTAGGCATGCCGCATATCACAATCACTCCCAAGCACATGTTGGCCGTGTCTCGAATGAATATAGTTGGCCAGGCTATATTGACCCTAGACACGACTACATAACTGCCCAGGTTTAACCGCAATACACAACACCCATTTACTTATGTTTTGTTCTATTTATAGATACGAATCTCGACGGTTCGGTATACTTGTATATTTTTGAAAATACTTGTAGTCTGAAGATACTTTTATTTCAGAGCACTTAGGCCCTTTTAGTGTTTATAGTTTTATACCATGTAAGGTTTGGTATACTTTATTCACTATAAACAAGGGCTCTGATACCAATCTGTCACACCCCGAAAACCGAAGGCGGAAACATTTCCGGGGTTGACTCCACGTTGAGTATCAAATCCAATGTACATAGTAAGTAAAGTGAAACAAACATTACATTACATATTAAAAGTTTTACAATTTGTTTCAAAAGACACAGTTTATACAGTTGTGATACATAATATAGATATAAACAAAATGAACGAGCCTTGCACGCACACGATCCTTAACCAAGAAAGTCTTCGGGTACCTGTACTATCGTTGACCTGAGAACACAAGCAATTTGAAAATCAGCATAACGCTGGTGAGTTCATAAGCAGTTTTGTTTTGTGAAAATGTTTATGTTTCCTTTCTGTTTTTGAAAATGTAACACACACCAAGAAAATCCCATATTTTCTTAAAAGTTGGTTGTTGTTTCATAAGAGTAATGTATGGTTTAGTTATCCGGTACATTGTTTTATGTCTTTAATATATCAGTGTATTCCCAGGAAAGTCCCATACTTTCCTGAAGTGTAGTTATTGTTAAAGATGTAATGTTATTCAGTTGGTTACTCTTGTCTGATTATGTGTAGGTTAGCCAGGAATGCCCCATGCTTTCCTGTATGTTTGTTTTCAATGTAAAAGATGTATTCTGTTAGACCTGGTTGTGTACAAGATTTCCCAGGAAGGTCCCATACCTTCCTGAAGGTTTGTTATCATATGTAAAAGATGTAAAAGATGTAAACTGAATCCTGGTTATCTGTAAAATGTAGTATGTGATTCATTATTACTATTAGTAAATCCCTGTTATCCTAGTTGCGAGTTCCATAACCATACTAAAGACTGAACCTGTGGCAATAAGTAGTCCATAGCCTTGTGGCAATAAGTGGTCCACAATCCTTTTGACTTTCGTCACCCTTGAACCATTTTGGTTCGGCTATAGCTAGCAGCCAGGTGTGTGGTAGTCAGCCCCGTATAGATCTATACACTCAAGTCACTCTCTCTAAATCCCAGAGATTCTGGTTACGGGTGTAGTCCTCCACTCGCGTATCTCTGTGGAGTGTTCGCCGAGGACGTGTCTCCAATCATACGGAATAACAAATTTACTAGTAATAATAGTATAATCCTCCATTCGCGTATCTCTGTGGAATGTTACTGAGGACAAGACAGTGTACGAATTATATTGTTTATGTGTTATAATGTCATGCTTTTAACTGATAAAATGTGGAAACCATTTGTGAAATATATATAAAACATAACCGTTTATAAAATCCATTTCACAAATAAATGTTTAAGTGATTTGTATGATCTACTGGTTATCAGTTACGTATATCAGAATTAAAAGCATAAGAAATGTGAAACACACACACGAAAAATAAGTTTTGAGTACAAGAAAACCCTTGTACTTTGCTTGTGTTCCCCCCTGAAAACAGTGAAAAACAGTGAAAAAGGTAGGGGTATGAACTCACCGGACTCGGAAACGTGTCGGTTTTGGATACTAGACGTTGGTTCGGGGTTTGATTACTCGCGATGTCCCTATGTAAAACGAAATAATGTCCATATATACATTTAGAAATACATTCACTAATCATATGGAACATTACACTCCAATGAGGTTAAACACCTCAAAACGAGCGTTTGGAGTGACCCGGGTGACATCTTCGGACTTGTAATGGCACTAGGGACTTGGGACTTGAGTTTACTCTCCATAAGTAAACATTTAAATGAGTTTACAACCATAAAACACACCCACACATGAGTTTACGGCCGTAAACTCATGTTGGTGTGGTTTTGATGATCTAAGGGCTTAAATGGACATGGGGATTGCTAGAATGGATTTTCTAAAATGCATTGGAACACTTGGAATGAATTTAAATCATCAAAATGATTATTTTATGGGAGTTTACGGCCTAATATAGGCTCCTGGCCGTAAACTCCTTAATCTTCATGAAAATGGTGTTAAATGTTGTTAAAACAAATCACATGTGATTAATAGGATTATTCCAAGACCTAGCATGAGTTTTATGGGACATTTGAGGGGTGTTATGGAGTTTACGGACCATGAGACCCTCCTCATGGCCGTAAACTCTTATATATGGTGATACAAAGTGTTTCAAGGTCTAAAACTTGCATAGAAGGGCTTCTAAAATTCATCTAAAGGCTTTAGGGGTGTTTAGTTTGCATTCTAACACCAAAAATCTTGGAGTTTACGGCCCAAGAACAAGCCTTGGCCGTAAACTCTTAGAAATCCCACAAATGATGTGATTAAGTCCCTTAAATTATTTTTGGTTGGTCCTTTGATTTATTCCAAGGCTTTTGGTGGTGTTGGATGGCTTTCTAACACCTCAGAAATGAAATTATGCCATGTTTTGGGGAGTTTACGGCCCAAGCACTCACCTTGGCCGTAAACTCACATAAGTCCCTCAAAAGTTATGTTTCAAGTGTCCAAATGCTAATACCAAGGTCCTATAATTCATATCTAAGCCATAGAAGTGATTTGGAAGGGTTTAAGGGCATGAAAAACCCCTTTTACATGAGTTTACGGCCCAAGCTTATGCCTTGGCCGTAAACTCCTTCAAATGGCTCAAAATCAAAGTTTCAAATGTTCTAAGTCCATATCTTGAAGTCCCATAGCCATATCTAAAGTCCAATTGAGTTTAGGAAGGAGTTTAAGGGCTTAAAACCCCAT
This sequence comes from Lactuca sativa, assembly GCF_002870075.4. Taxonomy (NCBI): domain Eukaryota; kingdom Viridiplantae; phylum Streptophyta; class Magnoliopsida; order Asterales; family Asteraceae; genus Lactuca; species Lactuca sativa. Next base: position 201,345,755 of record NC_056627.2, on the reverse strand, counting down.
TTAATGGAGTTTACGGCCCAAGCTTGCTCCTTGGCCGTAAACTCATGTTCTTGGTCCCAAAACTCAATTAATTCATCAATTTGAAGGTTAAAGATGTTGATTAACATGCTAGGGAGGTTACCTAAGAGATTTGAAGCCTTAAACTTGAGATTTGGACCTTAATTCTAGCTTGAGGAGAGAGGTTGTAAGAGTTTAGTGAGAAATTGGCCAAAGGCTTCAAATGGAGTCTTAAACATGTTTATATAGTGTTCGGGAATTGGACACGATAGAATTCTACCCGATACCGACGTTAAGTGGGGTTTTTTGACATACCCGATTGAGTTACCGTAACCCGATACGGTAGTTTCTAGAAATAATTCGATCACTAAAGTTGGGTGTTTAAAATGATTTCTAAATGTATTAAGACACCCATTAAGTCATTTTAGGTCAATATAAACTAATGACTTAATAAAATGGTGAAATTGGAAACGAAATTGAAAATAACGTTTGGTTGATCGGATCGGATTACAAGTTATGGTACAAGAAGTGACATGAAATTTCGGGTTGTTACATTATTCCCCCGTTAGAGGGAATTCCGTCCCGAAATTCAAGACAAGAAATAAGATAATATACAATTCATTGACCTAGAAAGAGTTGTGGATATTTTTGTTTACTCGAGTCTTCTCGCTCCCAAGTGAACTCCGGTCCCCGCTTGGCATTCCAGCGAACCTTCACCAACGGGATGCGACTCTGTTTCGTACGTTTGACTTCTCGATCCATGATTTCGATTGGTTCCTCCACAAAGTTGAGGTTTTCATCGACCTCAATCTCATCTAACGGAATCACTAGGGTTTCATCGGATAGGCACTTCTTGAGATTTGAAACATGAAAGACGGGATGGATGTTACTAAGTTCGTAAGGTAAATGAAGTTTATAGGCTACCGGACCAACTCTGGCGATGATTTCAAAAGGTCCAATGTATCTCGGATTAAGTTTTCCACGTTTACCAAAGCGTACAGTGCCTTTCCAGGGCGAGACCTTCAAAAGAACACGGTCCCCAACCTGGAATTCTAGTGGTTTCCGACGATTATCAGCGTAACTCTTCTGACGATCGCGCGAGGCTTTTAGTCGTTCACGGATTTGGATAATTTTCTCAGTGGTTTCACGGATGATTTCAGGACCGGTAAGTGCACTGTCGGGGACTCGACTCTTGGCTAACTGTGTATCTCCTACCTCGGCCTAGCACAGAGGGGATCTGCACTTGCGACCGTATAGGGCTTCGAACGGGGCAGCCCTAATGCTGGTGTGGTAACTGTTGTTGTATGAGAATTCGATCAATGGTAGATGTGCGTCCCACGACTTTCCAAAGTCAATGACACATGCCCTAAGCATGTCCTCCAGAGTTTGGATTGTTCTCTCGCTTTGACCGTCAGTCTGAGGATGGTATGCCGTGCTCATGTCTAGTTGGGTTCCAAGGGCTTTCTGAAGAGACTGCCAAAAGCGGGAAGTAAACCTGCTATCTCGATCAGAAATAATGGATGTAGGTACGCCGTGCAGTCGGACTACCTCTTGAATATATATCCGTGCGAGTCTTTCCATCTTGTATGATTCTTTAATTGGAACGAAGTGAGCTGATTTTGTCAAACGATCGACAATCACCCAAATGGTATCATACCCATTCAAGCACTTGGGTAGTTTGATGATGAAATCCATGGTGATCATCTCCCATTTCCATTCAGGTATCTCAGGTTGCTGGAGTAGACCTGAGGGTTTCTGATGTTCAACTTTTACCTTGGCGCAAGTCAAACACTTGCCCACATATGAAGCTATCTCAGCCTTCATATTTGGCCACCAATATTGCTTCTTGAGATCTAAGTACATCTTGTCAGAGCCCGGGTGAACAGAGTATCTGGTTCTATGTGCTTCCTCCATGACTAACTCTCTAAATCTTCCGGACTTAGGAATCCAGATTCGATCCATAAAACAATGGACTCCGTCACTTCTGATCTCAAGTTTCTTTTCCATCCCTCTCAAAGCTTCAGTTGTCACGTTCTCAGGTTTCAGGGCTTCTAACTGAGCTTCTCGGATTTGCACGGGTAGGTTGGAATGGATGGTTATTGACTGACTCTTCACTTTGTTGCTGGTATTCTCCTTTCGACTAAGGGCATCTGCTACCACATTGGCCTTGCCGGGATGATAGCGGATTTCACACTCATAATCACTGAGTAGTTCTACCCATCGCATTTGTCTCATGTTCAGGTCTTTTTGGTCAAAGATATGTTGCAGGCTCTTATGATCAGTAAAGATCGTGCACTTGGTTCCGTAAAGGTAATGCCTCCAAATCTTCAATGCAAAAACTACGGCTCCTAGCTCCAAGTCGTGAGTGGTATAGTTGACCTCGTGTGTTTTCAACTGCCTAGAGGCATAAGCAATCACTTTTCCTCTCTGCATAAGTACACAGCCTAAACCTTGAGTAGACGCATCGCAGTAGACAACGAAGTCCTCTGTCCCTTCGGGTAGGGATAGGACAGGCGCGCTGCACAGAGCTTTCTTCAACGTCTGAAATGCGGTCTCTTGTTTATCACTCCAACAAAAGGGTACACCTTTTTGTGTTAGAGTGGTTAGAGGTTTGGCGATTCGGGAAAATTTTTGGATGAACCTTCGATAATAGCCAGCGAGACCCAAGAATTGTCGGATTTCTGTGGGTGTCTTTGGTGCTGACCAATTCTCTATTGCCTTAATCTTGGAAGGATCAACATGAATACCTTCCTCACTTATCACATGACCAAGGAAAGTTACCTTCCGTATCCAGAACTCACATTTTGAAAACTTCGCGTATAACTTCTCGGATTGCAGGGTCTCCAACACTAACCTCAAGTGTTGTTTGTGGTCTTCTTCACTTCGGGAATAGACGAGTATGTCATCGATGAATACTATGACAAATTTATCCAAATAAGGACGACACACCCGGTTCATCAGATCCATAAACACTGCCGGTGCGTTGGTTAAACCGAAGGGCATCACTACGAACTCGTAGTGTCCATATCGAGTCCTGAAAGCTGTTTTGGGCACATCACTTTCATGAACTCGCAACTGATGGTACCCTGACCGAAGGTCTATCTTAGAGAAGTAACTGGCTCCCTGGAGTTGATCGAAAAGGTCATCTATTCGAGGAAGAGGATATCGGTTTTTGACAGTCAACTTGTTTAGCTCACGATAATCAATACACATACGAAAGGATCCATCCTTCTTCTTGACAAACAAAACCGGAGCTCCCCAGGGTGAGGAACTCGGTCTAATGAATCCTTTGTTAAGCAACTCGTTAAGTTGACTGGATAACTCCTGCATCTCTTCTGGAGCTAAGCGATACGGAGACTTCGCTACAGGAGTAGCCCCAGGAATTAGGTCAATACGGAACTTGACCTGACGTTCGGGAGGAATTCCTGGAAGCTCTTCGGGAAACACATCAGGAAAATTACAGACCTCGGGGATGCTCGCGAGGTCTTTAACTTCTTGTTTCTCATTGATTACATGGGCTAAGAATGCAATACACTCCTTTCGCAGGAGTTTCTGAGCTTTGATGCAGGAAATGATATGAAGGTTGGAACCGAGTTTATCGCCATAGATCACTAAAGTTTGACCCGAAGGAAGGTTAAGACGGATGGCTTTTTCGAAGCAAAGGATATCTGCATGATTGGGACTCAACCAATCCATGCCAATAATAACATCAAAGCTCTTTATGGATACGGGCATAAGATCAATAGGAAATGAATGGTCGTTTAAGGTGAGAATGCAATCTACGAATACCTCACTCGCACTCTCCTTCTCTCCGTTTGCCATTTCGACGGTAAACATTTCGGTTAGAGGTTGAGAATCATGTTTTAGGTTATGTTTGAATGCATGACTAATAAAACTTCTTTCAGCGCCCGAATCAAAAAGAATATTAGCATACGAGTTGTCGAGAAGAAACGTACCCGAGACAACATTGGGATCAACAACTGCTTCTTCTCGTCCCATAGCAAGGACCCTTCCTGTGTTGCCAGCAACAGCCTTCTTTGGGCAGTTCCTTTTAAAGTGCCCGGCTTCACCACAGTTATAACAGGCTTGACCAACACCTGTTCCAGAGGATTGATTTGCTGACTGAGTTGGAGCTTTGCAGTATCGAACAGTGTGCCCCTTCTTACAACAATTGGTACAGGATAGTTCTCGACAGGGACCAGGGTTGTGGTGATACTTGCATTTTTCACATAGAGGGAGGTTACCAACATATCGGTTGGTAGGAGTTGGTGCTGTGGATCCCACAACAGAAGCAGCAGCTACGGGGGTAGTAGCAGCATGAACTGCTACTGTTTGTTGTCTTTTGGAGGAGCCTTGGGAAGATTGACCCTTCTTTTTCTTCCAGAATTTTCTTTTCTCGCCACTGCTTTTGGTCGACTCAGGGGTAGCAGTGGTGGCTTCATCAATATCATCACTTTGATGAATTATAGCTTGGGCTAGAGTTTTAGCACTTTCATAAGTATCAGGGCGATCAGCTAAAACATGACCTTTGGTCGGATTGGTTAACCCCCAAATAAACCTCTCGATCTTTTTGCTTTCAGGAGTGACTAGTCCAGGGCAGAGAAGGGCAAGATTTATCCATTAATAAAATAGGTTCTATCTCAGGACCTTGTCACCATGCCTCTTGTGATTGGTACTAAACATGATAAGGCGATGAAGAAAAAAAGCATGAGAGACCGAATTTGGCTTTCTTGTGATGTCCCCAGATCATATAACTTATTAGCAATCGTAGTCCAAAACACATAATCATGAATCCCATCTAAAGTGGGGATCCTTGGTTCTCTTGGTGGCGCAAAATTCAACACATAATTCTCTATAGACGGGTTCTTCAATTTAATAAGTGTCGCCACCCATTGCACGTAACCGTACTCCTTCTCCAGTGTTAACCCTTGTCAATTATTGATTGAGGCATTGTATATTTTTCAACCATTCCTAGTCAATGATAGGCGTGATGGCAAAGTCTCTGTTGTAAAGCCATTTGAGTCGGTTGTTGTAGGTTCTCAAACATTCTTGTGTGGATCATTGGTTCTCATGGTCGCAAAAAATTAAACACACAATTCTCTATAGATGGGTTCTTTAATTTCAAATAAGTGTCGTCACCCATTGCACGTAACCGAAATCCTTCCCCAATGTACACCTTTGTCAAGTATTGATTGAGGCGTTGTATATTGTTCAACCATTCCCATTCAATGATAGGCGAGATGGAAAAGTCTCTGTTGTAAAGCCATTTGAGTCAGTTGCTGTAGGTTCTCAAACGGTCTTGTGAAATGTCTCTTGGAAATTGTAAATAAATGGGTGCAACTTTTACACATTCGAGTTTCCTTGGGGTTGTTGATAGGGCCTTCTCCTTTGAGTAATATACTGTAAAATTAACAAACAAAACAATTCCAAACACCCCATATATTAGTTTAACAAAAGAAAGAAGAAACTTGATTGCCCAGTTCCCACGACATGGCACATGAGCCACCACTGTCACACCCCCAAACCTGAACGGCGGAAACGTTCGGGGGCGGATGACGTCATGTCCAGTATCACAACAATTGTATAGTAAAGAAATTACACACCACCATATTACATTAGTTGAAAAGTTTACATGATTGTATCAATACACGTTCAAAAGTTTATTACACAAATCATGATTCAAAAATATGCAAGTAACGTCATCGCGTTAAGCTTCAAAAGATTGCTGACAACCTGCCTTAGTGATTCCCTGAGAACACAAGTTATTTCAAAGAAAAAGTGTCATCAATTAAGTTGGTGAGCTCATAAGTAGTGGTTTGAATAAATGTATGCCATTCGAAAGTTCGTGTATGTATTTCCAGAAAATCTCATATTTTCTTACAAGTTGTGTAGTAAATCGTTTCACGTGTGTAATGTATGTTTTGAAACAGGAAAATCCCTTATTTTCCTAAATGTATAAATGCAGTCTTTAAATGTTCAAGACTGTAAACTGTAAGCACTATACCATGCTCAAAATGTTGTTGTATAGTCTTATTATAAAAATAAAACTATGTGAAGATCGTTGAGGTATGTAAAAGTAAAACGAAATATTACTTTTCCCGTAAAGACATGATACTGCATTAATCATATATTCGGTGAGTTCTCATAACCATACTATCATATTTGCCTGCATGCGACGGTCTTCAGGCGTCGAAACGTTATGACACTTGTCACCCCGCGGACTGCAGCTAACAGTCAGGGTGTGAGATCATTAGTCCCGTATAGATCTATACACACTTGCCACGCTCTCCAGACGGGAGATTCTGGTTATAAGACAAGACTTATTGTAATACCCCCATTGGGTATAGTGAAGATGTTGTCTCAAAAATTCTCAATTATGTTACGCATCATAAGTGTATATTCGTTTTCGAAAAGTCTATCGTTTTTCAAAGTATTGCCAAAACCATAGTAGTAATGTATATATTCCCGTGAATATAAAATGTTGTAGTTGAAAAGCTCAGTGTTGGTATGAAATCGTATGCGTATTTATAAGTAAAACACATTTTTATTTATAAACCATGTTGTATCCCAAAGTGGGTAAATTAATGTAAGATGTTTACATGTTAACTAAACCAATCGGTAGTTGTAAAAACATCATGCGATGTATACTCAAAAGTTCGATGTTTCCATGCGAGTAAGGTTACGTTTTTACTTGTATTCTCCCCCGTATAGTAATAAAAGCCTTTTAAAAGCATTTAAAATGGTAGAAAAGGGGGTATGAACTTACTTGTTTGGTTTGAAGAGAGTGAGACGAGAATCGAGCAGAACTTCGACTGCGGAAAGTTGCGTCTTCGGGTTTCTCGGGGATCTCGGTAGCGTAAAACTTCCGTCGGGGCTCGGGTATGGAATCGAGGGTGTCAGGATAGCTTCTGGAGTTCAAGAGAGTGTGAAAGTGAGAGAGAAGTTGAGAATGTGTGCCAAAAATCCGGAGCTCATGCACTCTATTTATAGTGTTGGAGCATCCCCGTACGCTGGGCGTACTCCGGAGTCGTTAGCGCTTACGACTTGAGTCTATCTAGCCTGCTAGCCGATGGGACGGGGCTCTGCGTCTGAGTACGCTGGGCGTAACCCATTTTACGATGGGCGTAAATTGGTTTTCCAAACTTCTAAATTCCGTAACTTTTGCGTATGAGCTCCGATTTTCGCATTCTTTATATCCACGCGTAGGTGACACTGTACTCTACAACTTTTATTTAGACTTCGTCGGCTAGTTTTGACTTTATTTTTAATAGGTCGGGACTGCTAAAGTCCGTTAAAAATCCAAAACTTCTCTATCCGATGTCCGTTTTCGTTTGTCTTTTTATCGTTGCGATGCTCTTGCCGAGATCTTCAACTTTCGTTTAGATTGTTTCAGCTAAAAATGTCTCGATCTCTATTTTGAGTTTTTAGTTGTGTACTGCTATTTTAAAACTTCTAAAAATCATAACTTCCTCATATGAAGTCAGATTTGGGCGTTCTTTTTATGCATATTTACAGCTTAACGATATCTACGACTTTTATTTAGAAGCCTAAGGCTGTAAAGTATTTTATTGAAACTTCGTATTTTACGCTTAACAACGTTTTACCGATATTGTTACGAATCTGAAAATGGTCATAACTTCTTCGTTATAACTCAGATTTTTGTGTTCTTTATATTGTTAGAAACCACATTATGTTATCTATCACATGGTATTCTCAAACTGAGCTTTTTTGAACACTTTATTTTTGACGCTAGTTTTATTAATTCACACAGGATTACAAAAGAAGTTGACTTTTAGTCAATATATTGATTTGAAATAATGGGTTGTTACATCATCCTCCCGTTAGAGGGAATTTTATCCCGAAATTAATTTACAAGATAAGCGTTTATGGACTAGGGAAGAGATGCGGGTACTTCTGTTGCATCTGATCTTCTCGCTCCTAAGTGAATTCAGGTCCTCGCTTAGCATTCCAGGGGACCTTCACTATCGATATGTGACTTTGTTTTGTTTGTTTGATTTCCCTATCCATGGCCTTTACGGGTTCTTCTACAAAGTTAAGGTTTTCGTTAAGCTCGATTTCATCGAGTGGAATTACAAGTGTTTCATCGGATAAACACTTCTTGAGATTTAACACGTGAAATATTGGGTGTACTTTGGGGGAGCTCACTAAGCTTTGTGCTTACAGTATTTAGTTTTGGTTTCAGGTACTTCCACTAGAAAAAAGAAGGGCTCGGGATGATCGCATGACACATACCACAGTCTCAGCCTGGGAGTTTACTCTGATGTTTTGTTATGAGATTTTGATTTGAGACAGATACTATGATGTTTTATGATACATGATTTATGTTTTTACTATTGAATTGGATGGTTCATGATTTTAGAATGATTTGAAAACGAAATTTTTGGGTCATATTTTTGGGATGTTTCACTGATACACGATGCTTCGATAAGTCTCTATCTAGACTTCTCAAGCTCATACACTTCTCATTAGATAGCTTATGTGTGTGTCTAAACCTTTTAAAAACTTATAGTAATAAGTCCCAAATGTTCAAACTAATTGTCATTTCTCACAATTCGAACTATGAAGAGGGATTCCGTAATCATACTCGAATTCAAGAACACAATCATCACACCTGCTAACTCTAATCCTTTTAAAATCCACTAGTGAAAGTGTTTCCTCACAATCATTTTCATGAACTAGAGAGAAACCTCTTACCACTTAGATTTATGGTGTATGTGTTCCTATCCATGTGAAATTGTCATTTCCAATCACTATCATAAGACAAGGTTTATGACAAACCCAAACTCATATGGACTGAACCTGCTTATTCTTAATTTCCTGCCATCTGACGGTACAAGGGCCTACCATTGCTTCCAGGTTATCAAGCAACTCACCCATATAGATCAATGTACTTTCACTGATCAATGTGCTTTTCCTTTATTCAATCAAATGAGAACTCATAGAAATCACATGTATAGTCAACTTAACTGGAATAGGCATAGAAATAAGAATATGTCAACATAATAGGTTGTCAACCTCAGGTCGTGTGCTAGTGATTACTAAAAGGTTTATTCTTGATTAGTTCTTGAAACTATTCAAGACCACTTAAGACTCCCACTGACCTCTTGACATATAAGGTTCTCTGTTAAGGAATATTCCTTAACAAACAAATATTCAAGAGTTAGTGTGGGTTCTTATCAAGAAACACTTCATATAATTGGTCTTAGTTGGTCTTTATTTTAGCCAAAACATCACAACTACCAATTTCAAATGTGCAAGAGTAAAAAACATTTATACTCCACATTTCATTAGGTGTCATAAACCTAATTAGTATACGTCACTCAAGGTACATCATGGAGTAACTAGACTATAACTCTAAAACTTGATTTTGGAACGAAGTATGATTTATCCTTTTGATTCAACCATTCCAACAATTCCTGGTACTCTTCTTAGTCATGTAAATGTACTAAGGTGTCCTTAGAGGATCAATTGGGACATGGTTCCATAATCATTAGGATGATCATAAAACACGATACTAAAGTACCCTCCTTCCTTTTAGATTGGAGAAACTTTTATCTTTCTGCTTGATGTGCACAAAAGTACCCACTAATTTTAATATTTATAACCTAACAAACTTAAAACTAACTATGCACTTATAGGCAGTGTACCTAGTCTGATTATAGTATAGCTTGGGTAAGTCGGGTGTCGATCACAGGGAATGGTGTTACTAATTAATCTACTTGCTATTAAATTAACCTAATTATTAACAAGTTTAAAAGGGGGTTTTATCTAATTTTACAAGATCAGACGAACTTAACTCAAATTCAATAAGTAAAAACACACTCTTGTCTAGTTTGAATCCACTTCTTCCTTATGGCTTAGCTAATGATTATGGACTATTGGGTTGGTTTTAATTGTATTAGTAATTTAGTTCTAATTTTACCAATAATTAATTAATTCATGTCAAACCATGTATGTTCACACACAATTAAACACAAAACTAATTATGAATGTAAGTATGCTATATAAGATTTGTTATATAAACGCGATTATAGTCACAATACACGTTCTCTACCACAGATAAGTTTATTTATTCTAATTACTAACTAAGATTGGTCAATCCTAGCTCTAACAATTCAATGTTCACTAAATCATTAGGTAAACAAGTTCATGCAGTTAATAGTCACTAAGCTACACAGAACATGCAATCAAGCAATTAGAGAAACAAACACAAGCATGCTAGGTAATACAAATCAAACACAAGCAATTTTACCAACTAAATAAATCCATAAAAATTAAGCTATTCATAAGTTGGAAGCTTCATCTAGCTAAACAAGAGTAGCTAGATTAAGCTGCTCATCATAGCAACTAACACACTAACACAAATTAAAGTGATATGAAACATGTTCTTAATTAACAAGAATAAACTAAATTATGGACCTTCACTCTTTTTGGTGTTGAAAGCCTCTTCCCAGAACTTTTCTCTGCTTAAAATCGTCTTCTGGAACTCCTCTCTCCAGCCAAAAGTCTTCTCTATTCGTAATGGTCAAGGATTTATATAGTTGCTGATATCCATAAATTCACGTCATGAATAATAAGATATTCACGTCGTGAGTTTTAGATAACCGTGCCCGTCAAGGATTCCTTCACCCGCATACATATCTTCTAGAACCAACTCTTCACGTCGTGAATCCTTTAAGTCTCACGTCGTGAGAACGCTTTTTCTAGATTTTCTTTTCTTTTAATCTTTTAATTCCCAAAGTTTCTTTCTTTAACGCTTTTAGTCCATTTTCTTCAAAATATATTCTTTTTGGCTGCAAATAACATTTAAGCTCATAAGTACCATTATTCTAAACAAATTACCAACTTATTAATAAAAATGTACTTAAATATTGACTAGAAATAGGTATAAATATGGCAATATCACTGCCCAATTTGAGTCATCTTATTCATTCTACTTTATATTGAAACTTTTCTATGTATCAGAATTGCACTTAAACTTGTAAGCATAACCATATTTTTCGAACCATCAGTAAATCATGACGAATAGACTTATCTTCCTTTATGGTGGATCTAACCAATGCCCATCAATATCTACTAGATCCTTTAGTCTTTCACTTGACTCACATACATATGTGAACAAGGAATCAATCACAATTTCCCAAGGATCAAGATTCTCATACATCATGCAATTCAAATCGTATGATTCCGAGTTCCTATCCAATTGAAACTTGGGTGATGAGAATCCTTTCTCATTTGGTGAATTATGACACTACCATAAATGATATAACCAAGAATCAAATCCATTTTCAACATTGCTAATAATAGAAATATATAAACACCAATTTTCCAAAAATGCCATTGCAAGGAAACATAAAGTAAATAAAACCAATTTTATTATAATGTGCGGAAAACTTGTCCTTACAATGCAAATACATATGAAAACTATGTTTCTAAATATTCCTAAGCAATCTATCATAACTCCTAAGCAGCAACTCAAAAATATGATCATTAAACCATGCGACTGAAATCCACTTCTTCATGATCAGACTCAACTTACTTTTCCTTTTAAGCTTCCTTCTTTCTTTTAGATTCTGCAAAACATCAAAATGTAACTTTACATCATGTAATAACAATCTACAAATAGAGCCATACAATTTGACGTTACCATCTCTTAGATCTCTCAGGTAGTCAGGGCAGCTTTGGTTCCAATTCCCCTTCAATTGGCAGTAGAAACAAATGGACTTTTTCGGATTGACACGTGGAACTATCTCAGAGTCAGCCTTTCTCTTACGGTCAAACTTTTCGACTTCTCTCCCATAAGAGAAGAAATCATTTCAGGACTATCAATGTTGTTATTACCTATGTCCATGGAAACTTGGAAAGTAGATCTTTCAATCAGTTTTGTTTTACCAGTGCGCCAACTCATTGCTGATTCAGCAGCAATTAGCAAATACGTCAGATTGATTAGGGTCACGTCATGGTCTGTCATATAGTAGTCCTTCATAAACTGACCATATGACTCAGGAAGTGATTGAAGAATCAAGTTAATAGCTAGCTTCCTCGGGAAAACGACACCCAACATTCCCAGTGTGTCAATGTGCAACTTCATCTTCAGAACATGTGCACACACAGGACTTCCATCTCGATGCTTGCATGCCAATAGGGCTTGAGTGACCTTGAACTTTTCAAGTCGACGAAAATGTGGGTCAGGGAAAATCACTCGAGGAGGTGGAGGAAGAGAAGTATGATTTCCAGTTCCACCGATGCACGAAGAAGGGATTAATCTTTCACGTCGATTGACATGTGGAATATCATCTTCATGAGGAAAGCCTTTTCCAAAAGGATAGGAAAAACCATAGTTGTCAGAACTAGACATCTACAAGGGAGAAAATTCAAGTCAGTTGATTTAATCCTTAACATAACACCCAAATGTAATATTAAGGCTAGGAACCAACACAATAATTTAGAATTCGGAAGAGGGATGCCGTAATCCAATTGCAAATTATTTGAAGGTAGGTAAATGACAATTTACCAATTCCAGTACGAAAACAAATTTCAACAAATTAGGTTTTAGATGAAACTCCTAGATCTTTTAAGATTCATTGAACTTTTCAATGGCATGTTTAATCTTGATTATGACCTTCAAGTTTGTGACTGGGATACCAAGGATCGCAAACAAGGTGTGAATAACCATACAAATTAGCTTGGTACTCTCGATGTCATTTATCATCTAATCAATGTGCCGGTTAACCACACATGCTCCATTGATCAACAATAATTTACAAGCAACCCATTTCCATCCTTCATTAGTCCTATATTAGAGTGCCGGTTAACCACACATGCTCCACTAACGACCAATAAGGTGCAATGTGCAATTTAATGCGTTAGCATCAAATTCACATTTTTCCTAAAGTAACTAAGATTGAGAATTTATAAAAGCGTTTAGTTACTTTATAATTCATTACAATTTTAATGAGGATTTGGAGTCTTATCCTACCCGTTCGGCTAACGACCCTCCACTAGTCAAGAGTGCGATGGGTAAGAGTGGATACCTAATGGCAGTCATTTTACAGGGCGCTTCCTTATACACCCCTTATAGACCAGCTTCGTGAATACGCGTACTAACGGTAAGACTGACTTTCTTTTACTTATACATATATATAATTAAACTTTTAATCTTATATAGTATAATGGTGGATTTTATACATTTAAAATACTAAGTGGTTTGATCTTTTAATAAATCAATCTTTTAATTTAATTAAATTTAAACCTATATATAGATTTATTAATAGTCTTTTAATTAAAACACTTAATTAATTAATTAATAAAATCCATGAGGGTGTATTTTAAAACTATTAAAAATATTAGGGTTTTACCATTTAAATTTCCAAAAATTAAAACTTTTAATTTCAAATTCAAACTATAAAACCAAAAGGGTGTAATTTGAAACTTTTCAAAATCTAGATTAAATCTTTGAACCAAAATAATCTTATATATCCAAAATTAACCAAATCCTTTAATTTTGATATGGATATGCTGATAACAATAAAAAAATCGATTTTAGGCAACAAAAACGAATTATGGTAATCATCCAAATCAAAATCTGATCTGAAAATCAAATTTTAGGTAACTATCGAGTCAACTCGTCGAGTTGGGCTCTGAACTCGTTGAGTTCACCTAACTCGTTGAGTTCAGCATGGACTCGTCAAGTTCATGCGTCAGACAGCCAAAAATTCAATTTTCAATCACTTTGGACAATTCATTCTTTCACCAATTCAATTGAAAAACATCCTAGGTTCTGATACCACTGTTAGGTTATGAGCATATCTACATTCCTATGTGATCATGCAACCCTAATTGCTTTGGATCTAAGTTTTTATCAATTGAACATACAAATATGAACACTAAAGCAATAACCCTAGATCTAGTATATACAATTTCAAAATTCACATATATATTAGGGTTAGAAGATTACCTGACTTGTTATATTGTAATAACAAGAACAATCCTTGCTTGATCTTGACTTCTGAAAGCCTAGTGCCCCAAATGTTGCACCTCTAATGGAGTCACAAACACTCAATGCAAAGGATGAGTAGGAGAGATGATGAAGTCGGTCAGGGTTTGATCGTACAAGCTTAGATTTGAAAATCCTATGTTAAGGGGATTTATATAGCTGTGGCTGCTAGGGTTTTCAGGTGGAAACCCTAATACATTGCTTAGGCACCAAGCAGCCCATGGTCACTGCTTTTAGAATCCCTTGGACGAAATCTATTGGGCCTCTTAATAGGATTTCGTCCACTCCATACCAAAGGAGTCCAGCACCCCAACTTTGCAACTATCATTGATTTGCAAAACAACCCCTCCATTATTAATCGGTTCCTTTAATCCCAAAATTAATATCAAATTAATTTCTGATTAATTACTAATTAATAATATGATTTCCAAATAATATATTAATCTTATAATATATTAATAAAATCATTCGGAGTACCAATTTATTATTCATATAATAAATCCTGCTATCTCTCTCTCTCCACTAGTCATCCTATCAAGTTGCATGAGTGAAGGCAACCCAAAAGGACCATGCTACAAATCAAATCAAGTACATACCAAATATAGTTATGGGCTTAGACACCTAATCCAACAATACCGACTCAACCCAACTCCTAAATGTTAAAACATTATCCATTAATAATATTTTCCCCAAAATGCCCTTGCTAAAACTCGGTCAACGGTCAGAAGTCAAGTCAACACCTAGTCGAGCTAATCCGACTGATTCGATCCAGCCGAGTACACTGGGCGTACTCCTCTATACACGGGGTGTACTTGATGGTTGACTAGACTACAGGACGCTGACCGCATACACGCAGTGTACCACTTGGTACGCCAAGTGTATGCCCCTTGTTCAACCCTTTCCCCATTGAGATCTTAATACTCTAAATATTCACATTCAAAGTAAAATCCAAAGCCAAAATACCCTCAAGAGTCATAAAGCTTCCAACTTTATGACTTTGCATGCCCATTAAGTGCTTAATACACAAAATTTCAACATCTTAATTCCTTAAGACCTTATATAGCATGCATGGATCAAAACTAACCATCAAGGCCACATTTTTATGGCTTTAGATCCATCCTAAGGTCTGAAGGGACGACTTATTAGGTCAAGAACATGCCATGCTCAAGAATCACCATATTTGGGACAAAAAGTGTCTTCAAGGAATAAATGTCTAGATCTACAAGACGGAGTGATCAAGTTATGAGCTTTATACCTCCTGGAGGTTGCTAACAAGAAGATAAGCTCACATCCAAGAAGCTTCTAAGATCCAATCTATTCTCACCACATTCTTCTTCTTCAAGAACACCTCCAAACACTCCAATGGGCTCAAAATGCACTATTCTCACTTAGGGTTTTCTTGGGGTCGTTTTTCACAGAGGGAGGTTGATGAAGTAATGAGAAATGAGGCTATAACGATGTTTATATGTTGACCAAACCCTACAAATTACGGTTTGAACTTTCTTCACGTACGCCCTGTGTACGAGGTATATGCCCAGCGTACTAGGGCACGCCCTAGTACACCTAACGTACACAACGTACGCTCGACATACAAATCCTGGTCAAAATTACTATATTTACACTATGGGTTAATCTAGCAACCTTCCTCAAACCCAAGGGTCAAAATGAAATATTATTCAAACATAGGGTTGATTGAAATTACCTTGACATCGGGATGTTACACTTATTATTCTAAAAGTTCATTGTCGTTTATAATTGTGGTAGCAATTATAAAGTAAGACTAATAGGAATTGGATTTGTTGAATTTCACTAGATGAAAATAGGCAAGTGGTTGTAACCAGGATTCGTAAGTACTTGTCGGAGAACTAGTATTGAACTGACCTACATCAACATCACCTCGTAGATCACTATCATGATTGATACTTGATTAAAAGGTACTATCTTTGTGTCCTTAACACTTGTGGTACATATTAGGACTTAAGTGTAGGGAGTGTTGTGCTTTGATATGGTTAAATGTTGGTCCTTAACCGGTCAGTTATAAAATCCATTTTCAGGTATGGTGTAAACTATGCAAGAGGCTTATGTAGTCAAGATGGGGTTTTTTCCTCTTATGTGTTGAAAGTTAGACATCTAAGGTGCCTTACCTGAAGTTGAACACTATATAAGATTTATTGCAATTCGTGTCTCATGTTCAACATGATGTATGTGACAAAGGGATAACTGATAACTTACCTTATACACCAATGGTAGGTTTAAGCTTCTAAGAAATTGGGTGTTGAGAGAATGGTACAAAGCCATATGTTGTTGGAGGAAGTGAAATGTTGCTAGATGTTCACCACTGTCTATATCAGTCTAATATAAGTCTTGAGAAAATGGGAGATTGAAAGATCTAGTACGCTCAAGAATCATATTAAAGTGATATTACTAATTAACATATGATTCTAAAGGTCACACTAACAAGAACTTGATACATTTGATTATTTATAATAAATTGATTTTTATAAATATTCAATAAACTCTTATAATTTAATTGAAAATTATTTATTTCATGGAAATATTAATTTTCATTAGCAAGTAACATAATATATCATATGGTTTGATTTATTAAGTCATGTACAACATTTTTCACTATATAAATCCTTTTTTCTTTTACAAAAAAGTTAAAGTTTATATTTTATAAACTAGTTTATAAAATTTATAAAACTTTGACCTTCTTTTATAAAATCTCTAACTAGTTTGACTATTTAAGAGCTTTTGATTATTTTACGCAAAAGAAAGAAACATGGCTTACAACTTATTTTAATCTAGGGAACATGTCTTCAAAGCATGGGATTAAAATAATATAAAGTGGTATGGGTTGTCTTAAAGTGTTAAGAACTCTTGGGTAAAGGTTATGCTTTAAATAAAGGCTTTCATCTTTGATACATGAATAGCCAAAAAACGTAACATGCATAAGGCATGTTACTCTCTCCGTATTCTTCAATACGTTGAGTCTTACTTGCACTTGTTCTCTCTTGAAGCTCATATTGGTTATGAACTTTAAGCTTAATAATTTTAAGATTTTTACATGACTAGTATCTTAAATCAAGTTGAGTTCTTGTTAGTGTCTCTAATGTTCCACATTCTCCATCAACGTCTAAGCCTCCCTTTGAGGATACAAAGTCTACAAAGGTTGTTAAACTCCTTTTCTTCTTTGGTGTTTTCTTTCCAAACATTGCAAGAAGACCCATGGTTTGTTATAACTAGTTTATAACTATTCAAAAATACTCTAGTCTTTCCTTGCTAAAATCTTATTTTCTTTTAAACTAATTTATGATACTCTTAAACTATTCAAAGTGTCAGACTTATGCTTAATCATTTAAACACAACCACAACTATTGATTTTATCAATAAATATGACAAAGTAGTATATGTCGTCCATCGTGGTGGATTTGATGGGTCTACAGACATTAGTGTGTGAAAGATCCAATAATCCTTTGTCTCCATTACATGTCTATGTGAATGGAGACTAAGTTGTCTTAATAATATACAAGATTCACATACATCAGTCAACTCAAAGTAGAATGACACCAAGTTCGGTCTAGTTGGAACTTGGTGATGCGAGTCTTACTTATATGTCCAAGGTGATTATGCCACAAGCACGATCATATCTAAACTATTAGAGGTATTAATACTCAAGTCATCACTGCTATTATTAGAAGCACAAACTACAATTTCATAAATGTGAATTGCAACAAGAAGTTTTAAACATAAAACAACCATCTTTATAAACTACAATTGTCACCTTTCTATTATCAAATGAAAATTGCTATTCATGTTTATACAACACATAAGATGAAATTTGGTTTCTAGATATCTTCGAAGAGTAATAATAAATAACTATATTTATCCTAACTTCACTACTAAGCATAAGCTCGAAATCCTCAATCAACAACACATGCGACACTTGTCCATTCCAATGATTAGGATTAGCTCTTGATTTCCTATAGATCCTACAATGCAATACAAATATGATTACCAAATCATGCATCAATGATCCACGGATTAGATGTAATTGGAGTTTTAATAATCAAGTACTTTATGTAGAGTAAAAAATTTGACTTTACCGTCCCAAGTACATAGGGAAATCTTCATTTCTTATGATATTTGTCATTGCATTAATTGAAAATGGCCTCTTTTGAGTCATGGTTGCATGGAATAGAGGACACACAAATTACATTCATTCATAATGGGAAGTTCCTGATGAAACCGTTCCTTTCTATTTAGGATTCGAACGTTTCTCATTTAAAGAACATTCAAAAAGGCGATAACTGGAATTGGATAAGAAGTCTATTTCCTTTCCACTTTCCTCGGTTTGGAAAAATTTTATGAATCCCATCAATGTATTCTCTATACTATTCATATGATAAATCAAGTTGAAACTATCATAAGAACTAATGAAAGATCCACACATAATATCTATAGCAAGACTCTTGTCAAGGGTAACATTGAGATTCTCAAGTTTGCCTATATAGCTTTCATTGATTACATACAAAACTCCCTTTTTCAATTTGAATGCAATTAGGAACTTTTGGTAATTTTCAAATCACTCTTGTCTTGAACTTTGGTGAAACATTTTACTCAATTGAAAATTCATTTCATGTGTCCACACTCCACATGTTCACAAAATCCTTTCAGAACATCGAGGATATAGACATAATGATGCAAGAGAGATTTTTGGCAAATCTACATGTTTATGGGAATAACAACTTCTTCCAATTTGACTCATTGTTGATTTTAGAGATATGCTTATTATGGACGTCTTTCCAAATATCAAAATTAAGAAAGATCCCATAACAAATGAGCCATTCCCGATAGAGAACAAAGATAAGATATAATTAGAAAGTATGAAAGGAGGTGGGAGATGATTTCATTTAACCTAAGAGAAAAAGTTTAAAGAAGTCGATTTAATCCTTAATTATTAATCCAATTTTTAAATTAAGGCTAGGATCCAAAAATACGATTTGTAATATAAAGAGGGATGTTGTATTCATATCACAAAACTATTTTAGGTAGGTACAACATTTTTACCAATTTCAATCACAATGAAATTCCTAGATATTTTTAGATTCATTAAACTATCAATAGCATGTAATCTCAGATTATGCTCTTCAATTTGTGACTGGGATGTCGAGGATCACAAACAAGATGTGAATAACCATGCAAACCCATGTGACATCCTCGAGGTCGTTTATGATCTCACATTGATTTTCCGGTTAACTACACACACTCCATCAACAACCTTAAATTTGAGTATGTGTCATCATTTCATATTTGTAGTTCCACATTAGTGTGCCAGTTATCCTCACACGCTCCACTAACGGCTTGCAAAGAAATGATGTGCATTTTCATGGATTAGCATAAAATTCCACATTTTTCCTAAAGTAACTAGAGTGTGATTTTATAGAAGGTTCTAGTACTTTATACATTATAGTTTTAATGTGATTAATGTCATTTCAAATCCGTTTGGCTAACGATCATCCACCACACAAATAAGCGGTGGGTGAAAAGGACGCACATTCAACGATCATTTTATAGGTTGTTTCCTTATACCTATCTTATAGTGTTACTTCGTGAATGAGTCTCAATTTTGATTTGACTGACTTTTACTTATACATATAGTAATATACTATTATACATATGTATAAGGTATATTTTAAAACTTTTCAAAACTTAAGGTTTACATTTAATTATCTGAATTAACATTTAATTAATTAATAGGGTAAATTACACGGATGGTCCCTGTAGTTTAGGGTAATCTGCTAGCTTGGTCCCTAACAACTTTTTTTTTAACTCAGACTGTCCCTAATTTATATTTTTGTTGCACGCTTGGTCCCTGTCCATTATAAAAAGACTATTTTACCATTAATAATTTAATATTCATTATTTTACCTTTTCATATTAATAATATATTAATAAAATTAAAAAAAAAATACAGTAAAAAATCTCTAAAGCCCTAAGTAGCGTCTCCGACCCCTCCTTGGCTCCTTCACCCCTCGTCTTCCATCATCACCATTCACCAATAGCCTGATCAGCTACAACTCCGGCGACTCCAACAACATCACACATGGCTGGTGAGAAAACCCTTCATCTCCTTCCCACCTTCACTCATGGGACTAACCTGCCTCTCTACTCTGCCACACTTTATTCCATTTGAAAGCAGACGACGGCTGAAACTTCAATTGCCTTACTTACGTTATCCTCCACTAACATCTATTTCCAGCACCAACAGAGAAGGAGGAGGTGATGCAGGCACTTGAAACTGACGAGACAATACAAACTTAAGCGATGACCTCTTTCTTTGTCTCTCACTTGAAAGAATGTTATCGAATCAGAAGTGACAAATACAATAGATTTCATGTTTGATTTCAATTTCGGTGCCAAAATCGACCATACAACACCAATTAGGTTTGATTTCAATTTTAATTTCCAGTTTAAGGTTTGATTGAGTTCTAGGTTTGGATTAATTTTGGCATTCAATTTTAAGTTTGATTTCAGTTTCAAGTTTGAATTCAGATTTGATTTCGAGTTTTGTATTTGATTTCAGTTTCAGATTCGTTTTTAGTTTTAGTTTTAGGTTTGCATCTTGGATCAATTTAAGGTTCAGGTTCCATTCGATCTTGTGTTTGATTTCAGTATCAGATTTGACTATAGCCGAAGACGACAGTTGTGGGGGAGGTGGAAGTGCAGCCAGAGAGGACATCGTTAATGTGTGAGATTTTCGGACGACAGGAGTGAGATTTTCCGGCGACTGAAATCAAGGAGGGGAAGGGAGGGGAGGAGGCTACTGTTGTGTAGGTTCTTGAATCAGACCAACATATTTTTTTAATTAATACTTTTTCCACATTTAATTAATTGATAATTTAAAATAGGTAAAAGAATTCAGTAAGGGTAAATTAGACTTTGTATAATGGTCAGGGACCAAGTTTGTAACGAAAAAATAAATTAGGGATGATCCGAGTTAAAAAAAAGTTGTTAGGGACCAATCTAGCAGATTACCCTAAACCACAGGGACCATCTGTGTAATTTACCCTAATTAATATTTTAAACCAATTTTGAATTTACTATTTATCTTATAATTAGACCATTAATTAGATATATATTAAATTCCATTAAGGATAATTCCATTTATGTATCTTATAAATAAATATTTTTTTTCTTTATCTACTTCTTCAAAATTCGAATTAGGGTTCTAAAATTATTTAGCATTATTTGGTTCGGATTTTATCAGATAAAATAATAGATAATGACTAATAACTGACTTATTAATCGAATTAGGCAAATAGATCTAGAAAAAATGAACTTTTTAAAAGATGCGACGCGCTTAGGCGCGACGCATCATTCAATAATTGCTTTTTTGTTTGTTTGTTTTTTTTGTTTAGGTATCATCTTTTATGCACTAGTAATTGAAAGGACATGATTCTTATACCACTATTGAGATTTTTAGGTTACAATAATATTGTACATGCAAAATTTCACTTAACATTTACGGGTACATGCAACCTAAATGGATCTATGACTTTTCACAATTAATAGCAATATACTTATGAAACAAAAACTTCTATCCTAATATAATCGAAATTACTAGTAAGGAAACATATCTTTAATATAAGCAAATTTGTTAAACTCTTGAGATATTCAATGTCCATGGAAAGCAAGCACCAAAAGTATCAACACCTCTAATGTTTCACACCCAAAACCCTATAATACTAGAAAAACAATAGATAGGAGAAAGGAAGAGATTTTCGTTCTCCACATTCTATGTATGAAAAGTCACGGAAATATGACAATGGTCTTATTTATAGTTTATGTAAATTGCAGATAAATCCAGATTTGAATAATTAAATACTAATAGATTTAATCTTCAATTCAAATTATTTCTTTATTTGCTACCAGGAGGCTTCTAGAAACCTAAAAAGGCTTGCAAAACTATCTATTTCTAGGTAGGTTCTAGAATTGTTTCTTTTGTTTTAAACAATTACAATTCTCCTATTGTACCTTTAATTAATTCTAATGAATATGAAATTAATTTTAGACTAATTCTGATTATTAATTAATTAATTTAGACTATCTATAATTAATTCATAATTAATTATTAGCTATCTCTAATTAATTTATTAATCACATAATAAATTAATAAATCATTTTATCTATCTTCTAAAGTTATTTCAAGCTATTTCTAGCTTTTGAGGGCAACCTAAAAATAGCTTTACTTTTATTTCATAAAGTTATATCAATTTAGTCGTGACCTTGATCAATTTAGTTATGACATTGGACACTTATTATAACAATTTATACATGTCGTTACTCAGCCCAAATAATATAGTAAATATTATACCCCATCGTTACTCTGCTCAACCAATAATAAATAATTATTATACTAAGCCGTCACTCTGTTCAATTAATAATAGATAATTATTACACTATGTAGTTACTCTACTCAAATAATGATTATTACACCCTATCATTACTCTGCTTGTGTAATAAAAATAAATATTATACGGGTTGACACCCCCATCTATAGTTTCTAGATACAACCTTGACAGAAGAGTCACGCGACTATGAGAGTGATAACTATCTAATCATTACAACGTCCGACGAAGCGTTGTGAGGGACATTCCAGCACATCATTAGCTCAATTATGAGGAACCCATTGTAACCTTGATATTCAAGCCTGAAGAAAACACTTAAATAAGTTAAAAAAAACTTATACATAGTACTACTTTTGGAATAAAAGTACACAAATTATATAAGTCGAGATAATACGATAAAACCTTACTTTTGGACTAAGAATTTATCACTAATTATATAAGTTAAAACAATACTTATATCACTATCTTCAGATAAATAATATACAAGTAAGATACGTTAAAAACAATTATAAAACAAATACTTAATACTTTTGGTATAAAACATTAAAAACTATGAATTCATCAATATTATGTTGACATTTTCAAAACAATATGTATTCCTAGGTAACCAAAAGATGGAAGCTTACACTCCCCGAATCCAAGGCGTGAAGATTGCAATCACCTATAGATCAATGTTGTGTCATTATTAAGTAGTATAGTGTTTAAAACACCATATTATTGTAAATCTGAATATTTTTGTAATCTTATTTTTCTGTAATAATGTATTCACTTTTTATGTTATATTTTTGTATTGTTGAATGTATATTCAATAAATATGATCCATGAAGACGACGCACAACCTGGTGTTTCGGCTGCCGACCGGGGGTGTGACACTCTTTATCTTCACTTGTATATTCTACTTCCACATTAGGCTTGGTGTATGCGAATACTTCCAAAATGATTGGAAACAAAGCTTGAGTTTTGTACGCTTCACATCTTCTTGTGGCTTTGGCTTCTCTGAAGTTTGTAATTCCTCTTCCATCATTCTTTCTAATTCTTCAAGCTCATTAGAATCTTCATCTCCCTCTAGTGCTTGTGCCACTTCGAGATCTTCATGCATCTCCCCATCTACACCATTCATGAAGAATACATCATTACTTGCGCATGATTTTTTTGACTCTTGATCAACTCTAAATGTTATTTCTTCATTCCCACTTGTAGTGTAAGCTTAGAGTTGTGGATCTCTGCTAATCCATGAACGGTGTTTAGAAAGGTATCCTTAAGATTATAGGAACATCTTTGTCTTCTTTTATATATAAAACCACAAAATTAATTAGAAACACAAATTTCCCAATTTTCACCAGTAAATCTTCTATGATTCCACGATGGTAAGTGATAGATCTATTTTCCATATGGATGGCCATTCTAGTGGTCTTCAACTCCGATAAATTAAGCTTTTGGTAGAAAAAATATGGCATTAAATTTATGCTAGCTCCCGAATCGGCTAGTGAATTCATTTTAGTAGAATTGCCAAATTCATAAGAAATTTTCAAACTTCCTGGATCCCTCATTTTAGTTGGGATGTCTTGCATGATCGTTGTTGAACATTGCTCATTAAGAATTATCTTAGAAGCCTTCTCCAATTCTCTTCGATTACTTATTAAATATTTGATGAATTTCATGTATCTCGACATTTGGGCTATAGATTCAATGAAAAGCATGTTGACGGAAAAATATTTTATTTTCTTTATAAATTTCTTATGCTTCTGCTCTAATTGGTCCATATTTAATCAGCTTGGGTATGGAAGAGGTGGTTGATTTGGCTTGACAGGAGGATCTATTGAAAATTTCTCTAGTGGCCATGATGTGGCATCATGCCCACCACGTCGTGGTTGCTAGGTAGTTTCACATTTTTCTTTCTTTTCTTTTGTTTCATCAGGCTGTCGATCTTGATGCTTCTTGTTGGATTCTAATAGTACTAAAGGTTCAAAATGCTTTACTACTTTAGTAGATATAGCCAAAACATGAGCTCTTGGGTTTGTTCAGGTATTTCTTGGAAGTGTTCCCGATAATCTCTTATCTAGAAGCTTCAAGAGTTTCCGGACTCACTTATCTATGTTAAGAATTGAAGCTTGCTGATTTCTGAGCATGGCTTGTTGTTCTCTAATGGCAACCTCTATGTCATTATTTTGTTTCTCTGAAGCCTTAGCAAAATGAAATAACATCGACTCAAAATCCGGTTTCTTTCTGTAAGTAGATTTCTCTTTTTGATAGAACCCATGCCCTTGTTGTCCATACTTTTATTCATTTTCTCCTTTTTACACTTCATAGGGCTTCCACTATTTCTTCGGCTTCCTCAAATCTTCATCAAACCGATCACCACTCGAGTAAGATACTTGCACTTTTTGTTCCCATTCTCATCCAAGTCACAATCTTTAGTCAAAAGTGGTATGCTACAATTATTGCAACCAACTTGAATTGCATCTATTGATTGACCCGTCTTAGTAATTTTTCGATCCATGGTGTATAGTTTTATGATTATAGAAGCCACATTATCATTAACTCCTTCTCCACTTGATTTTCCTCTTGTGACATTGTCTTTCATATTATGATACTCTCACGAGTGCTTAGCAAAGTCCTCAATCAACTCCTTGTTTGTGGCAAAATTCTTCTTTGTTAGAGGTCCATGCGAATCTAGAAGTTTCCTCGTGCACACATTAATTCCATTGTAAAATGTTAAAATCTCTTGTTTCACATTTAAATCGTGTTGAGGGAAATTTCGTAGCATCCCTTTATAGCACTCCCATGCTTCGTATAATGACTCTCCATTTTGTTTTTGAAAGTTTAGGATATTCCTTTTCATCATGGAAATCTTCGAGGGTGGGCTAAATTGTCAAATAACTGCTCTCTAAGATTGGCCCATGTCATGATCGTTCTCGGTGAAAACGATTTCAACCAATATATCACCGCTCCTTTGAGTGTAACTAGGAGGATTCGTAACATCACCGCATCTCGTGTGACATTAGGGAAGTTGAAGTAGTCGACAATCTATAGCACTTCATCAATATGCTTGTAAGCATGCTCGTGGTCCTTCTCGGAAAATGGTATATCCTTAAGCATGTTGAGGATGTGTCCTTTAAGCTCGAATTTTTTTGTAGCCATAATTTTGGGTCGCACAAGACCATGTACGTTATCTTCTCACATCCTTCGATTGTACTCCTCCATGGTCATGGTCATAATGTATTCCATGTTGTCTTTTGGTTTGTTTTCCTCTCTTGGTTTGGTTTATCTTTTGGTTTTGGGATCACAACTAATTTCTTTCTTATCCAATTTCTTGAAAGGTGATATAACGTCGGAAGAAAAGCCTTTGTTGATCTTTGGTTTGCTTGCTTCTCCTTTGGTATCAATTTTGTCTAAATCGAAACTTTTCTGGCTTCTTGTCCTTCTTTTGTTTGTGAAACTTGGATTCTGGATCGTTATAACTAGCAACTATCTTCGAGGATGATCCCCTGATCATGAACTACTAAAACAAAACAAGAAAACAGGCGTAAAATGAACAAAAATGAAATAAAAAACTGAACTTCAGTTCCCACGTCGTGTCACAGCCCCGAACCAGACGGCGGAAACGTCCGGGGGCTTGTGCGTGACTTCATCTTGAAATATCATTACAGTGAATATAATTACAACATAACATCATCATCATCATCATCATCACACATGTAATATAACAACATTCATTGTTTACATCGAGTATTGTGTTTGAATATTACATGCCAAAATAGTAAGAGTATGATGAAACAAAATATCACACAATATCCATTAGTCTGTTTTGTTCATCCTGCTTCAACGGTTTCCTGAGAATACAAGTTATTTTGAAAATGCTTAACATAAAAATGTTGGAGAGTTCATAAGCATGTTTGTGAAAATGATTTGTATAACTTTGAAAAACCACCAGAAAATCCGATATTTTCTGAAAACTGTTTAGTGTGTTTGTGTTAGATCTTGTATTAATGCATGTATGTTATTGTTTATTTGACTAAAAAGGTAAAGAGAATATAGAGATAATGTAAGAGCATGTAAAGAGAATGTTCCCAGACAACCCAATGTTGCCTAAAAAAAAGGTCTTCCGTAAACTTCATAACGTTAATTCCTCTAAGTAAGCCGTCATAACCATACTAAATAATGACAATTTCACCGGTCTTGGCGTCGTTGGACGCCGATTTTGAGTTTGATTATAAGTTTTTTGTCACCCTAGACTGAGTTAGTCTAACTGTAGCGAACAGCTCAGGTGTGGGGTGTCATCCCCGTATAGATCTATACACAAATCCCTGTTCTCCCTCCAAGAGACTCTGGTTATAACTACAGGCTACGATCGTACACTTAATAGGTGCCAACCGACAAAACCCACTAGATCCTTAATCGAATTTACGCGAAGAAAAAGGTATAAACTCCTTCCAGGCCCAATGATCCATGTAAGTGAACCACTAAGGCATCGCTAAACATGTAAATCATTTCAGGACCCAATTGGAATGAGATTATATAACATGGGCCCGAAATATTTATAAAAGGACAACTAAGGCCCATTTCATATGTAAAGTATTTACAGGCCCAAATAGCACACAAATAGTATCCAAGGTTCGTCGCACATGTTAATGGGTCAATGATGCCCAATAAACATATACAGGACCTCTCACAAATAAAAATGGGCCACTAAGGCCCAATAACCTAGAAAATGATCAAATTAAATCCATTTGTTGGTTTATCATTGGTTTTAGCTCAAGTATTCACTAAAATAGCATAAAAAGAAGAACACATATAAAACCCATTCCCAGGCCCAATTAACATGTAAGTGGACCACTAAGGCCCACTATACGTGTTTATTATTTCCAAGCTCAAAAGGAATGTGAATGTCTATCCTAAGCCCAATATACATGTAAAAGGACATTAAGGCCCACTAAACATGTATATTATTTCCAGGCCCAATAAGGATATGAATATCTATCTCGAGCCCAATATACATGTAAAAGGACACTAAGGCCCACTAAACATGTATATTATTTCCAGGCCCAATAAGGATATGAATATCGTTTTTAACCCGTTTGTTATTGTTTTGTTTATTTTAGCTTGATTATTTACATAATTGATATCTAAAGCCCACTTTTTGTAAAAATGACATTCTTGGCCCAATAACCAAGTTTTCAATTAAGGCCCAATTATAGTAAAAAAAACACTTTAGCCTCCATGTTGTTCAAAACTTGTGTTGATGACTACTTTGTGGTAAAAATAACATTTTAAACCCATTTTTGTCAAAATATCATTTTTGGCTTGATTTTTGTGGAAATACACATTTTTCTGGTTTTGGGCTTTTCCGACCTAGTTTTTGGAAAATTTGTAGAAAAATCATCGTACGTCGAAATTCGGATCTGTAAATTCTGGAATTTTGTAAATTTTGTCTACTTTGTTCACAATTTTTCTGATAATATTTAATAGCATCTAACAAGTGTGAAATTGCCCACCTTCACAGGCAGGTCCGAAATTACTTCAAATTTGATAGGCAGTTTTGTAAAATTCGCCAAAAATTGTAGAAAACTCGTATGAAAACGTGAGAGTATTCATTTTAAAGGTATAAATCTGGAATTTATCCATGTAAAACAGTTTTGAAAAATACTTCCATTAAGAGGGTAAAAACAGTCAGAGATTGGACCAAAACGTTTCTGTCAAGGGCTGTTTTGTGAGTTTAGTTTATAGATCCTTGAACACAACACTTATTTTTGCTATATCAAGTATAAAAATCCCAGATCTACATGTTTACATGTAATACTTGTGATAAAACATACTTTTCTCAAGATCCATATGAAGATCCTAGTGATAAACTTCAAGTTTCTTAACATATTTTTATATTAGTGAAGTAATCAACACATAATCACCAAATGTTTCAAGAAAACACACATAATTATGCATATACACATAGATCTACACAATTCAACTTGTATTCTCCCCAAAAACAAGTAAAAAACCAAAAACAAGGGGGTATGAACTCACCTTGAGGTTTGGTTCGATTTTGATGAAGAGATATGAGAAGATGATGTTGTTTTTGGCCTAGCTTACTTCCTTGAAAAGATCTTGAAGATGTGGATGGTTCTAAGAACATAATCCACAAATATATGGATGTAAGAGGAGATCAAGAAGTTATATCATAGATCTAAGTGGGAACTTACCAAAGATGATGACTCTTGAATAAGAATTTCTTGAAGTATCCTCTAATTCTCGAAAATTTACAGGAGAGTGTAGGAGTGTTCTTGTGAGCTTTGATTAAGAGATTTGTAAGTAAAATAAGTGTGTGGTGGTGATTTTTGGCTCTATGGCCGAATTTAAGAAGAATAGGAGGGGAAGAGATGAAGCTTGCCTAGATACATGGGAAAAATTACATTGTTGTATGGTGGTTATGGTGCATGGGTGACCACCATGTAACATTGAGGTGGCACTTGCAAAATAAACCACCTTTTCTCCCTTTTTTTTGTATGCATAATGTGGGTTGGGCCGAGATTTGGGCTAGTAAGAAAGAAATTGAGGAGATTTGAGCCTTTACTTGAATTATTCGAATTCATGAAGCCCAAAAATAAATTTTCGGCCCATTGGGGCAAATGAAATCCTTTATGGCCCAACAAGGCTCATTAGAGATAAGATGGATTATTTTAGGCCCACATGGCCCAAAATGCTAAAGTTTTATGAATGTGGTCTATTTGGAGCCCAATTAGGGTTTCTAGGCCCAAGATATTCAAGTTGAAGGTTTATTGGTCCATTAGGCCCAATAAGATAATTCTAGTTCATATTAAACTTGAATCGGAATTTTTTTAGAGTTTCAAACTCTTTGTTGAATATGAGAGATGTATTTGAATGAGCATAGAGTATGATATTTGCTTAAAGTACCAGATACTATACCGGTTGAATGATTATACGGGAGTAGAATTTCCTAGCAAAATGCTAGTTGTGACACGTCGTGGCAAGGAGAGCGCCAAGTCGTGGTTCCTGTAAACACAAGAAAAAAAATAATGTTTTGCAGATTTAATCCCACAAGAAGGATCTTTTAGCTAATATCGATTAATTTTTTGTAAAATTAAGTCGTTCCCCGGCAATGACACCAAAAATTTGATGTGTTTTTGTATGTGCACTAGTTTTAATATTTATAAATTCTAACTAATTTAACCAGCTAAAACACAAATAGGCAGTGTACATAGTTGCATAATAGTATAGTAAACGTAAGTAAGGTGTCGAACTCAGGGAATAAAAATTTCAACAAGGAAATAACTGCTACTAATTAAACTAAAGAAATAATTATGAATTGGGGGGGGGGGGGGGGGGTGTATCTGATTTTTCAAGTTTAGAAAAACTTAGTTGCATAATAGTATAGTAAAAGTAAGTAAGGTGTCGAACTCAGGGAATGAAAATTTCAACAAGGAAATAACTGCTACTAATTAAACTAAAGAAATAATTATGAATTGGGGGGGGGGGGTATCTGATTTTGCAAGTTCATAAAAACTTAAATATCAACTAACTTTTAAGTAAAATTACTTAAACTAAACCTGAATGAATTATTCTGTTCTTCGTGTAGATCTCTTCGAATCCTTTATCTTCAATCAAATTTTGGCCTTCTTAGGATTTCTAGGAAGGTTTTGGTTGCTCTTAGTCGCAGGTAACAATAGCTCTCTCTCAAAATTTGTCCTAATATCTGTATTTATAAGTTGCTAAAATTACATCCCCATGACGTGGCGGATGACTTGCCATGACGTGGGAGCCACTTTTTCTATGTAAGCTCCAACTCTTCCATGTTAATCAACAGAGAATCTTCTAGGCTAGACATGTCACCCTGTTGTAGCATGTATGTGACTACCATGTGGCAACCATTTTATGCCTGATTTTTCTTCTCTTGATGAATGCTTCCAAAATCCAAGTCTCCAGCTTATCCAAATTGCTTCCTTTCCTTTGAAATGTATTTTTTTGGCTACAAAATAGATTTTACATGTAATAAGTACCAAATATCTTAATTAATAACCAAAATGTAGCTAAATATACTTAAATATTTCTTAGAATATATGATTAATTTTAGCAATATCAATATTCATTTGTTTTGATATCTATGGAGTTCTAGTTCATAGATTAAACATAACATGCTCATCATATAGTTGTAACACCCAAAATTTTCAAATAATTTTTCACAATTTAAAAACACACTTTCATTCATAATTGTTATAAAAATATCATTGTATCACAACAATCTATAACATCACATCCCAAGATCATAGTATGTAAAAACTCCTCGTGTGTGTACTGATCAAGCCGACGCCTTCCCGCGATCCTCACTGGTACCTGAAACACATAACACAATATTGTAAGCATAAATGCTTAGTGAGTTCCCCAAAATACCACACACAACACATATTAGCCACTCGAGGATATAACTCTGTTTGACCCTCTGGTCAATGTGTCTTAGTGGGACCTTCCAGTCCCATAACTCTGTGGGCCCTCTGGCCCTAACTCAGTGGACCTTCCGGTCCTAACTTTGTAAACTCTGTAACATACATAGCATAAATCACATAGAAATCACATCATGCAAAAGCATACAAAATACCCTGTCACATAACTCTAATTACCACTCTAGGTAAAGTATAGTGAGAAGACTCACCTCGGGTAACTCGGTAATCTCGAACTCTATAAAACCTGGCCTAGCCTTCGCCTAATCATATGAAATAAATACTCTTAATCAATACATCTCTCAAGGCTAGACTTTTCCCTCTATTGGTACTCTCAGAAGGGTAAAAGACCATTTTACCCCTCTCATGGCTCAAAGACCCTAAAGTTGACTAAACCCTAAAAGTCAGCAAAAGTCAACTCTCCAGGTTACGTTGCGCGTACCAAACATGTACGTTGGGCGTACCCAGCGTCCTCACAGAAATGGGGTGTGCGACCCCTTATGTCGCGCGTACTGGGATTACGCCACGCGTAACTCCCAGTTTCAGACTCTAAGCTCTTGAGGTCTTAAACAGTTAAGACCCACGTCCAACGTCTAGATCTGACCATTTCTAAGCCTCTTAATCCATAAAGTTGGTGACTTTAAGCCTTTGAATGGCTGGACAAGTCACTAACACCCATAACATTCCATTTCCCAACTCTAGAACAATGTTTTAAAAACCGGTTTGAACTGGCCGGTCGAACCGGTTGGACCGGGAGAGGGAGCGGTTCAACTATCACCGGTTTTACATTGATTTTTGAACCGGATTGAACTGGCCGGTTTTTAGAAAAACCCGGTTGAACCGGTTAAACCTAATAAAAACACATGAAAAATAACCATTTACATAACAAACTTTGGTGATTTTTTTCAAATCTATTAAGTTTTCTTTAACTAAAAATATATGGTAAATTTTATAAATTTTTTTTGATGTGTTTGTATTCATATAAAACTATATGTTGTTTCGGTATTATACTTTATTTTCTTTTTGATGTATATGTATTGATGTAAAACACTAAAACTTATGATTATGTGTTATTTTAATGTATTTGAATTTATCTACAACTTATTTTTATATCTATTTTTAATGTTTGAACTTGTAAAATCAAATTCACAATTTATATATGTATGTATGTGTAGGAAAATAGAAAAAAACATGAAAAATATAAAAACCGGTTCACCCGGCGGTCGAACCGGTTAAACCGGTTGAACCGGGAACAGGTCACCATACCGGTTCAACAAAAAAACCGGTTTTTAAAACATTGCTCTAGAAACCTCATAACTTAAGCATGACCTCATAACAACGACCAAGATGGAATTTTTATGGATCTACAACAGAAATATCACTGAAATGGGACAGATCTAGGTCCATGGAGTACATTACACTCATAAAGTCTCCACCTTTGGGACTTTTAACCCTAGAAATGGTCCATGCAACATCAAACCAAATAAAGAGGAAAGTTTTGAACTTTATACCTCTAGATGAAGCTCCTTTCACTGAAGATCTCAGATCCAAACTTGCACTTCAAGCCCTAGCCTCCACAAGCTCCTCTCCTTCTTCTTCACTAACACACCAAGACACTTTTAGCTCCAAAACACACACACTCAAGCTAAGGACGATGGAAGGCTCTCTTAGGGTTTCACTCTCTGATATGGAGGCTGAGACATGAGCCTTAGCATCCTTTAAATAGTGCACAAGCCAAAATTTAGGGTTTGCATCTGGACCCGTTACGTCCAGCGTACCTAGGCGAGTCCGCCTCCAAATTAAGCGCATGAGTATGCACAACGTACTCCCCAGTACGCCCAACATACTCATTTGCTACAAGAACTCTCTCAAGGGACCAATCTTGACAACTTGACAAAATGGAAGGGTTAAATAGCTTTACCTGAATTTCGGGATGTTACAATAGTTATCTTGACCTATAAGTGAATGAATTCAATCATATTCATTTGGGTGTGGCTATATGTTTCGAATCATTCACTCATTAAGCGTTGTTATTGATACCAAACTATAAATAATTGAAGTAATGAGTCCCATATTGACATATTTGTGTTACATGTCATATCTAAAAATAACATTTATGCTATCATGTTTCATATCATCGTTTGATATATCTCAAGTTATGACATTATGTTCATTAAGAAACCAATAAATATTTTTAGGTTAGAGGAAATAAATCATTGGAATAATCTATACAGGGTCGTCCTTACATTATTTATAACTAAGCTAGGGCTTAGGACCCCCAATTCTAAAGCCCCCTAACCCAAGATATTTCAGCAAATCTAGATTCTTCCTTCTCCTTTCGTAGTTACGCATGCCACAAGAATCATAAGCCAAAATTGAAAGACTCGATTCTTACAAGTAAGTGACTATTCTTCTTCCTTCTCATTCGTTGATTCTCGATTCTTGAAAATCAAGTATGAAAAATACCTTATGTTCTTCATTCTTCTTCTTCTTCTCCATTCTCTGATTGATTGTGTTTTCTCTGAAAAATACCTTCGGCTTCTTAGTCTGATTCTTTCTCAGTCCTCTATTTCTCCATTGTTGATTGTTCAAAAGACTCAAAACTTCAAGGTTGTCAAGAAGACAAGAACGGAAACGGTATGTGCATATGTTTCCACTTTCCAGTTTTGAGTAAATGAGTTTTCCATTATCTAATTATCTATTCAGGTTAATAGTCGATTTTAGATTTTTTTTTTTTTAAATATTATTCATCGTCCATTGATTATAGAATATAGAATCATGGTTGGAATGAATTTGAATTTTCCATTATCTTCTATTCTCAAGGATGTCAAGAACTCAGTGTGTCAACCAGATAAGGCAGGTACTTCTGGTTTACTGTTTGTTCATTTGTAGTTGTCTTGGTGGTTGTTATTATTAATCAAATAATCAATAATCATGTCTAAGAGAAAATACGAATCAAGGGCTTTAAAAAAGGAAAAAGCAAAAGTAACAAGAAGCTTTCATAGAATCATAGAAATGGTTGTTTTTAAAATTTTTAACTAAAAACAAAAATGTTGTTAATGAACAAGAACAAACTAATCTTGATAATAATAATCATGAACAAAATAATATTAAAATTGATAATGAACAAACTAATATTGCAAATGATAACGAACAAACTGATAATTAAAAATGATAACGAACAAATTAATATTGAAAATGATAACGAACAAAGTAATATTAAAAATGATAACGAGCCTTTAAACATATATGATACAGGTAGATAGAATAATATTAATACTAATTTAAGAGATTTAATCGTAGAAAAATGTTCTAAAATTAATAATATTAACACCACAATTTATAATCTTTTTAGTTTATCACTGGCGGTCCCAAGTCCGGATAAAGGAGGAAGGTTTATAACATTAAGTATAGTAAATGTCAAACAGTTGCAAATTTTTGATTCGCTTAGGTTGTGTTTGGCGCGCTATAACTAGCTGATAAACTAGCTTATTTTTCGAGTTTTTTTAAGTTGTCATGTTTGGCAAACCAAAAAGTAGTTTATAAGCTAGCTATTTAAAAAACTATTTAGGCTATATTTGGCATGCCACAACTAGCTGATAAGTTAACTGATTTTTCGAGCTTTTTTATGTTGTCATGTTTGGTAAACCAAAAAGTAGCTTATAAGTAGCTAGTTTTTTAGAAGTTTTTTAAAATTTTCCAAATTTACCCCTTAATTAATTATAGAAACAAATGCATTTAAAATGCCCTTTTATGTTATTTTTATATATTTCAGCCAGCTTTATCAAACATTATTTTTTGTCAGCTAACTTTTCAACTATCAGCTAACGTTTTATTTAACAGGTAGCTTTTCAGCTTGTACGTCAAACATAACCTTAGTGTAGCTTTTTAGGAGGGTTTTTTTTTTTTTTTTTTTTTTTAAATTTCTAAATATACCCCTTAATTGATTATAGATACACATAGAATAAATTACACGAATGGTCCCTATGGTTTAGTGTAATTTGCACGTTTGGTCCCTAACTTATTTTTTAAACTATGAAGGTCCCCACTATTTGTTTTGTTACGCGCTTGATCTCTGTCTTACCTAAAAAGACTATTTTGTCGTTGATATTTTTAATTTATTTAAATAAACACACCCCAACCCTATTCCATAATCTTAGCTTATCTACTCCACCATTTTTTCCTATTTAAGTAATAGTCTTTTTGGGTAAGATAGAGACCAAACGCGTAACAAAAACAAACAGTGGGGACCAAATGCGTAACAAAAAGAAATAGCAAGGACCTTCCGAGTTAAAAATAAGTTATGGACCAAACGCGCAAATTACCCAAAACCATAGAGACCATTCGTGTAATTTACTATTCTTTTAAATGCCTTTTATGACATTTTATATATTTCAACTAGCTTTTCAGTTTATCAAACGTTATTTTTTATCAGTTAGTTTTTATTTAACAATTAGATTTTCAGCTATTAGCTAGTTTTTCAGCCAGTATGCCAAACATAACTTTAGAACCACCAAATTAATGTAAAAAAAAAACACATTAGTTTTACTTCATGAAGGTGTAGATGGCCATGACAAACTATGGACATTGGAAAATGAATCATATCTTTTGCATGGAGAATGAAAACATTTTTTAGAAGTTTTTTTTAAGCATGCACTTAAATGTGAGCGACTTAATGCATTAAGCACTTTTTTTGAAAAAAAAACACCGAACAAATTAAAAAATTGAATAACACTTTGGGTTCACAAATGGTCCTATCTCTCTCTCTCTCTCTCTCTCTCTATATATATATATATATATATATATATATATATATATATATAGAGAGAGAGAGAGAGAGAGAGAGAGATGTTCAAATGTTTTTGACAATTATTGTGTGCTTGTGTGCACCAATGAGAATTCAGAAAATAATAAATCATTTGAGGGTATTATAGTAATCTTGACATATTTAAATATGGTAGATAATTAATATATTTATCATCCCTTCAAATATGGGATATCAAAGTCAAATTCAAAAAACCCTACGCTTGAAAATTACAATTGTCGTTAATCCCTTCACCCATTTTCCATTCTTTTCGGCTTTCACCCAACACCGATCGACTCCTCCACCACCGTCGAACGCTGCCACCGATCAAGAATATAGGCATGCTTTCTTTCTTTACAGTTCATAGCACATGGAATTTGACTCTGGTTTTTCTATCTTCCAGTTATTTCTGTTGATTGTGATGATATAGCGATGAATCAATTTCATGTCGTGTGGATGAATCTGACCCCTTTTTTGAACGATTGAATGAGTTTGAATTTGACAAGTGATTTCAATTATATTTATTTAAAACTACAGTTGGGAATGCGACTGTACGAAGGAGAAGACAACATGTTCCAGTGGCGAAAGAAAGAAGAGAAGCAATGTTCAGAACCAAGCGATAATGTACGGAAGGAGTTATCAAACTCCATGGATGTTTCCATCAATGGCGACCTGATGATTGCTAAGACTCTCACTAATTTTTTTCGAAGAAACTGAAGAAGCACACCACGTGTTCGATAAAATGCATAGTTGAAATCTAGGTATTTGTAACTAGAAAACAAAAGATTGTTTGTGTGATATAGTAACTTGTGCTTAACCGTAGAAATTATTTACCTCAATCCTGAAAATAGATTTTACATCCAATTGCTTTTTGGTTTTGATTTTGGAACACAATCATCAGTTTTTTTAACCAACATATAAGTATATATATGTTTATGCATTCTATGTATTCTGCCAGAATGTATTCTATGTATTCTATCATATTCTGTATATTTTGTCAGAATATATAAAGTCATAGAAATTGCAAGTAACATGAAAGGATAAAAACCATGGTTAGATATCTGTTATTCATTTGATTGTTAATGAATTGAGAGGATAAAAATCTGTTATTTTTTTTATTCATGTCTTTCGATTATGATTTTGGTTAATTATTTAAATGTTGATAATAAATTCTGCTAGAATTTTACTGTTTTATTTTGATAAAATTTTAATATTTATATGTTTATAATGTATTCTAACAAAATTTGTGATTGAAATGGCTTTGAAGAATGGATTGAAGAACTGATGGGAAAGGTTTGAAGAATGAATTAAAGAATGATCACACTCAATGTTTAAGAATGTTGTTATTTTTATAAGAATTACACTTGTTATTCTTTCAGAATGTTGTTATTATTCAAAGATTCATAATTAATTATTTGGTATATTATTAGTTCAAGAATCTATTTTGTGTATTCTTTTCAAAATGTATTTAGTAGTTTATAATTGACATTATGTTATTCTGACAGAATATGTTAGAATTTAGTTATTTTTCAAACTCGGATTCCAGAACTTTGTTATTATTCAATAATATTCTAATAGAATAAAATTCTGAAAGAGCATCATTCTAACTAAAAAAATATTCTGACAGAATAAATCGGTTATGTTTACAAATTATGTTAGAATTGAAATTGAATTAATTAAAAAAATCATATTTTTAAAATTAGGAGAATTAATTACCCATAAATATCCAAAAATTTCCTTTTATAATTGTAGTTAATTTTCCAAAATACCCTTTTGCTAAAATTTGTGTGATTATATGGTACATGCTATTTTATTGTGATATCATACACTCTCAAATTATGTCCATTGATGAATTCCATCCGTTGGTCCAAATTTGTGCATTCTGGCACACAATAGTTAGTAAAAACAAAATAAACTAAGCCTATATATATATATATATATATATATATATATATATATATATATATATATATATATATATATATATATATATATATATATATCCTACCTAATAAATAAAGAACTTTTTGCCACATGTCATCTTCTCCTTCATTTGGACACATGTCATGTTCAATAATTTTTAAATTTTTTATTTTTCACTTGTCATTTTATTGTATTTTTTATTTTATATAATTAAAATTCCACATTTAATATGTAAGGTATTTATTAGAAATTTTTTATATATGTAATGTATTCAATACATTAAAGCCTCATTAATTTTAATAATTCAAAAAATTTCTTATTTTTCTTATAAATTCAAACTTTTCAAATTGTTAAAATTTTATATTTAATTATTTTTAAATAAACACATGTAATAAATGGGTCTCATACCTAATATATATATATATATATATATATATATATATATATATATATATATATATATATATATATATATGTTCAGGTTCATTTGAGACCATTCTAATTTTGTGAGACCGTGAGACCAAATCTAAAAATAATTTTAAAATGCAAAATAAATGGAAAAATCCAAAAATTCTTTTTTTAAATATTATTTTCGGAACTTGAATTAACTAAAAAAAATAAAATAAATAAAAAAAATACAAAAAATCCGTTTTTTTTTTTTTTTTGAAAAATATGTCAAATATTCTAATAGAATAATACACTGACATATTCTAAAAAATAATTTTAAAATGCAAAATAAATGGAAAAATCTAAAAATTCTTTTTTTTAAATATTATTTTCGGAACTTGAATTAACTAAAATAAATAAAAATAAATTCCATTTTTTTTGAAAAATACGTGAAATATTTTAATAGAATATTACACTGACATATTCTAAGAAATAATTTTAGAATGCAGAATAAATGGAAAAATCTAAAAATTCTTTTTTTAAATATTATTTTCGGAACTTGAATCAACTAAGAAAAAAATAAATAAATTCCATTTTTTTTTTTGAAAAATACGTGAAATATTCTAATAGAATATTACACTGTACATATTATAAAAAATAATTTTAAACTGCAAAATAAATGGAAAAATCCAAAAATTCTTTTTTTAAATATTATTTTCGGAACTTGAATTAAATAAAAAAAATATAAAATAAATAAATAAAATAAAAAAATGCGTCTCACGGTCTCACAAAATATAGGTGGTCTCAAATGAACCTAACAAAATATATATATATATATATATATATATATATATATATATATATATATATATATATATATATATATTGCGGTGTTATTTTTTCAACTCCGTAATCTTATATTTTATCTTTTATCTTTTATATCATATCAGTAAATTTAATTTAGCCAAAGAACTTCAAAAGCATAACATGTGTCTATGTCATAGACCTAATTTCAGATGTGTAAGGAAAATTTATGAACTATAATGTATATTCATATATTTATATCACCATCCATGTGCATTTGATCATATGATGACAACTTGCGAATTTTTCGTGGATATATATATATATATATATATATATATATATATATATATATATATATATATATATATATATATATATATATATATATATATATAATAATGATACACTTTATAGTTGTCATTTTAAAACACATCTAACAAAGTTATGTAGTATTTAAAATATTTCATATAGGTAATATAATTATATTTTTTTTAAATGCCATCTAGTAAATTTTTGGAAGTATATATCAACAAATATACATAACATTACTTTATTTTTTGAGATATTAATATTATATAATATATTAAAACAAAAGTCATTTATGTTTTCATATTTTGGCCAAACATATTTCTTATTTCATACTTTACAAACAATATCTTTTTTTTTTTTTTTTAATATTTGGTGTAAACTATAGTTTTGTATCTTAATTGGTCACAAAACATTCTTAGTTAGACTTTGACTATAAAAGTTTCTTTTGTTGTTTATAGATTTGACCCTTATATTTTTGTATGTTGCCACTTTCCATTCGTACTTTGTAGAATGTCCCTTTCACTCTTTTACTTTGTAAAATATCACTTCTATCCTCTTGAATTTGAACATCAACATTTTTCATCCTTTGAACTTTCATATATTTTGGCATGTTTGCAGGTTTTGTCCCTAGACTTTTGTATGCTAGGAAGTTTGGCCCCCTCACAAATATATAAGCCATCATTTTATAAAAATTAATATAACCCCTCCTCCAACCTGTGCACCCAAAACAAAACCTAGTCTGCATCCCTCGCTCGTAATCGAAAGAAAGCTTGGGCCGAATGGAAGGGGCTTCCAACGATGGCAAGCTTACGGGATAAGGGCATACTCGTATGAAAAATATCCCAACTAAATGCTAAGCATTGAACCTTACTTCAAAGACTTTTATACGACCAACCGCCTACTTAATTACACTTCCGGCATGGCATTAAGCAAGTTCCTTCTTCTGCGAATATGAGATAGACCGACGGGACTGTGGGAATAGCGAAAGCCCTGATTCAAAGATATTGGCCAGTCAAAAGGAAGAAGGTGAAAGACCACAAAAGTATTCCCCCTAAAGCTCTGCAAAGGCCTTTCGGAGATTGATCGTTTTTTCGAATTCGTATCCGTTGGCTAAGTACTTAGAAGCTTGGCCACCAGTAGCCTCGCGGTGAGTGGACAATATCTAGTTTAATAATAAATACAACCAACCAATTTATAGTATCACACAATATTATGTATCATACATCAGTACAATCAACATAGACAATTAGTTCATACTCCTACTTGCAAGCTATCCTTCACTTTGATGTCATCATGTTTTAGTTTTCTATATACATCCCATTTACCAATAATTAATGCTAGCAATCGATCGGTGCTATGATAGACAAAGATCTCAAATTCAACTGTTATCGACGATCTAAAATAATATATACTATTTCGTGTGAAAAAACCCCAAAAACTTTGTTTCCATAGTAAAAAAAATTAAGGAGGCCTCTTCACGCCACACGTAAAAGTTAGCCGCATCAACACAACACAACACCCCTCCACCACCACCACTTCATTATTATGGGGGTAGGCTTCACACACACACACACATATATATATAAATATATAAATATATATATATATATATATATATATATATATATATATATATATATAGAGAGAGAGAGAGAGAGAGAGAGAGAGAGAGAGTCTTCCTCTCTCTCCCTTGTAACCTTTTTCAATGCTACTCACTAACCTCCATCACCACTATGTCCTCACTCATGTTTGGAGTGATGTTCACCGTGAGGTAGGGGTGGCAATCGTGTCGTGTCGGGTCGGGTTCGTGTGGTGTCGTGTCGAAACACTAAACGGGTTGAAAGTGCTTGACCCTAACCCGACCCATTTAATTAACGTGTCTTGTCGTGTCATCCCGTTTATTTTCGTGTCGGGTTTCGGGTTAGGGCTATACCTTGAAATGTATCGTGTCATGTGAGGTTAAAAGATTGAGCATGTTAAAAGAGTTGGAGTTGGGTAGGCGGAGAGGAAAAACTAATAGTTTGGAGGCAGAATAGATGAAGTCATAGCAAGTTCAGATGACAAAATTAAAAGAGTGAGAGTTGGGGAGGCGGATGAAAAGGTCGCGAGGATGTGAGAGTGGTGAAAGAGACTGGGTAGTTTGTGAGAGAATGGAAAAACTGAAATTAAGTATTGATCTAGACGACTAAGTCATTTCAACATTACAAAACGACTCAATTCAAATGTTTTCTTTTACTTATGGTTTTGGTTTTGTATCTTTCTAGTTTATTTAAATAATTCAAAAAAATTGCATATAAATAAATGGGTCATTTTCGAGTCATATTCGAGTTGAAATTCTCAACCCTAACCTTACCTGTTTAATTTCCGTGTCGTGTCGTGTCAACCCGTTTATTTAAACGGGTTGAAATATCTTACACAAACTCGTTTATTTCGTGTCGGGTTTCGTGTCGTGTCAATTTTTGCCACCTCTACCGTGAGGTGACAATGTCACTTCAGTCTTACGCCATTTGTTACACTACAATACCGACCGGCCTAATCACCAGGGGTATATAATGAAAAATTAAATTAATTAGTGGAGGTGGCTAAACATTAACACCATCATTAAATATGTTGCTTGGTGCAGCACACAAGGTACAAATCATTACTTTATGTGTTGACGAGTTTAAGATTCACAAATAAATTTTGTATTAGACTATTTAAAAATATCTACAAATCCTAATCATTTAGAGTGTGAATATTTCAAGCTACCTTGATTGGTTAAATCATCAATGTACAATAGCTAGGAAACATAGACACAACACTCCAACATAATGAAACCTTCAATAACAAGCTTCCAAACATATTTGGCCCTAAGCAGTAATGACATGTTGTTTGGAAAAGAAGTTCGTCATATACATGAAAACGAACACGTTTTATTTTAAACAACCGAGTTTTCTAGGAACTATTTTTTCGTACTAAAATTATGTTTAAAAATAATAATGTTTAAGCATGTCACATGATAGAGTGTAATGTGTAAAGAAGATAATACAGATGTTCGTATGTTAAAATTGATTATTTTTTCATACAACCAACCATATTATATATATATATATATATATATATATATATATATATATATATATATATATATATATATATATATATATATATATATATATATATATATATATATATATAGGTCTCGTTGAGATTAAAAATAAACGAAAGGTCGTGAGATTTAACCTCAGCCACATATTTCACATTTGTCACTCTAACCCTCCGACATACCGACACGACATACTTGTTATAATCATAGATGATTATATAGCACCGCCCATTCGTTTCTCCTCTGCCACCATCCCCACCACCACAACCGTGACCGCGACCATCACTACTACCACCTCTGACCACACCACTGTCACCTCCGTCACTTATATCATCACTATCTCTGTCACCACCACCTCTTCTGCCACCAACTGTCATAATTATATATGATTACTCAATCTGTGAACATATATATATATATATATATATATATATATATATATATATATATATATATGATTATATCTCTCTGTCACATAATTATTTATGATTAGGTATACTCCGCTGCTGCCGGTACACTGGAACGTTAGAGCGGCAAATAAAAAATATGTGACTGAGGTTGAATTTTGAAATCTCTACTTTTTTTTAATCTCAAGTGAACCATCCCATATATATATGTATATATATATATATATGTATATATATATATATATATATATATATATATATATATATATATGGTTTGGTTCATGTGAGACAAATGGATTTTGTGAGACAAAGGGACCAAAACTTGACCACTCATCTCAAATAATTAATGTCTAGGAATAAAGCATAAAAACACTATAAAAAGGCTGATGTGGGCGGTGACAATTTTGAAAATATGTCAAAGTTTATGATTAACTATGGACCTGGAAGGATAGTCCTGTCATTTTGCACTTAAATCATGTGAGAGCTGATTCTTTTCTTCCTAGTCGTGATTTGCTTCTTCTTTCTCCCCTAAACTTTTCTTGATTTGGATTTTTCTCAAGCGTGATTCCATAGAATATGAAATCGATCCAAATCTTCTCAATCTTCTTCCATAAAACCCTAGAAATCTGCCCTATCAACGAGAACTCGCAACAAAAAACCCAAGTTTTGGTTTTGTATCAATTCAACGAAAGTCCATAGTCGCATCCTTAATTAACTAGATTTATTTCTTCAATACATCGATTTATTCAGATCAAACATCGATTGTGGTTGTTTCAAACACAAAAACCTCTCAAAACGGGAAAATTACCTCTATTACAGGTATTCTGATTTTAGATTTTGATAAATTAGATTTTATCTTTTCTGAATATCTTAATAGTTTATATGAAATGACTCTTCGATTAATAGTTTGTTTAACTTGTTATGTTATTTTGTTGATTAACCACATAATCTAACACTACATTAGCAAACTAGGGTTTAACAGATTAATATTATGTTTTGATGAAATTATGGTTTTTAGTTTAAGATGCTCTGTAATGGAATCTATTAGTTTTATGCTTGTGACTATAATACTTTTTGAGAATCTAAAGATTTGTTATTCTATTTTGACATAATCGAATTCATCTCTCTGTATTTCTAGTGTGACAATATCAAATTTAGATTCATATTCTAGATAATATAGATTCTAAATTGTCTTTTGTAATAGGCTTCAAGAAGTTGCTATTATGTTTATTCTAAATTGTGAATTAATTTTCTGAAAATGTTTATTGTAGCTATGGTTTGTATTTGTTCTAGGTTCACTATAGCTTAAGTTAGGAATAAACTTGTTTATTGTAGTTTCAGTTAATGTTTTTTTGAAATTGTTTACTATAGCAATGATTAGTGTTTAATACACATTTAAAGCTAGTGAAATTGTTTGTTTAGGTTGGTAGCGGTTGTTAACCTAAGGTCTAAATAGGTCTATTCTTTTGTATTTTATGTAATATTAAATATTTTGTCTGAATTATACTAGATATTACTAATCGAATTAAAGGAATATAAACTTTATTTGGAGTCAGTACCATGTGGAGAGTTATGTTTTTTTGTTATTTTATCTCATAGATTCTACTTTGTGTACTGTTAATAATGTCTTGATCATATTAGATTTGTGTAAAATTAAATGTGAAAATAAAATAAATTTCTCTAATTG
The DNA here is from genome assembly GCF_002870075.4 of Lactuca sativa. Lineage (NCBI taxonomy): Eukaryota > Viridiplantae > Streptophyta > Magnoliopsida > Asterales > Asteraceae > Lactuca > Lactuca sativa. The sequence goes on along the minus strand of NC_056627.2, from coordinate 201,301,471 downwards.
TAATTTATTTATTAAACAATTTTCATGTTGTTAATTATTATCAGAATGTTAGAATATTCTAGTATAATGAATTGTTTGTTTATATCCTAGTTTTATTGTTTTAATAAAAGTATGGTTTATGTTTTGATACAGTTGAAATGAAGAAACTACTAAATCAAGGGAAAAAAGAGTTTTTGATCCTAAAAGAAAAAAAGGGAGAATTCCGTATATGCCCTTATTAAACATATAAATATCATATATGCCCGACCTAAATTTCAAATTTTGTATTTGCCCTCCTTAATGTTTTGTAATATCATATATACCTAAATCTATTTTTTTGATAATTTTTATTAATTTATATTTCATTTTCATAATCTTAAAGCATCATAATTCAAAAAAACTTTGAATGGACAATATTGCCCTTGGTACTTGCTTCCTCAAATCACATTTCCCCCATCACAAAATCACGATCGAGCTGATCCCTTATACTTTTGATCGAAGCTTCTGATCGTTGTTTCCCTGGTGTCGCACACACTCATCACGCATCACAAGAATCTCTTTTAGCTGTTGTGATGATCGATTGACAGATAAGAAACTTAAATGGATTATCCCTTTCCTGTGGTTTCAACTAAGAGCCTACTCAAGACACATGATACCAACAAAAAACAACAGCAGAGCTTGGAGATCGAGTTTCATTCAGTTAAGTTTTCTCTTTGCATTCAATTTTTCATTTAATTTTCTTTCTTTAATACTCATTTTCAATTTTCAATCTTATTGCTCCATTCCTTGATAGAATAGAAAAACAGGGGTTTTTTGGAAGCAACAAATGAACCCACGACTAGCCTATTTCATCTACAAATACTGGAATTGCCCTCAGTTGTGGAATCAAAAAAAATCAACACAAACACGCGTTCGTTACCTGATACCATCATAATTGTAAGCACCCAAAATTTCGATACACAAATGATAATTTCAAGACAAACCACATACCAAAAAATCCTTACCATCGAGAAAGAATGAGTACAAGTATTTTACAGATATTTGAAGGAGAAGTAAGGAGTACAAGTATTTTACAGACATGTGAACACCCAATATTCTAAACATCTTCAGATAGTGAATCTTCTTCATTCATACCTTCATGCGCTGAAAATATTGCAGCTAGTGTGATCAACAGCAACGAAATCAACAATAACGAAATTGGAGAGATAGAAAATTGGAATATGGTTCAATCAATCACCTGATGCTAGCGTGATGCATATGTGTGCGACAACAGAGCTGAATATGGAGGCTATGATCAGAAGGAATGATCAACAAGTGCAAAAACGTGAGTAGGGAAGCAGTGATGGTAAATTTCCTGTGAACATGTGTTGTATTGGAAATTAGAAATGAGGGCATTATTGTCCATTTACAATGTTTTTTTAGTTATAATGATTAAAAATTATGAAACAAATATAAATCAATAAAAATTATCAAAAAAAATTAGATTTGGGTATATATGATATTAAAAAACATTAACAAGGGCAAATATGATAATTAGAGTTTAGGTCGGGTAAATATGATATTTAGATCTTTAGCAATGGCATATACAAAATTCTTCCTAAAAAAATGTTGAACAATTTCTATCATTAGGAATAGATAAAGGCAAAAAAGTCACACTTCATGATACCTCATCTGATAGCTCGTCATATGATCAACATGCATCAACAGAATATGAACAAGTACATATGACATTATAGTTGTAATTTTAGAATATATGATGTATAATGTCGATATCCAGTTATGTATTGACAAGAATAGTGCTTGTAATGTTTTAATTTTGTGTCATGTAATGTCAATAACATCTTTCTCATATTACATGAGTTTATATTTAAAGTTTATATGTATAACATTCTATTGAAATTAGATTTTTTTATACTCTTATATAAAAATGTTCAAGGATATTCTAAATTATATATAGAATATTATAAAAATGAGATGTATGTTATTCTAATAGAATAATGTTATATGTTATTTGTTATCATAAATTATAGGCTAACTGCAAACATGTATAAAATTATAATATGCTAAAAAAAAATATATGTTTTATTTACATATAGAATATTTTTACAAAATAATGTTATAATATGATCGATAACATGTATAGAATTATAATATTACAATTAGAATATTCTAATTTCTAGAAGTTGTTTTAAGTTGATTATTATGAATATTATGTTAGGGTAATATTATATGTTTTATGTTATAATACACATATATATAATATTCTAGTATTCTAATATTATATGTTGTTTGTTCTTATAAGTGTATAACTAGAATATTCTAATAGAATAATGTTATATGTTTTCAATTGAATAAATTGATATATTAAATGAAAATAATGTGTACATATAGAATATTCTAGTAGAATAATGTTATATGTTATCTGTTTTCAAAACTTATATTTAGAATATTCTAACAAAATAATGTTGTAGGATATTATAAGTTACATGTAGAGTATTCTGATAGAATAATACTTCATTAAATTTTAGGTTTTTTTAATACTCATTGATATGTTATTATTCTAATTATTCTAAATGTTCCGTATTTAATATTAGTTTGTTAAGATGTAATATTTCGAAATTGTGTGTAATATTCTAATATTAAAGTCTATTATTATAATATTTTGTAATGCGTAATATGAAATTATACTATGTAAGCATTCTAATATTATAAATTTCTACTTGATAACTTGATATTATACACATATGATTTGACGATTCAGTTGTTGCTTTTTTTTATAGTAGATGTTATTTTGTTAGAACCTACTTGCTTTAATCATTTCACTAAAGTAATGTGTAATATTATGATTGTATTTGACATACTGTAAGGTAATGTGAAATATTATGAAATTATGTGTCATATTATTATTTTAGTCATTCTGGTTTTATTGGAAACAACTTGCTTCTAACGTTTTTGTTACATAATATGTAATATATGATTTTAGATAGTCTGTTTTTTTTTTTTTTTTTTTTTTTTTTTTTTTTTTTTTTGCTGAAAACGACTTGGTTTGAATATCTTTTGTGAGGTATTGTGATAGTACTTGATTAACAATTAAGTAAAGTGAAATATTATGAAATTATTTTTCATATTCTTAAAGCATGTGTCATATTTTTAAAATATGTTCATATTTTGATTTTAGAATATGTAATATTCCAAAATTAAAATTTAATGTTACAAGATTATTGTTAGTTTAATGATTAATGTGTTGTTTATCAAGGTATAATTTTCATATTATAGTTGAATTCTAAATATCTTACATTAATTTTGTTTATTCAAATGAATCGAATAAAATAACAAGATCACAAGCCAACAAAGTGGATGAAACTAAAACAAAGAATCCCAATGATTAAAAAAACACCGATAATTTGAAAACCATAAAACTCGATCATTGGGTTGTCTTGTTAGATAAAAGGATGAATATGAATCTCCGAAGAGTCCTACAAAGTTATAGTCATATAACATTGGACCAAAAACCATAAAAAAATATATTACATGTCTGTGACATATAAAATCTATTACATATTCATTAATCTCGACACTTGTAGTTGAAAACTTATATCTTGAAATATTCAAGCTTCTTTCAAGTTGAGCTTCATCAGCTACAACTATCTGTAACCATAAATGAAATAATTGTTAGAATCGAGTATGGATACAATCAAAGATTTGAAAATGAAGTCTATAAGTGATCATACATCAAAATAATGTATTATGTAATGTAAGTGATCATACAAGACATAATGTAAACATTGACAAAAAAAAATACTCTGAATCTAATAATCTTTCTTGGTACATCCCTTTACTGCATATTAATAAGAATAATCGACATTCCTAATAAAGACATCACTATAATAATGATCACATTCTAAAAACATATCATGTATACCATACACCTGAATTTACATATGGTAAATTTAAGAGCATCTAGTCTTTTCTTTAGCACAATCATTTTCTACAACTTAACAAGAGCATATCAAACAAAACTATGCTAAAAAGACATCTCCAATATTTTTATTTTCGACAAAAAAAAAACATGTTTTTAACAAAACTATGGTAAATATAATAAGAGTAGTAGTTAACATTACATTGTTTTACATCAATTGTGACTCATATTTTAAGAAGTATACTCCTATTCTTAAAGAAGAATTTAGTTGTGGGAAAGAGGAATGATACATCAGACTCTTTGTTCATTCAGGATTTTCATCAAACACATAGAATGTATGCATAGTTTAAGAGAAATTGCTCGAGAACAGTAACTGCTGTGTATATACATTAGTAGTTTTACAGAAAAATCGCTAAATGATCTTAATTTATGATCGATTGTTGATGAAGTTTATGAAAAATATCATAGATTGTAACTGTTGAAATTGATGTCAAATGAGAAAAACATCAAACCTTGAAACTCTGTAGAAAACGATATCAAATTGTTGATGAATACAAGAATTTCTGAACATAAAGTGAAGTAATGATGAATTGTTTAAATCTTTGTCAAATCCATGTTGATTCGTGAAGCATAAAGTTGCAGAAGAAGATATGAAGTTATCATTGATTCTGAAATCTTCATCCACGATTGCTGAAATCTTCATGTAAAAGAACTGAATTTATGATCAATTTGCTAAAATCTTCATGTAAAAAAGTTGAATTATGATCGATTTGCTGAAATTTTCATCTTGATTGATTCCAAACTTATCATCAGATAAAATTGAGATTCTTTTACACCAGATTGTTACAAATTGATGATTGATTGTTAAAATCAATATCTATTTTATAATATGAAATGTGAATGGATCTAAATCTTGTTATGTGAAAGACGTAATTCTCAATCTAGGGTTTCTATGAAACGAACAAGAATCTTATACGCTATATATATTGTCAGCATAATAAAAAAAGTTGAACAGAGAATAAACAACCCCTGATACTCTAATTAAGCCTCTTAATCAAAACTAATTAACATTAATCACGTTTTATTGAGAACCATCAGATCAATTTTAATCAAGACCTGAAAATTGGTCCCATTGTCTCACAAAATAATCATGATATCAAATGAACATCTCTCTCTCTCTCCCTCTCTCTCTCTCTCTCTCTCTATATATATATATATAGGTTCAGGTTCATTTGAGACAATTCTAATTTTATGAGACCGTGAGACCAAATCTAAAAATAATTTTAAAATGCAAAATAAATAAAAAAAATCCAAAAATTCTTTTTTTAAATATTATTTTCGGAACTTGAATTAACTAAAACAATATATAAAAAAAATTAAAAAAATAAAAAAAGATCCCGTTTTTTTTTTTTTTTTTTTTTTTTTTTTTTTTTTTTTTTTTTTTTTTAAATACGTGAATATTCTAATAGAATATTACACTGTATATATTCTAAAAAATAATTTTAAAATGCAAAATAAATGGAAAAATCTAAAAATTCTTTTTTTAAATATTATTTTCGGAACTTGAATTAACTAAAAAAAATAAAAAAAATCCTTTTTTTTTTGAAAAATACGTGAAATATTCTAATAGAATATTACACTGTATATATTCTAAAAAATAATTTTAAAATGCAAAATAAATGGAAAAATCAAAAAATTCTTTTTTTAAATATTATTTTCGGAACTTGAATTAACTAAAAAAAATAAAAAAATCCTTTTTTTTTTAAAAATACGTGAAATATTCTAATAGAATATTAAACTGCACATATTCTAAAAAATATTTTTAAAATGCAAATTAAATAGAAAAATCCAAAAATTCTTTTTTTAAATATTATTTTCAGAACTTGAATTATCTAAAAAAAATAAAAAAATGCGTCTCACGGTCTCACAAAATATAGGTGGTCTCAAATGAACCTAACCTTATATATATATATATATATATATATATATATATATATATATATGTGTGTGTGTGTGTGTGTGTGTGTCTATATATATATATATATATATATATATATATATATATATATATATATATATATATATATATATATATATATATATAGGAAGTGGTTCAAATGAGAACTACAAAAGATTAAGAACCCTAAGAACCTCATTTAATAACTAAATATATATTGTGAATATTATCAAGTTTGTTAAAATCCTGATTTTGGGCTTTTTGGTAAGAAAATGGCAAAATCGTAATTCTTTTTAGTCTTATACTTCCGTGCATGCATTCATTTAAATTTTAACACAAAACTTTTATAAAATACAACTTTATACAGTCCATTTATAGTTTAATACATAAAATTCACAACTTAATAGAACTTATTTTACACTAATTCTCAAATTCATAGAAATCAAACCCAAACTTTACCACCACCAAATGCCGCCACCAACCACCTGTGCCAACATTGCAACAACTCTTTCTTCCAAATGAGATCTGCATATAAAGTCAGACAATGACATGTTAAATACTACATTCATAGTTTAATAAACTGGTTTATTCATCCATTTTGAATTTAATGCAAAATAATTATAAAAACTAAGGCATTCTTACATACTTATATAACATTAAAAATAAATATATTTACAAGAAATTAATACAATTTTTTTTTTACATAAATCATTCATATTTTATTACAAAAATTATTAAAAAAAATCACAGCAACATGTAGTCAATTCATCATTTAATATACTCAATTATCGTTTAATATATAAAATTTAAATATTAATATAAAAAATTAAAACTTTAAGACATAATAATATCATATTCTTAACTTAAAACATACATTTATACATTTAGATCTAATGGTTGGTGTTTTTCAAAATTTAATGTACATAATATTCACAATTTAAATTTTATATAATTTTGTTAAAATTAGAGAAAATCATATATATGTATAATGATTCTTTCTTCTCATATTTCAGAAGCAAATACAAAATTCATAAAAATTTCAAATCTTAATACAGTCAATTCACAGTTTAATACAATCATTTCACAGATTAGTACATAAAATTCACAGCTTAATACAATAATTCATAGTTTAATACACAAAAAATATATATATGCACGACTATATTTTTTTTAACTTAATACTAACAGTTATATGTTCATATCTAGAGGCATTTTTATCTATTAAATTGTGAATTTATTATACTAAGCTGTGAACAAATTTACAGCTTAACACAGCAAATTCACAGTTTAATACAATATATTCACAACTTATTTACAAGTATAATCTCATATTGCAATGTATGAAAAACTCATTTATATTTTAATACATACATAAGTTATCTCATACTTCATAAGCAAACATCAAAAGAAAAATATATACTTGAATCATAAAAAAGGATAACCTATCTGAAATCAACGAAGATGATGAGTGAGAAATATAAAATATCATTACTCTTCTACTATCGCCACCATTAACACTGCCAAGTACCAGTCTATCATACGTTGCCATCAACAATCGTCACCACAAAGCATCAATGTCAACACCAACAACATCATTCCCTAAAAAATCAGAAAAGGATTAAAAAACAAAATTCACAGTTTAATTCATTATTTCAGACACTAATTCACAACTTAATTTAATATTTCAGACACTAATTCAAAACTTAATTCAATATTTCAGACACTAATTCACAAGTTAGTGCATAAAAAAAACACATTCATAACTTAACTTACATATTCACAATTTAATGCATAAAAACACATATTTTATAGTTTATACACTATGTTCACAACTATTTTATAGGTATAAAATTCAAATCTTGATAAAAAAAATAGAATTCACAGTTTAATAAATCATTTCAGGACTCTTATTCATAATTTAATCAAATACCTTGTATGCTCTATAAAAAGATATTCAAATGATTGATTTAAAAAAAAAACTTAAAACTTATAAAAAATAATATATTCTCATATTAAAATTAATTAAAAAAAAGTCATGTATTCACAACATAAAACTTATACTTTTTTATTAATAATAGTTAAAACTAACATTAACATAACTAAATAATTTATGAAACCTTAAAACATCACAATTTAATCACAAGAACAATAATACAAAAAACAATCATACACAAATCATTCATATCTTAACTCAAAGTTAATTAAAAGTTCAAAATTTAATATAATTAATTCATAGTTTAAACGACAAAATCACAACTTAAGCTTAGTGCGGTTATTCATAATTCTAAACACACAAGTTACAATTTAATACTCAAAATCCATAGCTTAATAAAATCAATTCACAGTTTAAACAGAAATTATACAGCTTAATACAGTCAATTTACAGTTTAAAACCCAAATATCACAACTTAGTACACAAAATTTATAGCTTAATATAATAAATTCACAGTTTAATACACACATTATCCATTCACAACCATATTATCAACTTAAAACTCTTAGTACAATCAATTCACAGTTTAGTACACAAAATTCACGGTTTAATGTAACAAATTCATAGTTTAATACACATAATATATATTCATAGTCATATTCTCAAATTAAAACTTACATATACATAAAATTCACAACTTAATACAATAAAATCATAGTTTAATACACAAAAATATACATTCACAACCATATTATCAACTTATAACTCTTAATACAGTCAATTTACAGTTTAATACATAAAATTTACAGCTTAATACAATAAATTATAGTTTAATATAAAAAAATTCACAGCTTCATATAATCAATTTATTGTTTAAACAAGAAATTCACAACTTAATGCAGTCAATTCACAGTTTAAAACACAAAAATCATAGCTTAATAGATATCATCATATTTTAACAGAAAATCCATACAAGTTTCACAACTTAATTTAGTCGATTCACAACTTAATATTGTTTATGCACAACTTAATACTGTCCATTCAAAGTCTAATCACAAAATTCATTATAGTTGAAGTTTAAGATCCAACAGATATCCACATAAGAGATGTGAAAAAAATAATGTATTCACAACTTAAAACTTCAAGACCTCCACATTAAAACTTGACAAATTAGGAGTAAACTAACATATTTGATATAGATTTAAAGCACACCATGAAGATATGAAGCAAACCGACACATCAGAGAAAAACCGATGAAGAATTTACTCAAAATAACAACAAAAAACTTATTTTCACAAGCTATGGAAGAACAAAAATGAGTGAAAATACTAAAAATATGTGAACAAAAGTAATAAAATGAGTGTATATGTGATATCCTTCAGATCTGGAACAAAAAAACACATGAAGCTTGTCAATCTCGCAAGGAAACACCAATGACAGATAGAAACCACAAAACTAACACTTGAGAAAAGAGATTGTACTTGTTAAAACTCATATTCGATTAGATCTAACCAAATCTGAACAGATCTAGATTAGGAACACTATCAGAAACAAGAGAAAAGCATCAGACTCTCATATCTAACCAGATATGAGTAAAAAGCGCCAAGGAAAGTCAACAAATTCACGAATCTGTCAACATACCACCAAACACGAAAAACGGTGGTGGTTGTTTGCCGGAGATCGCATAGATCTAGATCTAAAGATGAAAATAACAAACAAATTTCGCAGATCTAAGACATGAAGAAGACAAACCAGATCTGAAGAAATCAGATCTAAAATCATGAGCACGATGCACAAAAAAAATGAACTGATATGAGATGTTCAGGTGGTGGTCTGACATCAGAGGTGCTAATGGTGGTTTAATGCCGACAATAGTTGTTGCTCTCCAGATCTGATACATTTTTTCCATTTAGAGAGAGAAGTGGAACCGAAGGAGGTCGGTGTTGTTGGTGGTTGTTTGGCTTCTTTAGCGGTAACAATTCATCGGAGTAGTGGTGGAGGAGAAGAAGTGACATTAGATCTAGATCTAAGCGTGATGGTTCCAGATCTGAAGTTCCGGCGCCATATGTAGGTGTTTTCGTAGGTAATCGAAGGCTGTGACAAATGAAGAGAAATAACGGCTGTGGAGTCGCCGTCGGCGATGGTGGCGGCAGTGGGGCCGCCTCCGGCGGTGGTGTTTTCGCGCGACAATGGTGGCGGTGGTGTTCTTCAGAGGTTATTGAAGAAGATGAGAGAATTACTTTTTCTCTTAAACAACTATAAAAGTAATTCATCAGATATGATTTTAAGAATAAGTTTTTTAAAAGACTATTATAACCTTGTTGTGTTTTGTTATTTATCAAACTTTAAAAAATAAACCAAATAGCTAAAAATAGGAGGTTCTTAGGTTCTTAACCTTTAGTGGTTCTCATTTAAACCTTTACATATATATATATATATATATATATATATATATATATATATATATATATATATATATATATATATATATAGTTAGGTTCAAATGTTTTCACTATCTATTGTGTGCATGTATGATTGATTCTGGACCAATCATTTTAGTTATTTTAAAAAAGTAATTAATGCATATTAAATGTTGAAGATGTAATTAATATCCATTATATTTTTAACATGTAATATGCATTAATTACTTTCTTAAAATAACTAAAATGATCGGTCCAGAATCAATCATACATGCATACAATACATAGTGAAAACAAAATAACCTAACCTTATATATATATATATATATATATATATATATATATATATATATATATATATATATATATATATATATATATATATATATATATATATATATATATATATATATATATATATATATAGCAAGTAACTAGAGCAAAAACCTAATTATGTATTGCTTAAAGGGTATGACATCCAACAACCTTAATTAACCGAATAAGATGTATTCATATTATAAAAGCAAACAAACGAATACACTAAGGTTGGTCGATTTATATTCCTAACCAAAAGTTAAAGTACATATCTTATTGAAGACAGATATCGTAAATTTAAAAAGTAAAATAGCGGATGCGTAAGTTAACTTTTGAAAAGATAATGTAAATTCGTCATCAAAGCATAATATGACCAGTAATTATTTTTTAAAGTTAGAATTAATGCCCCTATCCAAGAAAACATGTCTTCTTTAAATATGGGTCATTATGTCCCATGAAAGGCCAAATATATTCGGAGGAGTAGGCCCTCATTGGGACATTGTATTAAATTAATTTGTTTGTATTCCATTATTATTTAATAAGGATATAGCTAGATATATTCCATTTCACTTGTTAGTCAAAAATATGGTTGCTTTGATTCTCGTGGGGAATTTTCTGAAAGCAAAATCTCGGTGAATAGTTGTGCACGATATTTTTTACAATTCACGCAAAGATGTAAAATTATAAATTTGTTTCACGTGTAGAATTCTATAGAAGTAATTTAAATTTAAAATGTTATGAATTAACATAAACTTTACCATCATAGATGTAAGAATAATACAAGATGCACGTTAAAAATGTACAAAAATAAGAAGGAACATGTTATCTTTGGATGTCTCACCGATTGATGTACCACGATGGTGCAAATTAAAATAGATTTTGCAAGTCATCAACGAAAAACAATAAAATGACACAAATTATCAACGTGACTCGGTCTATATGACCAACTTACCACTACAAGAAATAGAGCCTTTAGCAGCGACACCAATAGCGGCGACAGAGAGCTTTAGCGGCGACAAATTAAAAAGTCGCCGCTAAAGGCCTGTGTCGCCACTATTGGTGTCGCCGCTAAAGGCTGAATGACATCGATCCGCTCTTTGACGTTTTGGCAAACACGAACCGTCCGATCGTTTTTCTAATCCAACGGCTAGGGTGCTCGTGGAACGCATAGTCGCCGCTAAAGGCCTGTGTCGCCGCTATTGGTGTCGCCGCTAAAGGCTGGATGACACCGATCCGCTCTTTGACGTTTTGGCAAACACGAACCGTCCGATTGTTTTTCTAATCCAACGGCTAGGGTGCTCGTGGAACGCATAAATGAAATACCGGCGACTTTTGTCGCCGGTAATGATCCAAAATAGTCGCCGCTAAAGATAAAAAAATGACGCGGTAATAATTCCCTCCTGATAGTCGCCGCTATTGATAGGTGTCGCCGCTAAAGCTCAATTTGTCGCCGGTAAAGGTGTCGCCGCTAAAGGCCGACGCAGTTAACCCCAAAAACTCGATCTTTTTCCTTTTGCTCTTTCTGTTTCACTCCCTTCGCCTGTTTCTCTTCTCTCGTCTACATCTTGCTTTACCGATTATTGTGGGCTACCAGTGAGAATTATCAATTTTGGGTGGGTGAAATTGTCCACAAAGAAGATACCATCGGTGGAGAAAGATTTCCAGGTGAGGCCCAAGCTTTTCCGGCGACACCAAACCTTTTCCGGCGACACCAAGCTATTTTCAGGTCAATTTTCGTTCCCTTTTGTCTTGTAACATCGATTTTATGCTTATTGGAGTGGGTAATTGTAAAAAAAATTTCAATTTCAGTTTTGTTGATTGTGTTACTACGTTCCCGACCACCACCCGAGACTATCGCCACCACTGGACTGTTTTCATTGACTTCCACCACCACAGGTTTTATTTACTTCTATTTATTGTGAATTTTTAGTTTAATTGCAAAATATTTGTAGGTGTCTCAATGTATGTGTGTTTGATGTATATATATGTCAAAATATGTTAAAATTTGATGTATATATGTATATATGTGTAGGTGCTGTGTTTGATGTTTGATGTATATATGTCAAAATATGTGAAATTTTAGTTTAATTGTATATATGTCAATGTATATATGTGTAGTTTGTCTAAATAAAATTAAAAAATAAAATTAATAAATATGTGAAATTTTAGTTTAATTATATATATGTCATGTGTTATAAAGTCTACATTACATTTGTTTTATTATTATTATTATTATTATTATTATTATTATTATTATTATTATTATTGTGTTGTTCATTCTTGCATAATATTTCAAACTATCGATATGAAAATTTGAAAAGTAAAAGGCATTAAGGCAATAAATTCAAATCTAAAGTTTTGGTATAAGTAGGATGCTATAATTGGAAAAAAAATAAAAAAAATAAATTATTGTTATAATTGAAAGAAAACAAAAAAAAATGTTATAAAATTGGTTAAAAACTTATATACAAATATTAGAAAGTTTTAGTTTAAATAGAAATGCTTATTCCTATGTAAATGTTTATTTCTATGTAATGTGAATTTTTGTAATAAAAATTGTATTTGTATATGATTTTTCAGGAAATGTTGTCAATTTGGCTTTTGTTCGTGTATACCATGGTTGTTGTTATGGGCCGTGGACATGGGGGTGATGGAGCTGAGGACCCACCTTTCCCGGGTGGTAGAGGTGTTGATCATCATGATTTACTAAAAGCTTTGGTAATTATGTTTTTGTCCCAATTGCAATAAAGAACAATGTACTTTGGTTATTTGGCTTAGTTTAAAAATAGAAATGTAGTTTGGCGTCATAAAATGTAAGTTGATTTGGTCATTTTGGTTTTTGGTGAGTATTTGCTAAAATCGTTGGTATTTGAGTTTTTGTCCCATATGATAGAAATAACAATGTACTTTGTTTTTTTTGTCTTAGTTTAATCAAGGAGGACATGATGGGAACGAAGATGATGATATGTAGGGAGGAGCTTTATTTGTATGTTATACTTGTCAAACATTGCTATTTGTTAGAATTGTAAAACTTACTTTGCTACTTGTTAGAATTATCAAACTTTTGGTTGTTTTATTTTGGTATTAAATTAATTATAACAATATTTGGTATTTAATTTGATGTTGTTCTGTAGTTTTTGGTATATAATTAATTATAACAGTATTTGGAATAAATTATACCCAAAATTGCAAATATATAAAAAAAATTGAAAAACATTATTACCGGCGACACTATTACCGGCGACAAGAGTATTACCGGCGACATTGTCTTTAGCGGCGACATGAAGTATTAGCGGCGACAATTGTCTTTAGCGGCGACATGAAGTATTAGCGGCGACAATTGTCTTTAGCGGCGACAATCTGATCAATAGCGACGAAGCAGTAGCGGCGACTCTTTACCGGCGACGTGTCGCCGCAATTAGCTTTAGCGGCGACTTCTCAATCCTTTACCGGCGACTTTTGTCGCCGCTAATTGCTTATTTCCTTGTAGTGTACGCATACATGAACCATATAACTCTTATGTTACTCGACTGATTATTTAAAAATGATTACATCGAAATCTTTAGCTCAAAATATTTATAACTATAAACTTTAGCAACTATAGGGTCAAACACATGTATTAGTAAACCCAGAATAACTAAATCAAGTAACTTATTAGTTCATTCATGTCGCTAAAATCGAATTCACGTTCTCACAAAATATTTCCGTAAGAAAATAATGAGCACAAAAATATAAATGTTTAATATTATCGAAACAAAAGTTGAAAATATAAAATAGTGTTCGATGGCCGACATAATTTTTTTTGACGGCCCATTAACAGATGCTTTCTTGTTTGATTTGAAGATTAATGGCCAGTTGCCTAATTTCATAAGCTTAATTTCATTTTAGTCTCCAAAGTTTACTACAATGACAAATTTAACCCTACATTTTTAAAAATTGTACTTTCTTTTTGTTGATTTACTTTCATGGATTTTCCTTGAACGTCATCAAAGATTCAAAGGTGAAATTTGTTTTCATTTTCAGCCAATTTTCACGAAGACGGATTTTCTCCTTGCAAGAATACACCAGTTTTGTATGATAAACCTTACATGTCAAATAACTGTGAAGTGGTTGATTGAGTTTATTCGAGTTTATAAACTCAACTCAAATTTATTAAACTTGTTTCGTTCTATTTCAATTGCCTTTAGTTGTTGGTAATTTATATAATTAATTCCAACTGCTCAGTTAAGTCTTGAAAACTAGTTAATGGTTGTTTAAAATACCCTAAAGTTGATCATTATAGTTTCATCCGATAGATTAACTTGAATACATCAAGAAACATACTTTTCGTGTATGGTTTTCGAGTTCATCAGAAAACATAATCTACTTTAATTGATATGACACCATTTTTGGTTTTGAAGGGACTCTAATGAAACCTTAGTAGACAATTTATGGTGAAAATGATGAGCATCTCATTCTCTTTAGTGGAGCCACAAACCACAAGAGGATTATTGATTGAAAAGAAAGGAAGCCACACAAACAAACAGAAGGTGGAAAGGGGATATCACCATTATAATGAATTTGGCATTAGCATGGAAGATAAGCCAAACAAAGCATTAAATGCAAAACAGTACATTGCCAAACTCTATATGCATGCATGTCTTCTTCAAAATATTGTAATTTTATGTAATAATTTATTTATGCATATTATTTCAAATTGAAATAAGGTCATTTATGTTATAAAGTTTTGGAAGAAAACAATGTAGGGATGTGTTGTGTGATGCAAAGATACACTGTGTCATGGCTTATATATGTGTGTTTTAATGTTTGTTGTTTGTTGCATACATAGTTATGTTGGAGAAAGAGAGACCTATGCTTTAAACCTGGGCATACATTAAAAAAAATCTGGATATGCATTATCATGATAATATGTTTTTGTTAAAAAAAATTTAGTCTTAATAAACTAATTCTATTCAAGGACAACTCTAAGGGACTAAGTGTCGATCCTGCCCTGGTTAGGAAGCACATGAACATGCGTTGTTTTGGGAGGACATAATTTTAGTAAAAATAAATATGACTCAAACTAAACTATTATATTACGAGTCTTACAAAAATAATAAAAATATATGTTGGAAATTCATTAAATTTAATTTAAACTATCTTAAAAACAAAAGTCTATTCAATTAATTATGTATGAAGAGTGAAGACAACCCATTATGCATGCATACACATCCAATAATGCATTATGTTAGCGATCAAGACAACTCATGTTGTAAGTAGGGTATCCTATAACTTATATGCATTATAGCATGGTGGCGTGACTGGCATCTCAGATTTTCTGGATCTTTCGGAAAAATTATTTGAACTCTAATAATTAAACAAATAACTTAGTTGACTAACTCAGAGTTGGATTGGTAAAAGTGTTGAGAGAACATCCAACCGTAGATGGATAACCATAACGTCTAATCCAGAAGGTATATAATTTGCGACAACAAAAAAAAGCTATTGACATGTGGAACATTATGAAAAACCCAACCATTGGTCTAAAATCATGTGTTCTAATTTCAAATTAGAGGTGAACTTATTCAATCATGTGGCATCTAAGGTGATAAATTTTATCCTCAAATTGTAAAATGAGGCATTGAACCCTAAAATTAGAATGAGTTTGTCAATAGCTTGAAGTAATTGATAATAGAACCATGCAATGGGTAAAAATAACTTGTTATTTCTATAAAATTTATTATCTTCAATTTTTGGATTATTGGATCTTAGAAAGTTGTTGAGGTTTGACTAAAGGAAGTCAAACTCACTTATGCTTGAATCGGGTAACTAGCATTAATGATAAAACAAATGATCAAGTTAAATGGAATAAACAAAGTTATAACATTATGACATTCTAGAAGTGTTTTATGATGAAATGAGAATTAGAATTGTATAATAGTTGGTAGAATATAGTATTTGACAACTAAGGACAATAATTGGAATGCTAGTTTAGCATTATTAAAGTATGCTTATGGACAAAATTAAAAACTTAAGTAGGAACTTGAAGATCAAGGTTAACTTAACTTTGACCACGGTCATGAGTACATAGATAATTTTGTCTATTTTGGATACATAGATAATTTTTTAAAGAATGAACCTTTATAAAGTTTCACCAAAATTGTAGAAATGGTCCTTGTAGTTTGCTGATTTTTTAGGTAAGGCAAAATGAAAATTTATTAGCAAAAAAAGTCTATATTTGATGGTTTTGTTGTGGTTTTAGTCTTTATCTCGTTAAGTTTAACAGTTTAACTGTTGACTTTTTAAAAATGATAGTTTTACATCTAGGACAATTTCTGCAGTTTTATCTTTTTACCGAACTACAAGGATTATTTCTGCAATTTTCTTTTTGATTTTACTGAATTATTTTACATTAATTCCGTTTTAATTTTTTTTTTATTATATTATTTTTATGGGATTATTATATATTAATAAATATTATTTTTAATATATTATATTTATATATTAATAACTATTACTTTATTATATTATTAATTTTTAATCTCTTTTTTATTGGATTAATTCTTTTTATTGGACTATTATATATTAATAAATATTATATTTAACATATAATATTGATCTATTAATAAAAACTATTTTATTGGATTATTAATTTCTTTGAATGAATTTTTTATTACGTTAATTCTTTTTGTTGGATTATTACTTCTAATTTATTATTTTTAGATATAATAAACATTATTTTATTAGATTAATGATTTATAATGTATAATATTAATTTTTTAATTTTATTGGTTCCATCACAAAGTTGTCAGAATAAGCAAAAGTGCCGCCTCCCATCGTCGAAAATCAACGGGACAACAGCCAATCACCTTCATCGATGGTCTGACGAAACTGGACCAACTTGTTATACCCAATTCCCTCAGTAACCACCTATGATAACCTCTTAAATATCCATCAGAATCTTCTATATCCGCCACTAAGCCAACCATATTCCGCTATAACCACCACTATTCGAACCACCAGGAGGTCTGATCCAAACACTCCTAGTCTGTTTCTTCATTTGTTTCCTTCTACCACCTTGCGACTTCGTATCATCTCACTGGAAATCGCCGATCATCGCCTATAGTCGGGCATTATTGATGAAAACTACACTGATCGACTATCCACATAATACGCAACAAACCCCAAAAAAACATATAGCCTTTAGCTGACCATTCATTACCGACACCACCATCGATGATGATAATGTTAGATCGAGGGTTTTCAAACCATCATAGCCACCTTAGGTGGTGATAAGGTTGTAGAACTTGATATTCGGTACTCTTTCGTTCGACTGTCAAGTAGCGAGTACTCAGGAGTACTCGGATTTTGTAATTCATGTAGAAGTATTTTTAAGGAAATTATATATGTCAAAATCATAAATTAAAATCATAAGTTTATTGAAATATATAATAAAATTATATACATATGAATACACAACAACTACACTACATATGATGATCTCACTTTGTGAATAATTACTGAAAATTTACGATATATATATATATATATATATATATATATATATATATATATATATATATATATATATATATATATATATATATATATATATATATATATATAGTAACACGGGTTGGAGACGGTCCGACAATGGTAGTGGTGACTGAGTGATGGTGATGGTAGTGTCCAAAATATATTATCTTTAAAATATTTAAAATAAATTAAGAGAGGTGAGATGGTTGAGATTTTTGGTATCTTTATTCAACATTGACTTGCATCTGCAAGAGGTGTGTAATCCTCTTTGTCAAGATGAAAATTTTGCTCCATTAGGAAGGCGCTAGGTCGGCATCCTTGAATAACACAATCCGCTAAAATGTGTAACGTGTACTTTTGTTGGCTAAGAACCATACCGTATAGATTTCTTATTGCTTCAACTCCAAGAAAAAACTTTAATGGACCCAAGTCTTTTATGCTAAAATGGTTGTGTAAATATGTCTTTATTTTGTTAATACGATCGATATCATTTCTGATAGGAATAACATCACCGACATATATAAGAGAATCCATGTAAGTAGTTTGTGTTTTGAAGATGAAAAGAGAATGATTAGCTTTGGGTTGTTGGAAACCAACGCTTAACAGTGCATCAATGAAGTTTTTATACAAATTACGAGAGGCTTGTCATAATCCATACAAGGATTTTTGTAGTTTTAAGACACGCTTATCACCATATTTAATAAAACATTGTGGAATTTTCATATAAACTTCTTCGTCTAAATCACAGTGTAGAAAGGCGTTGTTGACGTCCAATTGATGAATTATCCATTTTTGATGAACAACAACAACTAATATTGTTCTCACTATCACAAGCTTAGCAACGAGTGCAAATGTCTCATGAAAATCCACCCCTTTGATCTGGGCGAAACCTTTAGCCACTAATCGTGCTTTATAACGTTCAATTTCTCCATTGGGCCTGTATTTTATTTTGTAATGTAACACTCGTTTTCCAAAATGGATCAGATTAGGGGATTAAGGAGTCAAAAGCATGGTTTTTATGGAAACCAGGTGTCACGATGTGACCAAAGGAAGGTCACGACATGACAAACCAAAGTGAAGAACGCACATCTAGAGAGAGATCACGACATGACATGTATGTGGTCACGATGTGAAGAAGGCTGCAACCCAAGCTCATGATATTTTAGGGTTTCCTTTGTATTTAAACCCCATTAACTCGAATTTAGGGTTCATTATCAACCTTCATCACCTTCAAACCTCAAAAAGCCTAACCCTAACCTCTTTTGGTGGTTCTTGACTCATCTTGGTGGTTTTAGGGGCTCTTTAAAGGAAGTGGAATGAGAGTTGGTGCGAGGATCAAGCAAGCAATATATTCTCATCTTTGATTTCACCTTCTGGATCATTTGTAGGGATTAAGGCATCTTCATTTATGGTTTATTCTCTTAGATCTAAGGTGTCTTGGTCCCTTTTGGTTTATAGTTTTGATATTAGTAAATGGATGGAATAAAGTTGGAAACTTTATGATCCTCCTGATTCCCTAAAACATCATATCTTTTGGATCTAAGGATTGGTTGTGATAGTATCGGTGCGGTGCATAAGGCCCGCTTCGGCGTTTTCGAACGCTTTCTCTTGCTTCTCTTCCCAGTCAAAGGCCACTCCCTTTTGGGTCAAAGTCATAAGAGATTTTGTAATTCGAGAGAAGTTCTGAATGAACCTACGGCAGTAGCCAGCGAGACCTAGAAATTGGCGAATTTCTGTAGGCGTCTTTTGTGCTGACCAGTTCTCAATGGCCTCGATTTTTGGAAAGGTCTACATGAATTCCCTCTTCACTGACATCGTGACCCAGGAATTCGACTCTTCGAATCCAAAACTCGCATTTAGAGAACTTCGTGTAGAGCTTCTCTGTTCGTAACGTTTCCAAGATCGGACATAGGTGCTTACAATGCTCTTCCTTACTACAAGGGTAGATAAGTATGTCATCTATGAAGACAATGACGAACTGATCCAAGTAAGGATGACATACCCCATTCATTAAGTCCATGAATACTGCGGGTGCATTGGTTAATCCGACTGACATCACTACAAACTCGTAGTGTCCGTAATGAGTTCGGAGGGCTGTCTTTGGGATATCCTCCTCTAGCACTCGTAACTGGTGATACCCGAATTTCAGCTCTATCTTCGAAAAGTAGTTCGCCCCTTGAAGTTGGTCGAACAAATTGTCTATGCGAGGCAGAGGGCCACGATTCCTAACGGTAAGCTTGATGAGTTCTCTATAGTCGGTGCACATACGAAACGATCCGTCTTTCTTCTTGATGAACTAGACGGGAGCTCTCCAGGGTGAGAAACTTGGTCTAATAAAGCCCTTGCTGGGCCGTTCGTTAAGTTGACCAGACAGTTCTTGCATCTCTGGGGGTGCTAAGCGATAGGACGATTTGGCTACGGGGGTAGCCTCTAGCACTAAGTCTATTCTGAACTCAACTTAACGTTGTGGAGGTAGTCCGGGGAGTTTTTCTGGGAAGTTGTCGGGAAGTTCCAAAAAAAATACGATTACTCATGAAGTAAGGAAAATGATAGGTACTGCTGTTCTATCTATATCTCTTGTCTCGATCGGCGGGAAAAGCACTTGATTGGATTCTAAGTTTATTCGCATGGCAGCACGGTCACTGGTAGCTTTGGGCAGTCTACGTCCTGAAGTTCATCTATCAGACGTCATATTTGGTTAATCAATCAGTGCTTCGCGTATACGAGTCGTATATAATTAAGATTGAAAAGGCAGTCGAATAAATGATTCTTCTCTAAGCTCACGTCCAAACAAGGAAAAGGAGTTTAAGTGGAATCACCAATTCTAAGCCTGTAGAACCTTGTTTATATACCACCCTTGCGTATATCTTCCTCAGCGATAGATTAACTGTATGGGTCTTCGGATTGAATTTGACGTACTGTACAAGTGGTATTCCGGGGTGGTTTCTTCGGGAAGGATATGAAACATAAGATATTCCACACATGAGTATCTCGGAGTTCTGGAATGACGGCTTCGCTAGAAAGGCGATTACGAGGAAAAAGAATTTTCGCACGAGACTGGCATTGTAAGGATCGAATAGACTCAAGTCACATGATAATTTCGGACTGTTCAGAATAAAAGGCGTTAGACTAATTTAGAAAGGTGCTACAAAACATAACGGTGCAACCTTGACATAGTTTCAGTACTTTAGCTTATCTATAAGACTACTGCTGCGAACATGGTATACCACAAAAAGCAAGTATACGTAGCACGAGAGTCCCTTGACTGACGGGATCTCGCAAAAGATAAGACTCGAGTTGCACTAGTTTTTAACAGTTTGAAAGTATACTTAATTACTGCCGATTGGAAGTGTACCTATATTATAGTAGGATCCTTTGATGCCTTTTGCTATTCTAAGGTCAAACTCCTCTTGTTCCACCGTCATTCTTCTATGTTGGGAAATCCCTCTGAAGTGTACCATCAATCCACATAAATGACATATACGACTAATTTCGACATTGGAGGTTGAAGTAATGTGATGGATATGTGCTCTATATAATCGGGTAGTGTGCCCATTTTTGTTGCATTTTCGGCAATGTAACACTCGACAGACACCCAAGTGATGGAAACTACACCTTGTGTATTTGGGTAGGTTTTCGGCATAATGCCTTGTAGGGATAGGGGCAACTGGGATACTAGTCGGAACGATAGTAGGAGTTACAGATGTTGTGGCTGCAAAGGCTGCCACTGGTTGCTATCTCTTGGCCGATCTTTGGGATGATTTTCACTTCTTCTTATCCCAGAATATTCATTTCTTACTCTTTTGTTTCTGTGTTAAGGTGCCCTCGTGGGTTGGCGTTTGTTGGTTTCCTTGGTTGTTACTTTGGTCTGAAATGTGGATGTTATTTCTACTTTCGTTTAGGTTGTTAGAATGGAATTGTGCCATGACATCGGTCACAACAGCTATCACGGCAGCTTGGAACGTAGCAGAATCTATATGAAGGATCGGGGTTTCGTCGTTTGGCTGACCATTTTTGGATGACGACATGATTCTGTTATACGAAAGAAAAAAGTTCGTGAGTGCTTATGGTCGACACTAGATGTATTCTACTCTTTTACGTAAATGTAAATTTTTCGTTTTGTTAAACTGGTCTCGATGGTTGGACCTACATCCCTATGATGCAGTACTGGTAAAGAGTTGAAGTAAGTTCATAGAATGGTCATAAGACGATTGGTATTTCGAACTAGACTATCATTGGTTGGTGGATAACCTGATCCAACCTTCACTAAGAATTGGAAGTGATCCTTGAGCCAAATTACCACCGCTCAATAATTCGACGAAAGTGAGCTTTAGATAGAATTCTATTGATAGAAGAATGAAAGTATTTGAACAAGGATTGTCTCAGGAATTAGTCGACGGTCAATATCATTGATATTTAAGATGTAATAAGTACGTGAGAATTAACCTTGGGGTAGGTCTTACATCATATCCGAAGTAGAAAAAGTTTTGACAGCATAAAGGCCTAACTAAAAATTACTTACAGTATAGGGATAGATACATAGAACAGTGCTACTTGGAGCATAGATAGGAAGACGATTCCTTAAACCAAGGAAAGAAAGGTAGAGTATCTCCAACTGGTGATGGGTTATCCCTCGGGTGAACCCTTAGTTCAGCCAGCTGGCGCTCCATATCAAGCAGGTGCCTTTCGTACACCCTTTGGCGTACTTAGAGCTCTATGACTTCAGCTCGAGTTTCAGCTAGTGCTTGTAGCAGGGCCTCATGGTCTCTCCCAGACCTCTCACGAGCATCTTCAAAATGGGTGGTATGGATGGTATGCTGTAACATCCTGAGTTTAGGAGTGCAAGTTCAGGGTTCAAACTGAAAATATGAATGGTCAACTCGGCGAGTAGGGTCGCGATTCTGGTCGTGTGTTAAGTGGCCAACTCGGCGAGTCGGTGGCTGGACTCGATGAGTTGGTGTTGTGCGGAGAAAACCCTAATTCCGGGGGATGAGCCCTATATAAAGGACATAATGCCCTCTCCCCAGCCTCTTTACTCTCCTTTGAAGTCTAGAAACCCTAATATTCGTTGTGAGTGAATTAGAGAGCATTTGGGCCTTGAAGGAGTGTTTGTGGAAGAGATCTTTGAAGGATAAGAGGCTTGGAACAAGGGGCTTTGCAAGGATTTGGATTACTCTTCTGTTGGAGCTTTCTTTTAAGGTATTATTTCGTTGCTTGGGATGTTATTCATCTAGATTCATCATTTTGGAGTTTTTGGAAAGCATATATTGTGATATTTTGAGTTTGGAGGTTAGATCTGAGGTTGCTACCTCAGATCTGGAATGGAGAAGGCCTAGAGTGCATAAAAGTCCCTGTTCTTGAGTGATTGGTGAAGCCATCTTGTCCCAAACCCTAACCCTAGCGTGTTATATGCTTAGATCTCTTTGGATTCACGTAAAGTTTGCCACTTTACATGATGGATGGTTTGTAGAAGGGTGGATCTATTGTTTGGATCATCTGCATGGCCTGGAAAGCCTCTGTATGGATTAAGACCTAGGGGTACTCGGCGAGTCACAAGGGTGTACTCAGCGAGTTGCATGAAGATAGGCAGGAACTCGATGAGTTGGAAGAACAACTCGGCGAGTTGGTTGAAGATGGCCATGGA
The DNA here is from genome assembly GCF_002870075.4 of Lactuca sativa. Lineage (NCBI taxonomy): Eukaryota > Viridiplantae > Streptophyta > Magnoliopsida > Asterales > Asteraceae > Lactuca > Lactuca sativa. Next base: position 201,277,789 of record NC_056627.2, on the reverse strand, counting down.
CTCGACGAGTCTGGTCGTGAGGTCCTAACCTCTTCTGGTTAAGCCGTGAATCGGTGAGTCAAGAGATGACTCGGTGAGTTGAGTACGAGGGGACTCAGAGTTGTGGAACTCGGCGAGTATCGGGGTGACTCAGCGAGTTGAGTCGTGATTTGGGAGTTTCAGAGCAAGGGAACTCGACGAGTCAGCGGGGTGACTCAGCAAGTAGAGTCAGGCAGGAGAGTTGACGTTGACTTTGACCAAGAGTTGACCAGTTGACTTCCAGGGGCATTTTGGTAAATTTTGGCATTTATTTTGAGTTCAGTGTTTTGGTGTTGGCTAGTGGTGGAGATCGTGTCAGTGGTCGGAGCAGTTTGGTCTTATCTTTTCAGTCAACAGTTGCAGGTGAGTTATTCTCACTATATCAGTAGGGTCTAAGGCACCAAGGCTGGCCCTGATGGGTTTTGAGCATTCTAACACTTCCTAAGTGTACATGCAACCCTAATAACCTTGGATCTATGTTTGTCTAATTATCATGCAAAGTTGATTTCCAAGGCTATGATCCTATCTAGCATACATGGGGAACAATTTTAACTTAAAAAATAGATAGAACTACATACCTTGTTGTTGTGAATGTTCCTTGAAACCTTGTGATCCTAGCACCCCAAGTGTGATGCCTCAAATGCTTCACACAACACCAAATGCTATGGAGTAAACTTGGAGAGAAAGTATAACACACTAAAATCGGCCAAGCCCTCTTGTTTCACTAGTAGTAGTGCCGATTTTGGGAGAATACATGAGCTTTATATAGTGTTGACACATCTAGGGTTACACCATGTAAACCCTAATGTGTCATGACTCTTTATTTCTATGACCCGTGGGTTTGTAACTCCCATGGAGCCTCCATGGAGAATCCAATGGGTTTAACCCAACTTGATTATCCATGGAGCCTCTTAGCCCACTATATAAGTTATGGATGATTTACATAATCAACCCATATATTTAATTAGTTATCTTTTGATCACTTAATTAATTCTAAAATTAATTCTTGATCAAACTAATTAAATAATATTATTAATATATTAGAGCTTATAATATATTAATAAACCATATGTGTTATTTCTCTCATTTAGTCTATCCAATTGCATGGTGCCATGCAACCGAAATGGACCATGCCGGGTCGGGTCAAGTACATACCAGAAATAGTTATGGACTTAGACACCTTATCTAACAGTCTCCCACTTGGATAAGTCTAATAACTATAACTGCAAGTATGACTTCAGGAACCGATCGGCAATCATAACTCTTTTCAAGGTTTCTCGGAACTGAGAAGATGATGGTACGCCATTTCAGATAAGGGATCATATAATCCTTTGTTCTAGATATCAGCAGGACAAACACATGGAACATAGTCTTGCTTATTGCCCAGCAGTTTATTTCCCGATTTCCGATTTGTTTGAAAAAGAACTTAATTGAACACATCAACTTAGTTCTGACCGGGCCCGATACATAGGTCAAAACAAAATCATCGAGGCGCCCAGATATCAGCTTCTAATCCAAGAAGGAACAGATAAACTTCGACTCATATGCTTGTTCTACTACTTGTTAAATTACACACAAACGCACGTTTTATAACATCGAGTTACCAATGCGGTATCGCACGTTCAATGTATAACTAACTCATAGTTAACAAGTCATATCTCTAGGTTTGAAGACTTATATGATATTACCGTCTCGCGATCACTCGAGATAAAATTCCATGAAGTGATACCAGCGAGCGTGGGTTGAATTCAATACTCAGAACTTATGAGCACTCATGAGTGTTGATGCCATATCCAACATCTTAGACCTCTACAACCAACTCATGACAGTCTTACTTCATATCTACTTCCAACATATGACTGACTGTGTATAATTTGAATAATATGTAAAACAACATAACTATTCTGGAAGTCAAAACATGCAAAAGAAATATAGTAAACGATTGACAAAAGATAGTAACACTTTACTCATAAATAAACACAACTTTTATTCATCATCAAATGTCAATTACATTTTACAAATTTCAAAGTTATCTAACTACTAAGACTAATATCATCCTTCAGCCCTATGCTCCCAGCATGCTGGAGATGCTTAACCCTAACCAGTCCCTTCGTGAGGGGATCTGCCGGGTTCTCATCCGATGATACCCTCTTTGCCACGAGAAGTCCTTCTTCTATACGATGTCTGATGAAATGATATTTTCTGTCAATGTGTCTGGATCTCCCATGATCCCTTGGTTCCTTTGCTAAGGCAACTGCACTTTCACTGTCATAGAAAATCTCTATAGGCTTCGTTATAGCTGGTACAACTCCAAGGTCTCCAATGAAGTTCTTTAGCCACATAGCCTCTTTTGCCACTTCGCTTGCCGCTTTATACTCTGATTCGCAAGTTGAATCAGCCACTGTCTCCTGCTTGGAACTTTTCCAAGAGATTGCTCCTCTGTTTAAGGTAAAGACCCAGCCCGACTGAGAGCGGAAATTATCCCTATCAGTCTGGAAGCTAGCATCACTATACCCTACAACTCTCAAGTCATCACTCCCACCGAGGGTAAGGACCCAGTCCTTAGTCCTCCGTAGGTACTTGAGAATGTTCTTTACCGCTGTCCAGTGAGCCTTACCAGGATTCCCCTGATACCTGCTAACCATGCTTAAAGCAAAGGCTACATCAGGACGAGTACAAGTCATAGCATACATGATCGAGCCTACTGCCGAAGCATAAGGTATCCGACTCATTTATGCTATCTCAACCTCAGTACTCGGGATCTGAGTCTTACTCAGTCTAGTGTTACTCTGGATGGGTAACTCTCCTTTCTTGGAATCTTGCATGCTGAATCTCTTCAGCACCTTATCCAAGTATGTACTATGACTAAGTCCAATTAGTCTTTTACTCCGGTTTCTCAAGATTCTTATCCCTAGAATATAGGCAGCTTCTCCTAGGTCCTTCATTGCAAAAAACTTCCCATGCCAGGACTTAACTTCCTGCAGAGTTGGGATGTCATTTCCTATGAGCAGTATGTCATCCACATACAATACCAAAAAGCTAACTATACTCCCACTAGCTTTAACATATACACAAGATTCATCTTCACTCCTAGAAAAGCCAAATTCCTTGACTTTCTCATCAAAGCAAAGATTCCATCTGCGAGGTGCTTGCATTAATCCATAGATGGATTTCTCAAGCTTACACACTCTATTAGGGTACTCAGTGCTGACAAATACCTCTGGTTGATTCATGTAAACATCCTCAGCCAACTTTCCATTAAGGAAAGCGGTTTTCACATCCATTTGCCATATTTCATAGTCATGAAATGCAGCTATGGCTAGCAGTACCCTAATAGACTTAATCTTGGCTACCGGAGAAAAGGTCTCATCATAATCCACTCCAGGAGTTTGAGAGAAGCCTTTTGCTACCAGTCAATCCTTATAAGTGTGTACATTACCATCCATGTCGGTCTTCTTCTTGAAGATCCATTTGCACCCTACAGTCTTACGACATGGTACATTCTCAACCAAGTCCTAGACCTGATTGTCATACATGGATTGTATCTCACTATCCATTGCCTCTTTCCATTTAGCAGACTCAGGGCCTGCCATGGCTTCCGCATAGCTGTTAGGTTCATCCAGACCTACTAGTGTCTCATCACTAATAAGTGTCTCACCTTCCGCAGTAATATGGAAACCATAGTAATGCTCAGGTACATTCCTAACCCTTGTGGAATGCCTCAGAGGTACAACTGGAGGTATAATTGGATCAACAGGAGGTTCCTCCTCAAGTTGACTGCTAGGGTTTGAGGTTCCTTCACCACTTGACTCTTGAAGTTCTTCAAGGTCAATTTGCCTCCCACTGTCTCCTTGGCTTATGAACTCTCTCTCTCTCGAAAGACAGCCCTCCTTGGTACAATTACCACATTCTCACTAGGTCTGTAGAAGAGGTAACCAAAGGATTTTTGCGGGTAGCCGAAGAAAATACACTTCTTGCTTCGAGGTTCGAGCTTGTCATGAGTCTCACGTCTCACGAAAACCTCGCAACCCCAAACTTTGATGTGGGCTAGACTAGGATCTTTTCCATTCCACATCTCGTGAGGTGTTTTGGCAACCTTCTTTGTAGGGACCAGATTAAGGATATGAGTGGCAGTCTCTAAGGCATACCCCCAAAATGAGATTGGTAGCGTAGCTCGACTCATCATGGAACGAACCATGTCCAACAAGGTTCGATTACGCCTCTCAGCCACACCATTCAACTGTGGTGTCCTGGGAGGTGTCAATTGTGAGACAATCCCACATTCCCTAAGATAATCGAGGAACTCAGTACTAAGATACTCACCACCACGATTGGGTCGAAGCATCTTAATGTTCCTACCCAATTGATTCTCGACTTCCTGTTTAAATTCCTTAAACTTTTCGAAAGTCTCTGACTTATGCTTGATTAAGTATACATATCCATATCTATTGTAATCATCCGTGAAAATCACATAATAACGATTTGCATCCCTTGTGGCATGTTTGAAGGGTCCACACACATCCGTGTGAACAAGATCCAACAAACCTTCACCCCTCTCACACGAACCAGTGAAGGGTGCGTTTGTCATTTTTCCAAGTAAGCATGACTCGCAACTATCATTTGACCTTAGGTCAAATGACTCAAAGACTCCATCCTTTTGGAGTTGGCCTATGCGTTTCTTGCTTATATGTCCAAGACGACAATGCCATAATGATGCTTTATCCAAGTTATTATCATTAGTAGAATCAATACACATTACATTATTCCCTAAGTTATCTACAACAGACACAACTTCATACACACCATCACAAGGTAATGCTTTAAAATAAAACATATTATTATAAAAAGCATTTATTCCACCAGTTTCATTATCAAAAGAAAAGGTAAAACCTTGTTTATACAAAGCATGAAAGGAAATAACATTTCTTGCCATTTCTGGCGAATAACAACATTTATTCAAATCTAAAGTAAATCCACTACTAAGCAACAAAGTATAAACTCCAATCTTGGTGATAGGTGAAACTTTCCTATTCTCCATGATCAATTTTATCTTTCCATGCTCCACATTCTTACTTCTTCTTAGTCCCTGCATTTCAGAACAAATATGAATACCGCAACCGGTATCAAGGACCCAAGAGTTAGAATATAGTGAATTATTAGATGAGATAGTGTAAATACCTTCATGGTTGGGTTTAACTTTCCCATCCTTCAAATCTTGCTGGTACTTTGGACAGTTACGCTTCCAGTGCGCCTTTTCGTGGCAGTAGAAGCATTCAACCTCTTTGGGATCAGAAGAAGGTGTAACGAAACCTTTATTGGTTCCACTTGAAGAGGAGCCATCAAGAGTCTTACCTTTGGTACCCTTCGATGGGTTCTTTCTCTTCTTCCCTCTACCTTTCCCGATTGCCAGGACAGCTGCTAAGTTTGGAGTAGTAGTAGGAGAGGTCACAACCGACTTACCTTTAAGACCTGGTTCTGCGGTCTTTAGGAGTCCCTAAAGTTTGCTAAGTGTAACTTCCTCCTTATTCATGTGGTATGTCATGCGGAATTGATCATAACATGAAGGTAAGGAGTGCAGAATAATATCTATTGCTAACTCCTCAGGGAAGTTCACATTCAACTTCATCAAACGATCCACATACCTTTGCATTTTCTGCATGTGGCTTGTGATGGGTTCACCATCTTTCATTCGGGTTGTGATCATAGAGGAGATGATTTCATATCGCTCTTGACGAGCACTCTGATGGTAGCGGTCCATCAAATCCTGGTGCATCTCAAAAGGATAGTATTCCTCATAGGACTTTTGGAGCTCGGCTGTCATAGTGGCCATCATGATGCATGCCACTTTGGTAGCATCTCTTTCATGAACCTCATATTCAGCAAGCTCCTCAGGAGTAGCAGTTGGCTCAGGCACCTTGAGCTCCTTGTCAAGAACATATTCCTTGTTCTGGTAACGAGTGACCATCCTGATGTTTCAGATCCAATCAGTAAAGTTGGATCCATCAAAGATGACTCTCCCACAAAGGTTCATGAGAGAGAAGGAGCCAGTAGGGTTTGATCCAGGAGTAGAATTATTGGAAGACATCTGAAGAGAAGAAAGATAAGTTTAGTTTAGATATTGGGATAGTCCTTAATAAAACACCCAAATATAATATTAAGGCTAGGATCCAATCACAATATATTATAACCTAGAAGAGGGATGCCGTAATCCAAGTTATAACATATTTGAAAGGTAGGTGAATGACGATTCACCAATTTCCACCATGAAACGAAATATATATTATTAGGTTTTATTTGGCTTTTAGAAATTCCTAGATTCTTTGAGATTCATTGAACTTTTCAACTGCATGTTTCAATCTCGAGGGTGCCCTTCATGTCTTGTGACTGGGATACCGAGGATCACAAAACAAGGTGTGAAGTAACCATGCAAATTACTTGGTACCCTTAATGTTTTTCACTCAATCGTAGTGCCGGTAAACCACACGTGCTCCTTCCGACCTCATGAAAAACCTTAAGTCACCCTTTGCCTTCCTTGTTAAATCCAAGTTAGTGTGCCGATAAACCATACACGCTCCACCAACGACTTAAACAAGGTGCAAAGTGTAATTTCATGGATTAGCACCTTATTCATATTTTTCCTAAAGTAACTAAGATTGGGAATTTATAAAACATTTAGTTACTTTATAATAATCATTATACTTTTAATGAGAATTTATAAGTCCTTGTCTTACCCGTTCGGCTAACGACCCTCCACCGGTCAAGCAAGCGGTGGGTGAGAGTGAACACCCATTAAGTTGCCATTTTATAGGCAACAACCTTATACCCACCTTATAGACCGGCTTCGTGAATGAGGCGTACTAGCGGTAAGACGACTTTGTTCTTATACACATATATATTATTAATAACTTTATAATATTATAAGTATAAGGGTAGAATTTTAACTTTTAAAAAACTAAGGGTTGGAACTAAAGTTTTCTAATCAAGACTTTACATGTTCCAAAACTTGAGGGCAAGTTTTGTAAACTTTCAAAACTTTTCATTTCTTGTAACTTATGAGTTAATTAGAGTATTAAAAATGAAGACTCTTCATTTTTCTAACTCTTGTGTTCTTTTAATGGTTTTAATTCAAGGGTGACTCTTGGATTTCCATAACTTGAGGACAAGTTATGGAATCCATTAAAACACATTATGATCAAGAATTAAACTACCAAGTAGGTTACAAGTAATTCCTATGATCATCTAAATTCATAAGATCAAGAACATGAATATTCATATCAAAGTTTCAAGACAATATGAACACATATAATCATGAAAAATTGATATTTGCCATTGTAAATGGATTAGAACAAACATTACACCTTCTAAAACAAGTTTAATAACACCAAAACAGTTTAGGGTAATGTTTCTAGTCCATTTCCAGCAGCAAAGGTCGAAAATCCGTACTCTGTCACTCCTACTCGCCGAGTGCATGAACCTACTCGGCGAGTAGGTTGAAGATACACATGAACTCGGCGAGTCCCCCCATGGACTCGGCGAGTTCATCAGGCAGACATCAAGTTTTCAACTTTTTTCAACTTTTTAGCACAAATAACAAACAAACAAGCCTAGGCTTTGATACCCCTGATGGGTTTTGAGCATTCTAACACTTCCTAAGTGTACATGCAACCCTAATAACCTTGGATCTATGTTTGTCTAATTATCATGCAAAGTTGATTTCCAAGGCTATGATCCTATCTAGCATACATGGGGAACAATTTTAACTTAAAAAATAGATAGAACTACATACCTTGTTGTTGTGAATGTTCCTTGAAACCTTGTGATCCTAGCACCCCAAGTGTGATGCCTCAAATGCTTCACACAACACCAAATGCTATGGAGTAAACTTGGAGAGAAAGTATAACACACTAAAATCGGCCAAGCCCTCTTGTTTCACTAGTAGTAGTGCCGATTTTGGGAGAATACATGAGCTTTATATAGTGTTGACACATCTAGGGTTACACCATGTAAACCCTAATGTGTCATGACTCTTTATTTCTATGACCCGTGGGTTTGTAACTCCCATGGAGCCTCCATGGAGAATCCAATGGGTTTAACCCAACTTGATTATCCATGGAGCCTCTTAGCCCACTATATAAGTTATGGATGATTTACATAATCAACCCATATATTTAATTAGTTATCTTTTGATCACTTAATTAATTCTAAAATTAATTCTTGATCAAACTAATTAAATAATATTATTAATATATTAGAGCTTATAATATATTAATAAACCATATGTGTTATTTCTCTCATTTAGTCTATCCAATTGCATGGTGCCATGCAACCGAAATGGACCATGCCGGGTCGGGTCAAGTACATACCAGAAATAGTTATGGACTTAGACACCTTATCCAACAGGCCCTTTATCGGATTGTAATCTGGGTATCGTTGTTATGTTATTGCTTTGCTATGTTTGCATCCTGGTAGTTAGGATGATATATGTTAGAGACCTGGTTGAGGTCGGTATTCTGGTATATAGTATGATGCTATGCTAGTGACCGGTTAGGTCGGTATCCTGGTTGGGATGATGTTATGTTATGTGATCTGCTAGATCGGATTGATTGGACGTGAATTGTTATATGATTAAATGTTTATGTGCACGTGGTTGTTGGACTGCGGTTGGGTTGAGGCGGGTCCTGCTTTGTGCTGTAGGCCAACAAACCCAGGGCAGACCGGTTATCTCGAAGGCCCAACGAGCGGTCCGGATAGGCTGTAGGCCCCACGAGGGCGGACTAGGCGTGCCGAGGCTCGGAGAGTGGACCAGGCAGACTGAAGGCCCGGTGCGGGCGGACCAGTCATACTGTAGACTCAGAGAATGGACCAGGTGGATTGAAGGCCCGGTGCGGGCAGACCAATCACACTGCAGACTCGATGTATATGGCTAGACTCGGAGGGTGGACCAGGTGGACTGAAGGCCCAGTAGGGCGGACCAATCACACAGTAGACCCGAAGTGCATGGTTGTTCTATGTTCTGTTATGATATGGCATATTATGTGTATGGTATATATGGTTGGTATCTTGGGGTATCTCACTAAACTTTCGGGCTTACAGTTGTGGTTTAAATGTTTCCAGGTTCTTTAGGAGACCGTGGCAAGGCAAAGGCGTGCTTGTACCGCTCCTCATGACTATGTTTTATGATATGGTTCTGGGAAGACTCTGATAAATAATTGTATTGAAAACCTTTTTGTAATAACTTTATGAAATTGGGTGGTTTTTAAAAAGTTTAAATTGGTTGAAATTTTTAGAGTGTTATAAGTTGGTATCAGAGCCTTGGTTTGAGTGAATTGGAGGAACATTCATGTGAATCCAGTCTCAAATCAAGGAGAGTTTTCAAAAGAGAATTTAAAATGGTTTTCAAAATGAAGAAAAGGAGGACGCGAAGGTACGATCAGCCGGAGCCAGTAAGTAACCCCAAAATACCATACATGATATTTGTTTTTGAGCTATGATTGAAAAACATGCTAGTACTAGGCTAGGGATCTTCAGGATTTCATGATAATGTTTCCTGATTTATGATGCCTGCTAGGCTAGGATTTCTTCCGTGTGAGATTTCTAGTGTTCCTCTAGGAGTGAGGGTTGAGTGCTTGTTATGTATGATCATCACTAGGGTGTTGTGGTGATACTTGATATAAATACGGGTAGGTGTGGAAGGGAGTATGGGCCCGTACTACTGAAAGCACAGGACCCATACGCATATCAAGGAAGCCACAACCTCTAGGTTGGGGTTGGGAGTTGGTTCCCGGGGTTCAGGGAGAGCGCCTAATGTTTTGTGATATTTTCAGTATGGTGGTTACGAGGCATGCTGGGAGCGGATCGGGATCGGGAGAAGGAGAGGGCAGTCAGGGTGGGTCAGTACCACCCGAGGTTATTGGTCAGATGAGCACGGACGAGTTGGATGCTAGGATTCGTGAGATCCTGCATGACGAGGTTGCTGCGATGTTCCGGGCTGAGTTGTCGGAATTGTTTGGGTCGATCAAGACCGCTATGGTTGAGTATTTTGATGAGCGTTATGCAGCTCTTACAAAGACAGATGACGTGGCGGCTACAGCGGCTGTAGCAGTAGCAGGGGGAGGAGTCGGTCGAGGTTTTCAGTATCGGGACTTCGATAATACGAAGCCCCCTACCTTCGATGGGGTTCAGGACCCGATTGTTGCTATGAGATGGTTGTCAGACGTGGAGAGGTGTTTCTTCACGCGTTCATGCCCTGCTGATCAGAGAGTGAGGTGTGCTCTGAACCTGTTGAGGCTCGGGGCGAAGGATTGGTGGAGGTTGACCATGGGATCGTATTCTGATGCGGAGTGAGCTGCGGTTTCTTGGGATCGGTTCAGGGAGATGTTCAGTATTCGTTATGTTCCGCGAGTTGAGAGGGAGAGATTGGCTCAGGAGTTCCTGGAGCTGAAGCAGGATTCAGATTCGGTGACGGAGATCACCAGGATGTTCACTGAGAGGGCGATGTTTTACCCGGAGTTTGCTTTGGAGCAGGCACAGATGTCCCGATATCTGAGTATGCTCAAAAGGGATATCAGGCAGTTTGTGTCTACGCAGAGGTGCGAGACCTTATTAGAGTTGCAGGAGGCCGCCAGGCGGCGTGACTTGGAGATTGAGTTGCAGTTGTGAGAGCAGAGGCAGGCTCCGGTGCAGTCGCAGCCAGCGCCGAAGCGGTTCAAGACCGTTGTTTCTAGATTGGGAGATCAGAGCAGCCGCACTTGTGGGAAGTGTGGGAAGGGTCACACCGGAGTTTGTAGGTCTGGTGGTGCATGCCGCAAGTGCGGAAAGGAGGGGCACTATGCGAGGGATTATCGGCAGACAGCCCCGGTTCAGGATTTGAGGATTTGTTATCACTGCCATCAGGTTGGACACTTGAGGGTCAACTATCCACAACTTGCGGCAGGACCGGTGCAGGCTCCAACACCGGCCATGATGAGGATTACGGGTGGACTTCAGGGTGGAGCGGAGCCCACAAGGACTCAGGGTCGTGCTTTTCAGCTTATAGCGGAGGAGGTCAGGGTAGTGCCGGATGCAGCTGCGGGTATGTTTCTTTCTTGATATCTTGTTATCTTGTGATTATTATGGAGTATTGTATATCTATTAGTCTCATTGTGTGATTTTTGGTATTGTATTCGTATTCCTTGAGGGTTTTTTTTATTGGAAATTTCGTTGGTTATCATCCATGGGGATTATTAGTGGTAAATCAGGCTTTTGGCCTGAATGTCGGGTAGCATCTGCAGTCGGAGGAGTGGTTAGATGAAGGTCGGGCTTCTTTCGAGTCCGAGTTGATCAGTGTTGATAGGTGATTTGGTGAAGGTTGATCATTCTAGTGGGAATCAGTCCGCGTGTAAGGGAATGTGCTGTGAAGGGTTGTTAAGGAAGTTCGGTTATGGTGACCGGTGGTGGATAGTCAGTGCTCTAAGTGGGGAGAATTGGAAAATTCTCAGGAGGATCGATAAGAGTTAGAGTTCGATTAGCTATTTGGGATCCAGCAGTGTTTCAGTCAACCAAGAGTGTGGGTTGGTATGAGTAAGTGACAGATCGATGGGGTGGAATACAGACTAATGATTTCGGATAGGGTGATTGGTGGTTGTAATGCCTAGGATCAGGCCGGCATTGAGTATGTAGGATGGAGTTAGAGTTCGGAGCCCCTAGAGGGATAGAACAGTTTGCATGGGAGAGTTTTCCAAGAGGGATAATTCGGGATGACGAATGCTACTTGAGCGGTCCGGATAGACTGAAGGCCGGTGGGCGTACCAGTTAGGTCGAAGGCTCGAAGAACGGTCCAGACAGGCTGAAGGCCCTGGAGGGCGGTCCAGACATGCTGAGGGTTCTGAGAGTGGTCCAGATTGGCTGAAGGCCTGGTAAGGCGGTCCATTCATGCTGAAGACTCTGCATGTGTTGATAGATCTGTATAAGGAGATGGAATGAGTATGTTGCGATATGATAGCATCAGAAGGTCTGGCCCCGGGTACTGATCATGGTTAGTGGAAGGTAGTGCATGGACTCGAGAGTCCTTGCAAGCAGATTCAGAGCGTGTGTGGTGCATGGGATAGCGGTTATGCTATAAGGGAATGGTGTAGCGATGGGTGAGCACCGTGGCACTTGTTGTAGTGACAAGGCGACCAAGTAGATTTCCTTGGATAAGGAACGGGAAAGGTATGGAACTCCGAGAGGGAGTGTAAGTTCACGAAAGTGAAAGCAGTAGCACGGAGGTACATTTGAGGTGTTTCATTTATGGTTGTTGAGCACTGTGATGATACCAGTGGTATGCTAGCACATCCAGGTTGGATGTCTGCTGAGGTCGGAAGGAATTCCGAGGGTGTAGAGCCAAAGAGGCTCGGAAGGGATGCAAGGATGGAGCCTTGGGTTCCCGGTTTGGTTTTGATTAAGGGATTATGTATGTAGTGGTAATTTCTCCTGGGGGATGTTTGGAGGTGTCGTCAGTGTGTCGGGTTTTCCCAACCCGAGGATGCTAGAGCCAGTTCAACATGTGTATGTGATTGCGGAGGAGAACTCATGGGAGTTGCTCTGAAGCTGAAAGATGTGTCATCCTGTCAGCATGGAAGGGGTAGAGTTGGACTCAGGATGGGAGCAGGTTAAGCCTCAACAGTGAATTCAGTGAAAGATATGTCTGGCAAGGAGAAATGATAGCAATGTGGTATGGGGTCGGGATCCCGGTGGTTCAGGGTTATTTCTAGCTCGCATGAGTCAAGTGATTGTGTGATCTGGATCGGGTGAAGTGTCATGGGGTGGTACTTGGTTGTTAAGTGTGGTTATCAGAGGATGAGGCCGGTGACCGGCTTGAAGCGGTGGTCAGGACGCTGCAGAGGAAGAGTCGGGTTTTGGGTTTCGGTGGTAGCGTTTTGAGGAACCCGGGTTGATTAACACCAAGTGGTGCATTGCGATAGTAGTTTCTGGAGCTATGTTGCCGCATGCTTCGAGGGTGAAGCCTAATTTAAGTGGGGGAGAATTGTAACATCCCGAGTTCAGGAGTGTAAGTTCAGGGTTCAAAGTGAAAATGTGAATGGTCAACTCGGCGAGTCCATGGTTGGACTCGACGAGTAGGGTCGCGATTCTAGTCGCGTGTTAAGTGGCCAACTCGGCGAGTTGGTGCTGTGCAGAGAAAACCCTAATTCCGGGGGATGAGCCCTATATAAAGGACATAATGCCCTCTCCCCAGCCTTTTTACTCTCCCTTGAAGACTAGAAACCCTAATATTCGTTGTGAGTGAATTAGAGAGCATTTGGGCCTTGAAGGAGTGTTTGTGGAAGAGATCTTTGAAGGCTAAGATGCTTGGAGCAAGGGGCTTTCCAAGGATTTGGATTACTCTTCTGTTGGAGCTTTCTTTTGAGGTATTATTTCGTTGCTTGGGATGTTATTCATCTAGATTCATCATTTTGGAGTTTTTGGAAAGCATATCTTGTGACATTTTGTGTTTGGAGGTTAGATCTGGGGTTGCTACCTCAGATCTGGAATGGAGAAGGTCTAGAGTGCATAAAAGTCCCTGTTCTTGAGTGATTGGTGAAGCCATCTTGTCCCAAACCCTAACCCTAGCGTGTTATATGCTTAGATCTCTTTGGATTCACGTAAAGTTTGCCACTTTACGTGATGGATGGTTTGTAGAAGGGTGGATCTATTGTTTGGATCATCTGCATGGCCTGGAAATCCTCTGTATGGATTAAGACCTAGGGGTACTCGGCGAGTCACAAGGGTGTACTCGGCGAGTTGCATGAAGATAGGCAGGAACTCGACGAGTTGGAAGAACAACTCGGCGAGTTGGTTGAAGATGGCCTTGGACTCGGCGAGCCATCCTGCATTGCCTTGATTGGGGAAATACAGGTCGTTGTGGAGATGGAATCCAGCCATGTTATCTACGCGAGAATAGGGATAAATAAATAATTAATAGATGTACTAATTAGATAATTATAAGATGATCTTTATTAGTTACTTCAATACTTGTATAGTGCATACTAGTTATATGTAATCAAAACAGGATAGACATTTGAATAAGTAACCCTAACTCTAAACCCACAACCAAACAAGGAACAAGGAGTAAAGCAAAGATCACAGATTCTAAGTCTATGTCATGCTAGTTACATATAACCTTAGCGTATCCACTTAACAACTATTGACCTGTTAATAAAGACCTTTTTAGTTCTCAGGTAAGAATTATTGTAACACAAAATACTCCTATAGTATTTTAGGTTTACGTTATGCTCTAATGTTATCATTGTAGTAGTGTTGGTAAGTTTTTAGACTTGTTGCCACATCACAACCATTCTCGGGCATATGCTAATCACTTCTCGGACCAACATAGTTGATCAGGCTATGCCACTCCCAGAACTGACCATACATCCCCGAGTCTACTTGTGATGTTCAACAATCGTAATACTTTTGTTTTGTCCTAGTGACATTGATTTTAGTATGAATGCAGGTGTGTATACTTAGTTAAATATTTATTATTTAAAAGTATGAACTCTTTGTCAGAGTATTTTAATCCCGTTGTGTTTATAGTTTTTATATCTTTTATGGGTTGATACACTCGATTTACTATAAACAATGCTCTGATACCAATTTGTCATACCCCAAAACCGGAATGGTGGAAACGTTCTGGGGTGGAGGACGTCATGTACAGTATCACAACATAGAATAATAGTAAACAAGCAACAACATCATCCATTACATTAATAATATAATTTTATACAAGTGTTTTCTGCGAGGTTTATCAGACACTCAAAAATGTAAATCAAAATAAGAGATGAGTCTTGAAAGAGCTCCATCTTCTCAAAACCTGGTCGACTGTACCTGTCTACCGATGACCTGAGAATACAAGTTATTTTGAAAGAGTTTGTCAGCATAAAAGTTGGTGAGTTCATAAGTATTTAGTGTCATTGTTTGTATGCAAATGTCTATAAGTGTTTGATGTATAAGTTTGTAAATGGTTGTAATACATGTTAGTATACGTTTGAAAAAAATGTTGGTAAATGTATAATGTAAATGTTTGTATAAGTAATTATATCTCCTAGAAAATCATATATTTTCTACCAAAAGTAGCCTTCTACCAAGGCATCAAAGCTCTGTATGTTTTGTTTGTTGTAAAAGTGCGTATTTTTCCCAAGTATGACTATCATTAACAAAATATAGTTTATACATTATTGTTTATGTGAAAAGATCACAAAATGAATGCAATGGGAAAATGATTTAGTACTGTAGTTCGTATGCGGAAACTACCTTGATATTACTTATCTTAAAGCCAATGAATTATAAGATAAGGTGAGATTTGTAACCATACTGATTGACGGCTGTAAAACACGACTATGAAAGACGTCGAAATAAAAGTGACATTTGTCACCCCTTGGCTTGGTCGGCCGGGGACTATAGCTAACAGTTGAGGTGCGGGATAGTTTGTCCTGTATAGATCTATACACACAATGCCCGCTCTCCCTCAAGGAGACTCTGGTTACCAACATGATAACGGTGGAATCCACGTCATGTAGAAGTAAATCTCATATTCTAAACGTTATGTTGGTGTATGTTCCTTCTATTTACTAGTAAATGTATATGTAATGTTTCTCATAATAGTAAGTTCTCTTAGTTTCTCATCATAGTATAATTGTATAGTTTCTCATAATAGTAAGTTCTCTTAGTTTCTCATCATAGTATAGTTTTATAGTTTCTCATAATAGTAAGTATTGACTCAAGAATGAACTGACTCTTTGTATGCTTCATTGAACTAGAAGTAATGAATATCATTATCCTAAACTATGCCTATTATAGTTTACTAGTATAATTGTTTGTATGACTGAATGTATTGAACTGAGATAAAAGCTTTTATGTCTTATACATATATACATAATATATAACTAAGGATCAAATGACACTCGGACAAACAACCGAGTACTCTAAGTCCACAACCAAACAAGGAACAGGAAATAAAGTGAGTCATCAGTCCTAAGTCCTTTAAACCTTACTTATATAACTATGTATGCATTAGACATGATTTTGACAGTATATGTACAAGTTTAAAAGAAGTTTTTGTAAAACCTTTTGATGAGTTTAAAAACAAATATTGATGACTTGATGTCACTTTATAAAACGATTTAAAAGCAGTTTGGCATATAGAAACAAGTTTGATAAAGAGTTTAACGTGTAAAACAAGTTTGGTAAGCAGTTTGAAGTAGTTTGTTTGATAAAACAGCTGAAAGTATAGTAAATCTATTTTTTTGTTAGTTATTAATCACATGTGATTGATGTAATGACTATAATGTTTCAACTTGTATCCCCCCATAAAAGCATTTAAAATCATTTAAAAGGTAGATTAAGAGGTATGAACTCACCTGTAGTGAGTGGTTTGGATGAAAGTGCTGGATAAGGTGCTAGGTGTCAAGTGAAGACTTGAACACACACACACACTGATCCTATTTAACACATAAAGACACATATATGTATCTAATTAGTTATTATAACACTAATTAAGCAAGTAAAGATACCCTAGAACATGGAAAACACTTTGATTCAAGTGTTATAATATCATATGGTTGCATCTAAGGGTTGTATGGCTTTGCTATTGAGTTTACGGCCCAAGGACCAACTCTCCATGAGTTTACGGCCTAGGGTTTGCAGCCCTTATGGGTTTACGGTCTTAAACCCATGGTGACTTGTGCCAAATCGATGTTTAAGGTCCTTAGCTCAAGGGGAAGGTGTTCTAGGCCAAGTTCCAAGACTTAGGAAGGAATGTAGGGCAACTTTGCACCCTCTATTAGAGTTTACGGCCTTAGGAGATTGCCTTGGCCGTAAAATCCCTTGTTTGGTTGATTCTTGGTGTTTTCAAGTCCCTAACTCATTATACTATCTTATAAACATGAAAGGGAGGTAAGGACTTACGATTTGAAGGCTATAGAGGAGTGTTTTTGGCCCAAAACACACAAGTGTTCTTGGTGTTCTTGAAGATCTAGAACAAAAGATGGAATTTGTGGATGGATTCAAGGGTGAATCAAGAAGAAGTGATGTAACAACACATAAAGGGAAGGAATTACTTACATTTGGGAAGATTTGAAGAAAAATCTTGAAGATCCTTGGGAGAGAATCCGATTTATCTAGCTTGGAAAGTGAGAAATGAGTGAAAAATGACTAAGGGTCACTTATATACTAGGGGTTTACGACCACCTCTAGTTTACGGCCGTAAACTCCAAGGCCTTGGCCGTAAACCCCTCTTTTGATGGCTTAAGGCTTGTTTGACAGGTTACAAGTTCAACTCACACTCTCATTCACTTATTCCTTTGATGCATTAAGCTCAGAATGTCCACACGGACTCTAAACAGTGCTAAAAGTTAGCAGAAGTAAGTTTGATTAGATTGGAATGCAGGGTTTGTACAAATAGAAATTTCGGGTTGTCACAATTAAAGACTCAAACCATTAAGTCGTCTCAGACTGTGGTCACGACGTGACATTGAGAATGTCATGACGTGGCGATTGAAGTTTTTGTGATTATCATGTCCTGTTGTGCTCATGACGTGACCAAGGAGGATTTATGCCATGATGCTTTTTGAATGGATTGTCCATGACCGAGTTGGCTAAGTTGGAGTGAGAGATCCAAGTATTGTTGGTTTCAAGCACTGGGATTTTTTTTTCATGGCCTCTCACCACATGATGTCTTTGACTGCTTGAGAAAAATGTTTGGGCTCATCATGCGTTGATATGGCAATTAAAAAAGCTTTGTCTGTGTTAGCGACTTTTTATCTGATATAAAATGAGACAAGGATGTAATGTCGAGGACGCTGAATTTACGTTGGGGAGAGAATGATCTAAGGAAGTTGGCAATTGCACTTCATAATTTTCAAATCGTTGAGGAAGATTTCAAACTTGTTCTGGTCGATGTTGTTGCGTTGGAATGGTAGCAGAACGAGAATAATTTTGTGAGCTTCTTTCAGTGGGATTTTGACCAAAGTCGTCTTCTTGGTTTTTGATTTCTGTGAGTGATGTGTGATCGGTATTAGGCTCCGATGGCTCATTATTTATTTTCGGGTAGGCTCAGATGGCTCATTATTAGGCTCCGATGGCTCATTATTTATCAGTTGGTGTTAGCCAAAGATCGGGGCTGGAAGAACCATTATTGGTTTCAAGAGTGTAAGGGTGTGTGTCACGAAAAGGGTATTGACACTCTACAAATTTGACACCTCTTGAAACACCAATTTTCTTTTCTTTTAAATCATACACACGATAACCCTTTTTCCTCGGTGGATAGCCAAGAAAAACGCAAGGCCTCGCCCGTTCTTCAAAATTATCCTTTTCCCCTTTATTCTCTTTTATATAAACCAAGCACCCGAAGACTCTAACATGATCAAAAGTTGGTTTCGATCAAATAAAAGTTCACATTGTGTTTTGTTCTTCAGTACTTTGGATAGAAATTTGTTTATGCTATAGGTGATCGTTAACACGCAATCTCCCCAAAACGTTATTTATTATGATATATGTGGTTGTTTATGATAAAGGGAATCAGATTTATCTCATGCCATCTATCTAATTTCCTCAGATTTATCTCATGATAAATTTAACACTATTTCGTATCTCCTTCTCCATCATAGTTGTCATCCACCCCCGTATTAGGAAATCATAATGTTCCCATGTCTTTTGTTGGTTTGATTAAGGTTCCATTAATGAAGCCTGATTTATTCTTTGCTAAGAGAAAATCCTTCATCTCCCTTGCCCAGGCGACATAGTTGTTGTCCCTGAGAACGTCATTAACATGGATGGGTAGTCAGTAGGATGGATGTAGAAGGTGAGGCAAGGTCTGATGATGGATTTTTGTTAGAAGACTTGTTGTCATGTGTTTCTCCTATTGTCATGGTCGTTTAATAGGTAAGGTATCCTGCTCTGATACCATATAAAAATTGAATATAGGTTTTAAAGTATTCTCTCTTATTAAATGATTAACCTAAAAGGGGCTATATACAATACGTGAAAGAGTTGTAAACAAAATATGAGATAGCTAATATGAGAAAGCTAATAGAAGACATCTAATAAGGGACACATCTAATAGGAGATAGCTAGTTCTAAACAGAATATGAGACTGTGACAACCCGAAATTTTCATTCGGTCAAACCCTAAAAGTCAATCACTTCATATTATAAGTCAAGTTCACTTTTACTTGTTTTTGGAAAAAATAAAGTTCGTTTGATTATTTTAATATTATTTTTAAACGAACGGGTGAAAGAAAGTGCCGTCTCGGGTTTTGAATTTAAAAAAAACCTCAAACACCTCGCGTCTTAGAAGTTCCCGGCCAAACTATTTTGTTTGGGTTGAAAAATCATCCCAAAAATCCATAAAATCATGCTTATCCATGAGTTTACTCCCCAAGTCTAGCCATTTGTGTTTACTCCCCAAGTACCCAAAAGAGTAAACTCCAAAATATCCTTTCAAGTATCATCCTTGATTTTGTTCTAGATCTTCAAACTAGTAAGTGTTCTAACCATTTCAAGCTGGTTTAATACTTATCTAGTGTTTGTGCATCTATTCATCCATTCATTTTTGTGTTTTGATTAGTTTTTCCAAAACACCAAGAACACACACTAGTGTTCTTGGACTTAAAGTTCATTTCAAGCTTCCACAATGTAAGTACTTCTATCCTAGAGTCATTTAAAGCTAGCTATACATGTTTATACTAAGGAAAAGTCCCAAGATCACCAGGTTAAAGGTGTTCACGGTTTTGGGAGGTCCCAAAACCGTAAACACCAAGTTTAGGGCCAAAATGGTGTGTTAAGGTGCCTAGATGCTTCACAATGCCTTAGGAACTTGTCTAGATTCATACCTGAAGAGTTTATCACACAAAAATCACCAAAACTTTCCATTTTTATGTGTTTACGGTTTGGGGATGTCCCAAAACCGTAAACACCCCAAAAAGTGTGTAACTGTCCCATAAATGTCCCATGGTTGTTCCTTATGCCTAGAATCTAACCTAGACTAGTGCCATGATTGAGCTAAGGACTTGAAAACCCCCAAATACCAAACTTGTGAGTTTAAGGTAGTAAACTCATGAGTTTAAGGTATTAAACTCATGAGTTTAAGGTAGTAAACTCATGGAGAAATGGTCCTTAGACCGTAAACTCCATTTAGGAGTGTTTTGATGCCACACAACACTCCTAAGGCTTAAACATGAAGTAGGAATGTTTGGAATAGATTAGAAGACTTCAAAACAGCAAATGGTCAAAAGGTTAGGAGTTTACGACCGTAAACTCAAGAGCTTACGACCGTAAACTCATGGGGTGTTGGTCTTTAGGGAGTAAACTCATTTTAGAAGTGTTCCTTGAACCCCGATCACACTAGCCTTTCCCTACAACCTTAGCACTTATAACACTTATACAAAGTGTTTGTCATGTCCTAGAGTGTATTGACTTGTTTATTAGTTGTTTAAAGACTAATTGTTTATATACATATGTCCTCATATGTAATTAGGATCTTTGTGCGTGTCTAAGTCTTCACTTGACACCAAGCACTTATCCGACACTTCCATCCGATCCACTCGCAACAGGTGAGTTCATACCCCTTAATCAATGTTTTAAATGTTTTTAAATACTTTATGGGGGGGGGGGTACAAGTAGAATCATGCTACTTATTATATCAATCACACGTGATTAATAAGGAGCATTCAAATGATTGGCTACTCATTAGCCGTTTTACCAAACAGTTTCCTTCAAATGCTTTTCATAAACACTTATTATGTTTAAAACTCCTTATTAAACTGTATATTTTACTCTGTATGTTTCATTCAAACTCATTTACAATTGTGTTTCAAACAAATGCTTCTTTATACTTAAACTGTTTTATCAAACCCATGCCTTTAAACTGTTTTATAGATTGACATCAAGTCGATCTTTTCTTAGATAATAATTATGTTCAAAGGTTTTACAAAACTTATTTTATGCTTTTATATTATCAATTTCATGCGTATATATGTAAGATATATAAGAAATGTTTAAAAGACTTAGGAAGGCTATCCACCCTATTTCCTTTTCGCGCTTGAGATGTGGTCTGGTGGGACATCAGGTATCCGTCCGAAGGTTGTTTAAATACTAGTTATATATCATATGTACATATATAGTCATAAAGGTCCTTCCAGTTCATCCAATGCCCTAGGGTAGCAAGGGTATACATCCATGTTCATGCGTATCAGTTACATTACTAGTAAGCTACCATATGGGTAGTTTAGGAAGATACTAGAACTATTACTAGAACGCGATATCATACAATGAGTCAGTTCATTCATGAGTCAATACTTGCTAGATAGAGAGAACACACATTACAGCTAGTACACACAGTACGTTACTATACATGCTAGATAGAGAGAGAACACATGTTATAGCTGATGGGTTTTGAGCATTCTAACACTTCCTAAGTGTACATGCAACCCTAATAAACCTTGGATCTATGTTTGTCTAAGATACATGCAAATAATTATTTTTCCAAGGCTTATATCCTAACTAGCATGGCATGGGGAACTTGAATCAAATAAAGCTAGTAGAAACACTTACCTTGTAGTTGTAGTTGATTCCTTGGAGTTTTAGAGCCTAGCACCAATAATGTGGATGCCTCAAATGAAAGTCACAAATCACCACAAACTTGGAACTTTGAGAGAATAGTCACACTTCTCTTGAAATCGGCCCTCACCTCAACATGTGTCAACTAGTGTTCACTAGCTTGATTTCAAGAGCCAAAGCCTCCTTTATATAGTGTGGTGGATTAGGGTTACATCCATGTAAACCCTAATACCCATGTCTCTTCATTTCCATGAGATCCATGGGTTAAAGCTCCATGGAGTATCCATGGACTTCTCCATCCAAGCCTAGCCCATTCCAAATAAGCATAAGCCCACACTATATAAATATAGAAGCCCATATTTAATTAGTAATATCTTTGATCACTAAATTAATCCTAGATTAATTATAGATCACTACTAATTAAATAATATGATCTTATATTAATATATTAGAACTTATAATATATTAATAAATCATAACTTGTACTATTCTCAAATATTATCCATAAATTGTTTGGGTGAAGTGCAACCCAAATGGACCATGCCGGGTCGGGTCAAGTACATACCAAATATAGTTATGGGCTTGGACACTATATCCAACAGTCTCCCACTTGGATAAGTCTAGTAACTATATTTGCAAGTATAACTTCAGGAACCGATCCGCAATCGTAGCTCTTTAAACTCTGTTGAACTAGAACGCGCCATTTAGATAAGTGATCATATAATCCTCTGTTCTAGATATCAGCCGGACAAACACATGGAACATTGTCTTGCTTATTGTCCAGCATTTGTTTCCCGATTTCTGATTTGTTTGACATAGAACTCAACTGAACACATCAATTTAGTTCTGACCGGGCCCGGTACATAGGTCAAAACAAAATCATCGAGGGGCCCAGATATCAGCTTCTAATCCAAGAAGGAACAGATAAACTTCGACTCATATGTTTGTTCTACCACTCATTGAATTACACACAAAGGCACGTTTTATAACATCGAGTTACCAATGCGTTTACGTACAATCAATGCATAACCAACTCGTAAGTAACAAATCATATCTCTAGGTTTGAAGACTTATATGATATTACCGTCTCACGATCACTCGAGATAAAATTCCATGAACTGATTCCAGTGAGCGTGGGTTGAGTCCAATGCTCAGAACTTATGAGCACTCATGATTGTTGTAGCCATGTCCAACACCTTAGACCGCTGCAACCAATCATGACAGTCTTGATTCATACCTACTTCCAACATATGACCGACTGTGGAGGTTTGAATAATATGATATACCAAACATAATTATTCTGGAAGTCAAAACATGCAAAAGAAATATAGTAAAAGATCGACAAGAGATAGCAACACTTTACTCATGAATAAAACACATTTTATTCATCATCAAATGTCAATTACACTTTACAAATTTTATGGGTTATCTAACTACTAAAACTTATATCATCCTTCAGCCCTATGCTCCGAGCATGCTGGAGATGCTTAACCCTACTCAGTCCCTTCGTGAGGGGATCTGCCGGGTTCTCATCCGATGATACCCTCTTTGCCATGAGGAGTCCTTCTTCAATTCGATGTCTGATAAAATGGTATTTTCTGTCGATGTGTCTGGATCTCCCGTGATCCCTTGGTTCCTTGGCTAAGGCAACCGCACTATTGCTGTCACAGAAAATCTCCATTGGCTCTTTTATAGTTGGAACAAATCCAAGGTCTCCGATGAAGTTCTTTAGCCATATCGCCTCCTTTGCTGCCTCGCTTGCTGCTATATACTCTGATTCACAAGTGGAATCAGCCACTGTCTCCTGCTTGGAACTCTTCCAAGAAATTGCTCCTCCGTTTAGGGTAAAGACCCAGCCTGACTGAGAGCGGAAATTATCCCTATCAGTCTGGAAACTAGCATCACTATACCCTACAACTCTCAAGTCATCACTCCCACCGAAGGTAAGGACCCAGTCCTTAGTCCTTCGCAGGTACTTGAGGATATTCTTTACCGCAGTCCAGTGTTCCTTTCTAGGGTTCGCCTGATACCTGCTAACCATGCTCAAAGCAAAGGCTACATCAGGTCGAGTACACGTCATAGCATACATGATCGATCCTACAGCTGAAGCATAAGGAAATCGACTCATTTCTGCTATCTCAGCCTCAGTACTAGGGCTTTGTGTCTTACTCAATCTAGCGTTACACTGAATGGGTAACTCACCTTTCTTGGAGTTATGCATGTTGAATCTTTTCAACACTTTGTCCAAGTAGGTACTTTGACTAAGTCCAATTAGTCTTTTACTCCTGTTTCTCAAAATCTTTATCCCTAGGATATAAGCAGCTTCACCAAGGTCCTTCATAGCGAAACACTTCCCAAGCCAGGACTTTACTTCCTGCAGGGTTGGGATGTCATTTCCTATGAGTAGTATGCCATCCACATACAGTACCAAAAAACTGACTATGCTCCCACTAGCCTTGATATAGACGCAAGATTCATCTTCACTCCTCGAAAAGCCAAATTCCTTGACTTTCTCATCAAAGCAAAGATTCCACCTACGAGGTGCCTGTTTCAATCCATAAATGGATTTCTCGAGTTTACACACTCTATTAGGGTACTCGTTGCTGACAAAACCCTCTGGCTGACTCATGTAAACATCTTCAGCCAACTTTCCATTAAGGAAAGCGGTTTTGACATCCATTTGCCATATTTCATAGTCATGAAATGCAGCTATGGCTAACAGAACCCGAATAGACTTAATCTTGGCTACTGGAGAAAAGGTCTCATCATAGTCCACTCCAGGAATTTGAGAGAAGCCCTTTGCAACCAGTCTCGCCTTATAAGTGTGTACTTTACCATCCATGTCGGTCTTCTTCTTGAAGACCCACTTGCACCCTACAGTCTTACGACCAGGTACATTCTCAACCAAGTTCCAAACTTGATTGTCATACATGGATTGTATCTCGCTATCCATGGCCTCTTTCCATTTAGCAGCCTCAGGGCCTGCCATGGCTTCCATGTAGCTGTTAGGTTCATCCAGACCTACTAGTGTCTCATCACTAATAAGTGTCTCACCTTCCGCAGTAATATGGAAACCATAGTAATGCTCAAGTGCATTCCTAACTCTCGTGGAACGCCTCAGAGGTACAGGCTCATCAACTGGCTCAACAGGAGTTTCCTCCTCAAGTTGAGGGCTAGTGTTTGAAGTTCCTTCACCGCTTGATTCTTGAATTTCTTCAAGATCAATTTGCCTCCCACTGTCTCCTTGGCTTATAAATTCTCTCTCTCGAAAGACTCCTCTTCTTGCTACAAAGATCACATTGTCACTAGGTCTGTAGAAGAGGTAACCAAAGGATTGCTGTGGGTAGCCGATGAAAATACACCTCTCGCTTCGAGGTTCGAGCTTATCATGAGTCTCGCATCTCACGAAAGCCTCACAACCCCAAATCTTGATGTGGTCTAGCTTAGGTACTTTGCCAGTCCACATCTCGTGAGGAGTTTTGGCAACTTTCTTTGTAGGGACAAGATTAAGAATATGGGCGGCAGTCTCTAAGGCATACCCCCAAAATGAGATTGGTAGCGTAGCTCGACTCATCATGGAACGAACCATATCCAACAAGGTTCGATTACGCCTCTCAGCCACACCATTCAACTGTGGTGTCCTGGGAGGTGTCAATTGTGAGACAATCCCACATTCCCTAAGATAGTCGAGGAACTCTGAACTAAGATACTCACCTCCTTGATCGGATCGAAGCATCTTAATGTTCCTGCCCAATTGATTCTCGACTTCCTGTTTAAATTCCTTAAACCTCTCGAAAGTCTCTGACTTATGCTTGATTAAGTAGACATATCCATATCTACTGTAATCATCAGTAAAAGTCAAATAATAACGATTAGCATCCCTTGTGGCATGTTTGAATGGTCCACACACATCCGTGTGTATAAGGTCCAACAAACCTTCACCCCTCTCACACGAGCCTGTGAAGGGTGACTTTGTCATTTTTCCAAGTAAGCATGATTCGCAACTATCATCTGACTTTAGGTCAAACGACTCCAAGACTCCATCCTTTTGGAGTTGGCCTATGCGTTTCTTGCTTATATGTCCAAGACGACAATGCCATAATGATGCTTTATCCAAGTTATTATTATTAGTAGAATCAATACACAAAACATTATTTCCCAAGTTATCTACAACAGATACAGCTTCATACACACCATCACAAGGTAATGCTTTAAAATAAAAAACATTATTATAGAAAACATCTATAGAACCAACTTCATTATTAAATGAAAAGGTAAACCCTTGTTTGTACAAAGCATGAAAGGAAATAATATTTCTTGCCATTCCTGGCGAATAACAACACTTATTCAAATCTAAATTAAACCCACTACTTAGCGATAAAGTATAAACTCCAATCTTGGTAACAGGTAAAGCTTTCCTATTCCCCATGATCAAGTTTATTCTTCCTTGCTCCACATTCTCACTTCTTCTTAGTCCCTGCAAGTCACAACAAATATGAATACCACAACCGGTATCAAGGACCCAAGACTTAGAATGGGGTGAGTTATTAGAAATGATAGTGTAAGTACCTGCATGGTTGGGTTTGACTTTCCCATCCTTCACATCCTGCTGGTACTTTGGGCAGTTCCGCTTCCAATGAGATTTTTCATGACAATAGAAGCATTCAGCCTCTTTTGGGTCAAAAGAAGGAGTGACGAAACCTTTCTTGGTTCCACTTGAAGAAGAGCCATCAAGGGTCCGAGACTTGGTACCCTTCGAGGATCTCTTTCTCTTCCTCCATCGATTTTTCCCAATTGCCAAAACCGGAGTTGAGTTTGGAGTAGGAGTGATAGAAACCGACTTCCCCTTAAGACCTGATTCTGCGGTCTTGAGAAGTCCCTGAAGTTTGCTGAGTGTGACCTCTTCCTTATTCATGTGATATGTCATGCGGAATTGATCATAGCACGATGGTAAGGAGTGCAAAATGATATCTATTGCAAGATCCTCAGGGAAGTTCACATTAAGCTTCAGCAAACGATCCACATACCTTTGCATTTTCTGCATGTGGCTCGTGACGGATTCCCCGTCCTTCATCATGGTTGTTATCATGGAGCAGATGATTTCATACCTCTCTTGTCTTGCACTTTGATGGTATCTTTCCATCAAATCTTGGTGCATTTCATAAGGGTAGAAATCCTCATAAGACTTTTGGAGTTCCGCTGTCATCGTGGCCATCATGATGCAAGCCACTTTCGTAGCATCCCTTTCATGTGACCGAAATTCAGCGATCTCCTGAGGATTTGCAGTGGTCTCATCAATCTCCTTAAGCTCCTTGTCAAGGACATATTCTTTGTCCTCGTAGCGGGTAATCATCCTGATGTTTCTGATCCACTCATTGAAGTTGGATCCATCAAAGGTGACTTTCCCACACAAGTTCATAAGGGTAAAGGAGCCATTAGGATTAGAGCCAGAAGCAGCATTGTTTGAAGACATCTAAAAAGAAGAGAACAAGATTAGTTTAGATATAAGAGGGTCCTTAATAAAACACCCAAATGTAATATTAAGGCTAGGATCCAATCACAATATAATATAACTTAGAAGAGGTATGCCGTAATCTAAGCTATACCATATTTGAAAGGTAGGTGAATGACGATTCACCAATTTCCACCACGAAAACCGAAATATTTAAGTATTAGGCTTTGATTGGTTCTTAGAAATTCCTAGATTCTTTGAGATTCAATGAACTTTTCAAAGGCATGTTTCAATCTCGAGTGTGCCCTCCAGGTTTTGTGACTGGGATGCCGAGGATCACAAAACGAGGTGTGAAGTAACCATGCAAATCACTTGGTACCCTTTAAAGTTTATCACTCAATCGATGTGCCGGTAAACCACACACGCTCCATCGATACTATAATAAACCTTTAAGTCACCCTTTACCTACCTTGTTAAGTCCAAGTTAGTGTGCCGGTTAACCACACACGCTCCACCAACGACTTAAACAAAGTGTAAAGTGTAATTTCATGGATTAGCACCTTATTCACATTTTTCCTAAAGTAACTAAGATTGGGAATTTAATAAAACATTTAGTTACTTTATAATATTCATCATACTTTGAATGAGAATTTATAAGTCCTTGTCTTACCCGTTCGGCTAACGACCCTCCACCAGTCAAGCAAGCGGTGGGTGAGAGTGGACACCCATTAAGTCACCATTTTATAGGCAACAACCTTATACCCACCTTATAGACCGGCTTCGTGAATGAGGCGTACTAGCGGTAAGACGACTTTGTTCTTATACATATATATATAATTATTAAATCATAATAATATAAGTATAAGGGTTGAATTTTAACTTTTAAAATTCTAAGGGTTGGAACTAAAGTTTAACTTAACTTTACTTGTTCCAAAACTTGAGGGCAAGTTTTGGAAACTTTCAAAACTTTTCATTTCTTGTAACTTATGAGTTTAATAGAGTAATAAAATGAGGACTTTTCATTTTTTTCTAACTCTTGTGTTCTTTTAATGGTTTTTAATCCAAGAGACTTTTGGTTTTCCATAACTTGAGGTCAAGTTATGGACTCCATTAAAACACATTATGATCAAGAATTAAACTACCACATAGGTTACAAATAATTCCTATGATCATCTAAACTTCATAAGAACAAGAACATGAATATGAACACTTTCAAGAATCAAAATCACATTAAACTTTGTAATTTTGATAACTAGTTGTTGTAAATGAATTAGCAAAAACATTACACCAGCTAAAACAAGTTTTCAAGTACCAAAACAGTTTAGGGTAATGTTTCCAATCCATTTCCAGCAACTAAAGTCGAAAATCTGCACTCTGTCGACCCTACTCGCCGAGTGCATGAACCTACTCGCCGAGTAGGTTGAAGATACAAGTGAACTCGATGAGTCCCCCCATGGACTCGCCGAGTCCATTCGTCAGACAGCAAGTTTTTCGACTTTTTCCAACTTTTAATCACAAGTATCAAACAAACAGACCTAGGCTCTGATACCACTGATGGGTTTTGAGCATTCTAACACTTCCTAAGTGTACATGCAACCCTAATAAACCTTGGATCTATGTTTGTCTAAGATACATGCAAATAATTATTTTTCCAAGGCTTATATCCTAACTAGCATGGCATGGGGAACTTGAATCAAATAAAGCTAGTAGAAACACTTACCTTGTAGTTGTAGTTGATTCCTTGGAGTTTTAGAGCCTAGCACCAATAATGTGGATGCCTCAAATGAAAGTCACAAATCACCACAAACTTGGAACTTTGAGAGAATAGTCACACTTCTCTTGAAATCGGCCCTCACCTCAACATGTGTCAACTAGTGTTCACTAGCTTGATTTCAAGAGCCAAAGCCTCCTTTATATAGTGTGGTGGATTAGGGTTACATCCATGTAAACCCTAATACCCATGTCTCTTCATTTCCATGAGATCCATGGGTTAAAGCTCCATGGAGTATCCATGGACTTCTCCATCCAAGCCTAGCCCATTCCAAATAAGCATAAGCCCACACTAAATAAATATAGAAGCCCATATTTAATTAGTAATATCTTTGATCACTAAATTAATCCTAGATTAATTATAGATCACTACTAATTAAATAATATGATCTTATATTAATATATTAGAACTTATAATATATTAATAAATCATAACTTGTACTATTCTCAAATATTATCCATAAATTGTTCGGGTGAAGTGCAACCCAAATGGACCATGTCGGGTTGGGTCAAGTACATACCAAATATAGTTATGGGCTTAGACACTATATCCAACAATAGCTAGTACACGCAGAACATTACAGTACCTTTACATAGATACACCTACATGAGTACATTTACATGAATACGTTTACATACATACGCTTACATGACTACATTTACATAGATACATTTACATGAGTACACTTACACAAATTACTAGTACATTTTATATGTATAGATTCTGTTATATAATCCTCATTCTTATCTTTACCTTGTGATTCAATCACATAATCGGCGAGATAGATTGGATTTAATATCCTAGTACCAAAGGATACGTTGCGGGATTAACCATTCCTAGAATCTCTGTTAGCTACAGAGGTAAAAGCACATCCACGGATGTCAACGGTTGATACCATTACAGGTATACTTTAAGGGACTAACTATTCCTATACCCAGCTGTTAGCAACAGAGGTAAATGTACATCTACGGATGTCTTCAGTTAACATTGTTAGTTACCCTAGTATCAAAGGGTAATACTAAGGCTACATTCAGAATAGTCGGGTCTTGGTAGAAGGCTACATTCAGAACAGTCGGGTCTTGGTAGAAGGCTACATTCAGAACAGTCGGGTCTTGGTAGTGGGCTACATTCAGAGCAGTTAGGTCTTGGTAGAAGGCTACATTCAGAACAGTTAGGTCTTGGTAGAAGACTCCCTTTTATAGTAGTAGGAATCATAGGGATTTCTAGGGTTTTTCAAACGTTTACATTTGTTCTACAAAACATTTTCAATACTTACAGTTCATATACATTTTAAATACTTACAGTTCATATACATACAAATACTTACATACAAATTAAGACACTAAAATGCTTATGATCTCACCAGCTTTAAAGCTGATACTCTCTTTCAAAATAACTTGTATCCTCAAGTCAACGATAGACAGGTACCGATGCAAGGTTTAGAGAAGATGGAGCTCGATCAAGACTCATCTTTCATTTTGTTTATACTTTAGTGTCTTTTATAATTTGACAGAACACTTGTATTAAAATTATATTATTAATGTAATGGATGATGTTGTTGCTTGTTTACTACTTTTTATTGTTGTGATACTGTACATGACGTCCTCTGCCCCAGAACGTTTCCGCCGTTCTTGGTTTTGGGGTGTGACAGAAACTAAGATAACGAGTAAAATAGATGACGAAATCAGATAGTTGGCATGAGATAAATCTAATTCCCTTTAGTATCCAAGTTAAAGAATGACATTATAGAAGACTTATTTTCTTAGCATGAGCTTTAATGAAGATTAGAACTCTTGAAATCTTAGGGATTATCATGAAAGAGTCTTTAGTCATTACTTATGTATTATGACATTTTCATACTCGTGTAACTTCTACATGGTTTTGATGATCTTTATAACCCCCATTTTGGACATAATTGCATACTTGCATGTTAGTACCAATGATACAATATGGGGTGTTACATGAAAAACACACCAAATTTATTGCTCATCATCTCATATCAACTTTCGCTTACCATTAAAAAATCGATTTCAGCAAAAACTATCACATTCTCAAAATCAACATCCCATTATCATCTTGACTCATCCCATCCTCTCTTCTAATTGTTTTTTAGTGCATATCAGATACGGTAAGAGGAGATGATGACGAAGCTTTTGACCAAATCTACATTGTCAAGTGTAGTAAGATCAGATCAGGATCCATGTTGTCAAGTGGTTTTCAGACAAACCCATGTCGTTAAGGCTTTTGGGTTGGGGTTGCCAAAGAAGGAGGCTAAACGGTAAGGAGGAGCGGTGGATATGGGTAACGACGGTAGTCTACTGGTTTCCCGACCAAGACTAACATAAATAAGAGGAGGTCGTGGTTCTAGGTGATGATGAGAGAAGAGAGAGTGAGAGAGAAAGAGTGGGATTACAGTTTTGTTTCAGAAATCAAATTAGGTAGGGTGGGGGTCGGGATTATGGTGGACCCATTTTAGTTTAAAATTTTTAAATAATTAAGAAATAATAAATAAATTAAAAGATAAATAGTTAAGGACAATATAATCATTTAATATTTAAAAGGGACAAAAAATCATAACAAAAACCAAAACACAAGAGCAGCCTATTAAAAAAGATATTAACAAGCAATTTACCACAAACCACAAGGATGATTTATGTAATATATTATTACTTGTATAATTGAAATTATTTGTTGAAATTTAAATCCAACAATTGGCATGATCTTTTTATATCAAGTGCTTAGTCCCGTGTGTTTTAATTATTTTACTATTACTTTTGATTATTTGCAATATGATATTTGCATACTTCGTGTTTGTGAATTATGTTTTTTTTTTCATTTGATTATACTGTTTTTCTTTCAATAATTGGTATCATAATTGTTATTGATGCTTGC
Organism: Lactuca sativa; assembly: GCF_002870075.4. Classification (NCBI taxonomy): domain Eukaryota; kingdom Viridiplantae; phylum Streptophyta; class Magnoliopsida; order Asterales; family Asteraceae; genus Lactuca; species Lactuca sativa. The sequence continues at coordinate 201,246,090 of NC_056627.2, read as the reverse complement.
TTACAAGTTTGATTGCTTATATTATTGTTGGTGCATAATCGATTGATTCTTTAAATCTCAGTGTTTGGTTCAAATGATAGCAAACTGCAAATTACATAGATATCAAAATCCGAAATGGCCCCATTTCGGAATTGATGATCATTCCATGATATACATAAAACTTGAGTAATTAACATTAACTCTAAATAATAAATAATCATGTAGTGATATTTGTGAACATCCCTAACATTATTGAGCATTTTCTAATAAACAATTGTGGATTTTCAACTTAGCTCCAATCCCCTTCGAGCCTATCAGAAAAAGTAGCTGAACTATCGAAATCAATTTGAACTTAACCTAAGATCTTCAAAACTCAGCCCGTTTGTAACCTCGTCATCAAATCATAATAGACACTAGAGAGTGACTAAAAGGCCTCCTTATAATCGAAGTGGTCCAACTTAGTGATTTGAAGGTCCTTTCGGTTTGTTTACCTTTCACAAGTGATGTCAACTTTTCATCATCCAACAACCTAATATTCCCAAAAGCTATCCTTTTTACAAATAAAATGAATTATATTAATATTATTCCTAAAATACTTTTAGTGTCAATCATACGAATACTTGACATGTGTTTTTATAGTTACGTATCAAACAAGTAAGACTACAAAACAATTGAGACAAAATGGATCTTATTCTATTCCTGAAGAGAGACGTTGCTCACTTTAAAACTATAAACGAGATTTTTTTTTGGAGTATTAATGTTCCTAGAATAAATTCAATTCATACACATGATGGGAGCATTTGGTGAGACAAACAATAATAATTGTTGTTTTATTTACATCATACACATTCATCATTCAATGTAGGACAAACAGAATATAACATTTGTTGTTTTGTCTTGAATAAAAAATTAGTCATAGTTTACAGAGATTATAGTAAATTTTTCTACACAGAAGAAAAAACAAATTAGATAGTGTTTGATATCAATGGAATTTATCTCATAAGAAAAAGTTTGCAACATTTTGTTACACATAACAAAACAAAAACAAAAAAAAAATGTGTTAAGTTTAACATACAATAGATTGTGATGGTTATGAATGGAATAAAATTTGCAATTTTTTCTCCCACCAAAAAAATGGGAGAAAAGTATAATTCCATTTATTTTTGTATTACAGTATCCTACTTTCACTTCTTTCTATTACATCATTATACTTCTAATATTTTTCTACTTTGAAATCGGATCTGGGATGGCTTTAATTTCGCCTCCACCATTAGAAGATTCGTAAATTACCAACTGTTTCTGGGAATAAGCACAAGAAAGGGTATTTTCGTCATTTGTGCTAGTTGAACTATCCAATCAATTTGAACTTGACCTAAAATCTTCGGAATTGAGCATGTTTGCAACCTCATCATTAAATTAAATCATAATAATATAATAGAGAGTGACTAAAAGGCCTTGTTATAAGCAAAGTGGTCCAAGTGATTTCTAGGCCCTTTCCGTTGGTTTGCCTTTGACAAGTGATGTCAAATTCAAAACATGTACTTTTTGGACCACATTCTTTAACCTTCATTGCTATTATATTCAAACTTTTCATTATCCAACAACTTAGTATTCCCAAAAGTTATCCATTTTACAAATAAAATGAATTATATTAATATAATTCCTAAAATACTTTTATTTTCGATGATACGGATACTTGACATGTGTTTCCATAGTTACGTATCAAACAAGACTATAAAACAATTGTCACAAAATGGATCTAATTCTATTCCTAAAGAGGCGTTACTCACTTTCAAACTATAAACCGAAATTGTTTAGAGGATTTGAGATTTCTAGAATAGATCCAATCATAGACAAAATGGATCTTATTCGATGGGATGAAACTTAACAAACTTTATATTGCTATTGTAAATGATGAGGATCACAAGTGCATTCACATATTTTGCATAGACAGAGAGACCAAAAACAAGTCAATGATACACTTGTTTTAATACAAAAAAATAACAAATATTTTATTTGCATTATTCACATTCACCATTCGATGCATGTCAAACGTAGTACGAACATAAATGGGGTCATAGCTTGCAAGATTATACCAAATTTTTCCATAAGAAAAGACAACAAATTGTGCCTTATATTAATGAGATTTATATCATGGGACAAAGTTTGCAACATTTTGTTACACATGACAAAACAAAACAAATTGTATTGAGTTTATCGTACTATAGATTGTGATTGTTATCAATATTACAAACGTTGCAAATTTTTCTCCTATCAATAGATTGTGTTTGTTATCAATATTACAAAAGACACGAACACCCTTCTCATCCTGATCATCGAAAATAACCCTAGAAAGCTTGTACGAGTCTATCCCATGAAACAAACACAACATTACAAAACCACCCAAGAACAACCAAACTATATACAAGACTAGTAACAACACACACAACTAAACCATCTTATAATACTAAATTAGTAATTATATACTTGCCAATATTAGGGTTCTTTCCCATACACAATTCCCAAAACAACAATCACCATGGCATCCTCCTTTCCCAACCCTAAAAAAGAACCCGCTTTCGGAGCTCAAAGTTCACAAAAAAAAAAAAAAAAAAAAAGTTGATAATTGTGTGGAATTTAATTCTAATATTCGTTTCTTTCTAATTACTAAAAGTCTAAAACCTACATACGTCTAAACATCAAATCGAAATTGTGTATCCGATTTCGTGGTGCACTCCTTGCCTTCTTTACAAGCGGATATGGAAGCAAATCTGCTGATACTGCACGTGAAGGACGTTTTCTTACATAATTCTCCTGTAATGGTTTTGGAATCTGAAATGAAAACTGTGATATTGTAACCCCTTGTTCCATGTACTCCGGATGTTTAAACAAAAACCTGTTTTATAGAAACAAATTAGGAACCGATTTAAGTTCCAACATGTGATGCAATATTAGAATAATTGGGTGCAGAATTTACTTTTCTATATCGGGTATTGAACGCAGTGTAACACCTGTTGGGGATGTATAATATCTGATTACCATAAAAAAAAATAGCAACCGAAGTTAGATTCTTAAATGTTTATCATATAGAGTAGGAAGAAAACTTTAAGGACACGTACACATCAGCAAACTTTTTACTTCCTTCACCTCTGATTCTCAACTCCCTCTGCCACCCTGGCGGAGGCTGAGCAATGTTGGGCTTGTCAATAGCCCAAAGTCTGCTTCCATCTTGCTCAATATCAGCAGGATCACTACATGACACATCAGCGTGCCACTCATGAGCATTTTCACACACAAAGGGCTTTTTGGTAATATGTTCCCGGATTTCTTGATATTTCTCAAGACTTGGGATAAGTCTCCATTTAAAACAGTTGGCACATTGAGCAGTGAAAGCACCTATGGACGGTAATACCCTTTGAAATGATTGAGGTTTATATGAAATCGGATCTGGGATTACTTCAATTTCACCTCCATTAGAAGGTTCGTAAATTACTAACTGTTTTTGGGAATCAGCACACGAAAGGGTATTTTCGTCATTTGTGCTGCTGCAGTCGGAGGATGACACGTCTATAACATTTTCTCTTGGGATGGTAGAACAAGGCTTCATTGAAGTAGATATGAAATTTTCCCTGTTGCATGAAGAATAATGATCAAGATATGCTTTTTGAATTTTGATACATTTGTTTCTGTGATTAATATTCAAAAGATTTGAGTTCTAATTCGTTTATGTGATGAATTTGCTAATTGATGAATATTGAGAATGTTGTTCTTAGAGTACAAGGGTAAAATGGTCATTTAGTCTCAATCAAACAGGATTTATATGGGAAAAAGAAACTTTACTCATAACTTCATCTCAAACTTGACTCTAGTTTTAATTCCTCTCCAAAATACTCATATGAATACAAAATTTTGTAAATATGATAAATTCAATTCATCTTTCAACTGTAAACCTAAAGAATCTAAAACTTCATATATAACTGATCCTTTAGGATGAAATTGATCTTCAACTGTAAACTTATAACTTTTTCCATTCAATTGAACAACACTTTGTCCTGGAGATTTTATCACTTGATTCTTTTTCATCAATCTTCTAATCTCAATAACTCCATTCCAATTAAACACTGATGCATAAATATTTGCCATTTCTACATAAGGAGCTGCAGCCTGAGGCTCCATTTTAAAAAGATTACAAGCTGCCAGCTCACCAATCTCCACATTTTTATAAATTTTACAAGCACTAAGCAATGAAGACCAAATCCCAACATCCGGATTCATTGGCATCTTTTGAATCAAATCCAAAGCTTCATTTAACATTCCACTACGTCCTAAAAGATCAATCATACATGAATAATGATCTAATCCTGGATCGATTTTATACACTTTAGTCATAAGATCATAAATCTCCCACCCCTTTTTTACATATCCTCCATGATTACACGCTTGAAGAACAGCAAGAAACGTTATGTGGTTTGGCTTTATTCCCAATTCCAACATACGAGAAAAATGCATCAAAGATTCTTGAAATTCACCATTTAAAGCAAAACCAGAAATCATTGAAGTCCATGAAACAATGGTTCTTTCTTGCATTGTGGAAAAGATTTCATGGGCTTCTTTTATGCTTCCACATTTTGCATACATGTCTATCAAAGCATTCAACACCATTAAATTAGTTTTCAGTTTGTTTAAATTTGCATAGTTTTCAACCCATCTTCCGATTTCAAGTGATCCAGTTTCTCCACAACCAGAAATGATATTGAGTATTGTAACTAAATCGGGTTTTACACCAGTTGCTTCCATGGAGTGAAATAAGGTCAAAGATTCATCAAGATTGCCTTTTTCAGCATACCCACCAATCATAGCAGTCCAAGAAACACAAGTTTTATCCTTTATGCTATCAAATATATGTCTTGCAGTATTAAGATCACCCAATTTGGAGTACATAGAAATTAGGGTGTTTTTTATTGATATGTTTGAGTCAAAACCCATTTTGATTCCATGGCAATGGATCAACTTACCATGAATAAGTGATTCATTTCTGTCTATTGAAGAAAGTAAGTTAAGATTTGTACTTAAGTCTGGCTTGAACCCTTCAAAAAGCATGTTTTTATAGAGACTAATCGCTTTTAAAGATTTCTTGAAATAAGCAAATCCTGATATTAAACAGTTCCATGAAATGATTGTAATGAAGCTTGAATCGATCCCATGGAAGACCTTTTCGGCTGAGGGTAAGTCTCTAAGTTTGGAATAAGAGGAAACCCAAGTGTTTGATACTGAAACATCTTCTTCTACCCCAATTTGAATCCCAAAAGAATGGATAGCCTTCATAAGCCAAACATCTTCTCTATTTCTAATCGATTGTGATATCCCAATCACTGTGACTGAATCTGGATGAATTCTTTCAACTCTCATTTGCTTAAAGAGTGGCATAACTTGATCAACAACACCCGATTGAGCAAACCCTAAAAGCAATACGTTCCAAGAAGCGATGTCCCTCTTGGGCATTTTATCAAACACTTGGTGGGCGATGTTTAAGTGGTTACATTTTATATACATGTCCATTGTTGCTGTTTGTACGTATACATCAGAAGAAAACGGGGATTTTATGATTTGGGAATGAATGATTTTCGAGTAGCAGATGTTATTGAGTTTCCCACATGCTTTTGCGATGATTGGGAAGGTTAAATGGTTGGGTTGTAGGCCCTTTTGCATCATTTGGTGGAAAAAGAAAAGGGCGTTTTGAAATTGAGCTTGATTTACAGCTTCTCGAATGGCGTGGTTCCATTGACTAACCGTTGAGAGGCCTAAAATTTGGTGGGAGATCGAAGAAAGTGTCGTCTTTATCATAATATTGAAAATCAATTCTTTCTGCAAATTCAAATTTAGAAAGAATAAAACTAACAATCCATTCTGTTTTACATTATTTTAAAGATAGATGTTTATCCCGATACAAGACTTATCCCAAAGGAAAGTAACCATAAATACTTATATTAATAGTTTCCTTAGTAATTATTATATTATTATATAAATAAATATTAATAATCTGAAGTAGTTCGAACTCCGAGGATTATGATAGATCTAAATCGGCGTCTCAAGAATGGAAATACCCTAAATGCAAAATCACTAACCCTATCTGATAATGCACAAAAAACTAGATCAAACATCCTTTTTACAATGCTCAAAAACCTATGATAGAAAAAGAAAACAAGAATCACATAACGCCAAACCCCCACGAATGAAAGATCATACACTAAAATAAACAATGATCTTTACAAAAAATATATGCCAACTAAGTCAAACGATTCACAAATTTGCATTTCTATAACAAAATTTAAAGAGGGGATCAAGCGTGAACTCACACACGTCATTCAAATAAAAGGGAAAAGAAAAAGAATCTCGGGAGATATTTTGCATGACTACACATGACTATGTATAGATCAAAATTTTCAACAATGTAAAAGTTCAAAGAATCCTACTTGAACCAACATTAAACTCTCATAAATACACAATCCAACACCAAAATGCTATTAAACATTCTAAATAGGCCCATAAATGAAGTCTAAACGTAGAAGAAGAAGAAGAAGAAGAAGAAGAAGAAGATTCATAACATAAACGACATTGAACAGGAATTTCCTTATTCAGATACTTTGATAGAAAAATTGGTACGGAAACAGCAAACTAGTCTGTATTAAACCGAAACAAATATATTTGTTGTGTAGTAAAGAGATTACTTACAACGAAAGATCCGAGCAGAGGATTGAAGAACTCGATAAATCAGACTATGAGGATGATGATGGATTTATTCGTATAGATATGGAGAGAGAGAGAGAGAGAGAGAGAGAGAGAGAGAGAGAGATGGAGATTGCATTGGGGTTTTGATATCGCTGAGACTCTCGGAAAAAGAGACGCAAGCAGAATTATGAACATAAGAAACCGGATTTACTAGGAGTTACGATTTTGTTCATATATGGATTATGGAATATATTTTATTCTTTATTTGTATAATAATATATTTTAATTTTATTCATAAAAGGCTCATATTGTTTTTAACAGTCTATATGAAATAACGTAAATTTCTTTTATTCAAAACAAAAACATAAATATGTTACTATAAAAAAATATATACCATCAACATTGATGTTGACAAATGTAAACATGTTGCAATTTCACATCACTCGCCGTTTTTTTTATGTCATCAAATACATAATTCTTTGGTTCAAAAAAAATTATAAAAAATAGTTTTTTGAATAAGAATGACTCCAATTTCTTCAAAGACATGAATAAGTATGTAAATATAACAAATATTAACTAAGAACAACTTGAACTTTCATATACACCTCCTTGAACTACTTCCTCGTATACACTTCAGCTTCCAAGTAAACTCCTCAGGTGCTTCTCTTACTTGTACTTCTCAGCTTATCCTCAGTACTCTTCTCATCAACTTTACTTTAATCACAAACCTGCCTCTTCAAGTTTCAACCTTTGCAATATGCGTCCCTCGACAAACTGCTCCAAACAAGTAGCACCTATACTATTTTATATTAAAATTCTCCATCCTTAGTTACAGTAAATTTGCCAAGGATGGGCAAAAATGGTCCTCTAATTATATCAATATGTTCATTTATGTCTCTTTTTTGGTTTGTGGTTCTTTTCTGTCTATGTCTATATTTTAATAGCTACGTGTTGTTTTACTTTGCTTCACCGTTTTGTTGGCCAATCACGCTCAGATTAGTGTTTCTTCACCGTTTTTGTTACCATACAGTACCATAAACCTACCGCCTTCATCTCGATCCTTCTTCATCGTGTGAGTGTTTCTCTGTAAACGCGATCCAACACCGCCATATTCACCGTCTTCGTCTTCTGTTCAATGAGTGGACATGTATCCAAGACACGTGTTATATTCTTATGCTTTTCTACTGACCATCGTCGCTTTCTCTTCTCCAAACCGCCCTCTCTATCCCTTCTATAAACTCTACTTCACCGATGTTCCACCCACGTTCACCGATTCACCGATCTTTTCCGCTTAAGAACCCAACCCGGTTTGGGTGTTTTCCGATTCTCACTGCGTTCTCACTTACGCATTTCTCTGTTTATTGTCTTCTCGCCTAAGCGACAATCGATTCCCACTCAGACTTATCTTGTCGATGTGGATTTCCGACTTTTGAAGCTACAATTGAAGTAAATTATTTCTCTCTCTCTCTCTTTTTTTTTTCTTCATATTTTGCTCTATATTGTTAAAGAAAGTTGTAAATTGGCTCCAACGATACCCATGTCCATATATGACATTCGAATCTCTGCTGATCACCAGTACATGCCTTCCGAATCATATCCAAAAATCAAGTTGCTTATGCGAGAATCGACGAGAGGCCATGGAATCCAAATGAAGACTGCAACTATGTTGTTGCTGCTCATGGTCAGTCACGTCGATGGAGACAAGGAGATTGTCGCATCTTCTTGTGTGAAAAAACTTGGGAAAGAATTGAATTTTGATTTGCACATGCCTGAGAGTGTTACAGTTCCTACCTTTAGAGTGGTGTATACAATCACCATTAAAAGATATGTTTTTAACCTTATCTGAACTGTAAATTGCTTTCATTGATTGTTGTTCTGGTTTTATTTTTAAAAAAAACTTTCACCTATTAGAGTTTACTTACTGTATTATGCTATAATTTGAATTATTGAATTGGTGGAGATGTAGGTAGGATTCGAGATGCTAAATCAGGAACTAAAGTAGTGTCTATTTGCATTGCCTACCAGGTGTTTGATAGATTGCTTCTACAGTTAATTGTTGGTTAATCGTATCTGAAAATGAACCACCGTACGTATATGGCGTTTGAAGCCACCTCCTACCTTTTCCTAATTTCCTCATTCAATTCATACTTACAATTTCATTGAAAGGTCATACTTACATATGTTTTAATGTTTATTGTAATTTGAAAATAGGTACTAACTCCACTTGAGAAATTTAGTGCAGGTTGAATGTCCTTATTTATGATTTTGCTAAAATATATATTCCGTTCATCATTCCTGCATACAATGAACACCTTACACTTGGGTGGTTGTTGATGAGATGATGAAGTGAGCAAAGGCATCAACTTTCCATCTCCCTTTCTTCACTTGGAAAACAAGTAATTATATTAGCATTTTACATACAACTACAACTGGATTTTTATTAAGCTCATAGTTTCAGAAAATCGTTTTTGGTGCTTAACAAATGTCTAAAGTAACCTTTTGCTTACAAAATGCAAGGGGAAGAGGAATTAAAACACATGTAAGTATTTTCATTATCCTTTTAGGATATATGTTTTTATATTAACCTTCATCTGCACCAACTGATATTAATTAAAACTTGGGGACCAATTCAAAATTATTGAGGTATAAGTGTATCACAAATGGATTTCTACAAATCCTTATGATCCAGCTTCAACAAGATACTATTATACCCTATTAGATAAATTAGTATACATTATTAAATTATATAAAAAAAAAAACAATAATTCACTATAAACTATAATGAAAAACATTTTTTTTTGGATATAGGGACACGCATCCAGTGAACATATTGACAAAATGTAGCATAGAACATGAATGGTTCACGATCATTGTAAGCATGTTTTCCTTTATTGTTTGTTTAATTGTATAAAACACTCTTATTCGATTATATTTTTGAAAAAGTATTATAGACATAGCATCTTTATTAACCATGCATTTTTAATTTGGCATAGGAACTTCAACAGATAAAAGGAACATTACATACAAGATCGTTTTTGGATTTCAATTGATATTTTTTTCGTGGAGATTTATACAGATATTATTGACGACAAAGTTCTTTTTCAAGAAAAACAGCAAACATTGGCCAGGAAGCACCAGGACCTGCCAAGGTTAGTTTAGTCTTTTCTCAACTCTTATTTGTTATTTCTCAAACACACACACAAAGATACACATTATGCATAATTTTTGAATTTGTGATTTTTTGTTGATTTTATGAAATAGTTGAGAGACTTTTCAACAATATTTGAAATGGTTGTGAGTTTTGAACAGTATCCTAAGTGATTGTAATAATTTTAAGAATTGTAATTAATACTTTATCTAAAATAACAATGTCATTATTAACTTTTCATGATTTTTACCTATGTAGGAAGAAGTTGGGAAGAAGATCAACAAACCTCATACTTGAGAGATGAGAGATCAAAAAAGAGCTAATCAGGTAACACATCCATTATTTTTTGGTGTTACACTTGCAAAATTGTATGTTTCTTACATTTACTTTCACTCTTAACTCTGTTATTTTTTTTATTATTTTCTTTATAATTATAGGGACAACTGTTTGTTCACCAAATACAACCATTTTAGGGCTTTTCTTCTATCAATTTTAGGCGCCAATGAGGTAAATACTTCTGATGAGTTAAAATTAGTAATTTTGGAATATCCTATGGAAGTAGTCAATGTATGATTTTTATCACCCATTACAGGTCTGTTTTCCTCTACTGGTCCCTTTCTTTGGTATTGGATGTTAAAAATGGTAAGACCATAGAAAGTATGGTTCAAAAAACCCAGACATGTTTCTCAAGGAAGCTCAATTTTGCAAAATCTTCATTACTAAGTTTAAAACAATAAGTGACATATATTTGTATGAAATTCACTATCATTATTTTGTCAATTCATTTATTGGAGCATGCTTGGTAATACATTTAAAGATCTTAACAAAAGGCCAATAGAAAACTTCAAATTTTTGTAATTTGCTTTCATTTTTTTTTTGGCAAAAAACCAAAATACATGTCTATTTGTTGCATTCGTTTTCATATTTATGTGGTAAAAGCACTAAATAACAATGTACTTTCAATTTTACATTTTGTATTTGGTTTTATATAAAAAAAATATATAACTAATGAATTTGTTTTTTTTATTTAAATGATTTGTTAGTTTTTTATATTCTCCATAAAATCATTCACACTTTCTTTGGATCTAAAGTTTAATTGATTTTCGTATAAGCCTTGAAATAGAACAGTGCTTCCTCCTTCTTTTGAATGTTAGGATACACCTTATGAGTGTTGTATGTGGTTTGTGTATGTTTTGTAGTGAATGTATGAGTTAATTAGGTAGGAAAGCAACAACAACTATAGACGACACACACAATTTCATTCACATTTACTTCAAAACCCTTGCTTCACTCCAAAGCAACAACTATGAAAAAAGTTCCTTCCGGCCCATGCGAAGCATGGGTTCTTTTCTAGTTATTATTATTATTATTCGAAATATAGCATGGAAGTATAGATTTATTTTTAGTAACTTTCGAATACTTTTTTAACTTTTTGAATATTACAATTATTAAATATTATAATGATTGACATAAAATCCACTCGGGCATTATACATGGTTTTCCATCAAGTAAAACATTATAATATGTTCTTATGCCATAATGGAAAAATAATATGCATTAGATACACTCCTTGTTATTTATAAAAGTATATATAAATAGTGAAATAATTTTATTCTATTATTAAAGTATTTAATGTATATGTTATAATCTAATGTTTTTAAGGTGTCCTTAGAGAGCAGTGACGGACGCAGACTGTTTTAGTAGTGGTGTCCATCGTCCTTCAAACGGGTGCACCTAATAGAAAAAAAAAAATTGCATTGTGTGCCGAGAATTGAGCAGTAGCCCGGGACCCCAAATGTCCCACTAAGATCCGCCATTGCCTTAGATTTGATAAAATAAAAAGAAAAAAATGGTGTTAAAAAAATGTTTCCACTTTCCATGCTAGGGTTATAGACTCTAGTGGCAATAGCCCTTGTTGACTAAAGTTTGAAAGTACAAGAGGTCACATTAAAAATATTTAGCGAGGGAAAATGACTTGGGAAGATAATTAATTTTTCAGTAAGTTCATATTTGGGTAACTATTTTTTTTGTATAAATCTAGGAAACAAACTTATTAGAATTGTTCATATATGACCATTATGACCAACTGTAGCAGGTTACATCCTAGATGTGAACACTTTCAACAAGTTTGTTACCTAGATGTATACAAAAAAAATAGTTACACGAACAAAACGAAAAGTAAGAGTAAAGTACACGGATGGTCCCTGTGGTTTGGGGGAATTTGTATTTTTGGTCCCTAACTAATTTTTTTTAATTTGGATGATCTTTACTTTTTACTTTTGTTGCACGTTTAGTCCCTGACTTACCTAAAACGATTATTGTGTCCTTATTAATTTATTTTTTTAATTAATTTTCTTATTTATATATTTATTTTTTATATATTTAAAAAAAATTAATAAACCTTACATATTTGTATCTCCTCACCCACTAAAGATGAAGAGACAATGTATATTATAGGGATGATCCGATCCGCAAGGACCATGAATGGGAATTGTTTGATCGTCTTTCTCTGGGGAAGAGGCAAACTAGAATCAACTTGAATTATGGACCATTATTCGAAATCTTAGTGAAACACTGGATTTGTTATCTCATGTTTGCTTTTCGTGAAAAAAATATCAATTGAAGCGGAGGGTTTTTTCAAACAACAAGGGGCTGTGTCAACTATTAAATCAAATGATATTGAACACTAAAGATGAGGAGATACAAACATGTGAGGTCTATTAATTTTTTTAATATATAAAAAATAAACATATAAATAAGAAAATTAAATAAAAAATAAATTAATAAGGGCACAATAGTCTTTCTAGGTAAGACAAGGACCAAACGCGCAACAAAAATAAACAGTAGGGACCATCCGAGTTTAAAAAAATAAGTTAGGGACCAAAAGCACAAATTGCCCCAAACCACAGGGACTATTCGTGTAATTTACTATTACTTTTCATTTTGTTCATATTTGGGTAACTATTTTTTTTATACACATCTAGGTAACGAACTTGTTGAAAGTGTTCAAATCTAGGATGTAACCTACTATAGCCGGTCATAATGGTCATATGTGAACACTTCCAATAAGTTTGTTACCTAGATATGTACAAAAAAAATAATAATTACCCAGATGTGAACTTACCGAAAACTTAATACCCTCCCAAGTCATTTTCCCTTTGTTGAGACAATATCACAGCTTCTTGTATTGTTTTATATATATATATATATATATATATATATATATATATATATATATATATATATATATATATATATATATATGTATAGCATTAAATGCCCTGTTATAGTTTCTACAACATGAAAATTAATTTGGATTAAACAACTATTCAAGGATTTTGATATTCATCAAAATGATGCAACTTTAGAGTTTTCAGTTTTTGTGACAATGATGTAGCTTTGCAAATTACTTCCAATCCCTCATTCCATAAGCATACAAAATACATAGAGATAAATTGTCATTTTGTAGTACAAAAGGTCCTTGATAAAAATATTAAACTCATTTCGATAAGATTTACATTGCAACTAGCTGACATGCTCACTAAACCTTTACCATCATCCAAGACTGCACCTTTTGTGTCTAAGATGGAATTAAAGAACATCTATTCTTCAACACCATCTTGAGGTAGAATATTAGAGAATAATGACATTTTTTGTCATTTAAAATCTATATTTTTTCAGTTAGTTAACTTGTTAGTCACTCTTAGTTAGTTGCACAGCTTGCGTGAGCCTTGTTATATATATTATGGCACAACTTATGTGAGTCTTGTTGAATAATGGGAGGAAAGTACATTGCTATATTGAGATATTCAACGAAAGTCAAAGTAAAACGGTCAACTCTTCGGTTACCACAACGAGGTAGTGAGTGAGTCACTGTAACATCCATAAAATTCAAGTCAATTTAAAACCTTTTAATTCATACAAAACCATTCAGTTATTACAATTTGTTTTCAAAACAATTTAGACATTAGAGTTCCTAGAAATCATAATCATCAATCGAGAAAGTGTACGGTCACGCCTTCGCCTTTCCACGGTCATCCGATGAACCTGAAACAATAAACTGAAACTGTAAGCCCGAAAGCTTAGTCAGTTACCCCCAAAATACCAACCTTAACAATACCATAACCATTTCATATCAACAATACAGAACAACCATACATCTCGAGTCTATAGTGTAACTAGTCCACCCGCACCGGGCCTTAAGTCCACTTGGTCCACTCCCTGAGTCTTCAGTATGACTGGACCGCCCGCGCCAGGACTTTAGTCTGTCTGGCCCATTCTCCGAGCCTCGGCACGTCTGGACCGCCCTCTCGGGGCCTTCAGCCTATCCGGACCGCTCTTTTGTCCTTTGGCCTGACTATGTGCCCTCACGGGTTTGCAGTCTATTCGTTCCGCCCTGGGTATGTTGGCCTACAGCACAAACCAGGACCCGCCTCAACCCAACCCCAAAAAAACAACCATGTGTACATATAACAGATAATCACATAACAGTCCATAGACAAACAAACCGATCTAACAGATCATATAGCATAACAACATCCTAAACAGGATACGGACCTAACCGGTCACTAACAATATACCATCCTAACTACCAGGATGCAGATCTAACATATCAATAAGCATATCAAACAAACCAGAATACAATCCGAGAAAGGGCCGGCCTTGGTGCCTTAGACCCTGTTGATATAGTGAGGATAACTCACCTCGCAACATAGATCTGAACTAAAGAAACGAACTCCCGAACCGTTATCTCACTAGAAATCCCGAACTATCACATAATAAATACCAAGTCATTACACAACATAACAATATTGGCAAAAGGGTCCACTCAATCCATCATGTCCATTCCCTTTTATTGGGCCAAGGCCCAATTCCAAGTCCATAACCTTGATAGTCTTTATGCAAGGCCCATTATTAGCCCAATTTACTAAATTGGGCCCAACTTTATTATTGGGCTTATCCTCATGATCCACTATCACTAAAACTATCCCAACACAATCTACTTAGAAAGTCCAGCAAGTCCCAAAGCTTACTAGCCCAAAAAGTAACCCAAACCCAAAGCCCAAATCACCAAAAGTCCACAGAAGACGTACGTTGGGCGTACCCCAAGGCTACGCGGGGGGTACACGAGTATCGCATTGACTAGAAAATGGGCCATTGACTTAATACGTTGGGCGTACGCAGGGTTTCACCAAAACCTTAATAAGTGCTTAATGACTTAAGCACTTAAGCCCAAACTCCAGATCCAGTGACCAAATGTGCCTAGGAATCATAAAGTCTCGAACTTTATCACTTTGGACGTCTAGAAAGCTCTTAATCCAAGGTCTTAATCCTTTAAGACCCTTCTACATCATGCATGGGACATCTTAAGCCATTGGGACCTTATTTTTATCACTTAAGACCTCTTCAAGGTCTAGAAAAGACAGCTTATCTCGTACAAAATGCATCATGCACCATATTGGGGTTTTTGGGACAAGAAATGGTTCCATAATGCTAGAAAGGCTAAATCTATGACCTACAAGCATAAAGTTTGAAGCTTTTTTTACCTCCTGGAGCTTCTAGGGCACAACACAACCTTAGATCTATAAGAAAATCTCCTTCTTCAACTATTTGTTACAATGGCTTCACCTTCAAGAGCTCAAAGTACCCACCAACTCACTCTCACATACAAGAACTAGGGTTTGGGAATGTTTCTGGAAGATAGAGGCTAAGAAGGAGGAGAGAAAATGATCCATGAGGATTTTTATATAGCCCCCAACCCGAGATATTAGGGTTTTCTTCCTTTATGAGTACGCCCAGCGTACTGGGGCGCGCCCGAGTATGCTCAGTGTACCCTTATGTACGCACAACGTACTCCTCCTGGTCCCAAAATTACAATTTATCCCTTAGGCTCTTCATGGCTTTACCTTTCCATCCCAAGGGACTTCAAATGAAAAAACTTGGGATGTTACAACTCTCCCCTACTTAAATTCGTTTTCGTCCTCGAAATCATTCCTTGCCATCCCTGGAACTCGATTGCTATAGCATAGCAGCATGCTCAATACCCACACATAGATCTACAACGCATATAGAGTCTTCAACATGACGGGACCGCCTCACCACGTCTTCAGTCTATTTGGACCACTCTCAAAATCTTCAACATGTCTGGACTGCCTCTCCGGGCCTTCAGCCTGTCTGGACCGTTCTCCGAGCCTTCGGCCTGACCGGTACGCCCCTTCAGCCTTCAGTCTATCCGAACCACTCTAAACTGTTGAGCATCTCCTTGGACCACCCCTTCTCATGATGCTTCCCATGCAGACTGTTCTCACTCAATTGGGGTTCTGAACTCCTGATCCATTACGTGGACTCTAAACCCAACCTAATCCAATGCCTCGTGCCGATCGTCCATCCTTTCAGAAATCTGTGGTCTGTTCCCTGATCCGCATGCCTACCACTTACACTAAATAACCCTCATACCCGCTGAATGCATTGTCGAACCCTGGCAGCTAACAGAACCCTCAACGGCTGATGCTCCATCTGAGAATTTCCAACTCTTCCCCACTTGGGACACTAACTACTACCTGTTTGCGGCAAAACCATAACACAACTCAACTGTTCCTACTAGGTAGCATCACCTTTAACTATGGAATGATTAACCCCCGGAGTGAGCAACTTCCGCAAAACAACCTACCCGACATGGATCAACCAAACTTCAAAGAAACCATATCCCAGTTGAACCCTTCTGCATCTCCGTTTCCCAGCTGATACTCTATCCTAACTCCCCATTCCTAACGCCCCTGGAGACTAACCATCTACAACCCCTCAATACTAAACTCCCCTGGCCTTCCTATATTCTAATGACACGTGAAGAATGAGGAGGAAATATTTCACAATATAATCGTAAACAGCAAGATAAAAGATAGAGACATACCAACAGCCGCATCTGGCGTTGTCCTGACCTCCTCTGCTATAAGGTGGATAGCATGTCCCTGAGCCCTCAGAGGCTCTGCTCTACCCTGACCCCCGCCAGAAATCCTCAATGTAGACGGCAATGGAGCCTGTACCAGTCTTGCGACAAGCTGTGGACAGTTGGCCTTCACGTGACCAACCTGATGGCAGTGATAACAAATCCTCACGTCCTAAACCAAGGCCAACTGGCGGCAATCCCTCGCATAATGCCCCTCCTTTCCACACTTGCGGCACACACCACCGGACTTACAAACTACGGTATGACCCTTCCCGCACTTCTCACAAGTGTGACCACCCTGACCTCCAACCCTAGAATCAGCGGTCTTGGACCACTTCGGCGCCGGTTGCGACTGCACCGGGGCCTACCTCTGCTCTCGCAACTGTAACTCAATCTCCAGCTCACGCCACCTAACGGCCTCCTCTAATCCAACAATGTATCACATTGTTGGGTAGCAACAAACTGTCTAATGTCATTGTTGAGCATGCTCAGATAATGCGTCATCTAAGCCTGCTCAGAAGCAAACTCCTGGCAGAACATCGCCCTCTCAGTGAACATACGGGTGATCTTCGTTACCGACTCCATACCCTGTCTCAACTCCAAGAACTCCTGAGCTAACCACTCACGCTCGACATTTGGAATGTAGCGGGAGCAAAACATCTCCCTAAACCGATCCTAAGAAACTGCAGCTCTCTGCTCATCCGAATAAGACCCCGTCATCAACCTCCACCAATCTTTCACCTTGGTCCTTAACATGTTCAGGGCACACCTGACCTTCTGGTCGGTCGGCCAGGAACATGTGAAAAAGTACCCCTCGATGTCCGATAGCCACCTCATGGATATGATAGGGTCCTGAATCCCATCAAAAGTCGGTGGCTTTGTATTGTCGAAGTCTCGATACTGGAAGCCCCAACAGGCTCCTCCCCTGCCGCTGTTACAGCCGTTGTTGCTGCCGCGATAGCCGTCTCAGCTAGGGCTGCGTATCTATCATCAAAATACTCCATCATAACGGTCTTAATAGACCCAAACAGCTCCAGAATCTGACTCTGGACAATCTCAACCACCTCCTCGCAGATAATCTCCCTGACTTGATCCTCTGTCAACATTGGCCCCTCTTGACAGATAACCTCAGGCGCTGTTGGGGCGTCCTGACCACCCTATCACGATCCCAACCCAGATCCAATCACAAAGCTCTGTGTAACCACCATACTAAAAATATACAGAAGATATCAGACAACCCGAACAAACAACGGGGAACCTAACCCCAACCACACCCTAGGGGTTGTGACTTGCTTGCTACACGTATGAGTCATGTGCTTTAGTAGTAAGGGCCCATACTACCTTCCACACCTACCCATATTTGTATCAAGTATCATCACAACACCCTAACAAAATACATAAACATAGCGAGATCTCCATCCTTAATCCTAGAGGAATGCTAAATATCTCATAACTGAACTACCGGTCCCATACAACCCACCCATCAATGAAACTTCCACCAACCCTGTAGCACTAGATTATGCTAGCCATACATAACGTTGGACCCCATAGACTTTCGAATATCCATTCCTACCTTAAGCCTCCAATCAGACAAAACCAGAACATAAGGCCAAATCAAACATTCTCAGGCTCTAAGATCTTAATTATGTATAATTGTGATGCATACACTAAATAACTACAATAATGATGTCAATCTCATATATAGGAAACCCTAGGCTAGCAGGCATCATCTAATCAGGCAATTCTATCATGTAATTTTTTAAGATCCCTAGCCTAGTACTAACATACTGTTCTAACATATCACATAATCAAATAACGGTATGGTATTTTGGGGTCTACTTACTGGCTCCGACTGATCGTACACTATGCATCCTCCTTTCTTATTTTGAAAACTATTTTAAATATCATTTTGAAAACGTTTTCCATAGTTTGAGACTGGATTCACACGACTATTCCTCCAATTAACTCAAACCAAGGCTCTGATACCAACTTGTAACATCCATAAAATTCGAGCCAATTTAAAACTTTTTAATTCATACAAAACCATTCAGTTATTACAATTTGTTTTCAAAATATTTTAGACATTAGAGTTCCCAGAAATCATAATCATCAATCAAGGAAGTGTATGGTCACGCCTTCGCCTTCCGACGGTCACCCGCTAAACCTGAAACAATAAACTGAAACTGTAAGCCCGAAAGCTTAGCGAGTTACCCCCAAAATACCAACCTCAACAATACCATAACCATATCATATCAACAAATACAGAACAACCATGCATCTCGAGTCTACAGTGTGACTGGTCCGCCCGCACCGGGCCTTCAGTCCACCTGGTCCACTCCCTGAGTCTTCAGTAGGACCGGACCGCCCGTACCGGGCCTTCAGTCTGTCTGGCCCACTCTCTGAGCCTCAACACTGGACCGTCCTCTCGGGGATTTCAGCCTATCCGGACCGCTCGCTGGGCCTTCGGCCTGACTATGTGTCCTCCCGGGTCTTCAGTCTACCCTGTCCACCCTGGGTATGTTGGCCTACAGCACAAAGCAGGAACCGCCTCAACCCAACCCCAAACAAACAACCATGTGCACATATAACAGATAATCACATAACAGTCCATAAACAAACAAACTGATCTAACAGATCATATAGCATAACAACATCATAACCAGGATACCGACCTAACCGGCCACTAACAATATACCATCCTAAGTACCAGGATGTAGATCGAACAGATCAATAAGCATGTCAAACAAAACCAAAATACAATCTGAGAAAGGTCCGACGTTTGTGCCTTAGACCCTGTTGATATAGTGAGGATAACTCACCTCGCAACACCGATCTGAACTACAGACACGAACTCCCAAAGCGCTATCTCACTGGAAATCCTGAACTATCACATAATAAATACCAAGTCATTACATAACATAGCAATCTTGGCAAAAGGGTCCACTCAATCCATCATATTCATTCCCTTTTATTGGGCCTTGGCCCAATTCCAATTTCATAACCTTGATAGTCTTTATGAAAGGCCTATTATTGGCCTAATTTACTAAATTGGGCCCAACTTCATTATTGGGCTTAACCCCATGATCCACTATCACTAAAACTGCCCCAACAGAATCTACTCAGAAAGTCCAGCAAGGCCCAAACCTTACTAGCCCAAAAAGTAGCCCAAATCACCAAAAGTCCACAGAAGACATACGTTGGGCGTACCCTAAGGCTACGCGGAGGGTACGCGAGTCTCGCATTGACTGGAAAACGGGCCATTAACTTAGTACGCTGGGCGTACAGAACCTTACGCTGGGTGTACGCATGGTTTAACCAAAACCTTAGTAAGTGCTTAATGGCTTAAGCACTTACGCCCAAACTCTAAATCCAGTGACCAAATGTGCCTAGGACTCATAAAGTCTCAAACTTTATCACATTGGATGTCCAGAAAGCTCTTAATCTAAGGTCTTAATCCATTAAGATCCTTCTACATCATGCATGGTACATCCTAAGCCATTGGCACCTCATTTTTATCACTTGAGACCTCTTCAAGGTCCAGAAAGGATAGCTTATCTCGTCCAAAATGAATCATGCACCATATTGGGGGGTTTTGGGACACAAAATGGTTCCATAATGCTAGAAAGGCTAGATCTATGACCTACAAGCATAAAGTTTGAAGCTTTTTACCTCTTGGAGCTTCTAGGACACAACACAAGCTCAGATCTACAAGCCAATATCCTTATTCAACTATATGTTGCAATGGCTTCACCTTCAAGAGCTCAAAATACCCACCAACTCACTCTCACATACAAGAACTAGGGTTTGGGAATGTTTCTGGAAGATGGAGGCTGAGAAGGAGGAGAGAAAATGAGCCCGAAGGATTTTTATATAGCCCCCAACGCGATATATTAGGCTTTTCATCCTTTATGAGTACACCCAACATATATAAGTGTACGCCCAGCGTACTGGGGTGCGCCCAAGTACGCTCAACGTACCCTTATGTACGCGCACCGTACTTCTCCTAGTCCCAAAATTACAATTTATCTCTTAGACTCTTCATGGCTTTACCCTTCCATCCCCAGGGATTTCAAATGACAAAACTTGGGATGTTACAGTCACTGAGACACGTTTCGAGCATTGAAGGACACATTATAGGAGGACGGAATACATGGTAAGGCGGTAACCGCCTAAATCTGACTTCATATGTAACATCCTTAAATACTAAGGTAAAATTTTCATTTTTAAAACAATCAAAACACTCATTTGTCATTTACTCAAACACTTAAAAGTATTTTTTAATAAAAACAATTATCATAGTACAATCCCAAAATCACATAGTTGCAGAAAACCATGGGTGTATGCGCTGCGATCAAGCCGGGCCCTTCCCTATCGAACTGGAAGTACCTGAAACCCATAAACAACAACTGTAAGCACAAATTTAGTGATTCCCCCAAATACCACATACCAAGATTGATTTGCGAATGGGTTAGAGATGAGGATGTGCAAAAGACAACTTTCCGGACTCGTTATGGTCATTACGAGTTTGTGAAGATGCCTTATGGGCTCACCAATGCTCCAGCCGCGTTCATGGATCTCATGAACTGCATGTACAAACCGATGTTGGATCGGTCTGTGATTGTATTTATTGATGATATCTTGGTTTATTCCAAGACTCAGGAGCAACACGAGGAGCACTTAAGCGAAGTGCTGGAGACGTTGAGGAGGGAGAGACTTTTCGCAAAGTTCATCAAGTGCGAGTTTTGGTTACGCGGGGTTCAGTTTCTGGGGTACCTTGTTGATATGTGTATTTTTATATATATTTTTATGCATTATATCTTAATATTTTAGCCTTTATTATTCTCTTTTAGAACTAAAAAGTACTTATAATGCTTTGAATTACGATTTGCAGCTATTCGTTGTCGATAGAGCACAAAACAAAAGACTGAAGCGGAAATCGGGCTTAGAGGTTAAAAGAAAGGAAAAATGCTGGAGGAGCCATTTACGCCCCGCGTAATGGACATGTACGCCAAGCGTAGTAGCCAAATACGCGTTACGCCCAACATAATCTATGTGTACGCCTCGCGTAACGACTGGCATCCGGATAACCTCATCGCGTATAAATCTTCACTACGCCCAGCGTAATCCGACTTACGCCCAGCGTACGTAAGTCGGTTACAAGGGTTATAAAAGGCGATTATCAGCTAACCAGAGAGGGAGATTCGACTTCTAACCTAATTTAGTCGATAATTAACTTCTGTTAAGCCGTTTTGAGGGTCTAGAAGGCAGCCGGAAAGCCGTTAAGCTAACGGGAGCAGAGATCGGAAGGATTGGAGAGTGGATACATGTCGGTAATCATATGGGTTGCTAACGTGACCATGTTTAGCATTCAATTGTGATACTATTATGTGTTTAGTTTCTGATTTAGGTGTAAAAACTTTTTACTTTGCGTTTATGATTGAATGAAACTTTGATTATTAGACTAATTGCTATATTGAATTGTTTGTTTATGTTTAATTTATCTTGCCAAGTTTGTTAAAAGATCCTTACGTGTTAATGATAATTATTTTTTGTTAATTATTAAGTAAATTGAGTTGTATGAACATCTGCTTGATTGCTTGTTTCTTATGATTTTGATGACCATCAAGATTATAAGTCTAGGAATAACGAATGTGAAACTATGATTCACTTGGGAATAAGTAAGTTAATGTGTGAGCCTTGTTTGATGACCATCAACAAGAGGTTAATTGAACGACCAATTTGATTAACTATATTTACAAGTCTTGCTTGATACGAACTGAACACTAGGAAGCATGTTAGTTTAATGTAACACCCAAGATTTTGAAAGCCAAGAAAGTAAAGGAAACCCTAAATTGAAGAGGGACTCGGCGAGTCCAAGGAAGGACTCGGCGAGTCGGAGCGGGATCCGGGTCGAGGTGTAAGTGACCAACTCGACGAGTCGGCCAAGTGGACTCGGCGAGTCTGGTCTGTGCGAGGAAAACCCTAAATCCGGGGCTTGGAGCCTATTTAAATGCCTTAACCTCCTTCCTAGGGTCCCTTTACTGTCTCTTGCACCCAGAGCATCGAACCTTAACCCCCATTGCTGCCCATTCAAGCTCCCAAGCCATATTACGTGAATTGAAGGAAGAAGAAGAAGGGGAAATCATTGAGGCTTCAAGAAGTGGTCTTGGATCTGAAGATTTGGGGAACATTTCTGAGTATCTGAAGGTAATAAGTTGTTTCTCTCTTTTAGACCTTCTGTGGTTGTGAGATTGGGGGCTTTTAAGCCATGTTGCCACCCAAGTGAGCTAGAAGCCGGATCTGGAGTTGCTACTTCAGATCCAAGTGTGTTATGAGCTGGGGAAGCATAAAGTATCAGCCCTTGAGTCGATTTTGGAGCCTCTAGGTCTTAAACCCTAGTTATTAGTGCATTTTGCCTAGATCTCCCTCTCTACGCGTAAAGTTTGCAACTTTACGTGGGGAATAGGCTTGGGAAGGGTAGATCTACAGTTTGGGGTTCATGCATGACTCGGAAGTCCTCTGCATGTAAGTGGATCTTATTGGACTCGGCGAGTCCTTCGAGTGGACTCGGCGAGTAGCTTGAAGATGAGGAGGAACTCGACGAGTGGGAGGAACAGCTCGTCGAGTTGGATGAAGATAGGCATGAACTCGGCAAGTTGGATGAACAACTCGGCGAGTTGGATGAAGATTGTCGTGGGCTCGACGAGTCTGTTCTTAGACTCGGCGAGTCAGGTCGCGTGGTCCCAAACCCTTCGAGTTAAGTCTCGAGTCAGCGAGTCGAGCCAGGACTCAGTGAGTTGGACAGGACAGGAATCGGGAATCAGTAGACTCGGCGAGTCAGGGGCTGACTCGGCGAGTAGAGTCGCGAGTGGAAGGACTCTGGACTTATGAACTCGGCGAGTCCGTAGGGTGACTCGACGAGTAGGGTTGACCTGGAAGGTTGACTTTGACCAGGACGTTGACTTTGACCAGAGCTGACTTGGTTGACCTTTGAAGGTCAGTTATACTGAGTGTTATGTTGATATTGGTAGCTCGGGGAGCTAGCGGAGCAGCAGTTCGGAGTCAGTGGTCAGGTAGCGGTCAAAGGGGTTAGCAGCAGTAGTTCAGCAGTATCAGGTGAGTTTCCCTTTGTATGAATGGGTCTACGGCCACAATGCCGGCCCATGTGGTTATGAGTAGAAGACCCGGGGGTTAGCCCTAGGCACAGTATGCTAGTATGATATTCGGACGAGGTCCAATGATAGAGGGCGGGTGCCCAAGGAGCAGTTTATGTGATAGTTTATACTTGTTGTCTGTGTGATATTTGTATGTGCCTGGTAGGGAGGTGAGTGTGGGCGAGGTCCCGTATCTCACCAATAGCAGAGTGTGGATGGTGTTCCATATCTCAGTAGCAGCAGAGCAGGGGCGAGGCCCAAGTTAGGAAAGGAGTGAGGGTGGGCTGGGCCCGTATCTCACTATCAGTAGGAGTATGGACGAGGTTCCATGACTCATCAGTAGCAGGACACGGGCGGGGCCCAGAGATAGGCGAGGCCTTAGAGCAAGAGTTGTTGGTATATGTTTAGTTTATGTAATGTTATGTGATATGTTTATGTGCTATTATATGTTAGTGGGCGAGGTCCTGTGACAGGTAAGGCCTAAGTGAAACAGATCTGTATCCGAGCGGGGCTCGAAGCCAGGCGGGGCCTGGAGCGGCGGGGCCGTTGTATCGGCCAAGGCCCGGGGTAGGGGCGAGGCCCAGGATAGCGGGCGTGGCCCAGTATGTGTAGTATGTGGTTTTGCATGGTATGTGGTAAGGTGGGGAACTCACTAAGCTTTGTGCTTACGGTTTTCAGTTTTGTTTTCAGGTACTTCCGGTAGCGGAGGGAGGAGCTCGGGGTGATCGCATGGCACACACCATAGAATAGTCAGCCTGGGGATGTTTACTCTGATAATAAACATGTGTTTTGAAAACTTATACTCAGATTATGTTTTGGAATGATGTCTTTGTTTAAAGTAATGTTTTATTAAAAAGAAATTTTTGGACTTGAATTTTGGGATGTTACAAGTTGGTATCAGAGCCTTGGTTTGAGGGATTCGGGCATACTCTCGGGTGTGCCTGAACTCAAACTGAGGGGTCGGATAAAAAGTTTTCAAAAGTGAAAAGACAGTTTTGTAAAAAGAATTTTGAGAACGAAAAACAGTTTTAGAAAAGCAAAAAGAATTCAGAAAGAAAAGAACTTTGAAAAGAGAAAAGAGGTGTGGTGCATGCAATCAACCGAGCTCGAGTAAGTACCCCAAAATACCCATACAAGTTTATGTTATGATTATCAGTTGATAGAACAGCATGCTAGAATAGGACTAAGGATCTAGGGATGATGCCTTATGTGCCTGTTATTTGTGCTTTTGAGCTGTATAGTAGTGCTGAATAGACAGTAGTAGGATAGCCTGTTTAGGTTATGCCTGAGTTTATGAGTTTGTGTTGCATGCTAGTTCAGATTCTTGCTATGTGGATATGATTGCTTGAGTATGTTGTGGTTAGACTTTCCCCTTGTCCGAATGCTGCTTGCTTTGTGCATTGTGGGATTTTGAGTGATGGGAGTTAGCCATTAGATAGATACGTTACGTCACATGTGATCAGGGTTGAATAATCTCAGAGTGCTGGATTTGGCCCTATTGCGCAGCTCTTGTCTGAGTCCAACCGTTGTAGGGACAAGTCTTTTACTTGAAGGATTATCTGAGCCTCGTCACATGTGATGGTATCTAGGTGATGGCTAATTGGCATCACAAGGAGACCTTCAGCAGCTGAGGGCTGGTTTGAGTTGAGTCAGAGGTTTCCCTAGGGTAAGCCTAGGATGAGATAGTGCTGGGAGCAGTAATAGTGGATAAGGGACCTGGTGGAGTCAAGGCAATTCCTGAGGAAAGTACGGATAGATGTGGAAGGTAGTATGGGCCCGTACTACTGAAAGCAGAGGATCCGTACTTGATTCGGGAAGGGCCAAGACAAGACCGGGAACCTAGTAAGGGGTGTGTTTGGTCTTGTATCAGTGATGAGTATTCTGATAGTGGTTGTGGTATATTTTCAGCATGGTGACATTGCGAGAGAGACCAGCGGGCGGATCAGGCGCCGGAGAGGGATCAGGCTCGGGTTCAGGGACCGAGCAGCTCAAGGAGCGGATGAGGGAGTTGATATCAGCTGAGGTTACGTGCAGTATTCTAGCTCAGACTCCTGTGATCTTTGGCACGGTCAAGGAGGGCATACTGGAGATCTTGGAGGAGAGGCTGGGAGCCTTCCGTACTGAGATGATGGCATTGATGGGAGCGCGTACCTTGACATTTCGAGAGTTCAGAGCCTACGGGGCACCAGATTTTCATGGGGCTAGGGACCCCATTGCTAGCAGCAGATGGTTGGCTGATGTTGCCAATGCTTTTCGTACGAGCAAGTGTCCCGAGGGGGACAGGGTTAGACTCGCCTCCTGTCTTTTGAAGGACAGAGCGAGGGATTGGTGGGAGGAGATTGGTCATGCTTTGGGGGATGATGCCGTGTTGGACGCGATGACTTGGAGCGATTTCTCGGCCAGGTTCAGGGCGGAGTTTTCGCCGATTATTGAGGTGCAGCAGCTGGCACGAGAGTTTCAGGATTTGACGCAGACTACTGAGACTGTGGCGGAGATCACCGCCAAGTTCAGGGAGAGGGCTCTTCTTGTACCGCAGTATGTAGCGGATGAGGAGATGAAGAAGGCTCGGTACCATGAGATGTTGAGGGATGACATCAGGGAGTTCGTGAGCAGGTCCAGCTATAAGACGCTGGAAGATATGATTTCTCGGGCTAGGGAAAGGGAAATTGATTTGGAGCAGATCCGAAAGAGGAAGACGGATGAGGTTCAGGTATCAGCGGGTTCGGGCAAAAGGCCCAAGGGATCGGATTCGAGATCGAGGGATCATCAGGACCGCAGTCGGTGCGGAAAGTGTGGCAGGGCGCATGGGGGTGCGTGCAGGAGTGGTAGCGGTGGTGAGTCTGGCTGCTTCAAGTGCGGTCGGACTGGTCATTTCAGCAGGGATTGTACTGTTACCGCCGCGCAAGGATCAGACATGATATGTTTTCATTGCAACCAGCGGGGCCACAAGAAGGCCCAGTGCTCCAGTTTGTCTTCGGCAGGACGGGTGATGGCACCCGCCCCTGCAACTTTGAGGATCGCAGATGGCCGTCAGGGCCGGGTAGAGGCACCTGCAGCAGGGAGCAGGGCTTTTCAGATGGCGACCTTGGAGACGCGAGCAACGCCGGACGTTGCAGGTATGCAATTTCCCATTTTCAGCTCTTTTATTCATGCATGATTCCATTGTTATGGTTCTGCATCATTAGCGGTAAAAGTATTTTATTTTGATTGGTTGATTGTGATCGAGTTATATGCCATCTGCATACCTTGGATATTTGTATGGTAGTTAGGGGATGTGCTCTATTGAAGAAGGTTTCGAAGGATGCAGTAACTGTAGCATGCTTGGGAGGGATTTGGTACGTTTCGCTAGTTCAGAGTGGTGCAGTGATTGTGATGGATTGGCTAAATCCCTAGCTATGGCGGGCTTGGGTTCCTCAGTAGATGGGTTATGGAATGGTAGCAAGGATCGGGATCTCTTTGAGTATTGAGCAGCAAGGGGTAAACAGGATCGAAGTAGGGGAGAATCCTCCGGGTGTGCCCAGAGAGGAGCACGCAGACCCAGATTGAGTGCGTGACCTCTGAGAGGGAAGAGAAGTAGTTCAGCGTTTGATGGATTGAGGATTTCAGGGTTGGGAGTTTGAGGAACTCCACATCAGCTAGCGCGTGTGATGGTAATGGTTAGTTATGGTTGAGAATTCAGGTTGTGGATCGCCTGAAGGACTCGCGGGGGTCGGATTAAGGATCTTGAGAAGCTGATGGCACGTGGGTGCCTTCGTATTAGCAGTCAGTAGTAGAAGTGTTGTAAGACTACAGGGCAGCTGTAGCATTCACTAGAGGTCAGCAATAGATGGTGATGTAAGCCTATGGGTAAGCCGTAGCATTCCTTAGTGGCTCCATTATTGGAGTTGGGGCGAGGCCCTTATCTCCTAGTGATCAAGTAGGGATCAAGATTGGGTAAGTGGATGAGAATGATAGGGAGTTGCATGTATAGCTCTAGAGAGGTGAGACCTTGGGAGAGGCCGCTCCAGGATATAGTTGGGTGAGACCCATGGGCGAGGCCCGTATGATATTAGCAGTGCAGGTGAGACCTGGGAGCAGGGTTGCTCAGTAGTATGGTTGGGTGAGACCCGTGGGCGAGGCCCGAGCGAGAGTGACTAGACTAGTGAGACTAGAAGGATAGAGGCGGGTGGGACCCGTGGGCGAGGCCCGTGAGTTTTAGCAGCGCAGGTGGGACCTGGTAGGGACCTTAGTGTCAAGTTAGGGGATCGAGGATCCCAGGTTTGTGGTGCCTGGATGGCAGGATTGATTGAGCAGTTATAGGTGGTCGAGGTTTCTTTGGAAGTCGCTGAGAGCGACCAGTGATGGTGTTAGGACTAGCTACCGGTGGAAGCCGGTAATCCAGTCATTGATAGGTTGGTAGGGACCAGGGTGGTCTCAGTTCATCAGGGAGTCAGTCGAGGAATAGAAGAATCGCTAGTCGGTGGAAATGCGAGTATGCAGCGTATGGTGGAATTCAGTTAGTTGAGTCGAGGGGTTCTCGACACCAAGTGTTGGCAGAAAGGAGTGTCAGTGAGTACTGACGGTGATGACCTGTTCTGGGAATAGCGGGGAGATGATGGAGTTAGTGAAGGATAGGACCTTCACAGTGTCAGGGAAAAAGTCGGTTATGAGGCTTTGCCTTGGGAAGGCAAGGAAATTGCGCAAGGAGAGAAGTGGAGAACCTCTGCGGGTTCAGTGCAGTACTCGGTGAGTACCAGAAGGATTATCGGTTGAGTAAGTTCTATTTCTAAGTTGTTCAAGGTCAGGTTTGACCCGAGGTTTACCCGCGAGGATTGTTGTTAGTCAGAATGACCAGGTGGAAGACCAACGCAGGTAGGCGACTGGTGTTGGGTATTGGAGGCAGATCGCAGGCGGTGGGCCATGGTAAACTTCGAGGACGAAGTTCAGTTTAAGTGGGGGAGAGTTGTAACACCCAAGATTTTGAAAGCCAAGAAAGCAAAGGAAACCCTAAATTGAAGAGGGACTCGGCGAGTCGGAGCGGGATCCGGGTCGAGGTGTAAGTGACCAACTCGACGAGTCGGCCAAGTGGACTCGGCGAGTCTGGTCTGTGCGAGGAAAACCCTAAATCCGGGCCTTGGAGCCTATTTAAATGCCTTAACCTCCTTCCTAGGGCCCCTTTACTGTCTCTTGCACCCAGAGCATCGAACCTTAACCCCCATTGTTGCCCATTCAAGCTCCCAAGCCATATTGAGTGAATTGAAGGAAGAAGAAGAAGGGGAAATCATTGAGGCTTCAAGAAGTGGTCTTGGATCTGAAGATTTGGGGAACATTTCTGAGTATCTGAAGGTAATAAGCTGTTTCTCTCTTTTAGACCTTCAGTGGTTGTTAGATTTGGGGCTTTTAAGCCATGGTTGCCACCCAAGTGAGCTAGAAGCCGGATCTGGAGTTGCTACTTCAGATCCAAGTGTGTTATGAGCTGGGGAAGCATAAAGTATCAGCCCTTGAGTCGATTTTGGAGCCTCTTGGTCTTAAACGCTATTTATTAGTGCATTTTGCCTAGATCTCCCTCTCTACACGTAAAGTTTGCAACTTTACGTGGGGAATAGGCTTGGGAAGGGTAGATCTACAGTTTGGGGTTCATGCATGACTCGGAAGTCCTCTGCATGTAAGTGGATCTTATTGGACTCGGCGAGTCCTTCGAGTGGACTCGGCGAGTAGCTTGAAGATGAGGAGGAACTCGACGAGTGGGAGGAACAGATCGTCGAGTCGGATGAAGATAGGCATGAACTCGACGAGTTCGATGAACAACTCAGCGAGTTGGATGAAGATTGCCGTGGGCTCGGCGAGTCTGTTCTTAGACTCGGCGAGTCAGGTCGCGTGGTCCCAAACCCTTCGAGTTAAGTCTCGAGTCAGTGAGTCGAGCCAGGACTCAGTGAGTTGGACAGGACAGGAATCGGGAATCAGTAGACTCGGCGAGTCAGGGGCTGACTCGGCGAGTAGAGTCGCGAGTGGAAGGACTCTGGACTTATGAACTCGGCGAGTCCATAGGGTGACTCGACGAGTAGGGTTGACCTGGAAGGTTGACTTTGACCAGGACGTTGACTTTGACCAGAGCTGACTTGGTTGACCTTTGAAGGTCAGTTATACTGAGTGTTATGTTGATATTGGTAGCTCGGGGAGCTAGCGGAGCAGCAGTTCGGAGTCAGTGGTCAGGTAGCGGTCAAAGGGGTTAGCAGCAGCAGTTCAACAATATCAGGTGAGTTTCCCTTTATATGAATGGGTCTACGGCCACAATGTCGGCCCATGTGGTTATGAGTAGAAGACCCGGGGGTTAGCCCTAGGCATAGTATGCTAGTATGATATTCGGACGAGGTCCAATGATAGAGGGCGGGTGCCCAAGGAGCAGTTTATGTGATAGTTTATACTTGTTGTCTGTGTGATATTTGTATGTGCCTGGTAGGGATGTGAGTGTGGGCGAGGTCCCGTATCTCACCAATAGCAGAGTGTGGATGGTGTTCCACATCTCAGTAGCAGCAGAGCAGGGGCGAGGCCCAAGTTAGGAAAGGAGTGAGGGTGGGCTGGGCCCGTATCTCACTATCAGTAGGAGTATGGACGAGGTTCCATGACTCATCAGTAGCAGGACACGGGCGGGGCCCATAGATAGGCGAGGCCTTAGAGCAAGAGTTGTTGGTATATGTTTAGTTTATGTAATGTTATGTGATATGTTTATGTGCTATTATATGTTAGTGGGCGAGGCCCTGTGACAGGTAAGGCCTAAGTGAAACAGATCTGTATCCGAGCGGGGCTCGAAGCCAGGCGGGGCCTGGAGCGGCGGGGCCGTTGTATCGGGCAAGGCCCGGGGTAGGGGCGAGGTTCAGGATAGCGGGAGTGGCCCAGTATGTGCAGTATGTGGTTTTGCATGGTATGTGGTAAGGTGGGGAACTCACTAAGCTTCGTGCTTACGGTTTTCAGTTTTGTTTTCAGGTACTTCCGGTAGCGGAGGGAGGAGCTCGGGGTGATCGCATGGCACACACCATAGAATAGTCAGCCTGGGGATGTTTACTCTGATAATAAACATGTGTTTTGAAAACTTATACTCAGATTATGTTTTGGAATGATGTCTTTGTTTAAAGTAATGTTTTATTAAAAAGAAATTTTTGGTCTTGAATTTTGGGATGTTACATTTAATCAACTGATCACTGTTTGAATTGACTTGTTTGCTAAATGATTAGTTATAGTGAACGCGAATCTAATCATTTTAGGAATCCGTGAATATGAATAAATGAATTTGTGTATGTAATTGTCTATGTTTTTAAGGTGTAATTTATCTAAACCAAAGTACCTGAAGAGATTTGCTTTCCTGTTAGTTTATCGAGAGTTGATATCATTGTTTGACTTTACCTTTTGCATGGGTTTCAAGAATGCAAGCGATTACGGAATTCTTGACCTGCTTAGCCTACTACTTTGTTGATTTGTCCGACTCAATCCATTAGGCGTAGTATAGCAAGGCGTATTGTGGTGGTTAAGTGGAAGACCGAGCTCTTGCTGTTCTTGACTAGTTAGGTCACTTCTTGTTCTACTTTTAGTTAAAGGTGAGAAGAAAACAAAGGAAATATTCTAACGGGTCCCGAAAGTGATTGTTTTCGCAAACCAATTCTTGCGTGCAAAGGTTTTGATCAACCGTTGTTTGATCTCTACAAAAACAAGTGATCATGACGTCTCAATTTTTTTTAAATGTCACTCATCGGAAAGTCATGGCTGTGTTGAAGCAATTAAAGAAAAAAATAATTATATTATAAGTCCCCAAATTAATTAGTTGGAAAAGGAATTTCAAAAAAAAGGGAAAGGAAATATTTCAGTTAAGATTACGCCCAGCGTAATTTTATCTTACGCCAAGCGTAACGAACCTCTGATCGCGGATGCTTCTTTCCGGAGTTGGGGTTACGCCCAGTGTAACTTCGCGTTACGCCAAACGTAAATCGATGACCAGGTTATATTTGTTTACCTTTGACTTTTTTTTGTTATTCTTTCAAACCCTCTCCTTCGCATACGCTGTGACGACAAGCTCTCCCAAAGAATCTCGATTTTTCGTCTTTTCTTGTAAAATTCAACACAAAGGGTTCATATATTTCTTGAATTGGGGTCGGTACTTCTGGGACACAGCAGCATAATGACGGAGATGATGAGTGATTTAGTTATCCTTTTTATTTTTATTTTTGTGTTATTTTTAGTTTATTTTTGTGTTGCTAGTATTGGTATTTTTATTTGGTATGTAATTAAACTTTAATTTAGGGTGTTTAACTTTTGTTTTCCATGTTGATGCTCTTTTGTTGTTTAGATCTCTGCAGAATTTTCACCCTTAGAAAGCTGGCAGTAAGTTCAGCAGCGAGGTCCGACTGTTGCTAGAGAGAGTCGTGTGAGAGTTCGAAGAGTATAGTCAAGACCCACAATTTTTCATAAGTGTGGGGTGCATATTGATTTTGTGAGCGATTATTTAGAAGATTGGCATTTTTACGATAGTTTGACTCTTATGATATGGATGAGATGTTCCCACACCATAGAGTTTTATTTCGACGTGAGGAAGAAGTATCATCCCGGCTGCCACGACATGGTTGACACTTTCCTATGTTGTGGGGGATTTTTCTTCGCGAGAAGAGGATGTCATTCTTGACGAGACGATGTGTTCGACACTTTCCCATGTCATGGTTACTATACATTGCATTTGTTTGCAATCTTTTGCACCACATTTTTGACGTCGGCAGTCTTGATTTGATTTATCGACAAATTCAGAAGCAGCAGTTCCAGTTTTCAGTCTTTCAGCAATATTTGAAGCAACTTGTAGCAGCCCCATTCGATCTCGCCACAACTACCCAGGGGAGTCTGTTCCTTTTCTCCCTTTTTATGTGCTTAATTAGTTTTATGCATACAATGAGGACATTGTATGAAATAAGTGTGGGGTAGGGGGTCGATAAAAGTAAATGATGAAAAAAAAATGAAATAATAGTTTGGAAATTGCTAGATTTAGGGAAATTTGAAATTTTTAAAACTTGAAATAATAGTTTAATTTAGAAAAATCTAGTGATAATTTAAAAATTTTGCTAATATTGTATGAGATGATCCGATGAGAGTTCAAATGTTTAGTTGAGCCAATATACGTTATAGTGCATTTGTGGCCTCCCTTATTTTAGTGAAATCATGGAACAAAAACATAACCTCGCTTAGTTTGAGGGATGCAAAATGTTTAGCAGCCTAAAGCTGAAATGTATCCAGTAAAATTATTATCGTTAGCCAATAAAGGTTGAGGTTGAGCGCCCCTGCTTAAGCATGTAGGGATTTGAGTGAAAAAAGTGAGGTACATGTAAGAAAAAAAGAGAGAGAATTGCAAGAAACGTTTAAAGAATTTTGGAGCAACTAAAGTGAAGATCAAAAGATCAAAATTCCAAGAGTTCAAAAATTGAAGATACCAGAAATCAAATCAAACAAGGTGGTGAATTCAAAGAAATCAAAGATCAAATTATCAAGAAAGTGAAGAATTCAAAAAAGCTCCATAGTGGTATCATAAATTGTAATTCTAGATTATGTATGCTTGGGTTGCTCAACCAAAAATACCTTGAGGTTAGGAGGTTTTCTGCGGATGGATTCGGAGGGATGCATAAAATGAGCATTGTTTGAAAAAAGTGGGCGAGTGTTTATGAAGATTGTGAGTATTTAAGGTATGGGGGTATTTTAGGAAAATTTTAGACACAAATGCATGCGTTGAGGTCTTGACATAATGGCTGAGTTTTAAATGGATTGTTTAGTACGATATTGGTAAAATAAAAGTAAATTTGCTTGGGGGCAAGCAAAGGCTAAGTGTGGGGTATTTTGATATGTGTATTTTTATATATATTTTTATGCATTATATCTTAATATTTTAGCCTTTATTATTCTCTTTTAGAACTAAAAACTACTTATAATGCTTTGAATTATGATTTGCAGCTATTCGTTGTCGATAGAGCACAAAAGAAAAGACTGAAGCGGAAATCAGGCTTAGAGGCTAAAAGAAAGGAAAAATGTTGGAGGAGCCATTTACGCCCCGCGTAATGGACATGTACACCAAGCGTAGTAGCCAAATACGCGTTATGCCCAGCGTAAACTATGTGTACGCCCCGCGTAACGACTGGCATCCGCATAACCTCATCGCATATAAATCTTCACTACGCCCAGCGTAATCCGACTTACGCCCAGCGTACGTAAGTCGGTTACAAGGGTTATAAAAGGCGATTATCAGCTAACCAGAGAGGGGGATTCGACTTCTAACCTAATTTAGTCGATAATTAACTTCTGTTAAGACGTTTTGAGGGTCTAGAAGGCAGCCGGAAGGCCGTTAAGCTAACGGGAGCAGAGATCGGAAGGATTGGAGAGCGGATACATGTCGGTAATCATATGGGTTGCTAACGTGACCATGTTTAGCATTCCATTGTGATACTATTATGTGTTTAGTTTCTGATTTAGGTGTAAAATCCTTTTACTTTGTGTTTATGATTGAATGAAACTTTGATTATTAGACTAATTGCTATATTGAATTGTTTGTTTATGTTTAATTTATCTTGCCAAGCTTGTTAAAAGATACTTACGTGTTAATGATAATTATTTGCTGTTAATTATTAAGTAAATTGAGTTGTATGAACGTCTGCTTGATTGCTTGTCTCTTATGATTTTGATGACCATCAAGATTATAAGTCTAGGAATAACGAATGTGAAACTAGGATTAACTTGGGAATAAGTAAGTTAATGTGTGAGCCTTGTTTGATGAGCATCAACAAGAGGTTAATTGAACGACCAATTTGATTAACTATATTTACAAGTCTTGCTTGATATGAACTGAACACTAGGAAGCATGTTAGTTTAATCAACTGATCACTGTTTGAATTGACTTGTTTGCTAAAGAATTAGTTATAGTGAACGCGAATCTAATCATTTTAGGAATCGGTGAATATGAATAAATGAATTTGTGTATGCAATTGTCTATGTTTTTAAGGTGTAATTTATCTAAACCAAAGTACCTAAAGAGATTTGCTATCCTGTTAGTTTATCGAGAGTTGTTAATTAATTGTTCGTTTGAAATTTATTAAACTACTTCTTTATTCTTCTCGTGTGACCTGTAACCTATAATCAAATATTTTAAATTAATTCACCACCGTTCCCTGTGATCGACACCCGACTTACCTAAGCTATACTGCAATCTGACTAGGTACAATGCCTATAAGTGCATAGTTAGTCTAAGTTTGTTAGGTTATAAATATTAAAATTAGTGGGTACTTTCGTGCCAATCACTTGTTAACTAGAATTGTATTTTGGTCGATCCAGCCAAGGTCTCGGCCATGATGCATTGGGAGGTTCCGAGGTCTCCATCTGAGATTTGGAGTTTCCTTGGTCTTGTTGGTTACCACCGGATATTTATCCAAGATTTCTCCAAGATAGCTTTTCCTTTGACTTGAATGACGAAGAAGACGATTACATTTCACTGGGGGCCAGAGCAGCAGGCAACTTTTAAGACCTTGAGATAGCAGTTGTGCGAGGCATCGATTCTGACCCTGTCAGAGGGTGTTGGGGATTTTGTGATCTATTGTGATGCGTTGATCATGAGTTTAGGGGCATTGTTGATGTAGAGGGGTCGTGTGATCGCTTACACTTCGAGGTAGCTGAAGCCTCATGAGGCGAATTACATGACGTATGATTTAGATTTGTGGGCTATGGTTTTCGCCCTCAAGATTTGGCGGTGTTACCTCTATGGGGTCTGTTGTACCATTTACACGGATCACAAGAGCCCGAGGTATTTGATGGATTGACCGAATCTGAATATGGGGCAACACCGATGGTTGGATGTAGTGAATGATTATGATTAAGAGATCCTTTATCTCATGGGGAAGGCCAATATGGTGGCCGATACTCTCAGCCGCAAGGCGGTCGCGACTCCAATCAGAGACATATGTTTGAGGATGACCATGATTACTCCACTTTTGGATCAGATTCAGCTCAGGTTGAGGCCATGAAGAAAGAGCATCAGAGGAGTAAATGAATTGTGGTTCAGGTGGCTTCCTTCGATTATGATAGTCGTGGGTTGTTGTCCCTGCATTGGTGGGTTTGGGTTTTGTATTGGGGTGGTGTGTGTCAGGTTCTGATGGAGGAGGCGTATAAGTCTAGTGTAACACCTCAAATTTCAAGACAAATTTTTCATTTTTAATTCTCCAAATATTACTCATAAATTTAAGTCATCATATAAATTTTAAGTTATTATCAAAACAATATCAAAGTATCCCAAAATCCTCAAATCTTCATAAGCCGGCGAATGTGTACAATCATGCCTCCGCCTTCCAGGAGTCTACAGACAAACTTGAAACCTATTTAAATCAAAACTGTAAGCATGAAGCTTAGTGAGTTCCCCAAAATACCACATACACAAAAATAAGACTCTTGTGGCGAAGGCGTGATCGTGCACCTCCTTATATTTTCATGACTGATTTTGGGGATACTCTGATGTTTAAACCATTTTAAAGGAAAACTGTAATAACTTAATGGTTTTAAATGTTTTAAAAAGTTTTAAATTAGCTTGAATTTTAGGGGTGTTACAACGTCTGTACACACAGACCTTCCATCTTGGTGTTTGCTTGCCAATAGGGCTTGTGTGACCTTGACCTTTTCAAGTCAATGAAAATGTGGGTCAGGGAGAATTACTAGAGGGGGTGCAGGAAGAGAAGTATGATTTCCAGTTCCACCAATGCACGAAGAAGGGATTGATCTTTCACCTTGATCGACACATGAAATATCATCTTCAGAAGGAAATCCTTTTCTAAAGGATTTAGGAACACCATAGTTGTCAGAACTAGACATCTACAAAAGGGAGAAAATTCAAGTTAGTTGATTTAAGTCCTTAATATAACACCCAAATGAAATATTAAGGTTAGGATCCAACACAATAATTCATAATTCGGAAGAGAGATGCCATAATCCAATTGTAAATTATTTGAAGGTAGGTAAATGAAGATTTACCAATTCCACCGCGAAAACGAAATTTTAAATGATTAGGTTTTAAACGAAATTCCTAGATCTTTTGAGATTCATTGAAACTTTTCAATGGCATGTTTAATATTGATTATTCCCTTCAAGTTTGTGACTGGAATATCGAGGATCACAAACAAGGTGTGCATAACCATGCAAATTAGCTTGGTACTTTCGATGTCATTTATCACCTAATCAATGTGTTGGTTAATTAACCACACACGCTTCATTGATCAACAATAATTTACGAGAAACCCATTGTCATCCTTCATTAGTCAACATTAGTGTGCCGGTTAACCACACACGCTCCACTAACTAACTAATAAGGTGCAACGTGAAATTTCATGGATTAGCATCAAATTCACATTTTCCTAAAGTAACTAAGATTGGAAATTTTATAAAAGCGTTTAGTTACTTTGAAATCCATTATACTTTTAATGAGAGTTAGGTGTCCGATCCTACTCGTTCTGCTAATGACCCTCCACTAGTCAAGAGTATGATGGGTAAGAATGGATACCCAATGACGGTCATTTTACAAGCCGCTTCCTTAAACACCCCTTATAAACCAGTTTCGTGAATGGGGCCTACTAATGGTAAGACTGGCTTTTCTTATACACATACAATATTAGACTTTTAATTCTATATAGTATAAGGGTGTATTTTAAACATCTAAAATACTAGGGTTTAATCTTTTAATAAATTAAAATTTTTAATTTAATTAAATTTAAACCATTTTATGGATTTATTAATTGTCTTTTAATTAAACACTTAATTAATTTATTAATAAAATCCATGAGGATGCATCTTAAACTTTTTCAAAATACTAGAGTTTTAATTTTAATTTTAAATTTCAAAAATTGAACTATTTAATTTAAATTTAAAATTAAAATAAAATAATTGATTTAGTAATTATCTATGAGTTAAATCAATTGAGGATTATCCATTAAATTAATCAAGATAATTTAACTTAATCCTAATCCCCTAATTTTTGAAAATAGGAGGGATAAAAATTATCTTATTTAAACAATTAACAAGATAATTCCTAAAAATATGAACCCTATTATTATCCCTAAATATTCGAAAATCACTAGACTTGGGGAGGAAGGCAAGGGTTTCATCCCTTGCCTTATTTTCGAAAATTCTAAGGGTTGGGAAACCCTTAATTTTCGAAAATTAAGGCCAAAGGAAAGGGTTAAAACCCTAACCATAAAGTTGAAAAACTAGGGTTATAAAACTCTAATTTTCGAAAATTGCAAGGCCAATATAAAACCCTAATTTGCAAAAATTGTAAGGCCAACGGTTTAGTTGCCATAAACCCTAATTTTGTCAAGTTCAACCAATTGCATCAAATACAATAGAAAACAATTCCTAGGCTTTGATATTATTGATGGGTTTTGAGCAAAACATATAATCTTATGTGTGCATGCAACCCTAATTGAATTGGATCTAGGTTTTCTCTAATTGAACATGAAACTTGAACACAAAAGAAGAAACCATAGGTTCTATGTATTATAATAAAAATCACACAATAGGGATTAAAATACATACCTTGATTGTTATATTGTAATAACAATCTAAAAACCTTTCTTGAAAGACCTTTAGTAGCAAGCGCCACAAGTGTCACGCCTCTAATGACTCACAAAAAAACCTAGCAACCAAGGATTACTATAGAGAAAGAGAAGGGAAGTGGAAAATTCAGCTCTCAGCCTTTCTTGGAGTGCATGGGACGAAATCCAACTGTATAAGGATTTATATAGGTGATAAGGAAGGTTTAGGATAAGGCATGTGTATCTTAGATAACCCTAATCCCTTAACTTCCTCCCTAAGGCTTCCAATGCACCCTTAGAGCCCAAGTAAACCCTATCAGCATATAGATTTTGTACCCTCCCCTCCCTCTAAGGGAGGTTCTAGAATGCTCAATGCTCAACTATTGAACATTGTCATCTTTAGTCCCTACAGTTTCAGTTAATTCCTTTAATCCTAAAATTAACTTCAAGTTAATTTCTAATTAAATATTAATTAAACTATATGATTACTAATTAATATATTATTCCCATAATACATTAATTAAATAATTTATTTTGATTTCAAATTAATTTATCAACCATGTAATAAATTAATAAATCATTCTTCTCTCTCCAACAGTCATCATATTCCATTGCCAGGTTTGAAGGCAACCCAAAAGGACATTGCTACTATCAATTCAAGTTTATACCAATTATAGTTATGGGCTTAGACACCTAATCCAACAGGTTGACCCTTTTAGTCACTTAAGTTTTTTCGTGGCTTTATGAGGGAAACAAGTTGTGGGAAACCTGTCCTTTTAGTCCCCTTTACTTGTTTTAGCCGATTTAGGGGACACATAGACAAAACTTGGGGGCCACCCATCTCTCTCTCCCTTTTTTTCTTTCTCTATCCTAATCACCAGAAAAAACCCAACAACAACAAAGTTTGTTGCCTTAATCATCCCATTCTCTCGTCTTCCTTCTATTTTTATAGCAGATTGATCTAATCACCACCAAACCACCGCCATGACCAGTTGAAGCAAGCCTCCGACCGCAAACAGGACCGTCAGCACTGTTCACCGGAGAAGAAGAATCGGCGAGAATCACCATTTTCCCTCTCGTCTTCATCTCTTTTTCGACCTTCAAGCAGCTTCCAATCGTTTTTCCTTACTCCTCTATCAATCTTAGGTAACCCCTTTTTTTTGTTCAGAACTCATTCAAAAATCTCCAAGAACAATCAACACTTGCCATGGTGGCCGGTGACATGAATAGTTCCGACGGCATAGTCCCGGTGATGGGTTCGGTTCTAAACTGATATATATAGCTCCTTATTCCGTTGTTTTTCTGTTTTGGAGGTGTTTAGGTCGAAAATTAAGAAGAGTAGTTCTACGAGGTCTCTATTGAAGAAGTGGAAGCACTAGTATATGCTTCGGCGAAGCAACAGTAAAGGGAAGGATCTTGTAGTGTTGTTAACTCTAAAGCAAAAAAGGAATTTTGGTGAGGTTTCCAAAGTCGCCGGCGGGTTGAAGGCTCAAATTCTTGTTCATGAGCTATTTTACGTGCGAATCTAAAATCGTCTTCGTCGGAAAATTACAATTATTCAATTAAGAGAGAGAGAGAGAGTGTGTGTGTGTGTGAGTGAGAGAGATAGAGAGAGTGAGTGAGAGATATTGTGGGACCTTTTAGTTTTTTTTAATTTATGAAAATATAAAAATAAGTGAGCTGACATAAGGGGTAATCGGGTTACCCTTTCGTTTTCTCAAAAAGGACATATTGGACCCGACAAAACCACATTTGTTCCCTTAAAAAGCTACTTAAATAGTTAAGTGACTAAAAGAGTAAAACCTATAAACTTCATAGAGCGTATGTTTCATTTTCCCATTATTAATCTTTGACACTTATAAAAAGCTCCCACCGAAGACTCTTAACTTGTAACAAGCAATTATATTATGTAGATATTTTTAGAAAATATGATTGTAATTTAAATCAAATCATGAAAGTTTCTAAAATAGATTTGTAACATTCATATTAGAATTAAAAAAAAACCCAACTTTCCTGGTTAAGGAATGAATGTTAAAAAAACTGAATGAATCAACGAATCACATTCAATCCATTCCACAAAACAAACTATTCATTCCAATGGAATGAAAATTCCCGTTCCTTCTTCGATTTCTTCATACCAATTAAAGAGTACCATATAATTAATGTTGTGAACATTTAATATAAAATGCAAGCAAATTTGTGTCCACAACTGTATGAGTATCTCCAAAAGTAAGGTTCTTTGATTCCACCAATATAGAATATTGACAAATAAAGGTGTATCTGCCATGCAGTCATATTAGAGTAACTAAATGTACTTCCATTAATTCTTAGTTTATTACAACATCCTACTTTCATTTATTTCTATTATAAAATATTTCTTTCTATTATAACATGTAATGCATGAAGAATATTGTGAAAAGTTCTATATTTTGATATACCTGATGTACATGGGATATATACACAAAGATGAAGGGTAAATGAAACTAGAATATAAAAAAAGAATGCAATCAATAAGCTACAATCAAGGACTACAATCAATCTAAATTCTAAAACTAAAATATAAGATTATAAAGATATCTCAATACAACATAGTACTTTGAAAAACATATCCAATTTTAGCAATGTCATCCAAATACAAAGCAATTTTCACTACTAGAAGGGGGAAGATTTTTCAAAATACAATGTCCTAATAAGAAAAAGATTGAAAGTAATAGATTTTTTAAACCACAATACCTTACTAAGAAAGAGAAATGAAAATATAAATAAATGAAAACGACATGCAATAATACACAAATAAATGAAAATAGGTGTCATTTCTTGCATTTAGCCCTAAAAACCAGAGTTTGGATTACATATAGACCACTTCTAGAACAATACTTTTCTGTGTTTAGCCATCAACTTTCATCATTACAAAAAATACAAGTATTGTAAAGCATCAATGTCCTCATCAAACAAATGGAAGGCTATCATTTAAATA
Source organism: Lactuca sativa (assembly GCF_002870075.4). Lineage (NCBI taxonomy): Eukaryota > Viridiplantae > Streptophyta > Magnoliopsida > Asterales > Asteraceae > Lactuca > Lactuca sativa. The sequence continues at coordinate 201,204,590 of NC_056627.2, read as the reverse complement.
AGCACAATTTCATATTTCCTGACATGGAAAATCACAAGATATGTTAAACTTTTAAAGCTTTCAAATTTGAGTGCAAAATTAATTAGCAAGGAAAAAAAAGAAAAAAAAGTGTAAAAAGTTCATAATAATTTCATGATACTTCATTGATATTAGCGTCTATTTTAGTCAACAATCACAACATTTCAAGAAAACGGGAATTAGTTTGTGTCAATTTCATGTTGATGGTTTTCAAGAAAATGGGAATTAGTTTGTGTCCATAGATTGGTCCAAACTGATTAAGAGCAACTATGCTAAGATATTACATGTTAATTAAATCACAAAAAACATGTCACCCCATTCACTTTTTTAAATAAATTCAAACAAAAGTTTCATTAATCAAGTAAGAGGTTGAAATACTTGAAGGATAACCAACTTTTGTAGAAGAACACATTTGATTCTGTTTGATAGTGAAAATACCCGTTAGGGTTTCTATGTATATTCCATCTGTATAAATAGTACAAGCAAGAATGTAGAAAATACAATAAGGATCCTATACTATACAATGTATAAAAATATAAACAAACACTCCCCCATAGTTTGAGCAGGGGGTTCACTAATGCTTAAATTGTTACGAAAGTCTAGAAACAACTATGTAGGAAGTCCTTTTGTAAAAATATCAGCAAACTGATGAGCAGATGGAACATGTAACACATGCACTTGACCAATGGCAATGCATTCCCTAACAAAATGTAAATCTATTTCCACATGTTTGGTTATTTGGTGCTGAGCAGGATTAGAAGCCATGTACATGGCACTGACATTGTCATAAAAGACAATAGTAGAATGAGTCAACGGTCATGACAACTCAAGTAGAATATTTCGAAGCCATGAAGCTTCAGCAATTACATTGGCTACCCCCATGTACTCGGCTTCGGTATTGGATCGAGATAAAACGTGTTGACATTTAGAGGACCACGAAATGAGATTATCCCCAATATAAACACAAAATCCAGACGTAGAACGACGAGTTTGAGAGCACCCAGCCCAATCATCATCAGAATAAGCAACCAAACGATCAACATGAGATGGAAGAATATGAAGAACATGAGACATAGTTCCCTTAAGGTATCGAAGTATACGCTTGAGAGCAAGAAGATGAGGTTCACGAGGGTCATGCATATAAAGACATATTTGTTGAACCGCATAAGCAATATCTGGACGAGTGAAAGTCAGATATTGGAGAGCACCAGCAAGACTTCGATACAGAGTGGGGTCAAAAACCGACTTACCAGAACCTGAAAGCTTAGGTTTGTTGTCCGTAGGAGTGCTACATGGGTTGCAGGAAGACATATCTGCACGAGCAATGATTTCTTTAACAAATGCAGTTTGGGAGAGAAAAAGACCTAGTAGCAGCAATGCCAAGGAAGAAGGATAGAGGCCCAAGATCTGTCATGGAAAATTCAGAGGACAAACGGGATATAACACGATTGATAAGGGAGGAATCTGATGCGGTGAGAATAATATCATCGACATACAAAAGAAGGTATATGACCTCAGAGTTACGGTGATATGTGAAAAGAGAAGTGTCAGAGCGACTGCTGTGAAATCCAATGGATGAAAGATAGACTGCAAATCGTAGGTACCATGCGCGGGGGGCTTCTTTAAGCCCGTACAAGGCTTTATGCAAGCGAAAAACGTGTGTAGGGTATCGAGGATCAACAAATTCTGAAGGTTGTTTCATATACACTTCCTCTGCAAGGTCACCATGAAGAAAGGCATTCTTAACCTCAAGTTGATGAATAGGCCAATAATAAGAGATAACAATTCTTAAGACTGTATGAATGGTGCTAGGTTTAATAACAGGGCTGAACATGTTGTCAAAGTCTAATCCAGGTTGTTGAGAGAAACCTTGGGCAACGAGGCGAGCCTTATAGAGATCAAGCTTGCCATGACCATCGAATTTGTGACGATACAACCAACGACAACCAACAATATTGGCATAGGAGGGAGGAGTGATAAGATCCAAAGTGTGATTAGAAAAAGTGCATCCATTTCGACATCCATGGCAAATTTCCACTTTGGATCATGCATAGCTTGAGGAGTAGAATGCGGGATAGGAGAAATGTCAGTAGTAGCAGAAAGATTGAAGATATGTCGAGGCTTTAAGGATCCAGTTTGAGAACGGGTAGTCATGGAATGACATGGAATATGATGAGATATAGAGGTATGAGACGTAGTGGTAGGAGAGTGAGGAGTGGATTCATGCACCGCTGGAGATGGGTAAGAAGAAGAAAGAGTGGATGTGTCCATTGAAGAGGAAGATGTGGCCAGAGGAGTACTACTATAAGATGGAGCAGAAGTCTGAATGATAGGAGGAACATCTTCGGAAATCAGATGATCATAGTCAGAATTAAGTGGAGAAGAATGAAAGTCTTTATAAGGAAAGTGATCCTCATCAAAGATGACGTGACGAGAGATGATGAGATGTTGAGATGTGAGGTCAAGGCACTGATGCCCTTTGTGATCTGGAGAAGGGCCGAGATAGAAACAAGTCGTGGAGTGTGGTGAGAGTTTGTGAGAAGAAGTAGATGCGAGATTAAGATAGCAGAGACACCCAAACACATGGAGATGGCCGTATGAAGGAAAGATTCCAAAGAGAACCTCAAATGGCGTTCGGAAGGATAGGGTGGTCGTGGGAAGAATGTTAAGGGTGTGAACGGCTGTGACAAGTGCTTCGGCCTAGACTTTAGTAGGCAATGAAGCTTGGAATAGATATGTGCGAAGAATGTTGTTGATGGTACGTATGGCACGCTCTGCCCTTCCATTGTGTTGAGATGTATAAGGGCAAGAGAAATGAACACGTATGCCACGAAATTGAAAGTGATTCAAAAGATGTTGATTATTGTATTCACGACCATTATCACATTGAAAGCATTGAATTTCAGAATTAAATTGAATTTTAACATAAACTTGAAAATTGCAAAACAAAGAATAAATATCAGATTTAGCACGTAAGGGAAAAACCCACAAAAAATGAGAGTAATCATCTAAAAATAAAATGTAATATTTGAAACCGCTAATACTCAAAACCAGAGAAGTCCATAAATTAGAATGTATTAACTCAAACAACTTAGAAGTCTTTGTTGAAGAAGACTGAAACGGAAGACGACAATGTTTTCCAAGTTGACATGCATGACAGACATAAAACTTATTAGGAGAAGCTGTTATAAACTTGCAAGATTGTAAAAACTTTAAAATGGAGGGGACGAGATGACCTAAGTGATGATGCCAGACTGGGAGAGACACGGCAACAAGGCTAGTAGCAGAGTGTTGCGAAGAGGATGGAGTGACGGGATAGAGATCTCCAGTACTGTCATAACACTGGAGCAAAGTACCTGAATCAAGATCCTTAACAGAAAAACCAAAAGGGTCAAAAGTAATAGAAACATAGTTGTTAGTGGTAAATTTACGCACAGACACAAGATTTTTAACAATTTTATCAGACAAAATAATATCTTTGTGAATAAATTTGTTATGAGAAAAAGGGGAAAAAGAGTGACCTGTGTGACTAACCGGAAGAAGAGCACCATTACCAATCATGATAGACTTAGAATTACATGGTATAAGGGATAGCAATTTGCCTTGATTAAATGACATATGTGAGCTCACGCCAGTATCCATGTAGTAATTGTTATCCGGTGGTGGTTGTACTGATATCGCTTGGAAGATGGAGCTAAGGTCAGTCATTTGCTGAGTTGGAGCTGAACCTTGACCGCCAAAGAAAGTTTTTGACTGTTGTGGTGTGTAGCTGAAGGTAACAGGCCTATTTTATGCAAGGTGTGACTGGCCATAGGGTTGTTGCTGGACCGAGAAAGAAGAGTGGACCGACTGTTGGAACTAGGCTGACGATGGCTGCTGAATAGGAGTAGTGTGCATCATCAGAGTGTCGACCGAAGGTGATCCAAAGGCTGCTGGAAGAGATGGATTTGGGCCAATAGAAGAGTATTGCTGAAACTGTTGAGGACTGATCCCTGTAGTCGGTTGAAGTGCTGGAGCAAAATTCTGATTTGTTGGCTGTGAACCAAGTATACCTACAAAATGAGATTGTTGACCAGAGCTACTTCCTGCAATTTGGTTAGTACTAACACACGAGCTAGAATTACCCCCTAGAAGCAACCCGATTGTTATTTCGATTTTTATTCCATTTATTTTTAGATTTTCCGAAATTTGTTGATGTCGAGTAAAGAACCGCATTGGAGGTAGTTGAGCTATCTAGTATGACATCAAGAGTTTCTTCACGAGCTTCATGTAATAACAACATGTTTTTAGCCTCTAAAAAAATATGGGAATGGCTTTGTGTTGGTAATAACATCAACAATGTTGTGATATGAGGACGGCAATTGGCGTAGTATTTGCATGCCAAGCTCAATATCTGTGATCTTGGAGTCGACATCCAATAGTGCATCAGCCAGATTCTTCAACATGTGGCAGAATTCAGTTATTGAGGAGGTACCCTTCTTCGTATTTCTGAATTGATCTTGCAACTGAAGCATGCGAGACATTTTGTTGTTAATGAAGAATTTGTCGAGCTCATCCCAAAGATCTTTAGTTGTACAATTGTCTCGTGATATGATTTGAAGCAGATTTGCATCAACTGTGGAGTAGAACCAGGACTTAACATGAGAATCAACGAATTCCCACTCTTCATCTTCATTGCTTGTTGGTTTTGAATTTCCAGTAATGTGTCCCATGACTTTGGCACCTTTGCAAATATCAGTAAAGATTCGTCTCCAAAGTTTGTATTTGGACCCATCCACAGTTAGTTTGAAATTAAACTGATTGTATATGTTAGTGACCTTATGGACAAGAGTTTGAGCGGTTGGGACAGTAGATGAGGATGATCCAGGGGCAGACATACAGTGAAATAAAAAGAACGAAAGAACAGTAGCTTGCTTACAGAGAGGAGAATAATTATAGTCGTATGAAGTGCTAATCCTGGAAGATGTGATTAAGCAGGATCTTGAAGATTCTGAATCAGTAGAAAGCGGCGACAGAAGGGGTCCGATAAAGTAGAAAAAAATCGGTGACTGTTTCGTTGTTGAATCAAGAACCAAGTAGCAGCAGCGGACTATGATGGTGCTGTTAACGATTTGGAAAAGAACCAGGAAACTTGAAGCACAAGTGAGTAACAGAGTATAGATGGCAGATGCTCAATGATGAAATAGTGAAAGTAACGGCGAACAAAATTCATACGTATGAGCAGGAGAGAATACATATAGGGCTCGATACCATGTTTGATAGTGAAAATACTCGTTAGGGTTTCTGTGTATATTCCATCTGTATAAATAGTACAAGCAAGAATGTAGAAAATACAATAAGGACCCTATGCTATACAATGTATAAAAATATAAACTAACAGATTCCCGTAATGATGTCTCAATCGATGGAGGATTGGACAGAAGATTAAGTTGTGTTCTTAGGGAATTTATCAAGTGAGAGACTATTTCCATGTTACCATTTATCTCATATTGGTATAGTTACTATAACAATGTGTAAATAAAATAACCATAAATAATTATTACAGAAATGGTCCTAAGGCCCTATTTTAGTTAAATATTATAATAATAAATTCAAACTTTGGGATTAAAATTACATGTCACCGTTTTCTCCATTCAAGTCTCAAGATGATAACATATTAGGTAAATAATAATGAAGACTGTGAAATGAACTCCTTAAGATTGCAATTTGCAAGAACAAATCATTACAATATATAGGAATTAGGACCGTCGGAACCGGAACCGGACCGAAACCGGAACCGGAATTGGTAACAAGGTCCGGTTACCGGTTCTCCATTTTTATGAAAACCGGTCCCGGTTCTAAAAACCGAAACCGATTTGACAATTTTCCCGTTTTTTAAAATGTGCATAACTTATTCATATGAAGTTGAAATTATTTGATTTTTTTCCAACATGTAATTTGGAGTTTGTAATTTACTTTTTTCTCTATAAACATATGTTTTGGTTAGATATTGAATAAGACATATGCCTCGAAAGAAAGAATATAGATGTTGCGTTTTTTCTATTTCAATACTTTTAATCTGTCCCATTTTTTTAAACGTGTATAACTCATTCATATGACGTCAGAATTACTTCATTTTTTTCCCGCGTGTAATTTGATATTTGTACTTAATTTTAGACTATAAAAACACAAATTTTCGTTAGATATTGAATCAATTATAGACCTCGGAAGACAACATATCAATGTTGCGTATTTTATGTTTCAACACTTTTTTTGGAACCTGTCCAGCTTTTAAAATACACATAACTCACACATATGAAGTCGGCATTACTTGATTCTTTTTTCATCATATAATTTAGTGTTTATACTTCAATTTAGAATGTAAAAAGTCATAATTTGGTTAAATATTGAATCATTTACAAGCTCCGGAAGATAACATATCATCTATAATATTTCAACCGATTCTAGTTTGAAAATAACTAAAAACCGGGACTGGAACCGGAACCGACGAACCGATTCCCGGTTGTTAATATAGGAAAACCGTTCCGGTTCCGAATCGGTCCGATTCTAAAGCTCATCCCTGAAAATAACTAACGCATCCATGTGGTTACGCTTATAGCTAATCAACTAACTAATAACTAACAAACATGACAGAACCTAAGAGTAAGTTATAAAAATGTCCTTGAGCTCCAATAACCAGATAATATTAAGCTAGTTACAAAAATGGGTCTTAATCTGCTTTCCTTATATTTCAATATTATAATAAGCCACCCCAGTCAAAGTCTCAACAAAAACCTACTTGTTTTGTTGGGCGTATCATGAGGTCGACAGGAAAAGATCCAGAGTAGAACCCATATCAATATTATAATCAGCAACAGTCCGCTCATCTTCTAACACCTCCTCAGCATACAAAAGTCCCATGAAATCAGTCGGAATGCCATTTTGGTTCTGAATCTTTGCCTTCACATTACCAATAGTGTCCGAGCTTTCCACCTCCAGCAGGTAACTCCTCCCTATCAAATTCTTAACAAAAATCTGCTTCTTGGGCGTATTAAGAAGCGCATGAGGTCGCAAGACAAGATACAGAGTAGACCACATACGAATATTGTAATCAGCCAAAGTGCAACCATCTACACATACGTCGGAAGGCCTAATCTCTCTTCAATCTTTGCCATCACATTATCAATGGGGTTCGAGCTTTCCACCTCCAGCGAGAAGGTATTCCCTATCCAAGTCTTGACAAAAATACGCATGCAAATGCATTCATTAGAATGTTGCCGCAGAAGATGAAACAATGTAGATCCTTGTTGGATGTTGTAATAAGCCAAAGTTTCGGCATCCTCAAGCTGCTTTCCAGAGAAGATGAGACGTTGAAGATTCAGTGGAAGCCTTTTGTCCTGAATCTTGGCTTTCAAGTTGTCGATCGTATCGGAGCCTTCAACTTTCAAAGGGATAGTCTCGCGGGTTAAAGTTTTGAGAGATACCTGCATCCCGCCGCCGTGAAGGGGAAGGAGGAGATGCACAGGAGACACCTTTTCCTGTATTTTAGTTTTGAAATCATCAGTCGTATCAGAAGGTTCAACCTCTAGAGTGATTGTTTTTCCAGTAAACATCTTGATGAAAATCTGCATTCCACCACGGAGACGAGGACGAGATTAAGGGTGGATTCCTTCTGGACATTATAGTCAGCAAGAGTTCTGCGTTCTTCCAACTGCTTGCCGGAGAAAATGAGCCTCTGCTGATCTGAAGGAATACCTTCCTTACACTGAATCTTGGCTTTGACGTTGTCATGTTTATCTTATTCTAAAGGAATTGTGATTATTTTTATGTCATTTTTATCTTATTCTAGATAGGCTTCTGATCCAATACGATAGGCTAGTTTGTTATATTCTTGGTGGCTATTTATTTATCTTTTCTGATGTAAGCAAAAGATGATTCGCATGAATGAAACAAAACTCATTCTCAGTATAAGCTGACTTTCTTTATGGTATCAGAGCGTCGGATCCATACATAACCAGAGTTCCAATGGCAGGAGACAAGGCGGAATCGTCTGGTGATGACAAGAAAAACAAGATAGATACAAGCTCTCCATATTATATTCATCCATCCGATTACCCTAAGCAGATGCAGGTAAACGATGCGTTGAACGATAGTAATTACGGAGAATGGAAGCAAGAGATGATGAATTTCTTGTTAGCAAAGAACAAGATGGGGTTTGTGGATGGCACAATCAAGAAACCCGACGCAAAGTCTTCTTTGAACTTTGCTTGGACTCGAGCCGATGCGATGATAAAGGGGTGGATAACGACAGCTATGGAAAGAGAGATACGCACCAGCGTCAGATATGCTAACACGTCATCTGAGATTTGGCGTGATCTAGAAGAACGGTTCGAGAAAGAAGGAGCACCTCGAGCCTACGAATTGAAACAAACCCTCAACGCCTTGTGGCAAGGTGGTGCATCTGTTTCAACGTATTACACCAAGTTGAGGACTGCTTGGGATGAACTCCAAACCGTTCTTCCTAATCCTCGTTGCACGTGTGAAGGGTGCCACTGTGGGATCGGCAAACAGCTCAACGAAGTGAAAGAGAAAGAGAGATCCTATGAATTTTTAATGGGGTTAGACGATGACTTTTCTGTGGTTCGAACCCAAATTTTAGCCATGAAACCGACACCATCATTAAGAACTATCTACCATCTGGTAGCCGAAAGTGAACAACAGTGAGCCATTACAAGCAACTCCAAAAGAACCAGAGTAGAAGCTGCAGCGTTTCAAGCAGATTACAATGGACAGAGAAGCTCCAGACATACTCCAACAAAGACGAACCCGACATCGGTCAACAAGGTGATCCAGAAAAACCCTAAGGCAGAAAACGAAAGAAAAGAAAAGTGCTCTCACTGTCAGCGTGAAGGGCACAGTAAAGAAGGATGTTTTAAACTGATAAGATATCCTGATTGGTGGCCCGACAACAAAGAGAAAACGAAGCCCAAGGCAGCTTGTCTGGAACTAGAAACGAGCCCTGTACCCAGATTAACTGACGAACAATACCAGCTCTTTGTCGCTCACTTTCAAGAAAATGGAAACTTGACAGGCAATAAATCTCACCCACGAGCAAACATGGCAGGTAGAAATCAATCTTATAATGGTTGGGTTGTCGACTCACGGGAAACCGAACACATGATGTGTAGAGATGATTTTTTGGAAAACAAAAACCCAAACCCTAAAGAGACACCTGTAGTCATCCCCAATGGCGACATGGTGCCTGTTACGGGGGAGCGAGAACACACTCTAAATGGGGGTGTTAAAATTAAAGGAGTTTTGCTTGTCCCTAATTTTGATTACAATCTTCTTTCGGTAGGGAAGCTCACTGATGAATTGAATTGTGTGGTTTTTTTCTTCCCTGGTTTTGTTGTAATGCAGGAGTTGGGGACGAAGCGCTTGATTGGAGCGGGTGACCATGTTGGAGGATTGTATCAGATGGGGTCAACGAAGCCAAGCAAAGCTCTTCTAACGACATTTGAGGTTTGGCATAAACGCCTAGGTCATCCATCCACCAAGAAGATTTCAAAATTAAATTTTATTGATGTTTCTAAAGACAATAACAAATGTGATGCTTGTTTTAAAGCTAAACACACACGCCTCCCTTTTCCCATTAGTGAAACAAAAACTCTTTCATGTTTTGATTTGGTGCACTGTGATGTGTGGGGGAAATATAGAACCCCGTCTATGAGCAAAGCGTCTTACTTTCTTACCATTGTAGATGATTTCAGTAGGGCTGTATGGACCTTTTTAATTAAACACAAACATGAGGTAAGCACATGCCTCATGGATTTTCACAAAATGGTCAAAACACAATTTGGTATTCCAATAAAGCGTGTAAGATGTGATAGGGGGGGGGGGAGTTTGTATCAAATGACATGCACGATTTTTATGCACAAGAAGGAATTATTTTAGAAACATCTTGCCCGCACACCCCGCAGCAAAACGGGGTGGTCGAACGCAAGCATCGACATTTACTTGAAACCGCACGTGCCTTACGCTTTCAAGCTAATTTGCCCATAACCTTTTGGGGGGAGTGTATATTGACAGCCACATATGTCATTAATAGAATGCCCACCAAAGTTTTACATGGTGCCACGCCTTATGAGGTACTGTTCCATCGAAAACCCTCATACAAATACATGCGAGTGTTTGGGTGTTTGACTTATCATAGAAACACAGACACCGGGGGAGACAAATTTGAAAAACGGGGTAATCCCGGCATATTTGTTGGATATCCCCATGGCACTAAGGGATATAAAATATATGATTTGGAAAGTAAAAAGATAATAGTCTCTCGTGATGTACAGTTCTTAGAGAATGAATTTCCAATGAATTATGTTGGAACAAATAAACAATCAAAAAATGAAGATTTTTTCACGTTGCATGGTGATATTCCCAACCCTTCCATGCATGATGACGAGAACAGATCACATGATGATAGGGCTGACGTAAGCCATGAGGCCCCTGTTGACTCTTCGACAACTTTAGAGGATGCTGGCGCCATCAACATGCATGATGACGTCACTGAAGTAGAGACACAACCAACACATTTAGAACCCCCTGATGAGCACCGTGCCACTCGAACAAGAAGTCAACCAACCCGGTTCCAAGATTTTGAAGTTGACCTTCCCCCATCAATCAATCATCCACCACCCCCGTCCGATAGATTTGCATCTACGGTACATCCTCTAACTCATTATGTTTCATATCAAAAATTTTCACCTTCACATAAGGCCTTTCTAGCGGCTATTGTTCTTCACAATGAGCCAAAAAGTTTTAAACAGGCTGCTAGACAACCCGAATGGCGGCTTGCAATGCAACGTGAAATAAAAGCTTTAGAAGACAATGACACGTGGGAGCTCACCTTTTCTTCCTGAAGGCAAACATGCAATTGATTCCAAATGGGTCTTCAAGACTAAGTTCAAACCAAATGGTGAGATAGAGAGGTACAAAGCCCGTCTTGTTGCAAAGGGCTACACGCAAATGGAAGGAGTAGATTTTCACGATACCTTTGCTCCGGTGGCTAAACTTGTTACGATTCGAATTTTATTAACTGTTGCGGTAAAAAAGAATTGGATTATTCACAAACTCGATGTGAATAATGCATTCTTGCATGGTGACTTGGAAGTAGATGTATACATGAAGATTCCCCAAGGATTTGGCAAAGAAGGAGACACGCGAGTGTGTAAACTTAAAAAGTCAATGTATGGCTTAAAGCAAGCAAGTCGCAATTGGCATCACAAGTTTACCATAGCTATTCATGCACTTGGTTTCATACAATCTCATTCTGACCACACTCTTTTTATTTACAAAAATAACGATATTTTTGTGGTGGCTCTCATTTATGTAGATGATGTGGTCATTGTTGGTAATAATGCAGAAAAGATTGAGAGTACAAAAGCTAGTCTCCATACCCAATTTAGTATCAAAGATCTTGGTAGCTTAAAATATTTTTTGGGGATCGAGGTGTCACGCACGGAAGAAGGTTTAGTTCTCAGTCAACACAAATACACCATGGATATCTTGGACGATTCGGGTATGCTGGGGTGCAGGCCAAGCCGTTTTCCCATGGAGCAAAACCTTAAACTCGATAAAGGTCACAATGAAAACCGGGTTGATGCAAATATGTATAGGCGTCTCATTGGTCGTCTTTTGTATTTACAAACCACTCACCCCGATATAACATATTCAGTTAACATTTTGAGTCAATTCGTATCCGATCCTAAACAGCCACACTGGGATGCAACTTTACGTGTTTTACGTTATTTGAAGACTACAATCAGACAAGGTATTTTGCTTCCAAACGATGGGTCTACTAATCTAGTAGCTTATAGTGACTCCGATTGGTTGGGATGTCCCTATTCGCGCTGTTCTCGAACAGGATACTTACTTCTCCTTGGAGGAGCTCCTGTTTCTTGGAAATCCAAGAAACAATCGGTGGTTTCAAGGTCTTCTGCTGAGGCTGAATATCGTGCAATGGCAACAACAGTGAGTGAGATCCTTTGGGTTCATTGGCTACTTACTGGTTTAGGTGTTGTCATTAATTCGCCTACCACTCTCATGTGTGACAATGAATCTGCAAAACACATAGCACACAATCCAGTTTTCCATGAACGCACGAAACACGTGGAAATGGATTGCTACTTTCTTCAGGAAAGGGTGGAATCAAAAGAGATCCTGTTTGGGTTCACACCAAAGATCAACTGGTGGACTTACTCACTAAACCACTTGGCGCGGAACGACTGCAATCTCTCATGGTCAAATTGAAAATTCGTAATCTTCATGCTTCAACTTGAGGGGAGTAAAGGAATTGTTATTATTTTTGTCATGTTTATCTTATTCTAGATAGGCTTCTGATCCAATACGATAGGCTAGTTTGTTATATTCTTGGTGGCTATTTATTTATCTTTTCTGATGTAACCAAAAGATGATTCGCATGAATGAAACAAAACTCATTCTCAGTATAAGCTGACTTTCTTTATAATCTTCGTATTACTCCTCCTTTTTCACCTTATTTGTTTATCTCAAACTCAAAGTAAGTATAAGATTTCCAATAATATTTTGAAACAATACAAAAAAAAATTTAATTTTATATTTCCTTTTAAAGGCTACATACTTTAAAACAAAAACTTAGGTTAGCCGACTTTTACATGTTGTAAGTTTTTGACAAGTTCCATGCTAGTATTTTCTATATAAATCATTTTGAATTGGATATTTAACAACAACAAACAAAATACAATAATATTTATCCATGTATATGTATATACTCAATGTATATCAGTATATGTATATAAAAAACATAACAGTTTTGCATTCATGTTATAGATCTTCGAGCTAATAATTACATTCATTAACCAGGCATAAACTGAAACTGTAACCCCAAAATACATTGCTATTTTTCAAATACTGGTTCCAAAATCAAAAACCCAGCAAAAATTGGATCCGGAACCGGAACCGGTAGAACCGTCGGACCGGTTCGGTTCTTGATTTTGGCCGAAGCCGGTTCCCGGGTCGGGCCGGTTTCGGCCGGTTCGGTCTTTTTGTTCATGCCTACGTGTAACGGATTAGCTTGGACTCAATTTCGGTCTGTTACATGTTAGTCGTGTCAAGGTATCGTCACTACCTATCCATTAAAATCAGCGCCATCTCATTTCTAGTGTCGAACCAATAACCTTTAGATTACAACTCCAAAATTTGGTCTATCTAATTAGACCCTCTCTACTATCTAAAATGACCCCCTAATCATTGATTTTTTTTTATTAAATACTATCATTATAATATAATGATAACTTTTTTACTTTATGATTTTTAATGTAATTATTAATTAAACATGGAGTACCAAAGGGCGAATGACCTAGCGGTATGGAGTGACATTCTCATATGAGAGGTCAGGGGTTCAAGTCTCTATGGAAACATAGGTGGTTATTTAGGAGTAGATTAGTTAGTTTGCTCTTTCAAAAAGAAAAAAAAAATTAAACATGGAGTAATGATGAAACCTTTTTTATATACAAATTACAAATTTTACTTAAATCTATTTAATCACAAATTTTACTAAAATATATTTAATGAGATAATTTTTATGTTATCAAACATTTAAAATAAAATAGCTTTTATATATTTTATTTATTTTTTATATACAATTTATAAAAATCATTTTTTATAAATATTTTATAAAGTACTTATATATAATTTATGTACAAAAGTCACTATCAACTAAAAACATTCGAATGATAATCCATAATTTGCAGAAAGTGTATTTTTATGTTAATAATGTTTCGATTTTATTTAAATAAAAATATGATGGTTTATTATTATTTTTTTTAAACTAAAATGATAATCTATATGCTCCTTTATTGTCGGACGAAATGAAATAAATTTTGATATTAAATTAAATAAATTTTAGTATCAATAAGACACTCACCTTCAAAAAAAAATTGAAAAAGTAAAAACGGTTTGTTCGGTAGTGACTACGATTGTAAAAATAGATGAAATGATAAAGTAAGCAATTACAATTCCTAATGTTTGAAAAGGCTGAAAACTCATAATAGTTAGGGTCCAACAAGTGAATACGGTGTCTATAATTAGTAGGACCCTAATTTTTATCTTTTTTTTTTCTTTTGTCATTAAATTAAATAAAAATATATATATTTTAACACATAAATAAATATTTTATATTAATTAAAAACACATTACATTAATTAAAAACACATAAATTAAATTCTGAATTATTTAGAAAAAAACATAAAAATTAAATTACTAAAAAGCATAAAACATATCGAATAAAACCAAAACATTAAAACATTAGAATCTAATCTCCATATTTTTTGCAAACTTGTTGAATTTTTAGAAAGGTCGCCAGATTTTTTAGATCGAGATCCGATTGGGGCTTTGTGTTTATGATTTGAAACCGGTAAGTGTTATTTTTTGGCAACGAGTTTTCTCCGTTGATTCAAAATAAATTTGTAGAAAAGTTAGAACTTTGTCTATTTTTTTCAGCAAGTACGTCTTTGTTACTCATTTTTCCGCTTGAAGACACCATCTTTTTCGCTTTGTCCCTTCCTGGTGGTCGACGAATTTAGACTTTCGGTGGTCCCTCCCCCTCAGTGTCGTCAAAGTCATCATTGAGATTGAGGCCAAAACCCATATCCGACTCAGAAGTTCTTGGCCTTTTGTTGGAGCCGGTGGTAGATCCCGAATGCATCGTCTCTGGATAAATGACCTATTTTGGACCTTTACGACAAACTTTCACGCTTTTTGGTAGCCAAATGGTTTACCATTATTGGTAATTTTGTATTGGTAGCATGCGATTGATAAAATGTTAAAATTGTTGCTACTACTTTGTATATTTTTAAGATTTTCAAATATGCCATTAAATTTAATGCAAGTCGCTCGTATGCCACACCATTTTGCATTGATTATGTCGTACATCCAGTCCGTTTCCCTTCCTAATAGAGCGTGAAAGTGGTCTAAAATATGATTCCAAAAACTTTGACACGATTGCGCGTTACTGACTTGCCCGATATGAAAATTCAAGCTTTCACTAAAGCTTCCTCCTCGTCTTCGGTCTATTGCGTAGTTTTTTTTGGAGCTTTTCCTTTTTGTTGCCTTCTTCGAGATGGTTTTTGTGTTTCTTGGACCCGTTCGTCATTGTTTTTGTAGAGGTTTATAGGTTGGGATTGAGATAATGAGACTTGAGATGGTTATGAAGGTTGTGCTTGAAGTTAAGGTTGAGAAGATTGGAGTTGAAATTGTTGAGAAGGTTGTTGTTGAAATACTTGAAATTGGGGTTGATTGGATTGTTATGGTTGTTGTTGTTGTTGGTAATAGTTTGGGTGGTATGAAAGATTGGTGAATAGAGGTTGGTGGTGGATTGGAGATGTTATCAATTGCATGTAACTAAGATTTTCATATGGATCATTTAGAGTGTTTGAGGTGTTTGTAATGGGTGGGGTATTTTGATTTGGATCCATATATTGGAGAAAAAGTGAGAAAATAGAAAAAAACTGTGTGTTTTCCGAGTGTGAAATGTATAGAAAATAGGTGGTATTTATAGTTGTAGTTTGTGTTTTTAAAATTGAAAATTAAATATATTTTTTATTTCAATATATACAAGAAAAAGGGGGAAACGGTCAAATATGTGACTGTTGTTGTTGTTGCTGCTTTCTTATTCGTTGTCTTCATCTGTCTTTGTAGTCACTCCACACCCCAAGCCACCGGTCCATGGGGAAGTGTTCACGTGTCCTTTGGGCTGCCACATCGGAAATCACACGTCTCTTGCGCCACCATACTGGATAGCCTAACAATTATTTGAATGCTTGAATAGTCCATATATTTAGGGAGGAAGGAGTCATAATAGGATGGAGGGGGAGATGGATGGGTGGGATGAGAACAAGAGAGAAAGAGAGGGGTGTTGTGGTTTGACTAACCCGCTAGAGGTTGAAACAAAAAAATGGGGAAAATAGTTTGGCGGCATCTGGGTTGGGCAGGTTTGACTTCGTCCATCTTGGTTTCGATGGTTTCTGGATTGGGAGAGAAACGACTCCTTCCTCTGGGAGTGTTTTTTTAATGATAAATATATTTTAATTTATTAGTTTATAGTGTATAGTGTATAGTATGAAAACATAACTTTAAAAAAGTGTTTAGATATACGATGTCAACACGTTATATAATCTTTTGTTTTTAATTTAAAACACAATATTTTGTTAACAATATGTTGGGGGCCTAAATAGGCAGAAAAATCATAAGGAAAACCACTAATTTAAGAATAAAATATGGATATCAAATATCACGTTATAGAGAAAAACAAAGAAGAGTATTTGCAAATTATATACTCCCCCTCAAGATGGAGTGTAGATTACAAATGCCTAACTTGTCAAGTGGAAGCTTCACTTGTCGAGCACCAAAGGCCTTTGTGAATAAATTTACAGTTTGATATTTAGAATTAACATGTAATGGATCAACCTCCTTTGACTCGACTTATTCTCTAACAAAGTAGTAGTCTAGCTCAACGTGCTTTATATGTTCATGTAAAACCGGGTTATTGGCTGTGCATTTCACGGCTAGGTTGTCACAAAATAATTGAGTTGGATGGTTCTGACCAATATCCAAATCCTACAAAAGCCACCGCAACCAAAGAATCTCAACGACCATGGTTGTTATCGCCCGATACTCAACTTCTGCTGAAGTTCTTGACACGACTGATTGCTTTTTGATTTTTAAGATACTAGTGACCCTCCTAGAAGGAGTAACTAACCAGTCCTTAATATTCTCGTATCTATACAACCAAGCCAATCTGAATTTGTATGAACAACAAGGTTTGTACCACCCTCATTTGGGAGTAAAATTCCTTTCCCTAGAGTAGATTTCAAGTACCTCAAAACTCTAAATGCTTTTTCCATATGAGTTTGTCGTGGATCGACTACAAATTGACTTCGCACATTAACTGAATAACTAATGTCTGGTCTGGTGGCTTTTAGGTAAAGAAGTCGACCTACTAATCTTCGATATTTTCTAGCATCTTCACGCATCTCTTCATCATCTTTTTAAGTTTTGAATATTGTTCCATGGGAAAGGCACTTGGTCTACACCCCATTATTCCACTATCCTACAGAATCGTCATCACATATTTTCTTTGACTAAGAACTAGTCCTTTCCTTGTGCGAGCAACTTTAATCACGAAAAAATATTTAATTGTACCAAGATCCTTGATAATAAATTTCTAGTCAAGAAACGTCTTTGTCTCTTCAATTTTATTAGAGTTATCATCCATAATAATAATATCATCTACATATATAAGAGATGCGTAAAGGAATTTCTTGATTTGTATATGAAAAGGGAATGATCAACCTGTGACTGTTTAAAATCCATCTTCGTTTAACCTTGATGTGAACTTTTGGTACAAATTCCTAAATGCCTACTTTAACCCATATAACGACTTTCTTAGCTTACAAACCTTTGTCTCTTTACCCTTTTCAAAGCCTTGTAGAATTTTTCATATAAATTTCACCAATTAAATCATCATTCAGGAAAGTGTTATTGACATTTAATGGGTGTATCATCTAGTTCATCTTTACTGTAGCTGCAAAGATAGTTCGATCCGTAACAAGCTTTGTTATTGGGGTAAATGTGTCATGGTAGTCAACTCTTTTCATTTTGGTGATACCCTTGCCACTAATATGGATTTATACCTCTCTATCTCCCCATTCAGCTTATACTTTATCTTGTATACCCTCTTTAAATATATGACATTTTTCCCTTAGGTAAGTCCTCAAGAGTCCAAGTGTCATTTGATTCAAGAGCATGTATCTCCTTCTTCATGGCTTCTCTCTAATTCTCATCTTTTACTGCTTGTTTGAAAGTCTTTGACTCATCATTTAAATTGATAGCTGCCAAGAAAGCTTTTTGAGAATGATATGTGCATAATTAACCATATATTTCATACTATCATAATACTTTTAACTATAATTATGCTTATTTTGGGACAAAATGTACTTATTATGTTTGAAATCTATTTAGTAGTAGCAAGGACATGCTTAGGATGAAAAGGAATTAAACAAGGAGCTAGAAGCAGGAATGAATGAGCTAAAGCAAAAAGAAGACAAAGAAGGCCTGAATATTATAGAAGACCACGACGTGGTGATCATCTACCATGAGATGACGAATGGAAGATTCTCGATCAATGTGTTGACTTTGAGATGGAAGATATCTATGAAGACCACAACATGGTTCCTTGTAACCACCACGCGGTTAAGAAATATAAGGAAACTATATATCCGGTCATTAGGTCGAATGGAAGAGAGATCAAGCCAAATTTCTGAGAAGGATTACGACTAAAACCCTCTGAGAAGCTTGGGGAAGATCATGAATCCATTGGAGCTCAAATATTGAAGAGAATTAGAAGAATTCTACATAGATCTAGTCAGTTTGCTAAACATACTCATGTACAATCTTATTTGTATGTATTTTGTGTATTTTTCTGCTATTATGAGAGGCTAAAAACCTTATACTTCTATTTGGTAAAGATGAACCTAATACTTATGTGTTGATTTTGATTTATGGATGATATATGTTGATTTTACTTGTGTTTGATAATTAAAACCCTAGCATGTTTTAGTTTTAGTTTGTATTGCTTATAAATCAAATTATGTGTGATAGTTGATCATTCTAATTGCATTAATTTGTCACCTAATTTTTTATGATCATTAAATAACTAGAGCTAGGTTTATGTAACACCCCAATTTCCAGGTAGGAAATTTATTCCATTGATCCATGATTTTTCCCCCGAAACATGGTGTGGTGAAGCCTCACCACGGCGTGTTGAAGAGCTTTTGGGCCGCGTGTTTTTATGGACCAACACAGCGTGTTGGTGGGAAAACACGGAGTGTTTGCGGCAGGTTGAGAAAACCCTAATTTTCAGGGTTTTGCACCATATATAATCTCTTTAAGTCCTAAGGGATGGTCTTTTATCAGCCTCCAACTCCCCATATCAACCCTTGAGAGCCCTAATCATCCGTCCCTCTCATTTGTGAGCCAGTATGGTGTTTTTGGAGTCAAAGAAGAAAGAATTTGGAAGAAGGAAGTAAGGATCCAGCAAGCAAGCCCCCATCTTTCAGTTTGACACTCTTATGGACCTTTTATAAGTGTCCAATATCCGATTTTTATTCCTCTATGTTTCTAGATCATGTGTTTTGTCACTTTAACTTTTTGTTCTTGAGTAAGGGAATGGTTGGATCTCATAAAGTCAACAACTTTATGAATCTTCGGGTCTAGGTGACCTTGTAGAGTCTTGGATTTGACCTATAGTCAAGTTTTGATGCCATGCATAGAGAGTAGGTCATAAATCCCCATTTTTTTTTTTACCTATTTTGGGTTCAAGACATGCATTGGACATTCATATCTATAAAACACCGACCTTTAGGATGGTTTTGGTGCTAGAATCTCTTTTGGAAAGGATGGGTTTCAGACTTCAAGGATTTAATGCTTCTTGGTTAAGCCTTTGAACCTTCAAGCCTTGTGGTTGGGTTTTGGGACCCTTGGAGTTGTTCCAAAGGATAAAGTTGGAAACTTTATCCTTCTTGATAGCACTTGGATCGAGATCTGAGCCCTGGAGTCCCTGGAAATGAAGAAAACAGCTGAATGTATTAAGCTGTTGGAACCCATGCAAACATGGCGTGTTGGCTGGGGTTTTCCCGACCGTCTGAATGTTATCGAAACATGGCGTGTTTGCTAGTGGACAGGATGTGTTGGGTCAACATGGGCTGTTGACCTAGAATGTTGACTTTGACTTTGGCCAAGTTTAACCTTGAGGGCATTTTGGGTATTTTTTGGGATTTTGATGGAATTGGTCACTTGGTGGTTGTAGGCATTTGAGTTGAGAGCTAAGATTCAGAGTCGAGCCTTATCAGTTTTGTGCTGCTTGTGAGGTGAGTTTTCCTCACTATACTTTCGGGTCGAAGGCAACAAGGTCAGCCTATTGGTTTGATAACCCGTTATTGTTGATATGCTGAGTATATAATAGATATGCATGCTAGTTTTGATACGCTAGTCTGGTAGACCTGTAGGACTACCTTTGATATTGTCTATTTATCTATATATGATGTTATATGTTATATGTCGACATATTGTGTGGGTTGGGTTGAGGTTGTACTACTTCGTGTTGTAGCCAACAAACCCTGGAGCAAGTCGGATATGGGTTGAGGGTCGAGGAGGGCATGCAGACTCATACTAAGGGCTCATGAGCATTCTAGATACGAGCTGAGTGCCGAGAAGGGCATGCCAGACTCATACTGAGGCTTAGTGGTACTCATTCCAAGGACTGATCAGGCCAGGGAGCAAGCCAAACATAAGCTGTGGGCCAAGGGCAAGCCAAACTCATGTTGTGGGCTTAGGGATAATCCAATCAGTTAGTTGTGGACCCATTACACGCTGTTATTATATTTGTGTTATTTGTTTATGTATTGGTATGTTGGGAGACTCGCTAAGCTTTGGGCTTACAGTTTTGTATTATGTTTAAAGTACCTCAGAGGATCGTGGGAAGGCGAAGGCGTGATCATGCAGCTCCTCATGTTTTTGTTTCATGAACTTGGGACTACTCTGATATTGAACCTGTTTTGAAACTATTTGAAAACAATGATGATTTTTGGGTTGTTTTAAAAGTTTAAATTTTCATGAATTTATGGATGTTACAGATGAATCATGTATTAGATAAAGTAATCAAAGCTAGTAACTTTAATTGTGTTAGAGAGCATAATTAATCTTAATTTGTGCTTGGTTACCTAACTTGATCATAGGAAAATAATTACTATCATTCATAGTCTAATTCGTGCTTATTATCGATTTGGTGTTTAACTTGTGCTTCATCATTGCATAGTAATTCTAACATCCAAATTTTCATGGCCAAAAATTTCATTTTTAATTACGAGATTAACAACATAGTTTACCAAATATTGCCAATGTCATACCAATTTATAAAAATCATAACAACGTGTCTGAAAACCATATCATCAAAAGTAATAAAAATCAGAATACAATTCAAGAAATCTCCATGCGGAATCCATATGAGTGTGTGTGTGTGATGCGCTGCTTCACTGCCAACTCCTTCCCCTTAGACGAAGAGTTACCTGAAACCAAAACTGAAACTGTAAGCACAAAGCTTAGTGAGTTCCCCCATCATACCACATACCATACAAAACACATACTGCCAGGCATATCTGGGTGCCTAACCTACCCCTTCAGTCCTCTCGACCGGTAACCTAGCCTAGCGTACCTAGGTACTGGCGGTCATTACACCCCGATACGCCGAGTCCATCCTTGACCATTACTATATAGTCGATTTAAATGGGTCTTAACACATCAAAACCATAGATCTGGCCTCCTAGTGTCCATTTTACATGTAAAGCCTCAAGCTTGGTGTACATGCATGGGATCTTTGGCTCAAAAACCCATAAAAGATGGTCTACAAGATGCACGGGGTGTTTATGGCAACAAAGTTGGCATCTTTATGCCATAAAGACCCCCAATGGCCCCAGATCTGAATCCATAACCCCATAATACACTTCACAACCCAAAAATGGCTTAGAAACCCTAAATATACCAAGATCCAACCCCTAAAGATGATTATTTACATGGAAGATCAAGATAAGAGCTTTTTTACCTTAAATGAGCTGAAAATGGGACGAAATCTCTGGATCTCCAAGCTCCAACTTGAACTCCCAAGCTCCTTTCCCCTTCACAAGCTTCACAAACCACCAAAATGTACAAAATGGCCTTAGAACACTTCAAACAAGGCTAGGGTTTCAAGATAATGCCTTCTAGGAGTATAAGGGACGATGGAGGCTGAGATGGGGGAATATAAGTTGTTTAAATAGGATGCAAACCCTAAATATTAGGGTTTTGTCTAGACAGCTCCTACTCGTTGAGTTGGTATTCCGACTCGTCGAGTAGGTCACTAAACCCCTGCGTCCAAAATCGATTCTACTCGACGAGTTGGGCCTCCAACTCGCCGAGTCCTAGGCAAAAATGTGATAATTACATGAATAAAATGCATACCAGGAACCAGGTGCTAAAAATCTCCCCCACTTATTTTAGACTTCTTCCTCGAAGTCTGATGTTGGATTCGGAAACAGCTCGGCGTAGTGCTCCCTCATTTCATCCTCCGGCTCCCACGTCCATTCCGAGCCCTTTCGGTGTTGCCATTGCACCTTCACCATCTCGACCCTCTTGTTCCTAAGATCCTTCGACTTTTGGTCGAGGATCGCCATAGGCCACTCGATGTAGTTCAGGCTGTCATCCACCTGAATATCCTCTAATGGCACCACTGCCGAATTGTCTACCAGACACTTTCGCAACTGGGAGACGTGAAAAGTGCTATGAATCTGACTGAGTTCGACTAACAGATCCAACCTATATGCCACCTTTCCCACCTAGGATACAACCCTGAAGGGTCCAATATACCTGGGGCCTAACTTGCCCCACTTCCTGACTCGAATGATGCCCTTCCAAGGCGACACTTTTAGGAGCACCATATCCCCGACCTGGAACTCTAGGTCTGATCGACGCGTGTCGGCATAACTTTTCTGCCGACTCTGAGCAGTCTGAAGTCTACTCTGAACTTGTTAGATCCTCTCCGTCGTCTTGAGTACCACCTCGGTACTCCCCATGACCCTTTGACCAACTTCACCCCATCATATCGGGGTCCTGCGCTTCCTCCCATACAACATCTCGAAAGGAGGTCGGTCGATACTCGCATGATAGTTGTTATTATAGGAGAACTCCGCCAAGGGAAGGTAAGTATCCCAACTACCTCCAAAATCTAAAACACACGCCCGAAGCATATCCTCTAGAGTTTGGATGGTCCGCTCGCTCTGACGATCCGTCTGCGGGTGAATGGCGGTGCTAAAGTGTAAACGAGTACCTAGCTCGTCATGAAACTTTTTCCAAAACCTGGAAGTGAACCGTACATCCCTGCCGGAAATCACTGAAACTGGCACCCTGTGCCGTGCCACTACCTCCCTGATATAGATGTCGGCCGAAATTCTTTCCTGAATCGGAATGAAATGGGCGCTCTTGGTTAATCGATCAACGATGAACCAAATCGAATCTACCCCTCGTGCGGTCTTCGGAAGCTTTATGATAAAATCCATAGTAATATCCTCCCATTTCTATAGCGGGATATCCAACAGTTGGACCTTGCCATGAGGTCGCTGGTAGGGATGACATTTAGAACCGGAAAACCGGAATGGAACCGGAATCGGACCGTTAGAACCATAATATATAGAACCGGTTCCGGTTCCGATTCCAGGTTTAAAAATTGGCTTTATCTGGGTTCCGGGTAATCCGGGTTTGGGTCCATCGGGTATGGGTAAACCGGGTCTAAAAACCGGAACCAGTGTTCGAAACCGGAACCAGTTTTTGTGAAACATTTAAAAGATGCATATCTCATTCGTTTCAACTCCGATTGACATGTGGTTTTTCCAACATGTAGTTTAGAGTTTGTACATGACTTTAGACTATAAATTTTCCATTTTTAGTTTTATATTCATTGACTTACAGTCCCCCAAAGTCGAGATATCAAATCTGGAAGTTTTTAGTTTTTCAGTTTTTTTGTATTCGGTGAAAGTTTTAAAACATGCATATCTAATTCGTTTGAAGTCGGATTGACATGTGGTTTTTTCCAACATGTAGTTTACAGTTTGTACATGAGTTTAGACTATCATTTTGTCATTTTTGGTTAACATTCAATGATTTACAGTCCTCTGATGTCGGGATATCAAAACTAAAAATTTTCAAATTTTCAGCTATTTGTTTTTGTACTTTGTATTATGTGAAAATCTTAACACGCATATCTCATTTATTTAAAGTCGGATTGACATGCGGTTTTTTGCAGAGTGTATTTTAAATTTTGTACATGATTTTAGACTATAATTTAGTTAATTTTGGTTTCACATTCAATGAGTTACAGTCCCCCAAATTCGAGATATCAATATGAAAATTTTCAAAGCTCAACCCACTAAGTAGTAAGTAATTACGAAAAAATTCCGGGTTTTCCGGGTCTAAACTCACATTATCCGGTTCCAACCTACCCACTTGATGTTTCCAGTTTTCTCGGTTCTAGACCCACTTTACCCGGAACCATACCCGGAGCCGAACCGGAACAGGTTCCTATATACCAGTCCGATTTACGGTTCTACAAAATCCCGTTAACCGGTTCTGGGTTTTCCGGGTCCTGGTCCATCCGGTCCGGGTTTGGACCCACTTTCATTCCTAGTCGCTGATGCTCAGCCTTGACCTTCCTGCAGGTCAGGCACCTCTCCATAGACCAAGCTACGTCCCTCTTCATACAGGGCCACCAATAATCAAGACGAAGATCTCTGTACATCTTCGTCGCCCCGGCATGGATAGAGAAACTAGATTTGTGTGCCTCCTCCATCAATACCTGACGCACACCTCCATGATATGGGACCCACACCTTACGGTGAAGAGTCAACAATCCCCGACTATCATAGTAGAAGGAGGAAACCTGACCCACAATACGCTCGCTCTTTCGATGTTCCTCCTTCATGGCCTCTTGCTGGGCCTCTCGGATTTGATCCAACAGTGGAGTCACAGCTGTCATCCTCAGACAAACATTCCTGATTGGTGCCGCCTTGCAGCTAAGCGCGTCAGCCACGACATTTGCCTTCCCCGGGTGGTAGAGGATCTCACAATCATAATCATTTACCACATCGATCCACTGACGTTGCCTCATGTTTAGATTTGGCTGGTCCATGAGATACCTCAGGCTCTTATGGTCCATGTAAATAGTACAACGAACCCCATAGAGGTAATGGCGCCAAATCTTGAGGGCGAAAACAACGGCCCCCAGCTCTAAGTCGTGCGTCGGATAGCTCGCCTCGCTAGGCTTCAGCTGCCTCAAAGCGTAAGCAATAACATGCCCTCTCTGCATCAATACCGCGCCCAAACCTGAGATGGACGCATCACAATATACTACAAAATCCTCCATGCCCTCCCGCAGGGCTAAGTTTGGCGCCTCATACAATCTCTGTCGCAACGTCTCAAACGTGGCCTGCTGCTCAGGCCCCCAACAAAAGACCATGGCTTTCCTCGTCAGTCGGGTCAGGGGCACGACTATCTTGGAGAAATCCTGAATGAATCTCCGATAGTAGCCCGCAAGTCCTAGAAAGCTCTGAATCTCAGATGGAGACCTCGGAACCTCCCATCTCATCATGACCTCCACCTTAGCCGAGTCAACCAAAATCCCGTTCTGGTTGAAAAGTTGCCCAAGAAACTACACCTCGCGCAACTAGAATTCACATTTGGAGAACTTAGCATACAAGCTCTCCCTCCTCAACGTATCCAGAACCTCCTACAAATGCTCCTCATGCTGCTCTCGCATCTTGGAATAAACCAAGATGTCGTCAATGAAAACTATCACATACCGATCCAACATTGGTCTACACACGCGGTTCATGAGATCCATGAACGCGGAAGGAGCATTGGTGAGACCGAAAGGCATCACCATAAACTGATTGTGACCATAACGCGTATGAAAGACTGTCTTCTACACATCCTCCTCTCTGACCCTCATCTGATGATAACCTGAACTCAAATCAATCTTCGAGAACCAAGATGCTCCCTATAGCTGGTCAAAGAGGTCATCAATCCTCGGGAGTGGGTAACGGTTCTTCACCGTTACCTTATTCAGCTCCCGATAATCTATACACATCCGATGCGACCCGTCCTTCTTCTTCACAAATAAATCGGAGCTCCCTAGGGTGAACTGCCCGGTCTAATGAATCCCTTGCCTAACAGCTCCTACAACTTTGTGGAGAACTCCTCCATATCAGGAGGAGCCAACAGATGCGGTGCCTTGGCTATTGGAGCCGCACCAAGGACTCGGTCGATCCTGAACTGCACCTACCTCTCTAGAGGTATCCCAGGCAACTCCTCGGAGAATACATCTGTAAACTCTCGCACCACTGACACATCGGCCGCCGTTGCCTTTCTTGCCTCCCGGGTATCCATGACATAGGCGACATATCCTACGCAACCCTGCTGAAGGTAGCGCCTAGCTCTTGCTGCTGAACATAAAGTTGGTCCTCGATGTGGCCTCTCGCCCTAAACCACCAGTTCTCCCCCACTCGGGGTCTTGATCCGCACCAGCTGCTGCACGCAGTCGGTCACCGCCCCATTGGGGCTTAGCCAATCCATACCAATAATAACCTTGTTCCCTCACAAGGGTATGGGAACCAAGTCTACCAGGTAACTATTGGGTTTTGAGCATTCTAACACTCCTATGGTGTACATGCAACCCTATAAACCTTGGATCTATGTTTTCTGTATTATACATGCAAATAAGAACTTTCCAAGGCTTTAATCCTAACTAGCATATTATGAAGCTCTTATACTACAAAGTACTAGTTAGATGACTTACCTTTATGATGTAGCTTGATGTCTTCAAGCTTTAAGAGCTTAGCCCCAATAGTGTGGAAGCCTCAAGTGGAATCAAAAATCACCAAAACACCTTGTAAGACTTTGAGAATAAGAATACTTTGGTTCTCTCTAGTGAAATCGGTTAGCCCTCTTAGTGTACCCACACTAGGGCCAATTTCACCAACCAAGGACATCTTTATATAGTGTGGAGACTAGGGTTAAACCCATGACCTTTCATTTCATATGATCCATGGGTTAAACACTCCATGGACTATCCATGAAAGCTTAGCCGAACCTAAATGAACCTGGCCCATTCCATATATATATATATATATATATATATATATATATATATATATAAAAGAGTCCATATTTAATTAGTTCATTTTGATCACTTAATTAATTCTAAATTAAGTCTTGATCAATACTAATTAAATAATATGATTCCATATTAATATATTAGAACTTATAATATATTAATATACTATTCTCAAAAGATTATCCATATAAATTGTGCCGGTGAAGTGCAACCCAAATGGACCATGTCGGGTCGGGTCAAGTACATACCAAATATAGTTATGGACTTAGACATTAATCCAACAGTCTCCCATTTGGATAAGTCTAAAACTATTATTGAGTATGACTTCAAAACCTAACTGGCAATCGTAGCTCTTAAAGCCGCTGTCGAACTCTGACCTTTGTGAATGACTTGTCCATTAGATAAGGGATCATATATTCCTCCATTCTAGATATCATATGGACTGAGACATGGATTATAATCATTCTCTCATTCCATTTGTTGTTTCCCGATTTCCGATTCATGACGACTGACTGATTGAACAAATCAAATCAGTCCTGGCTTGGCTAAGCACTCACATGAGTCATCATTAAATCATCGAGGGGCCCACAGATATCGCTTTTATCCCGAAGGTAAAAGGAATGGATAAACTTCGACTCATATGGCTTGTTCTGCTACTTGTTGAAGTATTCACAAAGGCATGTTTTGTAACATCGAGTTACCAATGCGTTTTCGTGCAATCAATGTATTATCAATTCATAGTAACAAATCATATCTCTAGGTTTGAAGAATATAAGGTATTATCGTCTCATGATCACTTGTGATAAAATCCATGAAGTGATTCAAATGAGCGCGGGTTGAATCCAATACTCAGAACTTATGAGCACTCATGTGTGTTGTAACACAATTTTGTCCACTAACTTGGACCTCTACAAGCCAACCCATGACAGTCTTGATTCATATCTACTTCCAACATATGAACGACTGTGAATGGTTTGAATAACTTAGTCATTCCGAAAGAATAACCTAGTTATTATGGAAGTCAAAACATGCAAAGTGAAACACAAGAATAAATGAATCTAATATGGTATCAAAACCTATGAATATAAATAAAACACTTTCTATTTATCACGATACTGATTACTCATTATTCATTGTTTCGGTTTTATCAACTTTATACTTGAATTAAAACACTATTTATCCCATGCTCCAAGCATGTACACTATGTTTCTTAAACACTAGTCATGTCACACACCAAGTATGCATACTCTGTTTGTCTATGATCTTTACTTTGCGAAATAGACCAGTTGAACATAGCTCCAATGATTCTCATTTCATAGTCCCAATTCCTTACTACAAATGCAAGAACTGAAATCTGTTAGATTCTAAACTTATATGCATTGATCCTCTTGTAATGATTATGTACAAATCCACAAAGACTTGGCAACAATCATTACAGAGTATTCCAAAGGAGATCAACTCCTTGGAAACATCCTTCTTGCATTAAGTTTCCTAATCTTACAGATTGAATACTTTTTAACTTTGAAACATTTCCATATTCCATTTTGACTATCACTTCTAAACAAGAGTTGTCTCCTTACAAATTATGTCAATATGGTCCTTCCAGAATTAATACTATACTTCCAACTGTCCTTGAGCAACCAATCTTTGGTAAGCCTTAGATTGTCCTCAACAATTGCTTAATCATTTTAGTCATATCCAATTCTAGACCTTTTCCCTTCTTAATGCCCCAGGCATTTAGAAAATTTTAGAAAGGATGAATATAGCACATGTAATCGATCCTATATCCGAAGCATATGGGACACGATTCATGATGTCTCACATAAAGACTAAACCAGTCTTTTGCTATAATATTTCCATTTCTATTTGCCAAGTTCTCATAATTCAAATTATGAAAAGGGATGCCGTGATCATAATCGAATTTTAGAACGCAAATAATGAACCCATATATAGAATTCCCTCATGTTGAGCCATTCCAACATGAAATTCATATATATTCTTGACTAAATACGATTAAGACCTCAATCTAAGCTTTTAGATTTGAGATGAAGTATAATTTCGTCTCCCTTAATTATAGCAAAACAACTTTTTCCCAATTGAGACCTTTTGTTTTTTATAATTAACATTGCTAACTTGCAACCTTTATCATAATTATCATGCTCCCACTAACATGATGATTATTAGCATAACACTTATGCTCCCACTAGCTTTGACATGTACTCAGAAACCACTGAACTTCTAGGAAAAACAATACTTTATTGACTTTCTTACCAAAGTTCCGATTTCTGATACTAGATTGCCTTGATCAAAATTATACACCTCTCTTAGATAGCTCACAGGTGTGTCTAAGCAATTTCAGAACTATGAAAAAGGATGTCGTAATCATAGTCTCAATTGTTAAGACCTTTTTCCATTTCTCATAAGTCAATGTTAGTGTGTCGGTTAACCACGCACGCTCCACTAACGACTTTGAGAACTGCAAATATCACAATTGCTATCTACTTAAAATCTACTTAGTGAAAGAGTTTCCTTACCATCATTTTCATGAATTGAAGAGAAAACTTATGACACTTAGATTTTATGGTGTAAATGTTTCTATCCATGTGAATTTGTCAAAACCAAAATCACAAGACTAGGTTAGTGACAAATCCTAACTCATATGGATTGAAATTGTGCAATTTTAACTTCTTGCCACCTGGCAGCTCAAGCATTTGCCATTGCTTCCAAGTAGCTATGCAAACAATTAAGAACATGTAGAATTCAAATGTATAGCCAATTTAACTGGAATGGGCACAGAAATGTCAACATGATACATTATATACCTCTAGTTGTGTGCTAGGGATGAAATACAGGTTTTATTATTGATTACATCTTGAAACCCTTTCAGGATCTTTTAGACTCCCACTGTCTCCTTGACCTATAAGACTTTCTTGCCAAATGTTCAAGAGATAGTGTGGATTCTAATCAAGACAAACACTTAACACAATTGGCGTTAGTTGGTCTTTGTTTTATCCAAAACATCACAACTTGCCAATTTCAAATGTACAAGAGCAGGACACTTTTACTCTTACATTTTACAAGTGTTTTAAACCTTTCTTTAGGATATGTCACTCAACTTACAGTCTTGGAGTATGACTCTAAGACTTGTTTTGGAATGAAGTATGACTCATCTTCTTGATTTGACCACTTCAACAATTCATAGCTCCTTTTCTTAGCTATCAGAATACATTTAGAGGATGAATTGTGAGAAGGTCTCTTAATCATTAAGATGATCATATAACATGATACTAAAGTACTCTCCCATCTATTCAGATTTGAGAAACTTTTATCCTTCTGCCTAATTTGATTCTTCTCATTCGTTCAGCCATACATCGAAAATTTTCCAATGTATCAGAATTACGCTTAAGCCTGTAAGTATAACCATATTTACTAAACTTTCGTAAATCATGACGAATAGTATTATCCATATTTTGTGGTGGACTTTGATAAGTGCACAAGTAAGTGGACTTGATCCCTTAGTCCTTCTCTTGAGTCGCATATACATGTGAACATGGAACCAGTCTTAATTTTCCAAAGTTGAATATTCTCACACATCACACTCAACACCTTGTATGATTCCAAGTTTCGGTCCAACTGAAACTTGGGTGATGAGAATATTTCCTTATTTGGTAAATTTAGACACTACCACAAATGAAAGAATCAAATTCATATTTCCAATATTGCTATAAACATGCAACATCAAGTTTTCATGAATGTCATTGTAAGGAGATAAAATAAAGTAAAACAAACTTTTATTTATTTTAAAATGCGGAAAAACTTTTCCTTACAATGCAACTTGAAAATGAAAACTATGCAATTACATGTTTCCTAGAAATCTATCATAACTCCTAAGAAGTAGCTCAAGAATTCAATCTTCAACCAAGCGAAAGAAATCCATCTTTGTAAGTCCCTAATTTGCCTGTGTATCAATCAAATACGTTTGATGGTGCGGAATCCCAATCAAACAGATTATTTCAGATCAAATAGAAGAGAATGAGAAGAAGAAAAATATGAATCTCGTATGTATTGATATGAATTAAAAGCTCCAGATACAAAAGATTCACCCACATACGCTCCTTATTCTCTCTGGCCGTAAACTACTTCGGGTTCATCAATCTGTACTCCTCACCCTAACACCTCTATTTATACTAGGAATATGGGCCGGATAACACATGGGTCGTAAATGAGTTTACGGCCGTAAGGTGTTTACGGCCATAAACTCAGCCGTAAACATGACCATAAACTCATAAATATTACAGAAAAATACAATTGCCCAGAAAAGTAAAGTATAAACCATATTTTGACCCAACAATCTCCCCCTTGGTTTATAACTTTCTTTTCTTAATGACCCAACAAGCTCCCCCTAAAAAGTAGTTGGCTTTTCTTGTTAATCTTCAATGAGAGATTGGCTTCAGCATTAGTCTTCAATGAATGACTTCATCTTGAGCACTTGGGCTTTTCTTCAGAATTTGACAGTGAACGCACATTGGGTGAGAATGCTTGATGTACTGATTCTAGAAAGATGATGCTTTCAGCTTGAGAATCTTTAGAGAGAACTTCAGAGAGAAATAATCTTCTGGATCACTTCAGCAGGTTCATAGATAGCAGCAGACTGATTGAGGAGGCTTCAATGCAATCCGTCACATAATCTTCAATTTCAGCTTCACCTTGCTTCTGGGGTTGAAAGATTGAATTTGAAAGAGTAATCTTCATTTCTTGCTCCTTTGAATGAGAATTCTTAGATGCTCACGGACGAGGCTTTGGCTCAGAAATCTTCAGCACAAACTTCATGAGTCTTATCTATACCTGAAATCACTTTTCAAGACAAAACAAAACTAAAAGAAAACTTAGCACACAAATTAAAATAGAAACAAAAATATTTTTTTTGGATTTTTGATTTTTCTGAACAAGAAATAAAACAGAAATAACACTATTTTTGGATTTTTATTTTTTTTTATTGTTTTTAATTTTTAATTCTCCCCTAATATTTAAATTAGAAGAAACTATGACAAATTTAACAAAAATAAAAATGATATCTAACTTTAAGAGTGATTTGGGATCAAAGTTTTTAGACATCCTTTATCTACTTGTCGATACCTTTCATATTCACATCTTTGTATGGTCGATCGTCGGTATTGTTGTCCACTTAAACACGAAAAATTGTGACTTATTTAGGACATACTATTTGATACAAGACAAAGTGAACTTAAGTTCCTAAAAATTATATCTGATCCTAATTTCTTAGATACTATATCTTAAGGACCATTCATCTGACGATGACCAGGGATATTGTTGTCCACCTAAATTGAGCAGCGAGATCTATAGACAATCTGTATGTGTTCAATTTTAAGTGTACTGGAACGTGTTTCCCGCTTCCTGATATGCCCCAGCCATCCAGAACTTCCAGAGTACTCCTTACACCGGGTGAGCAGACAACCATTCAGAGAGAGAAGAGATTCATAATTCTATTGCTAACTACTTCAGAGGGGTTGAGAAGAAGAAGGTTGCATATGCTGTGTACCAGGTCAGATTAGAAGTCGCGCAAAGGAGACAACATATGGCTAATAGATAAGAAGTATTTCACACACACACACATACACACACACACATACACACACATATATATATATATATATATATATATATATATATATATATATATATATAGCCTGCAGTGAAATAGAGTTGCATATGTTGTGTACTAGGTCGGATTGGAAGTCACGCAAAGGAGACAACATATGACTAACAGACGGAAAGAAAGAAAATGATATTCTACAGACCTAATTTATCGGAATTTACCAGTCGCCCCATCCAACCGGAATTAAGGACAGAATCCGCACATCGAGGAAAAGTTAAACCACGGTTCCAAGTACGGGTTCATTTAATGTGACGAGTAGATTCCCATATATATCTCCCTGCTCAACCTATCCAAGCGTCGTATTGTTAGGCTGAACGTATCTAACTAGGTCAATATTTGTCAAGTCTATAAATTTCCTAAGCTCAACTCTGCCTAGTCATGTCCATTTTAAAATTTTTCGAGCCTACCGACACATCAAACCAGAGCATAGACCCTTCAACTTTGGGTACGTTACGCAGACTCAGGTTGTCTGTTATCACTAGATAATATCACTTCCCAAAACATCTCCCTCAAGCACATTCCGTTAACACCATATTTTTGATTTATTTTATTTTATAATTTTTGTTTTGTTTTTATTTCTCCCCCTAAATTTGTGTATAGGAGAGAAACGAAAGTAAATGCGCAAATTTAAACTATCCTAAAACAAAAATTAGTCTTTAAAGCGAATCAGCTTAAGAAAAACTCAGGAGTATAGAGAAGAAAACTCAAACCGTAATTCACAGATTGAATCTGCATTCAGAAGGTCTGAGAACAGCAAGCATAATCTCAAAACAGATTCGAAAATTCTTCATATCATTAAGCACTAACCCCGTATGATCCCTTCCTTTCTTCCCTTCCCGCAAAAGTGTTGGATTAATGTCTAAGTCCATAACTATATTTGGTAAGACTTGACCCGACCCGGCATGGTCCATTTGGGTTGCATGGCATCATGCACTTGGATAGACTAGATGAGAGAAATAAGACACTTATGGTTATTAGTATATTATAAGTTCTAGTATATTAATAATAAGAATAATAAGATTATTTAATTAGTATTGATCAAGAATTAATCTAGGATTAATTAAGTGATCAAAAGAAGACTAATTAAATATATGGGTTGATTGTGTAAATCATCCATACTTGTATAGTGGGCTAATGCTCCATGGATAATCAAGTTGGGCTAAAACCCATAGGATGGTCCATGGATGCTCCATGGTGTATTTGTACCCATGGATCCAAGGAAATGGAAAGCCATGACAATTAAGAGTTTACCCTAATTGTAACACTATATAAAGATATTATTCTTGGCAAAATCGGTGACTAGAGGCACTAGTGAGTGTACTAGAAGGGCTAGCCAATTTCATGAAGTGTGGGGTTTTCTCTCAAGTCATTCCATGTGTAATTGGTGTTGTGTGAACCATTTGAGGTGTCACACTTGGGGCACTAGGCACTCAAGCTTCATGAAGACTTTCTACACCAAAGAGGTATGTATTCTATCTTGCTATAGTCATTGTTTTGTATGCTAGATTAGGATAATACCTTGGATGTTCTTATTTGCATGTATAATAGAGAAAACATAGATCCAAGGTATTTAGGGTTGCATGTACACTTAGGAGTGTTAGAATGCTCAAAACCCAACAGTGGTATCAGAGCCTAGGCTTGCTTTCTCTTATACTTGATGCAAATTGCTGAAAAATGCTGAAAAACTCGATTTTCTGGCTTTCTGGGCACTGTACTCGCCGAGTCCACTGATGAACTCGCCGAGTACATGAGTAAAATCATCCTACTCGCCGAGTAGGTTGATGCCACTCGCCGAGTAGGAGCCCCAGACAGCATATATTCGAGGTTTTTGGCCAGAAATGGACTAGGAACATTACCCTAAGTTGTTTTTGAACTTATAAACTTGTTTTTGATATGGTAATGTTCATGCTAATCCATTTTCAAAGATAATTGTCAATAGATTCATGTTTTGTATTAGTTTAAGGTTGAGACTAATTACATGAAAAAGTTTGATTTGAATTATCTTGTTCTTATGAGTTGCTTAGATTAATAGAAATGTTGAGTGAAATAGTTGTTTTCAATCCATTTTAATCTAAGAGTTGAGTATAAAATGTGTTTGTGTAACTTGTCCTCAAGTTACATGAAGAGTCACATTAAAGACTCATAAAATTCATAAGAGTTGGCAATGGTTACAAAAATGAAGAGTCTTGTGTCATTGAATAATTTTTATGACTCCATAACTTGTCCTCAAGTTATGAAAGTTCAAGAGTCACTTCATTAAAGAAAAATATGTAACCATAATTAAATCCATAAGTTATAAAATAAAGAAAAAGTTAGTTCTTTTATTAGTTTAAAGTCTTCCATAACTTGTCCTCAAGTTATGGAACTTGAAGAGTTTTTGGATTAAAACTACTTTAAACACATAAGTTATGGAATTAATTAGTTTTGAATAGTTTCAAAACTTGCCCTCAAGTTTTGGAATTTGAAAAGTTTTCAAGTATGAATACTTTAATTCCAAGTTAGCCCTTAGAATTTTAAAAGTTAAAATTCAACCCTTATACTTTATAATATTATAAGTTAATAATATATATATGTATAAGAGTAAAGTCAGTCTTACTGCTAGTACGCCTCATTCACGAAGCCGGTCTATAAGGTGGGTATAAGGTTGTTGCCTATAAAATGGCAACTTAATGGGTGTCCACTCTCACCCACCGCTTGCTTGACTGGTGGAGGGTCGTTAGCCGAACGGGTTTGACAGGACTAGAATTCTCCCTTCATTAAAAGTATTAATGAAAAATACTAAGTAACTAAACTTTTAATAATACCCAATCTTAGTTACTTAGGAAAAATGTGAATAAGGTGCTAATCCATGAAATTACACTTTACACTTTGTCAAAGTCGTTAGTGGAGCGTGTGTGGTTAACCGGCACACTAACTTGGACTTAACAAGGTAGGTAAAGGGTGACTTAATATTTATCATAGTATCGATGGAGCGTGTGTGGTTAACCGGCACATCGATTGAGGGGTAATTTATTAAGGGTACCAAGTGATTTGCATGGTTACTTCACACCTTGTTTTGTGATCCTCGGCATCCCAGTCACAAAACCTGAAGGGCACACTCGAGATTGAAACATGCCATTGAACAGTTCAATGAATCTCAAAGATCTAGGAGTTTCAAAACCAATTAAAACCTAATAATTCATTTCGTTTATCTTGGTGGAAATTGGTGAATCTTCATTCACCTACCTTCAAATATTTTATAGCTTGGATTACGGCATACCTCTTCTAAGTTATAAAATAGTTTGTTGGGTCCTAGCCTTAATATTTCATATTGGGTGTCATATTAAGGACTTAAGATCAACTATCTTGAATATCTCCCAAAAGATGTCTGGTTTAGACACTTATGATCTTCCCAAATCTCTTGAAACAAGGTTTCCTAATGAAGATGATGTCCCATGGATATCATACTTCTTTCTCCTCCTCCAACTATTCTCCCTAACCCACAAATTCTTGAAAAGTTTAAGGTCACTCAAGCCCTATTGGCAAGGCAAGGTCTAGGTGTGAACACATCTTGGAGATGTAGTCACATATTGACAAGCCGGGAGAGTTGGATGTCAAAGTCTTGAGAAAGTTGGTGGTTCAATCAGTTTCTAAGTCACATAGTGAGTTCTTTTGGAACACCTATGAAACAGACTATGACAAGACCCTTAATGATCTTGTCTATTTGTTAAGATCAACTTCCTAAAACTTTATGGACATTGACAATGATGACATTGGATATCCAGTAAAGCATTCTCTTCCCAATGGAAAGGGATCGGCCATAGTCAACTCGGTTGACCAAATGGTAAAGAGAAAAGCTAAGTCTGTGATAGTCTCGTGTACTATTGTCAAAGGGTCCATACATTTATATTGCCAAAGAAAGGGGCATTGGTTACGAAGCTGCCAAATTTACCTAAGGATGTTAAAGTCAATAAGTTTGACTCTACTTCAGGTAAATTCCACTATCTAACTCTGTTAAGTTTCTATTCTGAGATTCTTGATACATGATGTGACTGGGTCACATGGTGATGTTTTAAGAATGAAAGAAAAGTGAAGAAACTTAAAGAAAGAATATGCTGAATCTGATGGCGTAGATGGATTTCTATCGCGTAGTTTGAAGATCGGATTCTTGAGCTACTTCTCAGGAGTTATCAGATATTGCTTAAGGAATAGATAACAACAAGTTTTCGTATGGATTGTAAGGATAAGTTTTTCCGCAAAGTTTTAAAATAAAAGAAAATTTTTTTTTTTATTTATTTTAAAATATCCTTACAATGGCATTTGAGGAAAAATTGTTGCTTATATGATTCCATTAGTAGCAAGAGTGGAAATATGAAATTGATTCTTTCATTTGTGGTAATGTCTAAATTTACCAAATAAGGAAAGATTCTCATCACCCAAGTTTCAAGTGGACCGGAACTTGGAATCATGCAAGTTGTATAGCATGATGAATGAGAACTTTCAAGTTTTGGAAAAATTAAGACTAATTACTCGGCCACATGGATGTGTGAGTCAAGTAAAGGACTAAGGGATCAGTACACATTCTTGTGCACTGATTAAGTCCACCACAAAAGTTTGATAAGACTATTCGTCATAGTTTACTAAAGCTCAGTAAATATGATTATACTTACAAGCTTAAGTGTAACTCTGAGACATTGGAAAAGGTTCCAATGTATGGCAGAGCGAATAAGAAGAATCAAATTAGGCAGAAGGATAAAAGTTTCTCAAATCTGAAAAGATGGGAGAGTACTTTAGTATCATTTTTGTGATCATCTTAATGATTAAGAAACCATAGCACAATTAGTTCTCTAAGGAAGTCTTAGTGCATTCTTATGACTAAGAAGAGAGATCTTGAATTGTTGAAATGGTTAAATCAAGAAGATGAGTCATACTTCGTTCCAATACAAGTCTTAGAGTCATACTCCAAGATTGTAACTTGAGTGACATGTCTCAAAAGAAGGTTTAAAACACTTGTCAAATGTAAGAGTAAAAGTTTTCTACTCCTGTACATTTGAAATTGGTAAGTTGTGATGTTTTGGATAAAACAAAGACCAACTAAGTCCAATTGTGTGAAGTGTTTTTCTTGATTAGAATCCGCACTATCTCTTGATATTTGACAAGGGAGTCTTATATGTCAAGAGGACAGTGGGAGTCTTTAAGGTCTTGAAAGTCTCAAGAACTAATCAAGAATAAAACCTAAAGTTCTTCTCTAGCACACAATTTGAGGTTTATAATCTATTGTGTTGACATATACTATGCCCATTCCAGTTGAAGTTGACTTTGCATATGAGTTCTTAGAGTTCTCAATGTGTTGCATAACAACTTGGAAGCAATGGCAGGCCCTTGAGCTGCCAGGTGGCAAGAAGTTAAGATTGAGTTCAATCCATATGGTTTGGGTTTGTCATTATCCTTGTCTTGTGACTATGATTTTGACAATTCACATGGATAAGAACACATACACCAGTAAATCTAAGTGTCATAAGGTTTCTCTCCGATTCATGAAAATGATGGTGAGGAAACACTTTCACTAAGTAGATTTTAGCTAGATAGCATTTGTGATATTTGCATTCTCAAAGTCGTTAGTGGAGCGCGTGTGGTTAACTGGCACACTAACCTGGACTTGTGAGAAGTGGCAAAAAGGTCTAAACATTATGATTACGGCATCCCTCTTCATAATTGTTTAGATACACAAGTGTGCTATCTAAGGGAAGGTGTATGATTTTGATAAAGTCTTATCAAAACAATCTAGTATCAGAAATCTGAACTTTGGTAAGAAAGTCAATGAAGTATTGATTTCTAGAAGTCCAGCTGATTTCTGAGTACATGTCAAAGC
Source organism: Lactuca sativa (assembly GCF_002870075.4). Taxonomy (NCBI): domain Eukaryota; kingdom Viridiplantae; phylum Streptophyta; class Magnoliopsida; order Asterales; family Asteraceae; genus Lactuca; species Lactuca sativa. The sequence goes on along the minus strand of NC_056627.2, from coordinate 201,166,274 downwards.
TAGTGGGAGCATAAGTGTTATGCTAATAATCATCATGTTAGTGGGAGCATGATAATTATGATAAGTATTGCAAGTTAGCAATGTTAATTATAGAAAACAAAAGGTTTCAATTGGGAAAAGTTGTTTTGCTATAATTAAGGGAGAGGAAATTATACTTCATCTCAAATCTATAAGCTTAGATCGTGAGGTTTTAATCATTTAGTCAAGGATATATATATGAATTTCATGTTGGAATGGCTCAACATAAGGAAATTCTGTATATGGGTTCATTATTTGCGTTCTAAAATTCGATTATGATTACGGCATCCCTTTTCATAATCTGAATTATGAGAACTTGGCAAATTGAAATGGACATATTATAGCAAAAGACTAGTTTAGTCTTTATGTGAGACATCATGAATCGTGTCCCATATGCTTCGGATATAGGATCGATTACATGTGCTATAATCATCCGTTCTAAATTTTTCAAATGCCTGGGGCATTAAGAAGGGAAAAGGTTTAGAACTGGATATGACTAAAAGGATTAAACAATTGTCGAGGACAATCTAAGGTTTACCAAAGATTGGTTGCTCAAGGACAATTGGAAGTATAGTGATAATTCTGGAAGGACCATATTGACATAATCTGGAAGGAGGCAACTCTTGTTCAGAAGTGATAGTCAAAATGGAATCTAGAAATGTTTCAAAGTTAGAAATTTCAATCTGTGTAAGATTAAGGAAACTTAATGCAAGAAGGATATTTCCAAGGAGTTGATCTCCTTTGGAATACTCTGTAATGATTGTTGGCAAGTCCTTCTGACTTTGTGCATAATCATTACAAGAGGATCAATGCATATAAGTTTAGAATCTGACAGATTCCAGTAAATGGCATGAATTTGGAATTCTTGCATTTGCAGTAAGGATTTGGGAGTGTGAAAAGAGAATCATTGAAGTTATGTTCAATGGATCTAGTTCACAAAGTAAAGATCATAGACAAACATAGTATGCATACTTAGTGTGTGGCATGACTAGTGTTTTGAAAAAAACATAGTGTACATGCTTGGAGCATGGGACAACTATTGTTTTAAATTCAAGAATAAAGTTGATAGCTGAAACAGTATACAATGAATAATGTGTAATCATATGGTGATAAATAAAAGATGTTTTATTTATATTCATAAGTTCTGAGACCATATTGGATTCAATTATTATTGTGTTTCACTTTGCATGTTTTGACTTCCCGAATAAACTAGGTTATTCTTTCGGAATGACTAAGTTATTCAAACCATCCACAGTCGGTCATATGTTGGAAGTAGATATGAATTAAGACTGTCATGATGGGTTGTAGAGGTCTAAGGTGTTGGACAAGGCTACAGCACTCATGAGTGCTCATAAGTTCTGAGTATTGGATTCAACCCGCGCTCATTGGAATCACTTCATGGATTTTATCACGAGTGATCATGAGACGATAATATCTTATATTCTTCAAACCTAGAGATATGAGTTGTTACTATGAGTTGATAGTACATTGATTGCACGAAACCGCATTTGGTAACTCGGTGCTATAAAACGTGCTTTTGTGTATGATTCAACAAGTAGTAGAACAAGCCATATGAGTCGAAGTTTATCCATTCCTTTTACCTTCGGGATAAAAGCGATATCTGTGGGCCCCTCGATGATTTGATGATGACAAATGGAAGTGCTCGGCCGGGCCAAGACTGATTTGATTTGTTCAATTAGTCAGTCGTCATAAATCGGAAATCGGGAAACAACAGATGGACAGAGAGAGAATGATTATAATCCATGTCTCAGTCCATATGATATCTAGAATGGAGGAATATATGATCCCTTATCTAATGGACAAGTCACTGACAAAGGTCAGAGTTCATCTACAAGGTCAGAGTTCGACAGAAGCTTTTTGAGAGCTACGATTGCCGGTCGGTTCTTGAAGTCATTCGCAATAATAGTTTTAGACTTATCCAAGTGGGAGACTGTTGGATTAATGTCTAAGTCCATAACTATATTTGGTAAGACTTGACCCGACCCGGCATGGTCCATTTGGGTTGCATGGCATCATGCACTTGGATAGACTAGATGAGAGAAATAAGACACTTATGGTTATTAGTATATTATAAGTTCTAGTATATTAATAATAAGAATAATAAGATTATTTAATTAGTATTGATCAAGAATTAATCTAGGATTAATTAAGTGATCAAAAGAAGACTAATTAAATATATGGGTTGATTGTGTAAATCATCCATACTTGTATAGTGGGCTAATGCTCCATGGATAATCAAGTTGGGCTAAAACCCATAGGATGGTCCATGGATGCTCCATGGTGTATTTGTACCCATGGATCCAAGGAAATGGAAAGCCATGACAATTAAGAGTTTACCCTAATTGTAACACTATATAAAGATATTATTCTTGGCAAAATCGGTGACTAGAGGCACTAGTGAGTGTACTAGAAGGGCTAGCCGATTTCATGAAGTGTGGGGTTTTCTCTCAAGTCATTCCATGTGTAATTGGTGTTGTGTGAACCATTTGAGGTGTCACACTTGGGGCACTAGGCACTCAAGCTTCATGAAGACTTTCTACACCAAAGAGGTATGTATTCTATCTTGCTATAGTCATTGTTTTGTATGCTAGATTAGGATAATACCTTGGATGTTCTTATTTGCATGTATAATAGAGAAAACATAGATCCAAGGTATTTAGGGTTGCATGTACACTTAGGAGTGTTAGAATGCTCAAAACCCAACAAAAAGGACAGATACTCTCAAGCAAAAGTCTGAATGTTATATAGTTGAGAGATGTCCCCAATCATATGCCAGGAGCAGCCACTACCAACAAACCGAAGTCTGATGATATGCCTCCATAGCTGCTCCGACACAGAGCGGGATCAGTTGGTCTTTGGAACCCAGTCCATTTTGAAACTGGGTCGACCTTTTTCATCAACGCACGATACTCTCTCCCATGACATATCATGTTTATCACAAACAAAAGATGTAGAAACGTTAGAAGCATTAGGAGATTTGCGAGAGTGAGCCTTTGGAACCCATTTGTAGTTGGGTTTAACCCATTTCTTTTTCGATCCTATGAGTGGCTCAGTACTTGATTTGGAACTTGAAGCCGACTGCCGAGATGAATTTGACCTAACCGGTCTTGGCTTCATAGGAGCATCTCTTGAACTGGGCTTGTTGGCTGACATTTCCTTCTTGCCCTTGGGATTCGGATGCTTGTCCTTTGGAGTTTGATTCTTGGCCTTGGAAGATTGATTCTTGGCCTTCTGCGCGTTCCAATCAGCATTGTCTGAACTTGACCTTGGGGGGTTTCTTTTGGAGTATCTCCCTCTTGGTGCGTTCTACCACCCTTGTGCATAGTAGGGAACGTATGCGCGATTAGGAAAATTTCTAGCAATGTGTCTAGGTGTTCCACAATGAAAACAAGTCTTTTTCTTCACTGTGAAGTTATTTCTTCTTGCCCCTGGTGGCGTATCCTTGCCTTGTCTCTTGTTGTTCCCACATGCACACTTGCCACAAGAACTCTGTTTCGTTGGAATTGGTGGCTTGTATTTCTCAACGGCAGGTGGATCAGAAGCAGTTGAGTTCGAAGCAACAAATTTAGAGTTCAAGGAGATGTTGGTTTGTTCAATGGTTTTCTCCTTGTTCTCATCTTCTGCTACTTTACCTGCACATGAAGTAGCAACATTAGTATCTTCAACATTAATAACTCCTCCTGACACAAATCCAGCTCGTTTGCCATATCGAAGATGTGCCTCCCTGTCAGTTTCGTCTTGTGTCATAGGGATGGATGTGTAGTTATGATTATAAGGAGGAGGTACACTATCATACCCTAGACCCTTGTTTTGATTTTCTTTGAATTTTAATTGGGTTTCATATAAGGACTCGACTGTCTGACTTGACGCAGTATAATTTTTGAAACTGACATCAGTTTTTCCACACTTAATTTTTAAAGCATCAAGTTCTTCAGTTACAGCAGCAAGTTGTCTCTTAACATAATCATAATTTTCACACTTGTTGCTGTACTCTTCCTGAAGTTTCCTAAAGTCCTTGGTTTTTGCTTCTAATTCAGCCTTCAGGGGTTTCTGTCGTTTCCTGAGTTGATATCCTTCATATCTCAGGTCCTTAACTTCTCTTTTAAATAAATCGATTTGTTCCTGAAGAAATTTAATCGTGGCTTCACAAGCTGGAGTACATGTAATTTCAGTGACCGGAATGTTTTCAGAAGTCATTGTTTCTCTACACTTCAAAACATCAAGTTCTTGAATAACATCAGCAAGACTAAGATGATTGAGATCTTTTGTGTTCTTGATGATAGCCACGTTCATATCCCACGATTTCGGAAGTGAATTTAGCAGGTTTTTGTTGATCTCGGACTTAGTCAAGAAGATCCCGGCTATATTCATCTCAGTAGTGAGTGTAGTGAATCGCTGCAACTGAGTTTCGAGGGTTTCTCCAGGGATATAATCGAAAATGTTGAAATTTTGTCTTAACATATCCTGATGACTCTCTTTCATGTTTCAACTCCCTCGTTTACCTTAAAATCAATTAAAAGGCACAACTAAGACCCAAAATCAAACTTAAAAGTCAAACCCTTTGATTATAGACCTCAAAACTCAACCTTAAAAGTCAAAATTAAAAAAAAAAGTTAAACTCAAAAGTCATACTTGAAAAGTCAAACTTAAAAGTCAAATTTAAAAAGTTAAACTCAAAAGTCAAACTTAAAAGTCAAATTTAAAAATTTAAACTTACAAGTCAAACTTAAAAGTCAAACCGAAAAATTAAATTTGAAAGTTTAAAAGTTAAACGAAAAAGTCAAAGTTTAAAGTCAAAGGTCAAACTTGGAAGTCAAAGTCAAAATTTAAAATCAACAATTAAAAAAAAACTATTATTTTTTTTAATTACTATTAACTAATTAATTAATTTATATTTTTTTTATGAAAAAAGAATTTAAAAGTAAAGGAAATTTAATTTTTGGGTTAAAAGTGTTAAAAAGTGAAAGTTGGAATCGACAGGAATGGTTTATGAATTAAATTCAGAAGTAGCATTACATCTAGTAACCTAGAGGAGTTGGAAGGAGCGTTGGTTTATTAAGTAGGAGACGTAGGTTCGAATCCCAGCACCCCCAATTTCCGTTTTAGTTTTTTTAAGTGCGAATGCGAGGAAGCTGCTAGCGAGGACTCTTCTAGCCGAGAACTTTGGACACGCTGCTGACCGCAACCTCGGACCGGCAGTAAACTCCGAGGCCGCAAGCTCGAACCGTGAACTTCGGGCAGCAAACTCCGGACCGTGAACCTCGGAAACCCTAGCTGCTGGCCGCCACCCCCTCGCAGGTTACGACCAAAAACAGTGATTTTTGCCCTTTTTTGCTCCAAAACTCGATCAAAAACCCTTTTTTATGAAAAACACGAAGAACAAACCCCCCTTATTTTTGCGAGATCTATCTAAAAACGCAAAAATATTTCGAAAATAAGATCAAATAATGCTCCAAATCTAACAAAATTGACTAATACAACTTGGCTCTGTTACCAATTGTAAGTCCCTAATTTGCCTGTGTATCAATCAAATCCGTTTGATGGTGCGGAATCCCAATCAAACAGATTATTTCAGATCAAATAGAAGAGAATGAGAAGAAGAAAAATATGAATCTTGTATGTATTGATATGAATTAAAGCTCCAGATACAAAAGATTCACCTACATACGCTCCTTATTTTCTTTGGCCGTAAACTCCTTCGGGTTCATCAATCTGTACTCCTCACCCTAACACCTCTATTTAAACTAGGAATATGGTTCGGATAACACATGGGTCGTAAATGAGTTTACGGCCGTAAACTCAGCCGTAAACATGACCATAAACTCATAAATATTACAGAAAAATACAATTGCCCAGAAAAGTAAAGTATAAACCATATTTTGACCCAACAATCTTCGCGATCAAATTCAACATACTCTTTCTTTAAGTTTCCTTCCCTTTGCTTGATCCTGCTAAATATCAAAATGCAACCGAGTCACATTTTGTATTAAGAATCATCAACTGGGAACCTAACAGAATTAGATAGTGGACGTTACCTGAAGTAGAGTCAATCTTATTGACTTTACCAGCCTTATGATCTTTCAAGTAAATTTGGCAGCTTCGCAACCAATGCCCTTTCCTTTTGGCAATAGAACCATATGGATCCTTTGGGAATGGTACATGGGATAATCTTAGACTTAGCCTTTCTCTTTACCATTTGGTCAACCGATTTGACTATGGCCGATCCCTTTCCATTGGGAAGGGAATGCTTTTTCTGGATTTCCAGTGTCACCATTTTCAATGTCCATAAAGTTTTGGGAAGTCGATCTTCTAATCAAATTTGCTTTACTAGCCTTCCAAATCATTGCTGATTCAGCAGCACCAAGCAAATAGATAAGATCATTAAGGGTCTTGTCATAGTCTGTTTCATAGGAGTCCCAAAGGAACTCACTATGTGACTTAGAAAGTGATTGAACCACTAACTTTCTCAAGACTTTGACACCCAACTCTCCCGGCTTGTCAGTATGTGACTTCATCTCCAAGATGTGATCACACCTAGACCTTGGCTTGCCAATAAGGCTTGAGTGACTTTGAACTTGTGGGTTGGGGAGAATAATCGGAGGAGGTGGAGGAAGTGAAGTTCCAAGAGATTTGGGAAGATCATAGATGTATGAACTAGACATCTTTTGGGAGATATTCAATATAGTTGATTTAAAGTCCTTAATATGACACCCAATATGAAATATATTAAGGCTAGGACCCAACACAATATTTTATAACTTGGAAGAGGGATGCCGTAATCCAAGCTATAAAATATTTGAAGGTAGGTGAATGAAGATTCACCAATTTCCACCATGAAAACGAAATAATTTAGTTAGGTTTTAATTGGTTTTGAAACTCCTAGTTCTTTTGAGATTCATTGAACTTTTCAATGACATGTTTCAATCTCGAGTGTGCCCTTCAAGTTTTATGACTGGGATGCCGATGATCACAAAACAAGGTGTGAAGTAACCATGCAAATTACTTGGTACCCTTAAGTGTTTACCCCTCAATCGATGTGCCGGTTAACCACACATGCTCCATCGATACTATGATAAACATTAAGTTACCCTTTGCCTACCTTGTTAAATACAAGTTAGTGTGCCAGTTAACCACACACGCTCCGCTAACCGACTTAAACAAATTGCAAAGTGTAATTTCATGGATTAGCACCTTATTCACATTTTCCTAAGTAACTAAGATTGGGTATTTATAAAATGTTTAGTTACTTAGTATTTATCATTAATACTTTTAATAAAGGGAGAATTATAGTCCTTGTCCTACCCGTTAGGCTAACGACCCTCCACCAGTCAAGGAAGCGGTGGGTCAGAGTGGACACCCATTAAACTGCCATTTTATAGGCAGTAACCTTATACCCCCCTTATAGACTGGCTTCGTGAATGAGGCCTACTAACGGTAAGACTAACTTGCTCTTACATATATATATATATATATATATATATATATATATATATATATATATATATATATATTATTAACTAATAATATTATAAAGTATAAGGGTTGAATGTTAACTTTTAAAATTCTAAGGGCTAACTTGGAATTAAAGTATTCATAAGAGAAAACTTTTCAAATTCCAAAACTTGAGGGGAAGTTTTGTACCTTTCAAAACTTTTCTATTCCATAACTTATGTGTTTAAAGTAGTTTTAATTAAAAAACTCTTCAAGTTCCATAACTTGAGGACAAGTTATGGAAGACTTTAATCTAATTAAGAAAGTGACTCTTCATAATTCATAACTTATGGAAGCTTTATGAGTTTAACTAAGGTTACACATATTTTATTTAATGAAGAGACTCTTGAACCTCCACAACTTGAGGACAAGTTATGGAGTCATAAAACCATTTAATGAGAACAAGACTCTTCATTTTTGTAACCTATGACAATTTTTATAAGTTTTAAGAAACTTAAATGTGACTTTTCATGTAACTTGAGGACAAGTTACACAAACACATTTTAGAATCAACTTTTAGATTAAAATGGATTGAAAACAACTATTCAATTAACTTTTCTATTAATCTAAGCAACTCATATGAACAAGATAATACACATCAAACTTTTTCATGTAATTAGCATAACTTTTAAAATAATACAAAACATGAATCTATTGACAATTATCTTTGAAATTGGATTAGCATGAACATTACCACATCAAAACAAGTTTATAAGTCCAAAAACATCTTAAGGTAATGTTCCTAGTCCAATTCCAGCCAAAAAAGTCGAATATGTGCTGTCTGGGGGTCCAACTCGTCAAGTGAATGAACCAACTCGGTGAGTTGGATCGTTTTGAACATTTTTAAGGCATGGACTCGCCGAGTCCCCTGATGGACTCGCCTAGTTCGTTGTCCAGAAAGCAAAAAAACTTCAATTTTTTCAGCAGCTTTGCAAGTGTAACAAGAAAACAAACATGGCTCTGATACCACTATTGGGTTTTTAGCATTCTAACACTCCTATGGTGTACATGCAACCCTATAAACCTTGGATCTATGTGTTCTCTATTATACATGCAACTAAGAACTTTCCAAGACTTTAATCCTAACTAGCATATTATGAAGCTCTTATACTACAAAGTACTAGTTAGATGACATACCTTTATGATGTAGGTTGATGTCTTCAAGCTTTAAGAGCTTAGCCCCAATAGTGTGGAAGCCTCAAGTGGAATCAAAAATCACCAAAACACCTTGGAAGACTTTGAGAATAAGAATACTTTGATTCTCTCTAGTGAAATCGGCTAGCCCTCTTAGTGTACCCACACTGGTGCCAATTTCACCAACCAAGGACATCTTTATATAGTGTGGAGACTAGGGTTAAACCCATGACCTTTCATTTCATATGATCCATGGGTTAAACACTCCATGGACTATCCATGAAAGCTTAGCCCAACCTAAATGAACCTGGCCCATTCCATATATATATATATATATATATATATATATATATATATATAAGAATCCATATTTAATTAGTTCATTTTGATCACTTAATTAATTCTAAATTAAGTCTTGATAAATACTAATTAAATAATATGATTCCATATTAATATATTAGAGCTTATAATATATTAATATACTTTTCTCAAAAGATTATCCATATAAATTGTGCCGGTGAAGTGCAACCCAAATGGACCATGCCGGGTCGGGTCAAGTACATACCAAATATAGTTATGGACTTAGACATTAATCCAATAGTAACGCTCCTCAAACAACCTCAAAACACAATCTCGGTAGACCTCTGATGCTCGCACTGATCGGTCGTCCGCAATCTCGACCTCTAGAAGGCAATCTAACATCCCCGAGGACTCAGAAAACCTCTTGCTGAGCGCAAGAGAGACAAACGATCGGGTAGCACCCGAATTAAACAACACCTGAACTGGGATACCGTTCATATGGAACGATCCTAAACAGAGAACACATTTAACATATAAAAATCATAGCGACATAGCATAAAAGGTTCAGGAGAAGAAATCATACCTGTCACCACATCGGGTGCGGCACGTGCCTCCTCGGCTGTCAACTGGAAAGCGCGACTCGTCACCACTTGAGCCTCTGGCTTGACCTTCCGGCCATCCGTACCCGTGTCGTTGATGGAGTTGGCGACACCACTGGCGTTGTTGCTACTGTCAACCTGTAAGTCCCTAATTTGCCTGTGTATCAATCAGATCCGTTTGATGGTGTGGAATCCCAATCAAACGGATGATGTCAGATCAAATAGAAGAGAAGGAGAAGAAGAATAATATGAATCTTGAATGTATTGATGATATGAATTAAGTTCCTTTACACAAGATTCACACACACTAACATACACTAAAGTTCTTGTCTTCTTCTCTCTTGGCCGTACACTCTACTCCTCACCCCTAACACCTATATATACACAAGGGAATATGGGCTTGGTGAACATGGGTCGTAAATGGGTTTACGGCCGTAAACCTGTTTACGGCCGTAAACACTGACCGTAAACCCCACCTGACTGTAAACTAGACTGTAAGCTCATAAAATATTACATAAAAATATAATTGCCCAGAAAAGCAAAGTGTAAACCATATTTTGACCCAATAATCTCCCCCTTGGTTTATAACTTTCTTTTCTTAATTGACCCAACAAGCTCCCCTTAAAAAGTAGCTGGCTTTTCTTGTCAATCTTCATCGAGAGCTTGGCTTCAGCATTTATCTTCAATGAATGACTTCATCTTGAGCACTTGGGCTTTTCTTCAGAATTTGACAGTGAACGCACATTGGGTGAGGATGCTTGATGTACTGATTCTAGAAAGATGATGCTTTTAGCTTGAGAATCTTCAGAGAGAACTTCAGAGAGAAATAATCTTCTGGATCACTTCAGCAGGTTTATAGATAGCAGCGGATTGATTGAGGAGGCTTCAATCCAATCCGTCACATAATCTTCTAGTGCAGCTTCACCTTGCTTCTGGAGTTGAAAAATTGAATGTTGAAAGAATAATCTTCATTTCTTGCTCATTCGAATGAGAATTCTTCGATGATCACGGATGAAGCATTGGCTTAGAAATCTTCAACACAAACTCCATGAGTCTTATCTATACCTGAAATCACTTTTCAAGACAAAACAAAACTAAAAGAAAACTTAAAATAGAAACAAAACAGAAATAACACTATTTTTGGATTTTTAATTTTCTGATTGTTCTTTGATTTTTGATTTTTGATTTTTTTTTTTAATTTAATTCTCCCTTAATATTTAAATTAGAAGAACACTATGAACAAACTTAAAAAAAATAGCTAACTTTAAGAGTGATTTGAGATCAAAGTTTTTAGACAGCCTTTATCCGTTTATCAGTACCTCTCCCTTCATGAATAGATATGGTCAATCGCTGGTATTGTGGTCCACTTAAACACGAGAGATAGTGACAAAATTAGGACATACTATAAGTGACAAGACAATGTGATCCTAAGTTCCTAGATAATATTCCTTAAGGACCATTCAGCTGACGACGACCAAAGATATTGTTGTCCACCTAAATTGAGCAGCGAGATCTACAGACAATCTGTATGTGTTCAATTTTAATTGTACTAGAACGTGTTTCCCGCTTCCTGATATGCTCCAGCCATCAAGGACTTCCAAAATACTCCTTACACCGGGTGAGCAGACAATTATTAAGAGAGAAGATAGATTTAGAATGCATATGCTGTACATCCAGGTCGGATCTCTTCCAATCATGCAAAGGATGAAACATATGACTAACTGAAGTTTTAGAGGGATTGAGAAGAGAATGGTGCATATACTGTGTACCAGGTCGGATTGTGAGTCACGCAAAGGAGACAGTATATGGCTAACAGATAGAAAGAATTGCATAGAGAGAAGATGCAAAGATATAGAATCACATATGTTACAGTCCAGGTCGGATCTCTCGATCACACAGAGGAGAAAACATATGACTAACAGACAGAAAGAAAGAAAATAACCTTCTACAAACCTAGTTTATCGGACTTCCCTAGTCACCCCATCCAACCAGAATTAAGGACAGAATCCGCACATCGAGGAAAACTGAATCTACAGTTCTAGATACGGGTTTATTAGTGTGACCGGTAGATTCTCATGTATATCTCCCTGCTCAACCTATCCGAGCGTCGTATTGTTAGGCAAACGGATCTAACTAGGTCAATGTTTGTTAAGTCCTTGAATTTCTTAAGTTTTAACTCCTCCTAGTCAAGTCCATTTAAAATCTTTCGTGCCTACCAGCGCATCAAACATAGAGCCTAGACAATTAAGATTCAGTCGCTTACACATATTCAGATTGCCTGTTATCACATGATTATATCACTTCCCGTCACAACACCTACAAACAAAACTGTCAGCAATATTTTTAATTTTATGAGTTTTTTTTATTGTTTTAGGATTTTTGGAATTTTTTTATTATTTTTGGATTTTTGATTATTTATCCCCCTAAATTTGTGCATGGGTGAGAATAAAAATAAAAGAAAATGAAATGCACAAATTTAATCTATCCTAAGAAATTAAAAAATAAAAAATAAAAAATAAAATTAAAAATAAAAATAAAATAAAATTGAAAATAGAATTAAAGAATGAAGAAAAAAAATATGATAAAAAAACTTAATCCTCAAAACGAATCATTTTCAGAAAACCTACAAGAACATCGAAACGAGCTTTGTTAAATGGCTTTGTGAACAAGTCCGCCACATTATTATCAGTGTGGACCTGTTCCAGCCGGATTAGCGAACGTTCATAATAGTCTCTGATGAAATGAATTTTAATATCGATGTGCTTGGTTTTAGAATGTTAGACTGGGTTTTTGACAATTTGAATAGCAGCTTCATTATCACAATAAATGGGGGTTTCTAAATAATTCAAACCGTAGTCCAACAACTGATGTTGGATCCAGATAACTTGAGAGCAGCAGGCCGATGCAGCAACGTATTCCGCCTCCGCTGTGGAAGTTGAGACAGTGTGTTGCTTCTTGCATTGCCACGAAATTAGTCTGTCACCTAGGTATTGACATCCTTCTGAGGTTGATTTACTGTCAAGCTCACAACCTCCATAATTACTGTCAGCAAAGGCATAAAGATCAAATTCAGAATTCTTCGGATACCAAAGACCCAATTTTGGGCTCCCTTTGATATACCGAAAGATTCTTTTGACAGCAATAAGATGTGAAAGTTTAGGATCAGATTGATAACGTGCACATTGACAAACTGCAAACATGATGTCAGGTCGGCTTGCAGTAAGATACATCAGCGATCCGATCATCGATCGATAGTGAGTCTGATCTACGGATTCGCCTTCAGGATCTGGAGTTAGAAGAGGTCGTTCAGCCATTGGTGTTGAAGCAGATTTAGCATCGTGAAACTCGAACTTCTCAAGAATATCATCCACATACTTGGCTTGATGTAGCAGGATTCTGGTTGAATTCTGTTTAACCTGAAGCCCCAAAAACATGGTCATTTCTCCCAATGAACTCATTTCGAACCGTTTCTTCATTACACCTTCGAATTCTTTGCAGAGCTGCGGACTGGTTGACCCAAAGATGATGTCGTTAACATAGATTTGCACAAGAATTTGATCATTTCTGACATGCTTGATAAACAAAGTCTGATCGATGGTGCCACGTGAATAGCCATGCTCGAGCAAATGCTTTGTTAGAGTTGCGTACCATGCTCGAGGAGCTTGATGTAACCCATACAATGCCTTGTCCAACTTGTAGACATGATTGGGAAATTTTGGGTCAACGAACCCAGGAGGTTGATCAACGTAGATTTCTTCCTTCACCTTACCATACAAGAACGCAGTCTTGACGTCCATTTGATACACGGTAAAGATATGCTAAAAAGATATGAATAGCCTCCAGGCGAGCTACTGGAGCATAAACTTCAGTGTAATCAAGACCCTCAACTTGCCGAAACCCGCGAACTACCAATCGAGCTTTATTTTGCACAATAACCCCTGAATCGTCCTGCTTATTGCGATAAACCCATCTTGTGTCAAGAGACTTCTTTCCTTTTGGTAACTCAACTAACTTCCAAACACCGAGTTTTTCAAATTGATGCAGTTCGTTATGCATTGCATCTACCCAGCTGGGCTCATTCAGAGCCATTTCAACATTCTTGGGCTCTATTTGAGAGATAAAGCAAGAGTAGAGACAAGTATTAACATCTCCACTCTGACTTCTTGTTTTAACACCGTCGCCCAACTGACCAATGATGTTATCGATCAGATGATCGCGTTGAAGTCTTGAAGGTATCTCTTGGCTGATATCATTGAGAGAGACAGGAAGAGTGTGAATGTTGATACCACCTTCATTTGCTGATTGATGCGCTCCAGAAGGCTCTGCCACAAACTAATTTGAGATAAATTCAGGAAAGAGTAGTTCCATAAAGGTTGAAGTGGTAGCGGAAGCGTTATTAGGCATGAACTCTCTCTCCATAGGTGTAGATGGTGTAGCTTCAGCATCAGGAGTATCCTTTTAGACTGGAGATTTAGGACTATCAAGTTGCACAGATGACTCTCTCTCTGTTGAAGCAGAGAACTCCCCCTCAGGCATTGTAGAGGACTCCCCCTTAGACATAGCAGAGGACTCCCCCTCAGACGAAACCGGAGACTTCCCCTTGAATGAAGAAGGGGATGCAGATGGAGGTCTGTAGACAACTTCTTCGTCTTCGTCTTCAGAAATCTTCTTCAAACCAGAAACAGATCCAGATGATCCACTCGAAGACACATTTATTGATTTGAATAGCGATGTGTAATCAAACAGCCAATCCGGACCCACTCTAGCGTCCGCCTCATTTTTTTCCAACCAACGCACGTCATACGATTCCATAATTTGTTTTGTCTTCTTATTGTAGACTTTATAGGTAGTGCGAGCAGCATACCCTATGAAGTAATAGTCATCGGACTTTGCATTGAACTTCGGGTTGACATCTAAGTGAAGAAGAGTGCAAGGGCAGCCAAATACACAGAAATGACTGACTGATGGCTTGTGATCATAGAGAATCTCATACGGGGTCTTCATCTGAGCTTTGTTAATCAACACTTGATTCTGAACATAACAGGTAGTGTTTATCGCCTCGGCCCAAAAGAAAACCGGTAGCTTTGAATCACACAGCATCGTCCTTGCGGCGTCCTTTAAAGTTCTGTTCCTTCTTTCAGCAACACCATTTTGTTGTGGTGTGTGAGCATAACTGAATTGATGCAGGATACCCTTTTCTGCGCAAAAGTGATCGAGTACAGAATTCTTGAACTCTGTTCCGTTGTCGATACGAAGCGCCTTCACTCGATTGTTAGTTTGGTTTCAACTAATACAATGAACTTCTTGATCAAATCAGCAACTCTAGCTTTGTTGGATAGAAAGAAAACCCACGTAAACCAAGAGAAATCATCAATCACAACTAGACAATAAGAACTTTTGTTGATACTGAGGACGTTTACTGGACCAAACAAATCCATATGTAGCAATTGAAGCAACTGGCTAATTGAGTTGACCTGTTTTGGCAAGTGTGGTTTTCTATGATGCTTTCCTTGTGCGCATGACACATATTTTTCAAACGTGATGAAGTCTTTGACAGGCAATCCACGGACCATCTCATTCTTCTCAAGACGATTCAAGTTCTTGGCATTAGCATGACCTAGTCTTCTGTGCCACAGCATTGCAGTTTGTTCGGAGATCTTGGAGAAAAGGCACGTAACTTGTTCTGGAAGATTGCTATTCATATCAATGATATAGGAATTTCCATCCCTTTTAGATTTTACAAGAATCCACTCTTCTGGGATGACAAATCCTGGCTTGAGAATCATGCATTCCTTATTAGTGAAATGCGTAGAATAGCCCTTGTCACAGATCTGAGAAACACTTAACAAACTATGCTTCAGCTCGGGAGCAAAATTAACATTCTCCAAACATAAAACCCCATTTGAGACAGTTCCTCGTTGAGTGATTTTACCACCTTCTCCACCCGTAAAGGAGATATATCCCCCATTAAATGATTGAATGTTGTGCAGTTGGGCGATATCTCCTGTCATATGCCGGGAACAGCCGCTGTCGACGAACCAAGGTCTGACGACATTTCCCTGCAACTGTCCCGGAAAAATGTGTGGGTTTAATTAAATTTGGGAACCCAGGTCATTACTTTCTTGGGTAGCCCCAATGCCTTTTCAGATTGATAATTTTCGGAATTTTTAGAGGACACGGAAGATGAATTAGAGGCTAGTTTGGGCAGCCATTTATAATTGGGTTTTCTAATAGTCCCGGGTGTTTTTGAGGTTGAATGTCTATCAGTTTGCTTAAGGCATGTGGGTTTTCTACCAGATTTGGTTGAAGACTCACTACTTCCTCTTGACGAAACCGACCTTGGCTTGGCCACACTCAGTTTTATCAAACTGCCTGGGACTTTGTGATAAAAAACCTTTTTATGCTTTTGAAAAATGGCTCGTTTTCTACTCCGATCATCTTTCCAATCATCATTCCGGGAACGATTTCTAGAGGACTTTCTAGTTAAAGACCTTCCTCTGGATTCATTCTTTCCTCTTGGAAATTCGAAATGTACAAACATACGATTTTGACAATTTCTAGCTATATGACCACCATCACCACAGTTGAAACAAATCTGTTTGTCATGGTTATAACTTATGCTACATTGATCAAATTTGTTTTCCATACTATCACCCTTTCTTCTCTCATAAGAACATGAACAAGAATTAGGTTGTGAGGCAAGTGACGGTACATTAGATGGAGAAGTTTGTGAAACTAGTGGTTCTTCAAAATTATTATCACACACATCAGAATTGTCAACCAAATTGTTCAAACTAGACAATTTCAAACCATTCAAAACAGTATCAGAAGTAATAGAAACACCACCACAAAAAACATTGTCATTTGAAACATCAGAAAAATATTGTCTTTATTTAAAATTAAAACGTCAGGTTTAGACTCGATTTTATTTTCAGAAACATATCCTTCAACTTCGTGCTTTGACTGATTCAAGGACTGATCTGCAGGAGAAGTAGAAATGTTAGTACTTTCAACATTAATAAATCCTCCTGAAATAAAACCAGTCGGCTTGCCATAAACCATAAATGGTTCATTAGCAATCTCTTCTTTGGACAAAGGCTTGTGTTGATATGAATGTTTGAAGGGAGGGGACACTTGATTATAACCTAGACCCTTTTACTGATTTTTCTTAAATTGCATGCAGTGGTCTATCATATTAGCAACTACCTCACTTGAAACATCATATTTTCTAAAATCAAAATCAGCTGTTTCAAAATTTCCCTTTAAAGATTCAATTTCAGCCACTAGTTCAGCATTCTGTTTCACTACATAATCATAATTTTCACATTTATTACTATAGTCTTCTTGAAATCTCCTAAAGTCTTTTATTTTGGATTCCAATTGGGCTTTAAGTGGTTTTTTTACCTTTTCTGAGTTGGTAACCTTCATATCTAAGGTCTTTTACTTCCCTTTTTAGTGAGTCATTAAGTTCACAGAGAATATTAAGGCTTTCTACTTCACTGCCTAATGTCTCAATTTTCTCATGCAGAGTTTTAACATAATTAATACAAGCTTGAGAGCATGATGGTAAACTTACCTCGGTTGTATTAGGTTCATGTGAAGAGGATACCATCAACGCAAACTACAGCTCCATCATCTTATCTTCAGCTGCCACAATCTCTGTCGGGGCATCATCACAAACTTATGCCAGGTGGGCAGTTTCAGGTCCAGACAAGTTCAGGGCCTGCATCTGATCCTCCCAGTCAAATGACTGAGCGACCATAGCCTTCTCGTTGTTCATTTGAGTGCCACTTCGATTGTTTCCGACTGCAACAATTGTCCTATCATTATTTAATCTTTTATATGGCTGTGGACAATCACGAGCAAAATGCCCTGGCTCGTGGTAGTTGAAACATCGCAGCTTTCCCTTGCTGAACCCAACCTTCTTGTCAGCACTCATCCCCTAGTTGTTCTTTCTAGTCTTTTTGGCAAACTGTTTCGCCCTAAAGACTGCCATGGCAATTTGTCATGTAATATCTATCTCCTCAATGTCTTCAGGGTGAATCTGATTAAGATCGGCAAATGACAGTTGGGGTGGAAGATCCCCGTCTACGAGTGCATTGTAGCAATTGACAATCCCTGAAGCAAGTGCAAGATTCTCATCACCCTACTTCCCCTTTGAAGAAGAAGCCCCAGTTGAGGATGAAGCAGCTTGAGAAGCTACGAACGATTGATTCTACAAGAAAGGCATGGTTGGTGCAGAGGAAGCTGATGGAGTGGGAAAAGTATGAATCTGAGCTTGCGAAGTATTAAATGATGAACCTGCAGAAGGAAGAGAAAGAAAAGGATGAAAGAGCATTGTTAGAAGAGATGCCAAGGTTCGCAGGTGAATATGAGTTCACATGGTTGATCTCTCGCTGCTTGTCATCAATATCACACGCCTTGATGACTGCCATCACTTCAGTGAGAGAGAGACGACTGAGATCCTTAGTCTTTTTGATGACAACTACATTCATGTCCCAAGATTTTGCGAGAGCATTTAGTAGCTTCTTGTTTATCTCTAACTTTGTATAGAAAATCTCATTTCTGTATGAGAGATGTGAACCGATGCAGCTGTGCTTCAAGAGTCTCTCCAGGAACATAATTGAACATATTGAATCGTTGTCACAACATGTCTTGGCGACTCTCTTGCATGTCTTCGTTCCCTTCATAAACCTCAATTAGGGCTTCCCACAAATCTTTAGCAGACGTATACTCTCTGAAACCTTGAGCAATATCTGGTGATATGGCCATGGTCAAGATGGCCAATGCCTTCTCCTACTCTTCCACACTCTCAAAGTCTTCATCAGTGTAATTTTGTATCTTTTTGTCAACCACTTGCCCTGCAACTGTAGTGGTTATTCTGACTGGATCCTTGATGATGCATTTCTAGATCTTGAAGTCTTTCATTTTTATGTATTTCTCTATTCTGTACTTCCACTCAGGAAAACCATCAGCATACATTAACCTTGGAATTCGTGTAGTGGTGCCCATGACAGCATCAAGTTCTTGAAAATGATTTTGACTTTGAGATTCCATTTTTATTATTTAATAAATGTGAAATAAAAAGCAAATTAATTAAAATTTAAATTGAGTTCTTGGTCACAGTTAAAATCCGATTTACTGTCAAAAAGGGTTTACTGCCCAAAATTAGTTTGTGGCCGTAAACTCTAAGTTTGCGGTTGAAAAGAGAATGTGGTTGAAAAGAGAATACGGTCCAAGGTTCACGGTGCAAGAATACTTAGTCTTCGATTCCGGGTTTACGGTTCAAGAATGCAATTCATGTTTGAAGAACTATGATGAGATTGCGGCCGTAAATAGAGATTACGGCTGTAAGCTCGAGCCGTAAACAACGTTTTTGCAGTTTCTTGATGAAACCAAAAACCCTCTTGCAGAAAAACACGAACTTAATCTCTAGCCAACAAAAACTTGCTTAAAAAACGATTGTAGAATGCCTTTGACGTTGGTTTTGCTCTGATACCAATTGTAAGTCCCTAATTTTCCTGTGTATCAATCAGATTCATTTGATGGTGCGGAATCCCAATCAAACGGATGATGTCAGATCAAATAGAAGAGAAGGAGAAGAAGAATAATATGAATCTTGAATGTATTGATGATATGAATTAAGTTCCTTTACACAAGATTCACACACACTAACACACACTAAAGTTCCTCTCTTCTTCTCTCTTGGCCATACACTCCTTGTGTTTCATCAATCTCTACTCCTCACCCCTAACACCTACATATACACAAGGGAATATGGGCTTGGTGAACATGGTTCGTAAATGGGTTTACGACCGTAAACCTGTTTACGGCCGTAAACACTGACCGTAAACCCACCTGACCGTAAACTAGACTGTAAGCTCATAAAATATTACATAAAAATATAATTGCCCAGAAAAGCAAAGTATAAACCATATTTTGACCCAACACAACCTGGGGCAGTTGGCCTTCTTATGGCCTCGCTACTTGCAGTGGAAACACAGCAACTCGGATGTGTTCACGACCTTAGGGTTTATGGCCAATGTGTTCACGGCCACATGAGTTTACGGCCGTAAACTCATGATGATTAGTGCCAAATGGTGTTTTAAGGTCTTACAAATCACAAGGAAATGTTCTAGCCTCAAGTCCAAGCCTTAAGAAGAGTTTAAGGCTCATATGCACCTCTAACTAGGGTTTACGGCCAAGGGAGATGCTCTTGGCCGTAAACACCTCTTGTTCTTGGGAAATGGACGATTTCAAGGTGTTTAACATGTGTTTCAACTAGATATCAAGTATAGGGAAGTAATACTTACGATATAGAAGCTAAAAAGGTTGATTTTGGACCAAAACACTAGTGTGTGTTCTTGGTGTTTCTTGAAGATCTAACCTAAAAGATGATTGTTAATGGATGGAATCAACGGGTGATGCTAGTTAAGAAGATGTTGTAACTAATCAAGGGATAAAACACTTACATTTTTGAAGTAAAATGAAGATCCTTGATGATAGTTGAGAGCAAAACCCGATTTCTTGAGTTAGAAGTGGTAAAAGTGTTGAAAAATGGCCAAGTATCATATATATATAGCCAAGAGTTTACGGCCACCATGAGTGTACGGCTGTAAAATCATGTGCCCTGGCTGTAAAATCCTTATAAAGGGGTTTATGGCCTGTTTGTTGGTTTTGAACTTCATTTGACACATCCTAACACTTAATCCTTTGATGTACTAGGCTTAGAATGCACAAACAGACTCTAAACAGTACTAAAAGTTAGCAAAATAAGTCTGAATTTGAATGAATTGAATGGTTGTAAAAGATAGAAATTTTGGGTTGTCACATCATCCCCCCATTAAAGAGAATTTTTTTCCTGAAATTAGAGTTTAAGCAATTAAGTAGTTACAAATAACTAAGCGAAAAGTTGAGGATATTTCAATTTCATTTGATCCTCGCGCTCCCAAGTGAATTCAGGTCCTCGCTTGGCATTCTAGCGAACCTTCACTCTCGGGATACGGCTTTGCTTCGTTTGCTTGACCTCTTGGTCCATGATCTCTACTGGTTCCTCCACGAAGTTGAGGCTCTGGTTGATCTCGATCTCGTCGAGTGGGATTATAAGAGTCTCATCGGATAGGCACTTTTTCAAGTTCAAGATGTGGAAAGTAGAATGTACGTTACTAAGTTCGCGGGATAGGTTGAGTTTGTAAGCTATAGGGCCGATTCTAGCGAGAATCTCGAAAGGCCCTGTGTATCTTGGATTTAGCTTTCCACGCTTTCCGAAGCGTATCAAGCCTTTCCAGGGGGAGAACTTCAAAAGAACACGGTCGCCAACCTGGAATTCCAAAGGTTTCCTTCGCTTGTCTGCATAGCTTTTCTGTTGGTCTCTAGAGGCTTTCAACTGTTCATGAATCTGAACGATCTTTTCTGTCGTTTCCCAAATGATCTCCGAACCTGTGAGAGTGCTGTCAGGAATTCGTCCTTTAGCTTATTGTGTGTCATCCACCTCAGCCCAGCACAGAGGGGATCTGCACTTCCGGCCATAGAGGGCTTCGAATAGAGCAACCTTTATGCTCGTGTGATAACTATTGTTGTAGGAAAACTTGACATGGGGTAAATGAGTATCTCATGCCTTCCCGAAGTTGATCACACAGGCTCGCAACATATCTTCCAAGGTTTGGATAGTTCTCTCACTTTGTCTGTCGGTCTGTGGATGGTAGGCTATACTCATGTCCAGCCTCGTTCCTAGGGAACTTTGTAGCGACTGCCAGAACCTTGAAGTGAATCTACTATCTCCATCGGAGATAATGGATATAGGAACACCATGCAGTCGTACAATCTCCCTAATGTATGTTCGGGTTAGTTTCTCCATCTTGTCAGTTTCTTTGATGGGCAGGAAGTGTGCAGACTTTGTTAACCTGTCAACGATCACCCAAATGGTATCGAGACCACCCGTTGTCTTGGGAAACTTGGTTATGAAGTCCATGGTGATCCACTCCCACTTCCATTCTGGTATCTTTGGTTGCTGTAGTAAGCCTGAGGGTTTCTGGTATTTGACCTTGACCTTGGCACAAGTAACGCATTTACTCACGAAGGTAGCAATCTCTGCTTTCATGTTAGCCCACCAGTATAACTTTTTAAGATCCAGATACATCTTATCTGAACCTGGGTGGACGGAATATTGGGTGTTATGCGCTTCGGTCATGACCAAGTCTCTGAAGCCACCGTATTTTGGTGTCCAGATCCGGTCCATGAGATACAAGGCTCTGCCACCCTTGACTTCCAAGTTCTTATCCATCCCTCTTAGGGATTCACCCGCCACATTTTCAGGTTTCAAGGATTCGAGTTGAGCCTCCTTAATTTGTGTGGAGATGTGAATGGATAGTCATTGTCATTGATTTGACTATACGACCAGTATATTCTTTCCGACTTAGGGCATCTGCTACTACGTTGGCTTTACCCGGATGATAACGAATTTCGCACTCGTAGTCATTAAGTAGCTCGACCCACCGTCGTTGCCTCATATTGAGTTCCTTCTAGTTGAATATGTGTTGAAGGCTCTTGTGGTCTGTAAAGATAGTGCTTTTCGTACCATACATGTAGTGTCTCCAGATCTTTAGAGCAAACACAACTGCTCCTTGCTCAAGATCATGTGTGGTGTAGTTTACTTCGTGCGTCTTCAGTTGTCTTGAGGGATAGGCGATAACCTTACCTCGTTGCATCAGAACACAGTCGAGCCTTGGTTGGATGCATCACAATAAACCATGAAGTCTTCTATCCCTTCTAGGAGGGATAGTATCGGTGTGGTGCATAAGGCTCGCTTCAGCGTTTGGAATGCTTTCTCTTGCTTCTTTTCCCAGTCAAAGGCCACACCCTTCTGGGTCAATGTCGTAAGAGGTTTCACAATCCGTGAGAAATTCTGTATGAACCTGCGATAGTAGCCAGCGAGGCTTAGAAATTGATGAATTTCAATAGGCATCTCTGGTGCTGACCAGTTCTCAATGGCTTTGATTTTGGAAAGGTCCATGTGGATTCCTTCTTCTGTAACCACGTGACCTAAGAATTCGACTTTGCGGATCCAAAATTCACATTTAGAGAACTTCACATAGAGCGTCTCTGATCGTAGTGTTTCTAGAATCTGTCGTAGATGCTTACTATGCTCTTCCTCACTATGAGAGTAGATAAGTATGTCATCAATGAATACAATGACGAACTGATCCAAGTAAGGACGACATACCCTATTCATTAAGTCCATGAATACTGCAGGCGCATTGGTCAATCCGAATGGCATCACTACAAACTCGTAGTGTACATAACTAGTTCGAAAGGTTGTATTCAGAACATCCTCCTCTAGCACTCGTAACTGGTGATACCCAGATCTCAGATCAATCTTTGAAAAGTAATTCGACCTTTGCAGTTGGTTGAACAAATCGTCTATGCAAGGTAGAGGGTAACGATTCTTAACCGTAAGCTTGTTGAGTTCTCTATAGTCAATGCACATACAGAACGATCCGTCTTTCTTCTTCACGAATAAGACCGGTGCTCCCCCATGGTGAGAAACTTGGTCTAATAAATCCCTTGCCAAGTAGTTCATTAAGTTGATCAGATAGTTCCTACATCTCTGCTGGTGCTAGACGATAGGGAGATTTGGCTACTAGGGTAGCTCCTGGAACTAAGTCGATTCTGAACTCGACTTGGCGTTGCGGTGGTAATCCTGGTAGTTCTTCTGGAAAGATGTCGGGAAAGTCGCATACTACTGGAATGTTCTTCAGGACTTTTGATTCTTGGCTCGTATCGTCATTGTGAGCAAGGATTGCACAATATTCCTTACGTAAGTACTTCTGGGCTTCAATACTTGAGATGATACGAAGGCTCGTGTCGGGTTTGTCGCCGTAGATAATAAGGGTTTCACTAGACGGAAGATTAAGGTGGACAACTTTTTCATAACACATGATGTCAGCACGCTGAAGACTCAACCAATCCATGCCGATAATGACGTCAAAACTTTTAATTGAGATGGGCATGAGGTCAATTGGAAAGGTATGGCTATCTAGAGTTAGAGTACATCTTATGTCTATACTGCTAGTGCTCTCAGTTTTCCCGTTAGCCATTTCTATAGTGAATGGTTCTTTAAGTGTGTGTGGTTGTTGTTTAAGTAAGTGAGCAAATTTCTGATTCACGAAACTCCTCTCCGCTCCACTATCAAAAAGTATACTTGCAGTAGAGTTATAAAGGAGAAACGTACCAGTGACCACTGTGGGGTCGGCTACCGTTTCCTCGTGGCCTATAGCCAAAACTCTTCCAACATCGCCCGCAATCCCTGCCTTCAGGCAGTTTCTCTTGCAGTGGCCCACCTCGCCATAACCGTAGCAAGCTTGGCCCACACCAGCGCCGGGGACTTGGTTGATTGGCCTTGTCGAAGCCTTGCAGAAACGGACAGTGTGTCGTTTCCTGTTGCAGTTAGAGCATTGCATTTCCTGGCAGGGTCTGTTATGGTGGAAGTTGCACTTGTCGCACTTGGGAAAGCTCCCAACATACTGCTTTGTTGGCGCAGTGGCAGTAGGTGTTATTGTAGCATGAACAACCACGACCCGCCGCTTTTTAGCAGAGTTCTGCGCTGCTTTTCTCTTCTTGTTACCCCAGTGTTTCCACTTGTTATCAATGGTCTTGGGAGGTACTGGGATGGCTAAGGTTGTTGTTGTCGACGGGGTACGGACTCCGTGATCCACGAGCTGCTGTGCCAGTCGTTTGGCACTGTCGAAGGTAGAGGGGTTTGAAGCTAGGACATTCCCCTGGAATGGAGGCATCAGCCCCCATATGTACCTCTTAATCTTCTTTCCCTCAGTAGGGGCCATTCCCGGACATAGTGCCACCAGATCGCTGAATTTGGCGGTGTAGCCCACTACGTCGGAGCCCTTCATGGTTAGGCTCCAAAGTTCTTGTTCAAGTTTCTGAACTTCACCCCTCGGGCAGTATTCCTCGATCATGAGCTCCTTCAGAGCTTCCCAGCCCATAGCGTTAGCCACTATAAGAATTAGTGACTTGACATGGCTATTCAACCATGTAAGGGCTCTTTCTGAGAAGTTGCAAACAACAAATTTTACTTTGCTTCCTTCTGGGCAGAAGCAGATCTCAAAGATCGACTCCGTCTTCTTGAACCACTGCGAGAGGGAAATGATCCCACCGGTCCCGTTGAAGGACCTGGGTTTGCAGTTGCTGAAGTCTTTGTATGAGCACTCCCTAGCACGCACTGGAGCCTCGCCTTGTGCAGACTGAGCAGCTGCACTACCACCACTAGTGCCGCTATTGCTGAATTGTGCTAAGGCTGCTACAACAGCCGCAGATACTGTAGCTTGGAGGGCTACATGATCATATTGTGGAGGAGGTGGTGGTGGTGGTTGAGTTGAAGTTATTGGAGGATTGCGTCTCGATGATCGATGTGGATGCATCTTTTAACTGGAAGTTTATAAAGATCAAGATAATAGTAAGAATCATTTGTAAGTATAATGAGAGTGATTCATGGACTAAATCACCATAGCCCAACAATTGAATGAGTGCATGATTGAAATGGAGATATAACTGTAAGCGTAGAAGAACACAAGGGTAAAGATTTTCTAATAGATTAGATAACTATCAATATTACTAGTATTAACGATGTAACAAGTTCGGGAAAAATGACCTAACAGTAGGTCTTACATCAAACCATGTAGGGAAAATGTTGACAGCTTAGAAGTCTAGTTATAGTATTTGAAAGACAGGAATATTTTATAGAAAAGTGTTTATTAGAGCACAGATAAGAAAGGCTTATTCCTTAAACCAAAAGAAAAGACGAGCCAGACATCTTCTACCGGCGACGGGTACTCCTTGGGCGAACCCTAAGATCTGCCAGTTGACGTACTACGTCTTGAAGATGTCGCTCATGAGCTCTCTGACGCACTTGAAGTTCTATGACTTCAGCTTGGGATGTAGCTAATTGTTGCTGAAGAGCCTCATTGGCTCTCCTAGTCCCTTCCATAGCCTCTTTAATAAGGCAAATGTGGGCGTGTTAACGCCCGAATTGTCGTCAATTTCCATGACTCGGTCGATGGCTGCCAGACCTTGCTCATCATTACCGGCAATCCTGCGGATCATAATGGGCAGGACTCGGTTAGCTGAGCTTCCTTCGCTTAGATTTTAAAAGCTTCGGTCTCCATTGAAGGGTAAAGGTTGACCCTGTTCATGACCTTATCGGTTCAAGTTTGTCGCCCACAAGGATGTGCGGCCTTGAAATGCTGGTCGGGGGTTGAGGTTTGGGATTGGAGCCTCTTAAGGTAGGTTGTTGACTTCTGGTTCGGAGTCAGAACCTTCAGAGAAGTTTTCTGCGAGGTTATCTTCCAAAGGGATTGGATGATCCTCTTCTGGCTCTGCCTCGAGCCATCCAACATTGCCTTGGTTTGGGAAGTACGGGTCGCCAGGAGAATGGAATCCAACCATGATATCTATGCGATAAAAAGGGTATAAGAATCTTATATAAATAGATGTACTACTTAAGATAATTATAAGATGATCCTTACCGGTTACTTCAATACTTGCATAGTGCAAACCAGTTATATGAAATCAAAACAGGATAGACCTTCAAATAAGTGAACCTAACTCCAAATCCACAACCAAACAAGGAATAGGAAGTAAAGCAAAGATCACAGATTCTAAGTCTATGACACCTTAGTCACATATAACCTTAGCGTATCCACTTAGCAACTATTGACCTACTATTAAAGGCCTTTTTAGTTCTCAAATAAGTAATTATAGTAACACAAAATACTCCTATAGTATTTTAGGTTCATGTTTTGTTCTACTGTTCTCATTGTAGTAGGGTTGGTATGTTTTTAGACTTGTTGCAACCTCACAACCATTCTTGGGCATATGTTAATCACTTCTCATACCAACATAGTTGATCAGGCTATGTCATTCCCAGAACTGACCATACATCCCCCATCCTACTTGTGATGTTCAACAATCGTAATACTTTTGTTTTGTCCTAGTGACACTGATTTTAGTATGAATGCAGGTATGTATACTTAGTTAAATATTTTATTATTTAAGAGTATAAACTCTTGGTCGGAGTATCTTAATCTCGTTTTGTTTATAGTTTGTATATCGTTTGTGGGTTGATATACTCATTTCACTATAAACAATGCTCTGATACCAATCTGTCACACCCCAAGACCGGAACGGCGGAAACGTTCTGGGGTGGAGGACGGCTCGTATAGTATCACAACAATGCATAATAGGAAACAAGCAACAACATCATCCATTGCATTAATAATATAATTCAATACAAGTGTGTTCTGTGTATTGTTTATAAGACACCAAAAATGAATAATAAAAAATAAAGACAAGTCTGAAAGTTCTCCGTCTTCTCAAAACCTGCCATCGGTACCTATCTATTGATGACTTGAGAATACAAGTTATTTTGAAAGAGTTTATCAACATTAAAGCTGGTGAGCTCATAAGTATTTAATGTCATTTGTTTGTATAAGTTTGTAGCAAATGTTTGTAACAGTATAACGTAAATGTTTGTACTTCCTAGAAAATCCTATATTTTCTACTAAAATGTAGTCTTCTACCAAGACCCGATTGTTTTGTATGTTTGTTCCTTTGTAAAAGTATGAGTTTTTCCCAGCTATAACTATCATTATCAAAATATAGTTTACATTATCGTTTATGTGAGAAGATCACAAAGTAAATGCAATAGGGAAATAATGTAGTATTGTATATAATAACTACTGTTGTACTAAGTACCTTAAATCAACTATTAATTAAGGTAAAATGTGATATGTTGTAACCATACTTGATTGACTAGTGGAAACACGGGACTAAAATACATCGAAAAGTTATGACATTCGTCACCAGTAGACCTGTAGGTACCACTGTAGCTAGCAGCAAGGTGTATGATGGTCAGTCCGGTATAGATCTATACACAAATTCACGCTCTCCCTCCAGGAGATTCTGGTTACAAAATGAGACACAACAGTGATGCCATGCCCCGAAGTAGTGGTTCACATTTATGTTATAGTATTCTTGTATATGTATAGTATGCTTTGTCTGTATAGTGTATAGTGTGTTCTCTTTGTATAGTGTATAGTATGTTCTCTTTGTATAGTGTATAGTATGTTCTCTTAGTTTCTCATCATAGTATGTTCTTTCTGATTTCTCATAATAGTAAGTTTGTAATGACTCGTGTATGAACTGACTCATGCATGTTTCATTGTACTAGAAATAGTGAATAGTAATCTCCTACACTATACCTATTATAGTTTACTAGTAATGTTGTTTGAATGACTGAGTGTGATTATACACCTTTGCTACCCAAAGGTGTTGAACTTGAGGTAAAAGCTTTTATATCTATATACATATACACAATATATAACTAAGGTTTAAACGACATTCAGACAAACTATAACATCCCAAAATTCAAGGCCAAATATTTCATTTTTAAGTAGGTTATTACAAAAAACCCAAGTTTTAATAATCCAAAATATAACATTATGAAACCATATCAGAGTACAATCCCAAGGATCTCGTGTGTGGAAAATATAGTGTGATGCGCTACGACCAAGCCGACTCCTTTCCTTTGTAACAAAGTACCTGAAACCAAAATTGTAAACCGTAAGCACGAAGCTTAGTGAGTTCCCCCATCATACCACATACCACATAATACCATCGGTATCTTTCAACCGGTAACTGCCATCAGTATCTTTCAACCGGTAGCCGGGGACTATTTCACCCTACCACTATCACATAATAATGTATCCTGATCATACTGATCGCCTACTAACATTATAAACATACTGATCAAATACTAACATCATAACATACTCATAACATACTAATCACATACTAACATGATAACATACTGAGAACATACTAACATCATAACATACTGATCACATAATAACATCGTATCATACTGATCACATACTAACATCGTATCATACTGATCACATACTAACATCGTATCATACTGATCACATACTAACATTATAGCATAAATTGACAGATAAACATTGCATGGGTTCTGTATACCCCTTCGGTATCTTCCAACCGGTAACTGCCATCGGTATCTTTCAACCGGTATCCGCCATCAGTATCTTTCAACCGGTAACTGCCATCGGTATCTTTCAACCGGTAGCCGGGGACTATTTAACCCTACCACTATCACATAATAACGTAGCCTGATCATACTGGTCTCCTACTAACATTATAAACATACTGATCAAATACTAACATCATAACATACTGATAACATACTAACATCATAACATACTGATCACATACTAACTGTTGGATTAATGTCTAAGTCCATAACTATATTTGGTATGTACTTGACCCGACCCGACATGGTCCATTTGGGTTGCACTTCACCGACACAATTTATATGGATAATCTTTTGAGAATAGTATGTTTATGATTAATATTAATATATTATAAGTTCTAATATATTAATATGGAATCATATTATTTAATTAGTATTGATCAAGAATTAATTTAGAATTAATTAAGTGATCAAAATGAACTAATTAAATATGGACTCTTGTATATATGGAATGGGCCAAGTTCATTTAGGTTGGGCTAAGCTTTCATGGATAGTCCATGGAGTGTTTAACCCATGGATCATATGAAATGAAAGGTCATGGGTTTAACCCTATTCTCCATACTATATAAAGATGTCCTTGGTTGGTGAAATTGGCACTAGTGTGGATACACTAAGAAGGGCTAGCCAATTTCACAAGAGAAAACCAAGTATCCATATTCTCTAAAGTATTCCAAGGTGTCTTGGTGATTTGTGATTCCACCTGAGGCTTCCACACTATTGGGGCTAAGCTCTTAAAGCTTGAAGACATCAAGCTACATCAAGAGGTATGTATTCTATCTTGTTACGTTCATAGTTTTTGTATGCTAGATTAGGATAATACCTTGGATGTTCTTATTTGTATGTATAATAGAGAAAACATAGATCCAAGGTATTTAGGGTTGCATGTACACTTAGGAGTGTTAGAATGCTCAAAACCCAACAGTGGTATCAGAGCCTAGGCTTGTTTTCTTGTTATACCTGCAATAGAAGCTGAAAAAACGAATTTGGTGTTGTCTGATCATCAGAATCGGCGAGTCCATCAGAGGACTCGGCGAGTCCATCAGAGGACTCGGCGAGTCCATGCCTAAAAATTGAAGAATTTGATCCAACTCGCCGAGTTGGTTCATGCACTCGACGAGTTGGACCCCCAGACAGCATAAACTCGACTTTTTTGGCTAGAAATGGACTAGGAACATTACCCTAAGTTGTTTTTGAACTTATAAACGTGTTTTTTGATGTGGTAATGTTCATGCTAATCCATTTTCAAAGATAACTGTCAATAGATTCATGTTTTGTATTAGTTTAAGGTTTAGACTAATTACATGAAAAAGTTTGATTTGAATTATCTTGTTCTTATGAGTTGCTTAGATTAATAGAAAAGTTAATTGAAATAGTTGTTTTCAATCCATTTTAATCTAAGAGTTGAGTATAAAATGTGTTTGTGTAACTTGTCCTCAAGTTACATGAAAAGTCACATTTAAGACTCATAAAACTCATAAAAGTTGGCAATGGTTACAAAATGAAGAGTCTTGTGTCATTGAATAATTTTTTATGACTCCATAACTTGTCCTCAAGTTATGGAAGTTCAAGAGTCACTTCATTAAAGAAAAATATGTAACCATAATTAAATCCATAAGTTATAAAATAAAGAAAAAGTTAGTTCTTTTATTAGTTTAAAGTCTTCCATAACTTGTCCTCAAGTTATGGAACTTGAAGAGTTTTTGGATTAAAACTACTTTAAACACATAAGTTATGGAATTAATTAGTTTTGAATAGTTTCAAAACATGCCCTCAAGTTTTGGAATTTGAAAAGTTTTCACTTATGAATACTTTAATTCCAAGTTAGCCCTTAGAATTTTAAAAGTTAAAATTCAACCCTTATACTTTATAATATTATAAGTTAATAATATATATATATATATATATATATATATATATATATATGTATAAGAGTAAAGTCAGTCTTACCGCTAGTACGCCTCATTCACGAAGCCGGTCTATAAGGTGGGTATAAGGTTGTTGCCTATAAAATGGCAACTTAATGGGTGTCCACTCTCACCCACCGCTTGCTTGACCGGTGGAGGGTCGTTAGCCGAACGGGTTTGACAGGACTATAATTCTCCCTTCATTAAAAGTATTAATGATAAATACTAAGTAACTAAACTCTTAATAATACCCAATCTTAGTTACTTAGGAAAAATGTGAATAAGGTGCTAACCCATGAAATTACACTTTACACTTTGTGTAAGTCGTTAGTGGAGCGTGTGTGGTTAACCGGCACACTAACTTGGACTTAACAAGGTAGGTAAAGGGTGACTTAATATTTATCATAGTATCGATGGAGCGTGTGTGGTTAACCGGCACATCGATTGAGGGGTAATTTATTAAGGGTACCAAGTGATTTGCATGGTTACTTCACACCTTGTTTTGTGATCCTCGGCATCCCAGTCACAAAACCTGAAGGGCACACTCGAGATTGAAACATGCCTTTGAACAGTTCAATGAATCTCAAAGATCTAGGAGTTTCAAATCCAATTAAAACCTAATAATACATTTCGTTTATCTTGGTGGAAATTGGTGAATCGTCATTCACCTACCTTCAAATATTTTATAGCTTGGATTACGGCATACCTCTTCTAAGTTATAAAATAGTTTGTTGGGTCCTAGCCTTAATATTTCATATTGGGTGTCATATTAAGGACTTAAAATCAACTATCTTGAATATCTCCCAAAAGATGTCTGGTTTAGACACCTATGATCTTCCCAAATCTCTTGAAACAAGCTTTCCTAAATGAAGATGATGTTCCTTGGAAATCATACTTCTTTCACCTCCTCCAAATTATTCTCCCTAACCCACAAGTTCTTGAAAAGTTTAAGGTCACTCAAGCCCTATTGGCAAGGCAAGGTCTAGGTGTGAACACATCTTGGAGATGTAGTCACATATTGACAAGCCGGGAGAGTTGGGTGTCAAAGTCTTGAGAAAGTTGGTGGTTCAACTACTTTCTAAGTCACATAGTGAGTTCTTTTGGAACACCTATGAAACAGACTATGACAAGACCCTTAATGATCTTATCTATTTGCTAAGATCAACTTCCTAAAACTTAATGGACATTGACAATGATGACATTGGATATCTAGTAAAGCTCTCTCTTCCCAGTGGAAAGGGATCAACCATAGTCAACTCGGTTGACCAAATGGTAAAGAGAAAAGCTAAGTCTATGATAGTCTCGTGTACCATTATCAAAGGGTCCATATGTTTATATTGCCAAAGGAAGGGGCATTGATTGTGAAGCTGCCAAATTTACCTAAGGATGTTAAAGTCAATAAGTTTGACCCTACTTCAGGTAAATTCCACTATCTAACTCTGTTAAGTTTCTATTCTGAGATTCTTGATACATGATGTGACTGGGTCACATGGTGATGTTTTAAGAATCAAAGAAAAGTGAAGAAACTTAAAGAAGGAATATGTTGAATCTGATCGCATAGATGGATTTCTATCGCATAGCTTGAAAAATCGGATTCTTGAGCTACTTCTTAGGAGTTATGAGATATTGCTTAGGAATAGGTAACAACAAGTTTTCATATGGATTGTAAGGATAAGTTTTCCGCAAAGTTTAAAATAAAAGGAAAATTTTGATTTTATTTATTTTAAAATATCCTTACAATGGCATTTGAGGAAAAATTGTTGCTTATATGATTCCATTAAGAGCAAGAGTGGAAATATGAAATTGATTCTTTCATTTGTGGTAATGTCTAGATTTACCAAATAAGGAAAGATTCTCATCACCCAAGTTTCAATTGGACCGGAACTTGGAATCATGCAAGTTGTATAGCATGATGAATGAGAACTTTCAAGTTTTGGAAAATTAAGACTAATTACTTGTTCACATGGATGTGTGAGTCAAGTAAAGGACTAAGGGATTGAGTACACATTCTTGTGCACTGGTTAAGTCCACCACAAAAGTTTGATAAGACTATTCGTCATAGTTTACTAAAGCTCAGTAAATATGATTATACTTACAAGCTTAAGTGTAACTCTGAGACATTGGAAAAGGTTCCAATGTATGGCAGAGCGAATAAGAAGAATCAAATTAGGCAGAAGGATAAAAGTTTCTCAAATCTGAAAAGATGGGAGAGTACTTTAGTATCAGTTTTTGTGATCATCTTAATGATTAAGAAACCATATCAAAATTAGTTCTCTAAGAAAATCTTAGTGCATTCTTATGACTAAGAAGAGGAACTTGAATTGTTGAAGTGGTTAAATCAAGAAGATGAGTCATACTTCGTTCCAATACAAGTCTTAGAGTCATACTCCAAGATTGTAACTTGAGTGACATGTCTTAAAGAAGGTTTAAAACACTTGTCAAATGTAAGAGTAAAAGTTTTCTACCCTTGTACATTTGAAATTGGTAAGTTGTGATGTTTTGGATAAAACAAAGACCAACTTAGGCCAATTGTGTGAAGTGTTTGTCTTGATTAGAATCCACACTATCTCTTGGATATTTGACAAGGGAGTCTTATATGTCAAGAGGACAGTGGGAGTCTTAAAGGTCTTGAAAGTCTCAAGAACTAATCAAGAATAGAATCTTAAGTTCTTCACTAGCACACGACTTAAGGTTTATAACCTATCGTGTTCACATATTCTGTGCCCATTCCAGTTAAAGTTGGCTTTGCATATGAGTTCTTAGAGTTCTCAATTGGTTGCATAACAACTTGGAAGCAATGGCAGACCCTTGAGCTGCCAGGTGGCAAGAATTTTAGATTGAGTTCAATCCATATGAGTTTGGATTTGTCATTATCCTTGTCTTGTGACTAAGGTTTTGACAATTCACATGGATAAGAACACATACACCAGTAAATCTAAGTGTCATAAGGTTTCTCTCCGATTCATGAAAATGATGGTGAGGAAACACTTTCACTAAGTAGATTTTATCTAGATAGCAATTGTGATATTTGCATTCTCAAAGTCGTTAGTGGAGCATGTGTGGTTTACCAGCACACT
Organism: Lactuca sativa; assembly: GCF_002870075.4. Classification (NCBI taxonomy): domain Eukaryota; kingdom Viridiplantae; phylum Streptophyta; class Magnoliopsida; order Asterales; family Asteraceae; genus Lactuca; species Lactuca sativa. The sequence continues at coordinate 201,132,610 of NC_056627.2, read as the reverse complement.
AACCTGGACTTGTGTTTACCAAAGATTGGTTACTCAAAGGTTTAGAACTGGATATGACTAAAAGGATTAAACAATTGTCGAGGACAATCTAAGGTTTACCAAAGATTGGTTACTCAAGGACAATTGGAAGTATAGTGATAATTCTGGAAGGACCATATTGACATAATCTGTAAGGAGGCAACTCTTGTTCAGAAGTGATAGTCAAAATGGAATCTGGAAATGTTTCAAAGTTAGAATTTTCAATCTGTGTGAGATTAAGGAAACTTAATGCAAGAAGGATATTTCCAAGGAGTTGATCTCCTTTGGAATACTCTGTAATGATTGTTGCCAAGTCTTTGTGAGTTTGTGCATAATCGTTACAATAGTATCAATGCATATAAGTTTAGAATCTAACAGATTTCAGTAAATGGCATGAATTTGGAATTCTTGCATTTGCAGTAAGGATTTGGGAGTGTGAAAAGAGAATCATTGAAGTTATGCTCAATTGATCTAGTTCACAAAGTAAAGATCATAGACAAACATAGTATGCATACTTGGTGTATGGCATGACTAGTGTTTAAGAAAACATAGTGTACATGCTTGGAGCATGGGACAATTGTTGTTTTAAATTCAAGAATAAAGTTGATAGCTGAAACAGTATACAATGAATAATGTGTAATCATATGGTGATAAATAAAAGGTGTTTTATTTATGTTCAATGGGTTGATACCATATTGGATTCAATTATTATTGTGTTTCATTTTGCATGTTTTGACTTCCCGAATAAACTGGGTTATTCTTCTGGAATGACTAAGTTATTCAAACCATCCACAGTCGGTCATATGTTGGAAGTAGATATGAATTAAGACTGTCATGGGTTGGCTTGTAGAGGTCTAAGGTGTTGGACAAAGGGCTACAACACTCATGAGTGCTCATAAGTTCTGAGTATTGGATTCAACCCGCGCTCATTGGAATCACTTCATGGATTTTATCACGAGTGATCATGAGACGATAATATCTTATATTCTTCAAACCTAGAGATATGAGTTGTTACTATGAGTTGGTTGTACATTGATTGCACGAAAACGCATACGGTAACTCGGTGTTATAAAACGTGCCTTTGTGTATGATTCAACAAGTAGTAGAACAAGCCATATGAGTCGAAGTTTATCCATTCCTTTTACCTTCGGGATAAAAGCGATATCTGTGGGCCCCTCGATGATTTGATGATGACAAATGGAAGTGCTCGGCCGGGCCAGGACTGATTTGATTTGTTCAATTAGTCAGTCGTCATAAATCGAAAATCGGGAAACAACAAATGGACAGAGAGAATGATTATAATCCATGTGTCAGTCCATATGATATCTAGAATGGAGGAATATATGATCCCTTATCTAATGGACAAGTTCGTTGACAAGATCAGAGTTCGACAGCGGCTTTAAGAGCTACGATTGCCAGTTAGGTTTGAAGTCATACGCAATAATAGTTTTAGACTTATCCAAGTGGTAGACTGTTGGATTAATGTCTAAGTCCATAACTATATTTGGTATGTACTTGACCCGACCCGGCATGGTCCATTTGGGTTGCACTTCACCGACACAATTTATATGGATAATCTTTTGAGAATAGTATGTTTATGATTAATAGTAATATATTATAAGTTCTAATATATTAATATGGAATCATATTATTTAATTAGTATTGATCAAGAATTAATTTAGAATTAATTAAGTGATCAAAATGAACTAATTAAATATGGACTCTTGTATATATGGAATGGGCCAAGTTCATTTAGGTTGGGCTAAGCTTTCATGGATAGTCCATGGAGTGTTTAACCCATGGATCATATGAAATGAAAGGTCATGGGTTTAACCCTATTCTCCATACTATATAAAGATGTCCTTGGTTGGTGAAATTGGCACTAGTGTGGATACACTAAGAAGGGCTAGCCAATTTCACAAGAGAAAACCAAGTATCCATATTCTCTAAAGTATTCCAAGGTGTCTTGGTGATTTGTGATTCCACTTGAGGCTTCCACACTATTGGGGCTAAGCTCTTAAAGCTTGAAGACATCAAGCTACATCAAGAGGTATGTATTCTATCTTGTTACATTCATAGTTTTTGTATGCTAGATTAGGATAATACCTTGGATGTTCTTATTTGTATGTATAATAGAGAAAACATAGATCCAAGGTATTTAGGGTTGCATGTACACTTAGGAGTGTTAGAATGCTCAAAACCCAACACTAACATCATAACATACTGATCACATACTAACATCATAACATACTGATCACATAATAACATCGTATCATACTGATCACATACTAACATCGTATCATACTGATCACATACTAACATCGTATCATACTGATCACATACTAACATTATGTCATAAATTGACAGATAAACATTGCATGGGTTATGTATACCCCTTCGGTATCTTCCAACCGGTAACTGCCATCGGTATCTTTCAACCGGTATCCGCCATCAGTATCTTTCAACCGGTAACTGCCATCGTTATCTTTCAACCGGTATCCGTCATCGGTATCTTTCAATCGGTAACTGCCATCGGTATCTTTCAACCGGTATCCGTCATCGGTATCTTTCAACCGGTAACCAAGGACTATTTCACACCTACCACTATCATACAATAACAGGATATAACCATACACATAAGCATATCTCGCAAGCATATCACATAAGCATACCAAGATAATTATCACAAAGACAGTTATCTACCAACTACCCCTGTTGGTGGGCCGGCTTTGTGGCCTTAGACCCACCCCTACTGGAAGGTAACTCACCTCGCACTGCTGAAGTCCCGAAGGCTGAATCCCTCGCTGCTGAAGTCCCGCGGACTCAACCCTAGTTGTTGGATGACAGATTCCGAACTGTCAATACCAAAATAACACCCAATTAATAATTGGATTCCTCTACATAACCATGAGTACATACTTTGGATAATTACTACATTACCCCAAGCTTGGATTTATACAAGCCCAAGGCCCAATCCATAGGCCTAAGGTCATTAAGAAACAAAGGCCAACACATGGCTCAATTTTCCAAATTGAGCCGAAGCCTATACATGGTCTCCTTCTAAGGCCCAACAATACACCCATGTGAAATTAGGGTTTCACATAAAATGAAGATTAGGGTTAAGTGTTTCTCACTTAACCCATTAAGGACTTAATCCATTAAGGAATTAATCCATTAAGTCCATCATTCTTCTAAATAAGTCATATGGTGTGATTGGGCTTAATCACACAATTCCATTATTCCAATAGCCCAAAAGTGGGTCCCAATAAGTCCAAGCCCATAAATCCAATATTAGGGTTTTCTAAACCCTAATTAGGGTTTCCAACCCCATCTTAGTCCATTAGGACCAATTGATATGTCTTTTGATCAATTAAGGATAACTAGACTCATTAAGGTTTCATTAGGCCCCTTAGTCATCTGTTTGGGCTTTTGGGTCCATTAAGTTTCATTGGGCCCCTTAGGGTTCATTAAGCCCACTAAGCCTCGTTGGGCCCATTAGGGTTTCTTAGCCCAATGACCAAACATCCCAACGAGTCAAAACACCATCAAAGCACATCGCCACCCGACACAGCGGCCGGTGGTGGCAGGAGGCGGCAGCCACCACCCTAAGGTGGTGTTTTTTAGTTTCTTTCCATTATTCAATTTGTAATTTACACTTTACAATGCTAAAACTCAAAATAAACACATACACTAAACAACATAAAACACACACAGCTACCCTATGGTGGCCGACATTGGCAGAAGGTGGTAGCCACCACCTCATGGTGGTGGCAGTGGCGGCTCTTGCGAATTCCGACCAAACAACCCATACAACACCTTCTCATTGCAGCAATACACACACTTACACGCACCAACACACACAAATCCTTTTTCTTGGACAAAAACACCAGCGCCGAAAACAATACGAGATGGTGGCAACAACATCGAAGTTAGCGGCGGTAGGCAGCTGGTCGACAATGGAAAGGGTCAGCAGCAGTGGCGAACAGCGACTCTATGGCGGCATATGGGTTTACCAAAGAACTTCCGGTCACTCACGACCCTCGCAGTAGCAAAACCTCACTCGATCGTCGGTCTTGGCGGCCATCTCGGCGAACGCGTCGATTCCGGTAGCGGGGCTATGACGGAGGCAACCCCCGATGAAGCAGCAGCGATTGAAGTCGTACCAAAGGTTGCGGCGGCTAGGGACCCTTGCTCCAACTTGGTCTCTAACAGGTCTCTCGGTCAGGAGGATGGGCTCGACTGTTGGCTTCAGTGGTCCTAGTCGTCGGCGGCTGATCGGAGGTGGCATGTTGGCGCCGTCGATGGGGAGACATAAGGGTGGAGTGGCGGCTGATGTTCTACTTTAGGGTTAGGGTTCGCATGGTGGAATAAGGTGACGGGTTTAATACCCATATCCCATACAAACTTTGCATCCAAATGACGCCTTTGGTCCCTCCTTCCCATTTTCTTTTCAAGATTAGGATACAATTTACCATTTAAACCCTGCCCCTTGAAATCCTTTGCAAAATAAGTCCGGATTTTCTACACAACCCCCAACTTCTAAAATCTTTACAAAACTAATCCAAAGCTACCTTTTAAACCCCCAACTTTCAATTATGACATATTCAGCCTTTCCATCTCATTTCCTTTTCAATTAAACCCAAATAATTACCACAGAGCACCTGACTTCATTAATATTTATAAACTGAGTCCGTAACTTACACTTTTAACCCCCGACTTCTAAAATGTGGCATTTAACTCCCCGAACCCAAAGCTCGACATATATATTTGTTTATTTTAGGCTACCATTCGTCCATTAATTTATTTATTTAACTAATAAATAAATGGGTGTTACAACTCTCCCCCACTTAAATTAGATTTTGTCCTCGAAATCACTCCTTACTATATCTTATATGCCAAACCACTTCTAGTAACATGATCTCCGCCTTAGGCACACCCTAACCTTCCCAGGGTAGCTGTGACTAATCTTTGCAAAGCCCTAACATCCTCATATGAACGAATTCCTCGCAATAGGATCACATCTACTTCGTCTGAATCTACTATCTCCAGATGGTATGATTCCCTGACAGACCACTCATATTGAATCATCATCGGTGAATCTAGTCTGTTTATCCCTTGACTGGCCACTCAACTACTGATAACCTGAGGCTCCCACTAGAAAACGGAAATCACAGAACCAATTATCCTTGTAGACCACTAATACTTGGCCAAGGCTCAGATACTCCCGCTGTGAGTGACCTGTCACTCCCCAAATCATCTAACTAGTTCGTCCATACTCGCAACCTGAAACACAAGTGCTAACACTACCCAATGCTGAAACTGCTTGAACACTGAGGCAGCATGCTGCTACATCGCTACTTCCCAAAATATATCGAGACCTTTATGGTCTCAATTCATCCATCAGGCATCTGCAATTTTGGGTTTCTGTCCGGTTGCGGAGCCAAATGACTCCCACTTAGTCATCTCACCCGACTCCTGAACGATATCCTTCTCTAGAACTAGTTGCCACCAGTTATCCTGCCACTGTGACTCTAACAACTTATGATCTATCCTATCGGTTCCATGCGTCGAATCCTGACGTCACGAAACCCAAGGCTAAAAGTGATGGCTCCATGACCAACAGTAGCCTTATATCATACACGAACCTAAGCAATACATTGTTTCCCTGATCTCATAAATGCAGTGACGTTCCAACTGTCGTATCGTTGGCTCAACCAGATCTAATCCATTAGGTAATCCCAAAATCCAAACCGTGGATTTCCATATCCTCACTGCTGCACCCGAATTGGTGTATACTATTGTTCCTTTCGCATCCTAACAACGCACTCATGCTATCTACCAACCTAGTGAATGCTACAGCTACACCCGCAGACTTATAATACTCCCCATGCTAACTGGCCATTAGTGAATGCTACGGCTACCCCTGTAGTCATACAACACTTTCCAAACTATCTGACTGCTAGTGAATACTACAGCTACCCCCATAGTCTTACAACACTTTCCAAACTATTTGACTGCTGGTGAATGCTACGGCTATCCCCGTAGTCTTAAACACTTTCCAAACTCGGTCGAACACACACTCGACCTAACACACAACTGAACTTGAGTCCTAACCGGAACTCTAACCTGGTTCCTGAATCCTTTTATCACGTGACCCCATTGTATCAATACTACACTCATGCTCGTGATCAAAGCGTCATAGTAAACCACGAAATCATCTACACCCTCTGTCAGGGTGAGAATCGGTGCCTTGCACAACCGCTGTCTGAGAGTCTCGAAGGCTGTCTATTGCTCAGGCCCCGAACTAAGGGCCACCGATCTCTTGGTCAGCCGGGTCAAAAGAACTGTAATCTCGGAGAAGTCCCGCATAATTCTCCGGTAATAACCCGCTAAACCCAGGAAACTCCGAATCTCAGGTGGAGACCTTAGAATCTCCTACTACATCTCGGCCTCTATCTTGGCCGGATCGACTAGAATACCCTTCAGGTTGACAAGGTGCCCAAGAGATTGCACCCCGCACAACCATAACTCACATTTGGAGAACTTCATAAAAAGTCTCTCCCCCACTTTGATTCAGCTAAGTCTTCACGGCACGCGAGAATTGAAGGATTCCCAATCCTTCTCGTTTTCGAGTATCCCACCGATTACAACATGTGCTTACCAATGCTAGCGATTAATCACAGGTTAAACCTTAAGATCGCCCATACTCGGAAATCTTGATGAGTACTCTTGAAATCTAGTCCAGTCTAACACCTCGGTCCATCTCCCATGCTGACAGCTAGAGGCTCTAATGCTGACCCAATATTCTCTGAATAATACTCCAACACAGATCCCGACAAAGATCCGGGATGACAACGGTACACGCAGAATCCACCCCGTAAAATACATCCCTCTATAGGTTCATCAAGGACTTTTCGGCATGCAAGATGGCATATATGATCCTTGATAACCTGGAGAAAACCGACCCGAGGTCCGACTTATCCAAACTCACCCACAACTCCAAAGCGATATGTATTCCCAACATCCATCTAGTAGCAATAGAAGACGACATACCCACAACATCTGGAGGAATGCTAATCACCTTCTGCTGACATGATCAACCTCGCTACCCTGCAGTAGCCTAAACCCTCAGAGCGACAAACTCCCTTGTGCACTGTCTTGTACGTGTTGCACTAACTCAGGCCCTGCTGGCCATTCACATGAGGATCAAAAGTCATGGATCTCTTCCCGGGACCCTCTACTATACGCACTTGGCACGACCCTCTCTTCCCAGGGTGCTCCAAATCGATCTCGCATCTTCAACTCTTAGAAATCATATCCTTCAGGATCTGACACCCTGTCACACTCACTAGGTCACTTACCAATAGCTAAGCTGCAACAACTGGAACATCCTCTGTCCCCAAACCAGGTGACGAACTCCTCCCAGAAGCTTCTCAGATTCACCAAGACTCTCACCGATTCGAGTATGGATCCTGTGCTTTCAGTAGTAGGGGCCCAATACTCCCTTCCACACCTATCCATACTTTCCTTAGCAATCCTCCCGAATCCTCTAAGTCAATTCCTCAAAGTGGTACACCCAGTCTCACTAAACCTCACTACTAACCCACTGAAACATATCATAGGCTCTCCTAGGTTCCCGAACTCACCCAGTCCTCAGCTGCTGAAAGATTCCCAGTAATGTCAACTAGCTATTTCATGAATATAGCTATCTCACATTACTAAGAGTCCCACAAAGCACAGAGCAAGCAGCATTCAGAAAATGGAAAATCTAACCATCATATTCCAATCAAACCATTCTATCCTCTACTCAGGAGTCTGTACATGCAATTCAAAGGTTCATACAATCAGGCATAACCTAAACAGGCTATCCTATCACTGACTAATCAGTACTAGCATGAAAGTCTACAAGCACATACAATAGGCATATAAGGCATCCTGCTAGATCCTCAGCCCTAATCTAGCATGCAGTTCTCATAATCATATCATAACATAACATCTATGGGTATCTTGGGAAAAACTTACTTGATCTCGGCTGATTGCTCGCATCACACACCTTGTCCTTTTTAAAATTCTTTTCTCTTTCAAATTCTTTTGAAACTTCTTTGTATAAAATGATTTTACTTTTGAAAATTTTCATACCAAGTCCTTAGTTTGAGTTCAGACACACCCGTGTGTGACCTCGAATCCCTCAAACCAAGGCTCTGATACCAACTTGTAACATCCCAAAATTCAAGGCCAAAAATTTCATTTTTAAGTAGGTTATTACATAAAACCCAAGTTTTAATAATCCAAAATATAACATTATGAAACCATATCAGAGTATAATCCCAAGGATCTCGTGTGCAGAAAACATAGTGTGATGTGCTGCGACCAAGCCGGCTCCTTTCCTTTGTAACAAAGTACCTGAAACCAAAATTGTAAACCGTAAGCACGAAGCTTAGTGAGTTCCCCCATCATACCTCATACCACATAATACCATCGGTATCTTTCAACCGGTAACAGCCATCGGTGTCTTTCAACCGGTATCTGCCATCGGTATCTTTCAACCGGTAGCCGGGGACTATTTCACCCCTACCACTATCACATAATAATGTATCCTGATCATACTGGTCGCATACTAACATTATAAACATATTGATCAAATGCTAACATCATTAGATACTGATAACACACTAACATCATAAGATACTGATCACATACTAACATCATAGCATATTGATCACATACTAACATCATAACATACTGATCACATAATAACATCGTATCATACTGATCACATACTAACATCGTATCATACTGATCACATACTAACATTATATCATAAATTGACAGATAAACATTGCATGGGTTATGTATACCCCTTCGGTATCTTCCAACCGGTAACTGCCATCGGTATCTTTCAACCGGTATCCGCCATCAGTATCTTTCAACCGGTAACTGCCATCATTATCTTTCAACCGGTATCCGTCATCGGTATCTTTCAATCGGTAACTACCATCGGTATCTTTCAACCGGTATCCATCATCGGTATCTTTCAACCGGTAACCAAGGACTATTTCACACCTACCACTATCATACAATAACAGGATATAACCATACACATAAGCATATCTCGCAAGCATATCACATAAGCATACCAAGATAATTATCACAAAGACAATTATCTACCAACTACCCCTGTTGGTGGGCCGGCTTTGTGGCCTTAGACCCACCCCTACTGGAAGGTAACTCACCTCGCACTGCTGAAGTCCCGAAGACTGAATCCCTCGCTGCTGAAGTCCCGCGGACTCAACCCTAGTTGTTGGATGACAGATTCCGAACTGTCAATACCAAAATAACACCCAATTAATAATTGGATTCGTCTACATAACCATGAGTACATACTTTGGATAATTACTACATTACCCCAAGCTTGGATTTATACAAGCCCAAGGCCCAATCCATAGGCCTAAGGTCATTAAGAATCAAAGGCCAACACATGGCCCAATTTTCCAAATTGAGCCGAAGCCTATACATGGTCTCCTTCTAAGGCCCAACAGTACACCCATGTGAAATTAGGGTTTCACATAAAATGACAATTAGGGTTAAGTGTTTCTCACTTAACCCATTAAGGACTTAATCCATTAAGGAATTAATCCATTAAGTCCATCATTCTTCTAAATAAGTCATATGGTGTGATTGGGCTTAATCACACAATTCCATTATTCCAATAGCCCATAAACGGGCAGTGTGTCGTTTCCTGTTGCAGTTAGAGCATTGCATTTCCTGGCAGGGTCTGTTATGGTGGAAGTTGCACTTGTCACACTTGGGAAAGCTCCCAACATACTGCTTTGTTGTCGTAGTGGCAGTAGGTGTTATCGTAGCATGAACAACCACGACCCGCTGCTTTTTAACAGAGTTCTGCGCTGCTTTTCTCTTCTTGTTACCCCCAGTGTTTCCACTTGTTATCAACGGTCTTGGGAGGTACTGGGATGGCTAAGGTTGTTGTTGTCGATGGGGTACGGACTCCATGATCCACGAGCCGCTGTGCCAGTCGTTTGGCACTGTCGAAGGTAGAGGGGTTTGAAGCTAGGACATTCCCGTGGAATGGAGGCATCAACCCCCATATGTACCTCTCAAGCTTCTTTCCCTCAGTAGGGGCCATTCCCGGACATAGTGCCACCAGATCGCTGAATTTGGCGGTGTAGCCCACTACGTCGGAGCCCTTCATGGTTAGGGTCCAAAGTTCTTGTTCAAGTTTCTAAACTTCACCCCTCAGGCAGTATTCCTCGATCATGAGCTCCTTCAGAGCTTCCCAGCCCATAGCGTTAGCAACTATAAGAGTTAGTGACTTGACATGGCTATTCAACCATGTAAGGGCTCTTTCTGAGAAGTTGCAAACAACAAATTTTACTTTGCTTCCTTCTGGGCAGAAGCAGATCTCAAAGATCGACTCCGTCTTCTTGAACCACTGCGAGAGGGAAATGATCCCACCAGTCCCGTTGAAGGACCTGGGTTTGCAGTTGCTGAAGTCTTTATATGAGCACTCCCTAGCACGCACTGGAGCCTCGCCTTGTGCAGACTGAGCAGCTGCACTACCACCACTAGTGCCGTTATTGCTGAATTGTGCTAAGGCTGCTACAACAGCCGCAGATACTGCAGGTTGGAGGGCTGCATGATCATATTGTGGAGGAGGCGGTGGTGGTGGTTGAGTTGAAGTTATTGGAGGATTGCGTCTTGATGATCGATACGGATGCATCTTTTAACTGAAAGTTTATAAAGATCAAGATAATAGTAAGAATCATTTGTAAGTACAATGAGAGTGATTCATGGACTAAATCACCATAGCCCAACAATTGAATGAGTGCATGATTGAAATGGAGATATAACTGTAAGCGTAGAAGAACACAAGGGTAAAGATTTTCTAATAGATTAGATAACTATCAATATTACTAGTATTAACGATGTAACAAGTTCGGGAAAAATGACCTAACAGTAGGTCTTACATCAAACCATGTAGGGAAAATGTTGACAGCTTAGAAGTCTAGTTATAGTATTTGAAAGACAGGAATATTTTATAGAAAAGTGCTTATTAGAGCACAGATAAGAAAGGATTATTCCTTAAACCAAAAGAAAAGACGAGCCAGACATCTTCTACCGGCGACGGGTACTCCTTGGGCGAACCCTAAGATCTGCCAGTTGATGTACTACGTCTTGAAGATGTCGCTCATGAGCTCTCTGACGCACTCGAAGTTCTATGACTTCTTCTTGGGATGTAGCTAGTTGTTGCTGAAGAGCCTCATTGGCTCTCCTAGTCCCTTCCATAGCCTCTTTAATAAGGCAAATGTGGGCGTGTTAACACCCGAAATGTCGTCAATTTCCATGACTCGGTCGATGGCTGCCAGACCTTGCTCATCTTTCCCGGCAATCCTGCAGATCATAATGGGCAGTACTCGGTTAGCTGAGCTTCCTTCGCTTAGATTTTAAAAGCTTCGGTCTCCATTGAAGGGTAAAGGTTGACCCTGTTCATGACCTTATCGGTTCAAGTTTGTCGCCCACAAGGGTGTGCGGCCTTGAAATGCTGGTCGGGGGTTGAGGTTTGGGATTGGAGCCTCTTAAGGTAGGTTGTTGACTTCTGGTTCAGAGTCAGAACTTTCAGAGAAGTTTTCTGCGAGGTTATCATCCAAAGGGATTGGATGATCCTCTTCTGGCTCTGCCTCGAGCCATCCAACATTGCCTTGGTTTGGGAAGTACGGGTCGCCAGGAGAATGGAATCCAACCATGATATCTATGCGATAAAAAGGTTATAAGAATCTTATATAAATAGATGTACTACTTAAGATAATTATAAGATGATCCTTACCGGTTACTTCAATACTTGCATAGTGCATACCAGTTATATGAAATCAAAACAGGATAGACCTTCGAATAAGTGAACCTAACTCCAAATCCACAACCAAACAAGGAATAGGAAGTAAAGCAAAGATCACAGATTCTAAGTCTATGACACCTTAGTCACATATAACCTTAGCGTATCCACTTAGCAACTATTGACCTACTATTAAAGGCCTTTTTAGTTCTCAAATAAGTAATTATAGTAACACAAAATACTCCTATAGTATTTTAGGTTCATGTTTTGTTCTAATGTTCTCATTGTAGTAGGGTTGGTATGTTTTTAGACTTGTTGCAACCTCACAACCATTCTTGGGCATATGTTAATCACTTCTCATACCAACATAGTTGATCAGGCTATGTCATTCCCATAACTGACCATACATCCCCCATCCTACTTGTGATGTTCAACAATCGTAATACTTTTGTTTTATCCTAGTGACACTGATTTTAGTATGAATGCAGGTATGTATACTTAGTTAAATATTTTATTATTTAAGAGTATAAACTCTTGGTCGGAGTATCTTAATCTCGTTTTGTTTATAGTTTGTATATCTTTTATGGGTTGATATACTCAATTCACTATAAACAATGCTCTGATACCAATCTGTCACACCCCAAGACCGGAATGGCGGAAACGTTCTGGGGTGGAGGACGGCTCGTACAGTATCACAACAATGCATAATAGGAAACAAGCAACAACATCATCCATTGCATTAATAATATAATTCAATACAAGTGTGTTCTATGTATTGTTTATAAGACACCAAAAATGAATAATAAAAAATAAAGAGAAGTCTGAAAGTTCTCCGTCTTCTCAAAACCTGCCATCGGTACCTATCTATTGATGACTTGAGAATACAAGTTATTTTGAAAGAGTTTATCAACATTAAAGCTGGTGAGTTCATAAGTATTTAATGTCATTTGTTTGTATAAGTTTGTAGCAAATGTTTGTAACAGTATAACGTAAATGTTTGTACTTCCTAGAAAATCCTATATTTTCTACTGAAATGTAGTCTTCTACCAAGACCCGATTGTTCTGTATGTTTGTTCCTTTGTAAAAGTATGAGTTTTTCCCAGCTATAACTATCATTATCAAAATATAGTTTACATTATCGTTTATGTGAGAAGATCACAAAGTAAATGCAATAGGGAAATAATGTAGTATTGTATATAATAACTACTGTTGTACTAAGTACCTTAAATCAACTATTAATTAAGGTAAAATGTGATATGTTGTAACCATACTTGATTGACTAGTGGAAACACGGGACTGAAATACGTCGAAAAGTTATGACATTCGTCACTAGTAGACCTGCAGGTACCACTGTAGCTAGCAGCAAGGTGTATGATGGTCAGTTCGGTATAGATCTATACACAAATTCACGCTCTCCCTCCAGGAGATTCTGGTTACAAAATGAGACACAACAGTGATGCCATGCCCCGAAGTAGTGGTTCACATTTATGTTATAGTATTCTTGTATATGTATAGTATGCTTTGTCTGTATAGTGTATAGTGTGTTCTCTTTGTATAGTGTATAGTATGTTCTCTTTGTATAGTGTATAGTATGTTCTCTTAGTTTCTCATCATAGTATGTTCTTTCTGTTTCTCATAATAGTAAGTTTGTAATGACTCGTGTATGAACTGACTCATGTATGTTTCATTGTACTAGAAATAGTGAATAGTAATCTCCTACACTATACCTATTATAGTTTACTAGTAATGTTGTTTGAATGACTGAGTGTGATTATACACCTTTGCTACCCAAAGGTGTTGAACTTGAGGTAAAAGCTTTTATATCTATATACATATACACAATATATAACTAAGGTTTAAACGACATTCAGACAAACTATAACATCCCAAAATTCAAGGCCAAATATTTCATTTTTAAGTAGGTTATTACATAAAACCCAAGTGTTAATAATCCAAAATATAACATTATGAAACCATATCAGAGTATAATCCCAAGGATCTCGTGTGTGGAAAATATAGTGTGATGCGCTACGACTAAGCCGGCTCCTTTCCTTTGTAACAAAGTACCTGAAACCAAAATTGTAAACCGTAAGCACGAAGCTTAGTGAGTTCCCCCATCATACCACATACCACATAATACCATCGGTATCTTTCAACCAGTAACTGCCATCAGTATCTTTCAACCGGTAGCCGGGGACTATTTCACCCTACCACTATCACATAATAATGTATCCTGATCATACTGATCGCCTACTAACATTATAAACATACTGATCAAATACTAACATCATAACATACTCATAACATACTCATAACATACTCATAACATACTAATCACATACTAACATCATAACATACTGAGAACATACTAACATCATAACATACTGATCACATAATAACATCGTATCATACTGATCACATACTAACATCGTATCATACTGATCACATACTAACATTGTATCATACTGATCACATACTAACATTATAGCATATATTGACAGATAAACATTGCATGGGTTCTGTATACCCCTTCGGTATCTTCCAATCAGTAACTGCCATCGGTATCTTTCAACCGGTATCCGCCATCAGTATCTTTCAATCGGTAACTGCCATCGGTATCTTTCAACCGGTATCTGCCATCGGTATCTTTCAACCGGTAGCCGGGGACTATTTAACCCTACCACTATCACATAATAACGTAGCCTGATCATACTGGTCTCCTACTAACATTATAAACATACTGATCAAATACTAACATCATAACATACTGATAACATACTAACATCATAACATACTGATCACATACTAACATCATAACATACTGATCACATAATAACATCGTATCATACTGATCACATACTAACATCGTATCATACTGATCACATACTAACATCGTATCATACTGATCATATACTAACATTATATCATAAATTGACAGATAAACATTGCATGGGTTATGTATACCCCTTCGGTATCTTCCAACCGGTAACTGCCATCGGTATCTTTTAACCGGTATCCGCCATCAGTATCTTTCAACCGGTAACTGCCATCGTTATCTTTCAACCGGTATCCGTCATCGGTATCCTTCAATCGGTAACTGCCATAGGTATCTTTCAACTGGTATCCGTCATTGGTATCTTTCAACCGGTAACCATGGACTATTTCACACCTACCACTATCATACAATAACATGATATAACCATACAGCCAGGCATATTTGGGGTACTGACCTACCCTCTGGTCCGAACGACCGAGTCAGGGTAAACTATTCCCTGCTACTACCATGAACACACATAGCATATCACATAAGCATATCTCGCAAGCATATCACATAAGCATACCAAGATAATTATCACAAAGACAATTATCTACCAACTACCTCTGTTGGTGGGCCGACATTGTGGCCTTAGACCCACCCCTACTGGAAGGTAACTCACCTTGCACTGATGAAGTCCCGAAGACTGAATCCCTCGCTGCTGAAGTCCTGCAGACTCAACCCCAGCTGTTGGATGACAGATTCTCGATCTGTCAATACCAAAATAACACCCAATTAATAATTGGGTTCCACTACATAACCATGAGTACATACATAGGATAATTACTACATTACTCCAAGCTTGGATTTATACAAGCCCAAGGCCCAAGGTCAATTAAGAATCAAAGCCCAATACATGGCCCAATTTTCCAAATTGGGCCTAAGTCTATACATGGTCTCCTTCTAAGGCCCAACAATACACCCATGTGAAATTAGGGTTTCACATAAAATGACGATTAGGGTTAAGTGTTTCTCACTTAACCCATTAAGGACTTAATCCATTAAGTCCATCATTCTTCTAAATAAGTCATATGGTGTGATTGGGCTTAATCACACAATTCCATTATTCCAATGGCCCAAAAGTGGGTCCTAATAAGTCCAAGACCATAAATCCAATATTAGGGTTTTCTAAACCCTAATTAGGGTTTCCAACGCCATCTTAGTCCATTAGGCCCAACTGATATGTCTTTTGATCAATTAAGGATAACTAGACTCATTAAGGTTTCACTAGGCCCCTTAGTCATCTGTTTGGGATTTTAGGTCCATTAAGCTTCATTGGGCTCCTGGGGGTCCATTAAGCCCACTAAGCCTCATTAGGCCCATTAGGGTTTCTTAGCTCCTTGACCAAACATCCCAACGAGTCAAAACACCATCAAAGCACATCGCCACCCGACACGGTGGCCGGTGGCGGCAGCCACCACCCTAAGGTGGTGGTTTTTAGTTTCTTTCAATTATTCAATTTGTAATTTACACTTTACAATGCTGAAACTCAAAATAAATACATCACTAAACAACATAAAACACACACAGCCACCCTATGGTGGCCGGCAGTGGCAGAAGGTGGCAGCCACCACCTCATGGTGGCGGTAGTGGCGACTATTGCGATTTCCGGCCAAACAACCAATACAACACCTTCTCACAGCAGCAATACACACACTTACATGCACCAACACACACAAATCCTTTTTATTGGACAAAAACACCCAACACCCACCTGCGTGTTTGATTCTGGATGGCGTTCAGATAGATAGATTAGCGGTAAGGCATTGGGCGTCAATTATGGCAAGGTGGAAGTGTTGTAAGACTACGGGGTGGCTTGTAGCATTCACTAGTTAACAGTTAGTGCGGAAGTGTTGTAAGACTACAGGGTGGCCTGTAGCATTCACATGTCCCTGTTCAGCGGTGAGATTATGGAAAATATGTGAGTTGCTCACGGATTTCTTAAGATGGTTTAGGCTAAGGAAGGCCTATTCGCAAGGCTGTGGGAGGGCCGCAACATGTTTGGTGTCAGTAATTGGTAGGTCGTGGGAGACCGGATATGAGGTAAGACTACTGTTAGTCCTATAGTGTTCATCTTAGCAATGGGTTTAGTATCGAGATGGTTCAGGTAATTATTGTCGGTCGAATTTTCCTTTCGGAGGTTGTGTGGGGCAACTGTGAAGGTGTTGTTTGGCTTAGCAACCAGGCAAGAACCCGATAATCCAGATAGTTGGCAGATAAGTTAGGACCAGGGAGGTCTTTGTTACTTTTGGAAAGCAGATAGGAGGCAGTGTGATGCTTCGGGTTGAAGTAGTTATTTGAGGACTCATGTGTGTGGAGTAGCTTGTTGATTGAAAGTGCTAAGTCACTTTAAATGATCTCAAAGTAATTGATGTGACCCTACTGCGTAGCTCTCGTTTCAGTCTAACCGTTGTAGGATGAATCTTCTACTCGAAAGATTATTTGAGCCTTCTATCAAGTATAATTATTCTGTAGCGGCTTATGGTCAGTGGCTTTGTTTTTGTAGGTCGCGTCAAGATAATCAGGGTTGGAAGTATTATGTTGGTCAGTTATTTGATGAGGTTTTGGCATGGTAATATTTCAGCGTGGGCGGTTCATCGGGGAGACAGACCATTATATATTTAGATCTTGGAAAATGTAGAAGTGGTTTTGTAGAAGCTAAAGGTTCATTTTCTTTGGGATTGAAGTTTCGGTTGTCTTGGGATGGTTGTCTTATACGCATAATCTTTGGTTGTGTTCCTCATCTTGTTGTTTAATTGGGTACTAGTAAGGAGCCATTTCGAAGACGAAATCTAATTTAAGTGGGGAGAGTTGTAACGCTGGGTTTTGGATTTGCTTCGTTGCTTAAGGCTGTGGCCCAGTCATCAGTTTTCATAAGGTTTAGGGCCTTAGAAAAGGAAGGATTTGGTCTAATTCGGATATGGGTGTCATAGTATAAGTGATCCAAGTGTTCGGTTGTGTCTTCGGAGGCCAAGAGTATAATCTTAATTGGATATCTCAATATTTTATGGATTTTGGGTTTTGTTCAGGAGGTTTTAAGGTCTGGTTGTGTTATTGGAAGCGTAGGGCCTCTCGCCACCTTTTTGTGGGTATAAGGTTCGTTAGAAATGGACCTAGGATGAGGGAGTTATAACATTTTGAACTTGTTAGCAGAGTTGACTCCTTGATGGAAAAGCTTGCGTCCCGGTCCCATACATGCAAGGTGGCATGCGCGTGTTTGGATGGGTACACTCAGCGTATAAGGTTAACTGGTCACAGGTGGTTTGCGAGTATGTTGGGTGTACTAAGGGGTACGCAGGGTGTACTCCCTTTAGAGCAAAACCTTAATTTCGGGGTTCCTACCCTATGTAAAGAACATTATACCACCCCTTTGGTCATTTTAAGTTAGCCACAACCTCTTTTCACGTTTATGAAACCCTAGAGTGCCTTAGGTGAAGCTTTGATCTTGAAAGAAGATTCTGTGTGGTTTATACAAGAGATGAAGAAGGTGAAAGACTCAACCTCTAGAGAAGAGCCTAGAGATCTAATGTTAGTATCTCCATTTCGAGACTTTAGAGGTATAAAGTCTCTATCTTGGCTATTCATTTTATAGATCTACTTTGGGTTGGTTTTTGGCCATTTTAGTCTCTTTTTCTTGGTCTTGGTGAGCTAGGGTTGTTTTAGGAGCTCAATCTAGTAGATCTAGACATTTTAAGGGTCCCTTATTCATAAAGGTGCAAGATTTGTGGATTTTTTAGTTCAAGCATGAGTTAAGACCATCCATTAAGCTCTTTTGAGATCTAGAGCCCCATTAAGCCATGTATACTAGTAAAGTTGCCAACTTTACTTGAAAAGTCATCCATAGGAATCAGACTGGAGAGTTTGGAGTAAGGTTGAGGTTATTAAGTGTTTAATGGAGAAGTTTGGGGTCCAGGGAAGTACGCAGGGCGTGCCCACCTGGTATACTGCACATACTGGCCCCAAAGGGTGTACGCTTGGCATACCAGATGAGTACGTAGGGTGTACTCGGCCTGGTTAACCAGTCTTGTTTTGTTGACTTTTTGGGCTTTGGACCATGGACCTGGAGTTAGTTAGGGTTGACCATTCATTATTTCAGGCCTTTTGGATATCAGGCCTTCTGTATAGGTCCATGATGGATTTGGGCCTAATTGGGGTATTTGGGCCTTATTGAGCCTTGTGGTGTCATTATGAGTTTGGATTATCATTTGGGTTTGTATTGTTTGAGGTTTAGTTAGGCTAGCTATGAATATGTGCTTTGGCTTAGAAAAAGTAAATGGGCTTTAAGGAAAGGCTTATGTAAGGTTTGGGCCCAATTTGGAAAATTGGGCCATTAGTGGGCTTGTATGGATCTTGTGGTTTTGGGATTGTTTGGTTTTGGGCTTGGGCCTTAATTGTGAGTCTTGTTGGGCTAGGGGTAAAATGGTCATTTTACCCCCAAGTTTGGGCCTTAATTGTGAGTCTTGTTGGACCTGAACCAGGGGCACCTCTATATTCCTCAAGACCATCACCTTCCTATCCAAAATTGCTATCACTCTCCCAATATAGTTCAGGCGTGCATTGACTTGAGTGTCTTCTACGTAACTCTTCTGGCGACTTTGGGCCGTCAGTAACCTCTACCTTACCTGCTGAATCTACTCAGTCATCTTGAGCACTATCTCAATGCCACTCATCACTCTCTACCCCACCTATCCCCTACAGATGGGAGTCCAACACCTCCTCCCATATAAGAGCTCAAAAGGAGGCATAACAATACTGGAATAATGGTTGTTGTTATACGAAAACTCAGCCAAGGGAAAATAAGTGTCCCAACTTCCACCGAAGTCCATAACACATGCACGCAGCATGTCCTCAAGCATCTGAATTGTCCACTCACTCTGCACGTCTGTCTGTGGGTGGTATATGGTACTGAAGTGCAACCGGGTACACAAATCCTCATGAAACGTCTTCCAGAACCTGGAAGTAAAGCACACATCTCGATTTGACACTATCGATGTTAGCACTCCATGCCGTGCTACCACCTCTCTCACATAAATCTCGAACAATTTCTCTGCAGAAGAGTTCTCACTGATAGCCAAAAAGTGAGCACTCTTCGTCAACCGGTCCATAATCACCCATATCGCATCGACACCTCGTGCGGTTCTCGGTAATTTGGTGATAAAATCCATGGAAATTTGTTCCCACTTCCACTGGGGAATCTCTAGAGGCTGCAATGGGCCATGTGGACGCTGGTGCTCCGCCTTAACCTGACGACAGGTCAAGCATCTCTCAGCTAACCATGCCACATCTCTCTTCATACAGGGCCACCAATAATCTCTCTTCAAATCCAAATACATCTTGTTGGCCCCCGGATGGATTGAGAATCTTAACCGATGAGCCTCCTCCATCAAAATACGTCGAGCTCCGCCTATATAAGGTACCCATATCTGCCCACAAAAAGTCATAAGTCCCTGACTATCCGTCTCAAACTCGGAAACCTATCCAATCACCCGCTCCCTATTGCGGTTCTCCAGTTCACGGCCTCCACCTAAGCCTCTCGAATGGTATCTAATACTAGAGTCATCATCGTTATCCTCATGCACACATCTCGGATCGGAGCACTCACTGGTCTACGACTTAAGGGATCGGCTACCACATTAGCCTTTCCCAGATGATACAAGATGTCACAATTGTAGTCTTTCACTACATCCAATGTCCTCCTCTGTCTCATATTCAGGTTGAGTTGATCCATGAGGTACTTCAGGATCTTCTGGTCCGTGTATATGGTACACCGGACACCATAAAGAAAGTTGCGCCAAATCTTGAGGGCGAACACCACCGCCCCCAACTCCAAATCATGGGTAGGATACCTCGTCTCGTGAGGCTTCAATTGCCTCGATGCATATGCTATCATGTGTCCCCTCTACATCAAAATGGCTCCCATCCCTTATATAGATGCATCACAGTAAACTACGAAGTCCTCCACTCCCTTGGGAAAGGCTAACACTGGAGCTTCGCACAATCTATGGCGAAGAGTCTCGAATGAGGCCTGTTGCTCAGGCCCCTAGACAAAAGTAACACCCTTCTAGGTCAATCTGGTTAGAGGAACAACAATCTTGGAGAAATCTCTGATAAATCTCTAGTAATAGCCGGCCAAACCTAGAAAACTCTTGATCTCGGATGGGGATCTCGGCACATCCCATCGCATAACTGCGTCAATCTTGGCCGGGTCGACCAAAATCTTATTCTGATTAATGAGGTGCCCCAGGAACTAGACCTCTCGTAACCTTAAAGCCTCTCCATCCTCAATACTCTAAGAATCTCCTAAATATGCTCCTCATGTTACTCTTTGGACCTCGAGTATACCAGAATATCATCGATGAACACGATCACCGACCGATCCAACATGGGCCTGCACACCCGGTTCATGTGATCCATGAACGCTGCCGGTGCATTGGTAAGTTCGAAAGGCATTACCACAAACTTGTAGTGCCCATAATGAGTCCAAAGGCCGTCTTCTGGATATCCTCCTCACAAAATCTCATCTGATGATATCCAGATCTCAAATTAATCTTGGAAAACCAAGATGCCCCCTGCAACTGATCAAA
This sequence comes from Lactuca sativa, assembly GCF_002870075.4. NCBI lineage: Eukaryota > Viridiplantae > Streptophyta > Magnoliopsida > Asterales > Asteraceae > Lactuca > Lactuca sativa. The sequence continues at coordinate 201,111,345 of NC_056627.2, read as the reverse complement.
TAAATCATCGATCCTCGGTAGCGGATAACGATTCTTGCCCGTCAGCTTGTTGAACTCCCGGTAATCGATGCACATCCGATGTGAACCATCCTTTTTCTTGACAAAAAGGATCGGTGCTCCCCACGGTGAGCTACTCAGTCTGATAAAACCCTTCCCCAGCAGCTCCTGGAGTTGTAAGGATAACTCCTGCATCTTAGGTGGCGCAAGGCGATAAGGTACCTTGGAAATAGGTGTCACACCCGTAACAAAATCAATCAGGAACTTCACTTGCATCTCGGGAGTCACACCCAACAATTCCTCGGGGAAAACGTCTGGAAACTCGCACACTATCAGAACCTCGAAGATAGAACTCAGCCTCTCTGTAGCAACCCGCGTATCCATCACGTACGCCAAAAAGCCCATACAACCTTGTTGTAGACTCTGTTTGCCCTGGCAGCAGAGCAGAAAGCTGATCCAGATCTGGTACCCTCACCATACACCGTAAGCACTCCCCCACTAGGGTCTCATATGGTCACCATCTGATGCTCATAGTCGATCACAACTCCAAACTGAATAAACCAATCCATGCCCACTATGACACAGACATCACCCATCGCTATCAGCACCAAATCTATCAGGAACTCGACACCAAAAATCTCTAGTACACATACTCAGAATACATCAGTGGCAAAAACTGCATGCTCGTTGGCTATAGAAACCCTGAGAGGTCGACTCAACGCCTTTCGTCTGATACTGATGTGATGACTAAAAGCTAATGACACGAAGGATCGACTCGCACCCGAGTCAAATAACACCAAAGCAGGTACAAAACTCACAAGAAAACTACCTATATACAACACAGTATAAGCACAAAAAATCTCAAAAAAACAGAAATAAGAAAATACATACCAGCCACGACATCAGGTACTGTGCAGACCTCCTCCATTGTCAGCTGAAAAGCTCTCCCACAAGCTCTCGGTGTCTCGACCTTTTCTGGCCGACTATCAGTAGAACATAAAGCAGCAGGAGTGGAACCTTAGGCTACTCCCTGAATAAACTGAGGGCACTCGGCCTTCCGATGGCCAGTCTGGTTATAGTGAAACCAAAATGCAAACCGCTTGGGTCAATCCTTCGCCATGTGCCCCTCTTTGCCACATTTGTAGCAAATCCTTTCCCATCATGATCCCCCGTGACTCTTGCCGCACTTGCCACAAGTGCGGCCCTTCTTTCCCCCAGCTATCGTATCAACAAGCTATGCCCGCTTCGTAGCCGACTACGACTGTATAAACCTCCTGTCTCTACCTCGTGACTTTGCCTCCTCTCTGGTCTGCAACTCTAGCTCAATCTCCCTCCTCCTGGAATTGCTATGAAGCTTAGCCAATGTCCGGTATGACGAGTTTGCCATGAACTCCCGTATATCCCTCCTCAGTATGTTCAGATATCGGCTCACACGTGCCTGCTCAGTAGACACGTGCTTAGGGCAAAACAACACCCTCTCATGGAACATCCTCGTGATCTCAGACACAGTTTCTATCTTTTGCTCGAGAGACAGAAACTCGTGGGCTAACCGTTCCCTCTCAACCGGGAGAACATACTCGTCTTCGAACAACTGTGTAAATATCTCCCCATGTCACTACAACATGATCTGCAGGAGTAAAGTTGTCTGTTACAAACTTCTGCTAGTCCTTCGCTCCCAAGCGAAGCTAGTTCAGTGCAAACCGAACTCTAGGTGCTCGGGGCATAAACACGTGTAAAAACACCCCTCAATGTCGGAGACCCATCTCATAGCAGCAATCGGATCCTGTGTTCCCTCAAACTCTGGTGTCTTCGTGTTGCTGAACTCCCGGAACAACAACGAGTCACCTCCTTGTGGCCTAGCAGCAACTACGACTGCGGTGGCTGTAGCAACAGCAGCCTCAGTAACTATAGCAAATCGCTCATCGAATGTCTCAATCAGTGTGGTATTAAAATACCCAAACATCTCCAGTATCGCCTCTCGGATAGCTGCGGCCACCTCCTCATGAATGATCCTACGGATCTCCTCGTCACTGATACTACTGCTCTCTAGTTTATTACGCATACCCACCACGATGTCTCTGAAACACAACACAAAAATCACCAGAGACTCGTTCGAGCATACTCACACTCGATTTCATGTCCCTACATGCTCTTTAGTAACCTAAGGATTCTTGATTGGGTCACATACAGATTTGGTGTTTTCAGTAGTATGGGCCCAATACTACCTTCCACACCAATCTATAGTCACCCCAAGTCCTCCTCCTAGGATCCTAATTCACATGTAATCTATCTCTCGCGAATATTAACTACTCTCTCAGTAGGCTCCTCATATGCTCATCTAGGTATCTCTCCTAGATTATCCCTCATCTCAAACTCTTTCTAAGAGATTCCTGCTAGATACTCCTACTCAGCTCATTCTCAGGGAAAATAACAGATAGCAACAACTCCTAGGCTAAGGCATCACAAATCAGACAAATCTAGCCCTATAATATGAAATACCTAGCCTATCCTCTAGCATGCATCCCTAACATCTCATAAATATCTCGTAATATAAACAATTAAGGGTATTTTGGGAAATCATCTTTGGGGCTCTGGCTGATTGTACACACTGCTCCATCTCCTTTTTCTCTTAAAAACTCTTACTCATTTTAGAAAAATCATTTCTCTTTGAAAATCATTCTCAAACCCTCAGTTTCAATTCAGACATACTCGAGGGTACATTGGAATCCCTCAAACCAAGGCTCTGATACCAAATTGGGGTCTAGGGCAGTACGTTGGGCGTACCCACCTGGTACACTGCGCGTACTGGCCCCAAAGGGTGTACTCTTGGTATGCTAGATGAGTACGTAGGGCGTACTCGGCCTGGTTGACCCTTCTTGTTTTGTTGACTTTTTGGGCTTTGGACCATGGACCTGGAGTTGGCTAAGGTTGACCATTCATTATTTCAGGCCTTTTGGGTATTGCGCCTTCTCGGTATAGGTCCATGGTGGATTTGGCCTAATTGGGGTAATTGGGCCTTATTGAGCCTTTTGGTGTCATTTTGAGTTTCGATTATCATTTGGGCTTGTATTTTTTGAGGTTTAGTTGGGCTAGCTATGAATATGTGTTTTGGTTCAGAAAAATTAAATGGGCTTTAGGGAAATGCCGATGTAAGGGTCGGGCCCAATTTGGGAAATTGGGCCATTAGTGGGCTAGTGTGGATCTTATGGTTTTGGGCCTGGGCCTTAATTGTGAGTCTTGTTGGGATAGGGGTAAAATGGTCATTTTACCCAAAGTTTGGATTATGGATCATGGTTTGGAACCCAATTGCTAATTGGGTGATATTTTGGTATTATTATCTTAGGAAGTTTTCAGGGCAACAGCTAAGGATTTCTTGCAGTGAACTTCAGCATTCGATGTGAGTCACATTTCATAGAATTCGTGGGTCGAAGGCACCAAGGCCGACCCACTAGTTGTGATATGGCATGATGATTGTCTTTGTGATAATTATCGGTTGTGCGTGTATTATTTGATCATTTAGTGAACTGTGTGATATCATATATGTAACACCGTAAATTTTCAAACAAAATTTTCATTTTAAAATCACATAAATCTCATCAACACATTTAACAAAAATCCCCAAAATGTCAAATTATCAAAAACACATTCAAAATTGTTTGAATAAAATACAGGATCCTCAAAAACATAACTCCATATCGTGTGTACAATCAAGCCGGCGCCTTCCCGTGATCCTGAGAAGTACCTGAAACACATAACACGGTAAGCACGAAGCTTAGTGAGTTCCCCAAAATACCACACACATCTCATTAGCCACTCATGGCTATATCTCGAATAAGACTCTCCGATCAATGTGTCTTAGTGGAACCCTCCGGTCCCACAACTCGGATGGACCCTCTGGTCCTAACTCAGTAAAGCTCAGAATAATACACAACATAAATCACAAAGACATAATGCAACATATCTCAATACTCAATAAAACATACAAGACCCTCCGCTCACACAAAATTACCACTCAAGGTAAGTATAGTGAGAAGACTCACCTTGTAAGTAAGCAAAAAAATCGTGTACCCCTCACACGGTCTAATCCCTGCCTACATGTCATAAGTATCTCTAATTAACACTTTAATCACAACTCTAAATAAACCAAGCTATTTTCTCTCTCTAACTCTTGGGATGGGTAAAAGACAATTTTACCCCTCCATGGTCTCCATAATCCCTGTCTTGACCAAACCCTAAAGTCAACATACGTCAACACTCGAGTCAACAGTGCATGTTGGCCAAACTCATTGAGTGCATCTATGTAACTCATCGAGTTCCCTCGTTCATTCAGCAATGTCACAAACATCCAACTTAACTCGTCGAGTTGTCTCATCAACTCGTCGAGTTACTCATGTACAGACTCATCGGGGAAAACCCTAGCCGACTCGTCGAGTTAGCTCTCTGACTCGTCGAGTCCTTTCAGTCTATTTTCTCATTCAGGCATTTTAAGTCAGAGTTACAACCCAAAACTCTAGATCTAGCCTCCCAAGGCTGAAATACCATGCAAAGTTGCAAGCTATACATCCACGCATGGCACTTAGGTCTTGAAATGCCAAAACAAGTTCCATTTAAGGTCCTAAGCATAAAAGCTCTCATCTAGCTTGATAAATCTTGGAGTTTTGGGCTTAAGGGACCTCATAAGGTCCAGATCTGAAGTCCCAATTTCTTGGCAAGCTCAAAATACTCAAAGTCTCGAAGAAAGATGGAAAAAGTCCTAAAAATTCTTAAAACTTCCTATCGTTTCTACCCAATCAGGTCAAATTCTCTCACGTCACGAGCTACCTTACTCTTCTCAAAGTAGTTGAGAGTTTACTGCTTTGTCACTCTTTAACAGCAGAGGTACTTTCGGTTCTTTCACCACCTAATCAATATTCTTCATCTACTTTCGGTTCACAAACGTAACCCTTGAGACTCTCGGTTTTACCACTGAGGTTTATGGTTACCCAAAATCTGTGTTGATGATCTTAGCTGCATATACCACATGCTGAGTGAGACCCACAATCCAATACCAATAAGGAATTAACGATGGATTATCATATTCTAGATTTAACTTGTTACCGGTTGAAATCTTTTTTTTATGCGAGATCTTTATGAAATTGTCCAACACCAAGGCGTTTCTTCCCAAAAGGTCCAGTTTTGTTTTATTTTTAAGATTTCAATTCCTAACCACTTATACACATATCTCACCTACTTGTTCAACAAACCACATTGGTCTCACAAGTACTTCGCCTGAGCTTCGGTCTTACATTAAGTATCGAGGTTCGGTTGGAGATAAGCCACTCTTAGAGCCGATAGTTGAAAAGAAGCCTTTCGATGTTTATTAACACACACTCGGTCGTAATTTTTCGGGGAACCATGCAAGAACTTCAAGTCTCTCTTGACTTTGAAGGAAGAGATTTGTGCTCAGAATCAACTGCTTTATGTCGGTTTAAGACATCACTCACATCCTATACACGTTTGATTTATTTCTTTATCTTTGTCACTCTTGCACGAAATTTTAAAAAAAAAATTTCCACAATACTAATGATCGTTTTCAAGTGCATTTTGATTGACCTATGTGTTGTGCAAGCAGAAAATTCAGTTGACGAGGCATTGCATGGATACGAATTTGAACCACTTTAACAGATAAGGACGAAAATGGGCGCGTGAATTTGAAACGGCTCCTAGCCACACGCGCGATGACGTTTATCTGGGGAAACCAAGCTGTCAAATCCCGCTTTTTCAAATGACGATTCAGAGATCGTGTAATCATAATAGAAGATTCTTTCTCTCTCATGGCAAAGGTATATAAAGGGTTTCTCACACCCATTGTCCTTTCTTACCTTCTTCACCATCTCTCGAATATAACATGCGATTCTCAACTGTTCATCTTCTTTCATTAAACAATGGCGGATTCATCTTCTCACCATGACCAATCTGCTTCATGTTCCCTACTTGTGATCAAGCCCAACCAAAACTTGATCATTGATATGAATCCGTTTTTGTACGACCACTACATGCTCCAGGTTGTTGAATGCCTTAAGTATTCCCCACTGGTTTTGGCACTATCTCAGGTGGAATCTGTTCCGATGTCTCTGTTATCGAAGGTTTACTCAAATGCTTCATATGATAAGAACAAGGATAGGATTTACTTTCAGATCTTCAATCGCAAAACTTCGATTTCAAAAGTTCGATTATGTTCGTTGTTAGAGCTTGCAGTTGATGCCTCTGTAATCTCTCCTGATTTTATTACGACAACTCAGCTTTTTGCCATGTTCTATGAGATGGGCTATACTGAGGTTCTTGTTTCTTTTACGAAGTTCAAGAAAGTGTGTCTACCACCCCAATAGAATGGGTTATTAACTCTACTTCACAAGGGTTTGGGTGAAAGAGTAGCAGGGTCAGATGGTTCCAACAGGTGCTTCATGACCATTCTGTATGGTCTTTACAATGGCCTCAATCTAGACTATGTGTCATTGCTTTGGTCTCAAGTGGTGCAAAGCCTCAATTTTTCGACCAAGCATTCAGAGATTTCTTGTGGAAGATTCTGGACGATTGTTACGCAAAGAGCCATATCTTCACTAAACATTCCGGTGATGAAGGATGTTTTGTTATCCTCTGTGGCCACTTTTCACACTAAGAAGGTGATTATCGCCGATTAATCCAGATACAATCATGTTGGCTCCATCCCTGAGACAATGTCTCGCTGTGTTCTACTCAACAGCACAGTTATGGAAGCTTATCGCAAACTCAGTCCTATTGCTCCTCGCCAATTAATGCCTGAGATGGAGGCAGCTTTGGAAGCCGTGGAAAAACCTTCTAAATGTGGTAATAAGAAGGAAGAACAACCTGCTGATCCAGGAATGGGGCATCTTCAAAAGTTGACAAATCAACGAAGGGTGATAAGCAGGGATCCAAAAAGCGGAAATCAGAGAAAGAGGGATCTTCAGCTCATCCTAAGAAAATTAAAAAGATGGCAAGAAGGTCTACATCGGCTGATGATGAAGAAGAAAGCTCATCTTGAGGACTCACCGAGAGGAAACACACCTCCTATATCTCCAACTCCAACTGATGACCTCCATACCAAGGTACCCACTCCACTTGATTCACCACCGAGGGTCACTATTTCCGTTTCGGTTGCTCCAATACCTCCAATTTCTACAACACAACCGATTTCTTCACCGATTCCACCACCACCTGTTAACACTACTCCTATAATCACTACAACACCTATTATTACCTCTACCATAACCGATCCACCGGTGAATGTCAATGTATCATATACGGGGGCATTTACTGGTACTAAACCTCCTGTTACTACTAAACCTATTACACCTACTGCTTCAGATGACAACAATCCGATTCTTGGAGGTGCTGATTTTGAGTATGACTCAACTTACTATAGTCCTTATCGGCTCCCGACTGAAGATGATGATGTTGCCCCTATTACTAAGGACCAACTTGATAGTGCTCATGAGAAGCTTGACAAGCTGCTTGAGTGTTATCATAAGCCTGTTGACGTTATCCTCAAAGCCTTCATGGATACAGCCTTGGAGCAATAAACCCAATCCATGGATAAGTGCTCAGCTGCTGTGGATGATTCTACTTCCCAGTGTAAACAAACTACTAAGGATGTTAAGGATCTTATTCAAGAATCTAAACTTTTCTTAGAGTCGCTTCAGGATCAAGCCAACTCCAACGCTACCATGGTTAATGCTTCGGTTGACTCTCTAACCCACTCACTTCAAGGAGAGCAAGCAAAATTTGAAGCAGTTCGCGCTGATCTTCAAATTGAGAATACATCTCATATTTCCTCTATTGACTCTCGGTTAGAGAAACTTGTGGCTGATTTAGCCATTGAACGACAACTGAGAGATGAACTCGCTAGACAGACTGCTACTATGGCGGCTCAGAAGGTCCAGCTGGGAAAAACAGAAAAAGAGATTGAATTGTTGAAGGTTGAACGTGTTGTTCTTGGAAGCTGTTCTGGTGATGTCCTGGGTATACTGAACAATGTCCTTCATGCTCATGATCTTGCTTTGACGCTGACTATCAGGAATCATCTTACTACCAAACTTCTTCTGGCGATTGCCCTGCTTCGTGAAATAAAGGGTGTTTCGAAGCCGATGGCGCTTCGCAACAAGGGGGAGAGGGTGTGCAAGTTAATGTATAAAAGTCGTCTGGTCAACCTCCTGTTCAACCGAAAGTTGTGATCAAACCTGAACCGAAGGGTAATGAAGCTTCGGGTTCTAATTTTATTTAAAAGAAGGGTCCATCCAATGATGATAGTGATGAAGACCAGAAAACAATAACCGACATACTCAAAGGAAAGAAAAGAGATCAAGAGTTAAATGAAACTCAGAGGATTGTGAAGGAAGAAAATGAGAAGGAAAGGAAGAGGAAAGAAGAGCATGATGCTCTTGGATGTAAAATGGCCCTTTTCCCATATTGACTAGGGGAAAGATGATAAAAGTGGCGATTGAATTCCCAAGTGTTTTCTGGTTGGAACAAGTGGCTTCATTGTTATTGAAAACACGAGGGATTCTCAATTCGATATGCCTATGACGAGGAAGGCGTTTGTTTTTCACTGCTTTGATTCTACTGCTGAAGCCCCTTCGCCTCATTCTCAGATTGATCGAGAACTTATAGATTTTTATCTGTAGTTCGGTCAACCTCAGTACTTGATGTGGAGTGCACAGAAGATCACGTCAGTCAAAGTGCTGAAGCCTACGCCTGCAGGGAAGTTTGTCAATGTTCGTTTCAGAATTACTCGAGGTTCGGACAACTCGGTCTCTATAATTTCCCTTGCAGATCTCCCAAACTTGAATCCTCATGATTGGATTTTGTTATACAACATTTTTCTTACAAATGCAAAGGAGTATGAACCAATCCTGAATCATTTAAAGAGGATGTTGGGGTCGTATATTTACAAAGTGGCTAAGATGGACCAAGAGATTGCCACTGTCATGAACAAGAACCGATTGTGAAGCCAACTCCGAAACCGGGAGATGCGAATAAAATGACAATGAGTCAAATTGATCCTACACATCTAACGGTCATGTTCACAAGAGCCGAACATAGCAGGTTTTTATTTGCTCTTGTGGATAAGCATCTGTTCTCAACCGATTGCTTGGAGCACATCATCAACATTATTCATCGGTGCAAGAAGAATAGTGAGTCTGATAAGAAGAACTTCATAGACATGCTTCGGTGGTATATTACATTTCGTCACGCTCTTCTAGCCATTATATCGAAGCTGTTCAAAACTGTTAAGAAGTCTTCAGTTGCTCAACTGAACTGAGCTTTCGGTTCCATGGACGCAAATGGGGAGATTGTAGGATAAATATGTTGCGTCATGGGCTTTGTTTGTATTTACCGGATTGGGCCTGTCCATCCGTGTTTTGTTAGGGTTATGTAGTATATATAGTGCATGCATGTATTCATTAGATATTTTCTTGATTCTATTACTTTGATTATCGTTCTGTAACCCTAAAACACCTCTACAGTCGAAGTTCTTCATCGAGCTCTTCTGGGGTGTTGATGTTTATTCATTCAACATTGTTTGAGCCATTCCTGTGTCTTGTTCTTATTGCTTTATTCACTGTTTAGAACATATCGATCCTACTAGAATTTTAATTCCAACAATTGGTATCAGAGCACGAGACTGTGTAACAAATACGCATTCCTTCTGTTTGAAGAATACTATAGGGTTTCCACTTTTATCAAATATATATCAGCCATCGTTTTCTTATTGACGGAAACTACTGTTTTTGATAAAACCCTATTCTTAAGTTTACAGGTCAGACTCTAACAGTTTCAAGGAAGGCTCATCATGTCTCAAGACGGCGTACAATCTAATCCCATCAACATCTCCAACAACATTGGATCAACTACAAGAGTACCCATTCTTTACACGCAGGATTATGAAGTATGGGCGCATCACTTTGAAGATTATGTGGTTGAATCTGATGACAACGGGTATCTCATCTGGGAAGTTTTCACGTTGGGTCCATTTGTTCACTCTGGAACGAATACAACTGTGAAAACCCAAAAGGAGTATAACAAACTGATAGCAGACGAGGATAAGATTCCTCAGAACGAAAAAGATAAACTGAGGTGCAATGTCAAGGCGTTAAGAATGATCAGATTCGCTTTACAAGCTAACACCTTCCGGTTAGTGAGTTCATGCACTACAGCTAAGGAGATATGGGACAGGTTGAAAGAACTATATTCAATCGACGAGGATCTAGAGCACTCTATTCAAACTCTGCTTCTCTCTGAGTTTGGAGCGTTTGTACAAAAACCTGAAGAAACCTGGCTTCAGATGTTTGATCGCTACAATCATCTGCTCAGCAAGATGACAAAGCATGGTATTGAAAGGAAGGGTGTTGAACAGAAAGTCACCTTCTTGAACGGTTTAAGACCCGAGTGGATGGCGGTTGTCTCAACTGTAAAAGCGCATGAACAATTCAAAGCTTATTCCCTAGCAAAACTTATGGGAATTCTAAAGTCACATGAAAGCATAGTATCAAAAGAAGCGAAGTTGATCTCTGGTGTCGTCTCACTTGCTCTTGTCTCGAAGAACAAAAATGTGATTGAAGAGGAAGAGGAAGATGACATGTCAGAGTGTGATCTTACGAGTGACGAGTATGCGATGACGATGTCGAATCCAAAGAAGTTTGCTCGGAAGAAATTCCGTGTCAGTAAGAACCAAAACTGGCAAGGAAGCTATAGTTCAGAAAAGGTAAAGGAAGAGTATAAGAATACATCTCAGCAGGACGATGAAAAGAAGGAGAGCAAACTGGTAGGTGACTCGGGGTATGATTGCAATTATTGTCACGGCAAGAATCATTTTGCCAAGGATTGCATGTTGAAAAAGTTAGCCGAGAGAAGAGGGAGTGAAGATGATGAAACTTATCATATGAGAAAGCTTGAAGAGATAAAGAAGAAGAAAACTAGTGCTGGTCCAATGAACGCCTTGATTGTTCAAGAAAAGGTGATCGATGACGAATTTGGCGGGGTTGAAGTGTGGTCCACAGATTCAAAGGATGAAGAGGTGAGAAGGCCAACACATAGTAGAGCTTTTGTGACGAGACAAGAAGATGAGAAAGTGACAGGAAGATGCCTGATGGTGACGGTTGGAGTTACAACCGAGAATGAGCATGAGTAACCAAATCTACATGAAGACAAATGTTTTGCAGCCAAGCCTGTCAGTGAAAAGATCAACGATTGCGATCGTTTGATCATAAAATCCCTTCTTGAATCTCTTAAAATTCCGGAAATTGATTATGAAAGGGAATTAAATGAACTAAAATTCAAATTTAATAATCTAAGCGGAAGTCTCATGCAAACTCGCTTAACAAATTCTAACCTAACCGACCAAATTAGCAGGTTGTCAACAAAGAGTGAGGAGAGTGGAATATGGATTGAGCTAAAGGAGCAGGAGTTAGTTAGGTCTAGGGATGAAATAATTTATTTGCAACGAGACAAGTTGAGATTTTTGAAACAACGTAATGTTTTTTGCTTGATTGCTAAACGTTTATATGCTAATATCACGCAATTGCATTTAGATTGTGAAATAGGGAAAAAGATTCATAAAATGATCTTGCCCTTCCTTGAGTTTAAGGAGAATGAGGTCATTGTTGAATGTGAATCAATCATGTCCTCGGAAGAAACTTCCATTCCTTATAAAATAGGCTTGGAAAAAGTTGAAACTTTCATTGATTCTAAGGAACGTAAATGCATGTTAAAACTAATCTTAGATGAAAATGATAAGTTAAAAATTAAAACCGAGACCTTAAAATCATTTGACTCATTAAATGCCAAATTGATGACCGAACATAAGATGAATATTGAGAGTACATATGAGTTTGATGATGAAAGTGAGATGAGCGAGATCTCTGTGGAGTACGTAATCGATTGCTTAGAGTTTATGAGGAGCAAAACTGATACTAAAAAATTGCTTATATCTGAAAAATCGGTTGAATATGCTCGCTTGTTAGATAACAAGTTGAAGAAACTCAAAGAAAAGGCAGTGGTGTACCAAAAGGTACAAACGGTTCCAAATCAAGTCTATGCTATTAAAGGAGTATTTGAAAGACAAACAGCGGAACTGAAAATTTTGGTAGATCAAGACAACGTTGGAGGTTGTGACGATTTCTTCCGGTCAGCTCCTATTGATAATGCAGACGAAACTGTTGGCTTGTCAGAGCAAACATCATGAAGGGTGAAAGGTAGATACATTTCAGAACCCATTAACAAACCCTCAAGTTTCGCCAAACCAAGCACAAGTGAAACGAAAGAGATACCAGAAGAACCCAAGAAGAAGTCCCATCCAACCGTGACTCTTAAGGAAAATCCAAAGCCAAAACCAAACTTCAATATCCATAAATCTCAAAAACAACTAGCCGATCAAAAACGCCAAAGAAATCAAAGGTACATGAAAAACTTGTATGAGAGAAAACAGTTTTGGAAGTCTCAAAATCCTGACTTTGTCCAAATCAAGAAGGATGCTCAAGCTGGTAATCAATCATACAAGGCAGGCAGTCAGTTGAACCAAAGGCCAAGTTTCGGTCCAAATTCCTTTCACTCTAAGAACCGAACCTCCAGTTTCAGTCCTCAAAATACCAAAGTTCATAACCAACATCCCAATTTTGATCCTAACTTCAAATCCCAGAGCCGAACCTCCTGTCACGGTTCAAAACCCAAGGATAAGAGCAGAAAATCCTATTTCGGTCATTCTCGCCAAACACACAAGAAACAATCCTTGAAAGATGTTAAAGGAAAAGGAAAGCTTGACTCTGAGACAGATAACATCAATACGAAAAAGTTAGCTGAAACTAGGAATCCAAAGAAAATTCCTGCTAACAAAACACCATCTAATACACCTCAAATTAAACAAGATAAAAATAAAATAAAGGTGTACACCATCAAACGCAAAAATGAAACCACTTTAGTTAAAAGAACATATTTGGTTGATCTTGCTGTTGTTATTCCCTTTTCTATGAAAAACTTACCAGGGCCCAATAAACTTTGGGTTCCTAAATCTGCTTAAATTTTCAGGTGTTAAGTGACGAGCAGTTCGACGACGAATGCTATATTAATAGTGGCTGCTCACGTCACATGACAGGAAGGAAGGAATAGCTGAGGGAGTTTCGGTCCCTAAAAGATGGTGGATGTGTGAAGTATGGAAACAACTCATTTGGAACAATAAAATGATATGGTATGATAACAAATGGTGAATTCTCAATTAGAAAAGTTGCGTATGTGGAAGGTTTGCAGCACAACCTCATCAGTGTTTTGCAACTAGTGGTTGGAACTGGACTGAAAGTGTCGTTTGATGATAAGGGATTAGAAATCATTGAGAAGAGCACGAAGAAAGTTCTATTGAAATCTCAACGCAAGGGAGAGATGTATCCCCTCAATCTCAACCCGTCAAGGGCAAACCTACGATATGTCTACTGGCTAAAGCAAAATCCGATGAAAGCTGGTTATGGCATAGACGACTCTCGCATCTAAACTTCAATGACATCAACAAACTGGTGTTGGGTGATCATGTTCGAGGTCTTCCTCCTCTGAAATTCGATAAGGAGCACCTTTGCACAGCATGTGAGATGGGCAAGCAGAGCCGAAAGAGTCATCCCACGCGCATCAATACAAAAATCATTGAACCTCTTGAGCTTTTGCATATTGACTTGTGTGGACCTTCTGCTATCAAAAGCATCGGTGGTAGTAAGTTCATACTTGTTATTGTAGATGATTTTTCTCGCTTCATCTGGATTTTCTTTCTTCAACAGAAATCTAAAACAACTCCCAAGTTGAAAGCATTCATCAAGCAGGTCGAGGTGCAACTATGAAAGACTGTAAGGAACATTCGAAGCGATAATGGGCTTGAGTTTAAAAATAAGGAGTTTGAAGACTACTTGGCTGAAAGAGGAGTTACTCACAACTTCTCCGCTCCTTACACTCCACAACAAAACAGAATCGTTGAAAGGCGAAACCGATCTCTATGTGAAGCTGCCCGCACGATGCTATCTTTTGCTTCACTTGCTCTGTACTTCTGGGCTGATGCCATCACATGTGCTTGCTACACTCAGAACCGATCCCTTCTCAACAAGAGATTCACCTTAACCCCATACGAGATCCTAAACTATAGAAAGCCCAACATAAATTTTTTTCATGTGTTCGATTCCAGATGTTTCATTTTTAACTCCATGGAGAACCGAAACAATTTTGACATCAAAGCAGATGAAGGGATATTTCTTGGGTATTCTCTGACCTCAAAGGCATATAGGGTTCTAAACAAACGATCCAAGCGTCTCGAAGAAACCTACTATGTTACCTTTGATGACAATTATGTTAAGAAAATTCAATCAACCGACAGAACTACACTAGAAATCTTCCCTGAAACTGGTCTGGTCTCAACTCTAATTTCCAACTTGTTTGAAGAATACACAAGGTTATTTGATGAAACAGAAAAGGCCATCAATTTGGAGGAAAATGCAGCCGACAACAAAGTTGATCATCTGTAGAAAATCATCGATGAAGTTGTACATGCTGCTGAAACTGATCCTCCAATAGCAGCCGAGAGTCAACCCTCTGTTTCTAACAAAGCTCAAGTCGAGGGGGAGCATCCAACAGTAGGGGAAAATCCATCTCCAACCGAGGGGGAGCATCCGGCAGCAGGGGAAAATCCATCTCCAACCGAGGGCGAGCATCCCACTCTAACTGAGGAAGAAATACATGAACTTGACGTTGGATATACTTTGCCATTTGAGGGGGAGAATAACAATACAAATGACGAAGATGATGAATCGGAACTCGAAGAAGAGGTCAATGCAGAATTAGATCCAACTTATGATCCGAATTATCCTCATCTGATTAAATGGACAAGGGATCACCCCAAAACACAGATCATTGGTGAATCATCAGAAAAAGTTCTTACTCGTTCTCAAATGAAAGCGAAGCAGACTGCATTATTCTCTCAAGTCGAATTTTGCATGTCTAATTCATTTGTCTCCAAAATCAAACCAAAGACGGTCAATAATGCACTTGATCGTATCAATTGGGTACAGGCAATGCAAGACGAACTACATGAGTTCGAAAGAAATCGTGTTTGGAGATTGATTCCCATTCCTAAGGACGCTTCTGTGGTCGGATTAAAATGGGTATTCAGGAATAAGATGGATAAAGAGGGAAACGTCATTTGGAACAAGGCTCGGCTGGTGGTGAAGGGATACGGCCAAGAAGAGGGAATAGACTATGAAGAGACGTTCGCTCCAATAGCTAGATTGGAATCAGTGAGAATATTTCTTGCCTATGCTGCTCATAAAAACTTCGAAGTCTTTCAAATGGACGTGATGTGCGCCTTCTTAAATGGAGAACCGGAAGAGACAGTGTACGTAGAATAGCCACCTGGTTTCATAAATGAAAAGTATCCTGATCATTGCTATGTTCTAGACAAAGAGGTGTATCGTCTAAAGCAAGCACCGAGAGCATGGTATGAAACCTTAACTCGTTTCCTTAAAATGTCTAAGTTTAAACAAGGTTCAGTTGACCCAACCTTCTTTCGTAAGAAAGAGGGCGAACACTTGATGATTGTTCAAATCTATGTCGATGACATCATCTTCAGCTCCACGAATCCTAGGTTAACAGCTGAATTCAAGAAGTTGATGGAGACTAAATTTGAAATGAGTGCAATGGGTCCGATTAACTTTTTTCTTGGACTGAACATTAGACAGGGACCAGAAGGTATATTTATAAATCAGGAGGCTTACACAAAGAACTTGCTAACAAAATTTGGAGTGAAGGGATATTCGAAAGTGAAGGTTCCTATGGCGTTTGACACGAAATTGACGCCATCTCTGGATAAACCGGCTGTAGACATGACACTCTATCGTCAAATGATAGGATCTCTCATGTATCTGACGACTAGTAGACTAGATATAATGTTCTCAGTCTGCTATTGTGCCTGATTTCAAGCTAATCCAAGAGAATCTCATATGATAGCCGTGAAGAACATCTTTCGCTATGTGAAGCGAACCTCATCTCTCGGTCTCTAGTATCCAGCAAAATCTGGTTTCTTTATTCAAGCATTTTCAGACGCAGATCTTGGTGGATGCGGATTGGACCGAAAGAGCACAACAGGAGGATGCCAATTCCTTGATGGCAAGCTTGTCAGCTGGCAGTCAAAGAAGCAGACATGTGTATCACTTTTAACAGTCGAAGCTGAATACATTGCAGCTGCATCCTGTACATCGCAAGTGGTATGGATACAAAGTCAGCTTAGAGATTATGGTTTAAGTATGAAGAAGATTCCACTTTACTGTGATTCTGAAAGTGCGATAAGGATATGTCATAATCCAGTGCAGCACTCCAAGACCAAACACATTGCACTGAGATACCACTTCATCAAAGACCATGTTGAAGATGGAAATGTGGAAGTTCACTTTGTTCGATCATCAGATCAGCTTGTCGATATTTTCAGTAAGGCGTTGCCTGAAACGAGTTTTCATAGAATACTACATAGCTTAGGTATGATCAAAGTAGAATCCGTATCGAAACACCTTTCGTCTACATAAAAGGTTAACTAAGTGTAATAGAACGTGGCTCAGTCTATTTTGGTTTCATGAAAATTAAGGAACCGAATTGAACCGAATTCTCGGTCTATTTCGGCTCCGTAATTTTAGGGAACCGATATAAGCCGACCGCTCGGTCTATTTCGGCTCCATAATTTTAGGGAACCAATATAAGCTGACCGCTCGGTCTATTTCGGCTCCATACTTTTAAGGAACCAACATTAGCTGAACGCTCGGTCTATCTCACTTTAAAATCTCTAAAGGTCAGTTTTGGTTGTATAATTTGTTCACAATTTTCCTCTTATTTATTTTAAATTTTATTATGTTTTTTTTATTTTATTCTTTAATTTCACAAAAACACAAAAATATTTTTTTTAAGTTTTTTTAATAAATATTCCAATTTTTTTTTTTTTTTTTTTTTGCTTTTTGTGTGGTTTCTTAACTTTTTTTGGTCTCTAAGACATAGAAAGTTCGTGCTTTTAAAACAAGGGAAGGTATGAAATTTCTCATTATATAACTAGTTAGGTGTCCCTAGAAGCATGTTGCTGCATGTAGACCGAAGCCTCACAGACTCTGAGTGAGGCCTTAATGATTCGATCTATACTTATCATTTCTACCCAATCAGGCCAAATTCTCTCACGTCACGAGCTACCTTACTCTTCTCAAAGTAGTTGAGAGTTTACTGCTTTGTCACTCTTTAACAGCAGAGGTACTTTCGGTTTTTTCACCACCTAATCAATATTCTTCATCTACTTTCGGTTCACAAACGTAACCCTTGAGACTCTCGGTTTTACCACTGAGGTTTATGGTTACCCAAAATCTGTGTTGATGATCTTAGCTGCATATACCACATGCTGAGTGAGACCCACAATCCAATACCAATAAGGAATTAACGATGGATTATCATATTCTAGATTTAACTTGTTACCGGTTGAAATCTTTTTTTTATGCGAGATCTTTATGAAATTGTCCAACACCAAGGCGTTTCTTCCCAAAAGGTCCAGTTTTGTTTTATTTTTAAGATTTCAATTCCTAACCACTTATACACATATCTCACCTACTTGTTCAACAAACCACATTGGTCTCACAAGTACTTCGTCTGAGATTCGGTCTTACATTAAGTATCGAGGTTCGGTTGGAGATAAGCCACTCTTAGAGCCGATAGTTGAAAAGAAGCCTTTCGATGTTTATTAACACACACTCGGTCGTAATTTTTCGGGGAACCATGCAAGCACTTCAAGTCTCTCTTGACTTTGAAGGAAGAGATTTGTGCTCAGAATCAACTGCTTTATGTCGGTTTAAGACATCACTCACATCCTATACACGTTTGATTTATTTCTTTATCTTTGTCACTCTTGCACGAAATTTTAAAAAAAAATTTTCCACAATACTAATGATCGTTTTGAAGTGCATTTTGATTGACCTATGTGTTGTGCAAGCAGAAAATTCTGTTGACGAGGCATTGCATGGATACGAATTTGAACCACTTTAACAGATAAGGACGAAAATGGGCGCGTGAATTTGAAACGGCTCCTAGCCACACGCGCGATGACGTTTATCTGGGGAAACCAAGCTGTCAAATCCCGCTTTTTCAAATGACGATTCAGAGATCGTGTAATCATAATAGAAGATTCTTTCTCTCTCATGGCAAAGGTATATAAAGGGTTTCTCACACCCATTGTCCTTTCTTACCTTCTTCACCATCTCTCGAATATAACATGCGATTCTCAACTGTTCATCTTCTTTCATTAAACAATGGCGGATTCATCTTCTCACCATGACCAATCTGCTTCATGTTCCCTACTTGTGATCAAGCCCAACCAAAACTTGATCATTGATATGAATCCGTTTTTGTACGACCACTACATGCTCCAGGTTGTTGAATGCCTTAAGTATTCCCCACTGGTTTTGGCACTATCTCAGGTGGAATCTGTTCCGATGTCTCTGTTATCGAAGGTTTACTCAAATGCTTCATATGATAAGAACAAGGATAGGATTTACTTTCAGATCTTCAATCGCAAAACTTCGATTTCAAAAGTTCGATTATGTTCGTTGTTAGAGCTTGCAGTTGATGCCTCTGTAATCTCTCCTGATTTTATTACGACAACTCAGCTTTTTGCCATGTTCTATGAGATGGGCTATACTGAGGTTCTTGTTTCTTTTACGAAGTTCAAGAAAGTGTGTCTACCACCCCAATAGAATGGGTTATTAACTCTACTTCACAAGGGTTTGGGTGAAAGAGTAGCAGGGTCAGATGGTTCCAACAGGTGCTTCATGACCATTCTGTATGGTCTTTACAATGGCCTCAATCTAGACTATGTGTCATTGCTTTGGTCTCAAGTGGTGCAAAGCCTCAATTTTTCGACCAAGCATTCAGAGATTTCTTGTGGAAGATTCTGGACGATTGTTACGCAAAGAGCCATATCTTCACTAAACATTCCGGTGATGAAGGATGTTTTGTTATCCTCTGTGGCCACTTTTCACACTAAGAAGGTGATTATCGCCGATTAATCCAGATACAATCATGTTGGCTCCATCCCTGAGACAATGTCTCGCTGTGTTCTACTCAACAGCACAGTTATGGAAGCTTATCGCAAACTCAGTCCTATTGCTCCTTGCCAATTAATGCCTGAGATGGAGGCAGCTTTGGAAGCCGTGGAAAAACCTTCTAAATGTGGTAATAAGAAGGAAGAACAACCTGCTGATCCAGGAATGGGGCATCTTCAAAAGTTGACAAATCAACGAAGGGTGATAAGCAGGGATCCAAAAAGCGGAAATCAGAGAAAGAGGGATCTTCAGCTCATCCTAAGAAAATTAAAAAGATGGCAAGAAGGTCTACATCGGCTGATGATGAAGAAGAAAGCTCATCTTGAGGACTCACCGAGAGGAAACACACCTCCTATATCTCCAACTCCAACTGATGACCTCCATACCAAGGTACCCACTCCACTTGATTCACCACCGAGGGTCACTATTTCCGTTTCGGTTGCTCCAATACCTCCAATTTCTACAACACAACCGATTTCTTCACCGATTCCACCACCACCTGTTAACACTACTCCTATAATCACTACAACACCTATTATTACCTCTACCATAACCGATCCACCGGTGAATGTCAATGTATCATATACGGGGGCATTTACTGGTACTAAACCTCCTGTTACTACTAAACCTATTACACCTACTGCTTCAGATGACAACAATCCGATTCTTGGAGGTGCTGATTTTGAGTATGACTCAACTTACTATAGTCCTTATCGGCTCCCGACTGAAGATGATGATGTTGCCCCTATTACTAAGGACCAACTTGATAGTGCTCATGAGAAGCTTGACAAGCTGCTTGAGTGTTATCATAAGCCTGTTGACGTTATCCTCAAAGCCTTCATGGATACAGCCTTGGAGCAATAAACCCAATCCATGGATAAGTGCTCAGCTGCTGTGGATGATTCTACTTCCCAGTGTAAACAAACTACTAAGGATGTTAAGGATCTTATTCAAGAATCTAAACTTTTCTTAGAGTCGCTTCAGGATCAAGCCAACTCCAACGCTACCATGGTTAATGCTTCGGTTGACTCTCTAACCCACTCACTTCAAGGAGAGCAAGCAAAATTTGAAGCAGTTCGCGCTGATCTTCAAATTGAGAATACATCTCATATTTCCTCTATTGACTCTCGGTTAGAGAAACTTGTGGCTGATTTAGCCATTGAACGACAACTGAGAGATGAACTCGCTAGACAGACTGCTACTATGGCGGCTCAGAAGGTCCAGCTGGGAAAAACAGAAAAAGAGATTGAATTGTTGAAGGTTGAACGTGTTGTTCTTGGAAGCTGTTCTGGTGATGTCCTGGGTATACTGAACAATGTCCTTCATGCTCATGATCTTGCTTTGACGCTGACTATCAGGAATCATCTTACTACCAAACTTCTTCTGGCGATTGCCCTGCTTCGTGAAATAAAGGGTGTTTCGAAGCCGATGGCGCTTCGCAACAAGGGGGAGAGGGTGTGCAAGTTAATGTATAAAAGTCGTCTGGTCAACCTCCTGTTCAACCGAAAGTTGTGATCAAACCTGAACCGAAGGGTAATGAAGCTTCGGGTTCTAATTTTATTTAAAAGAAGGGTCCATCCAATGATGATAGTGATGAAGACCAGAAAACAATAACCGACATACTCAAAGGAAAGAAAAGAGATCAAGAGTTAAATGAAACTCAGAGGATTGTGAAGGAAGAAAATGAGAAGGAAAGGAAGAGGAAAGAAGAGCATGATGCTCTTGGATGTAAAATGGCCCTTTTCCCATATTGACTAGGGGAAAGATGATAAAAGTGGCGATTGAATTCCCAAGTGTTTTCTGGTTGGAACAAGTGGCTTCATTGTTATTGAAAACACGAGGGATTCTCAATTCGATATGCCTATGACGAGGAAGGCGTTTGTTTTTCACTGCTTTGATTCTACTGCTGAAGCCCCTTCGCCTCATTCTCAGATTGATCGAGAACTTATAGATTTTTATCTGTAGTTCGGTCAACCTCAGTACTTGATGTGGAGTGCACAGAAGATCACGTCAGTCAAAGTGCTGAAGCCTACGCCTGCAGGGAAGTTTGTCAATGTTCGTTTCAGAATTACTCGAGGTTCGGACAACTCGGTCTCTATAATTTCCCTTGCAGATCTCCCAAACTTGAATCCTCATGATTGGATTTTGTTATACAACATTTTTCTTACAAATGCAAAGGAGTATGAACCAATCCTGAATCATTTAAAGAGGATGTTGGGGTCGTATATTTACAAAGTGGCTAAGATGGACCAAGAGATTGCCACTGTCATGAACAAGAACCGATTGTGAAGCCAACTCCGAAACCGGGAGATGCGAATAAAATGACAATGAGTCAAATTGATCCTACACATCTAACGGTCATGTTCACAAGAGCCGAACATAGCAGGTTTTTATTTGCTCTTGTGGATAAGCATCTGTTCTCAACCGATTGCTTGGAGCACATCATCAACATTATTCATCGGTGCAAGAAGAATAGTGAGTCTGATAAGAAGAACTTCATAGACATGCTTCGGTGGTATATTACATTTCGTCACGCTCTTCTAGCCATTATATCGAAGCTGTTCAAAACTGTTAAGAAGTCTTCAGTTGCTCAACTGAACTGAGCTTTCGGTTCCATGGACGCAAATGGGGAGATTGTAGGATAAATATGTTGCGTCATGGGCTTTGTTTGTATTTACCGGATTGGGCCTGTCCATCCGTGTTTTGTTAGGGTTATGTAGTATATATAGTGCATGCATGTATTCATTAGATATTTTCTTGATTCTATTACTTTGATTATCGTTCTGTAACCCTAAAACACCTCTACAGTCGAAGTTCTTCATCGAGCTCTTCTGGGGTGTTGATGTTTATTCATTCAACATTGTTTGAGCCATTCCTGTGTCTTGTTCTTATTGCTTTATTCACTGTTTAGAACATATCGATCCTACTAGAATTTTAATTCCAACAATTGGTATCAGAGCACGAGACTGTGTAACAAATACGCATTCCTTCTGTTTGAAGAATACTATAGGGTTTCCACTTTTATCAAATATATATCAGCCATCGTTTTCTTATTGACGGAAACTACTGTTTTTGATAAAACCCTATTCTTAAGTTTACAGGTCAGACTCTAACAGTTTCAAGGAAGGCTCATCATGTCTCAAGACGGCGTACAATCTAATCCCATCAACATCTCCAACAACATTGGATCAACTACAAGAGTACCCATTCTTTACACGCAGGATTATGAAGTATGGGCGCATCACTTTGAAGATTATGTGGTTGAATCTGATGACAACGGGTATCTCATCTGGGAAGTTTTCACGTTGGGTCCATTTGTTCACTCTGGAACGAATACAACTGTGAAAACCCAAAAGGAGTATAACAAACTGATAGCAGACGAGGATAAGATTCCTCAGAACGAAAAAGATAAACTGAGGTGCAATGTCAAGGCGTTAAGAATGATCAGATTCGCTTTACAAGCTAACACCTTCCGGTTAGTGAGTTCATGCACTACAGCTAAGGAGATATGGGACAGGTTGAAAGAACTATATTCAATCGACGAGGATCTAGAGCACTCTATTCAAACTCTGCTTCTCTCTGAGTTTGGAGCGTTTGTACAAAAACCTGAAGAAACCTGGCTTCAGATGTTTGATCGCTACAATCATCTGCTCAGCAAGATGACAAAGCATGGTATTGAAAGGAAGGGTGTTGAACAGAAAGTCACCTTCTTGAACGGTTTAAGACCCGAGTGGATGGCGGTTGTCTCAACTGTAAAAGCGCATGAACAATTCAAAGCTTATTCCCTAGCAAAACTTATGGGAATTCTAAAGTCACATGAAAGCATAGTATCAAAAGAAGCGAAGTTGATCTCTGGTGTCGTCTCACTTGCTCTTGTCTCGAAGAACAAAAATGTGATTGAAGAGGAAGAGGAAGATGACATGTCAGAGTGTGATCTTACGAGTGACGAGTATGCGATGACGATGTCGAATCCAAAGAAGTTTGCTCGGAAGAAATTCCGTGTCAGTAAGAACCAAAACTGGCAAGGAAGCTATAGTTCAGAAAAGGTAAAGGAAGAGTATAAGAATACATCTCAGCAGGACGATGAAAAGAAGGAGAGCAAACTGGTAGGTGACTCGGGGTATGATTGCAATTATTGTCACGGCAAGAATCATTTTGCCAAGGATTGCATGTTGAAAAAGTTAGCCGAGAGAAGAGGGAGTGAAGATGATGAAACTTATCATATGAGAAAGCTTGAAGAGATAAAGAAGAAGAAAACTAGTGCTGGTCCAATGAACGCCTTGATTGTTCAAGAAAAGGTGATTGATGACGAATTTGGCGGGGTTGAAGTGTGGTCCACAGATTCAAAGGATGAAGAGGTGAGAAGGCCAACACATAGTAGAGCTTTTGTGACGAGACAAGAAGATGAGAAAGTGACAGGAAGATGCCTGATGGTGACGGTTGGAGTTACAACCGAGAATGAGCATGAGTAACCAAATCTACATGAAGACAAATGTTTTGCAGCCAAGCCTGTCAGTGAAAAGATCAACGATTGCGATCGTTTGATCATAAAATCCCTTCTTGAATCTCTTAAAATTCCGGAAATTGATTATGAAAGGGAATTAAATGAACTAAAATTCAAATTTAATAATCTAAGCGGAAGTCTCATGCAAACTCGCTTAACAAATTCTAACCTAACCGACCAAATTAGCAGGTTGTCAACAAAGAGTGAGGAGAGTGGAATATGGATTGAGCTAAAGGAGCAGGAGTTAGTTAGGTCTAGGGATGAAATAATTTATTTGCAACGAGACAAGTTGAGATTTTTGAAACAACGTAATGTTTTTTGCTTGATTGCTAAACGTTTATATGCTAATATCACGCAATTGCATTTAGATTGTGAAATAGGGAAAAAGATTCATAAAATGATCTTGCCCTTCCTTGAGTTTAAGGAGAATGAGGTCATTGTTGAATGTGAATCAATCATGTCCTCGGAAGAAACTTCCATTCCTTATAAAATAGGCTTGGAAAAAGTTGAAACTTTCATTGATTCTAAGGAACGTAAATGCATGTTAAAACTAATCTTAGATGAAAATGATAAGTTAAAAATTAAAACCGAGACCTTAAA
This sequence comes from Lactuca sativa, assembly GCF_002870075.4. Lineage (NCBI taxonomy): Eukaryota > Viridiplantae > Streptophyta > Magnoliopsida > Asterales > Asteraceae > Lactuca > Lactuca sativa. Next base: position 201,087,102 of record NC_056627.2, on the reverse strand, counting down.
ATCATTTGACTCATTAAATGCCAAATTGATGACCGAACATAAGATGAATATTGAGAGTACATATGAGTTTGATGATGAAAGTGAGATGAGCGAGATCTCTGTGGAGGACGTAATCGATTGCTTAGAGTTTATGAGGAGCAAAACTGATACTAAAAAATTGCTTATATCTGAAAAATCGGTTGAATATGCTCGCTTGTTAGATAACAAGTTGAAGAAACTCAAAGAAAAGGCAGTGGTGTACCAAAAGGTACAAACGGTTCCAAATCAAGTCTATGCTATTAAAGGAGTATTTGAAAGACAAACAGCGGAACTGAAAATTTTGGTAGATCAAGACAACGTTGGAGGTTGTGACGATTTCTTCCGGTCAGCTCCTATTGATAATGCAGACGAAACTGTTGGCTTGTCAGAGCAAACATCATGAAGGGTGAAAGGTAGATACATTTCAGAACCCATTAACAAACCCTCAAGTTTCGCCAAACCAAGCACAAGTGAAACGAAAGAGATACCAGAAGAACCCAAGAAGAAGTCCCATCCAGCCGTGACTCATAAGGAAAATCCAAAGCCAAAACCAAACTTCAATATCCATAAATCTCAAAAACAACTAGCCGATCAAAAACGCCAAAGAAATCAAAGGTACATGAAAAACTTGTATGAGAGAAAACAGTTTTGGAAGTCTCAAAATCCTGACTTTGTCCAAATCAAGAAGGATGCTCAAGCTGGTAATCAATCATACAAGGCAGGCAGTCAGTTGAACCAAAGGCCAAGTTTCGGTCCAAATTCCTTTCACTCTAAGAACCGAACCTCCAGTTTCAGTCCTCAAAATACCAAAGTTCATAACCAACATCCCAATTTTGATCCTAACTTCAAATCCCAGAGCCGAACCTCCTGTCACGGTTCAAAACCCAAGGATAAGAGCAGAAAATCCTATTTCGGTCATTCTCGCCAAACACACAAGAAACAATCCTTGAAAGATGTTAAAGGAAAAGGAAAGCTTGACTCTGAGACAGATAACATCAATACGAAAAAGTTAGCTGAAACTAGGAATCCAAAGAAAATTCCTGCTAACAAAACACCATCTAATACACCTCAAATTAAACAAGATAAAAATAAAATAAAGGTGTACACCATCAAACGCAAAAATGAAACCACTTTAGTTAAAAGAACATATTTGGTTGATCTTGCTGTTGTTATTCCCTTTTCTATGAAAAACTTACCAGGGCCCAATAAACTTTGGGTTCCTAAATCTGCTTAAATTTTCAGGTGTTAAGTGACGAGCAGTTCGACGACGAATGCTATATTAATAGTGGCTGCTCACGTCACATGACAGGAAGGAAGGAATAGCTGAGGGAGTTTCGGTCCCTAAAAGATGGTGGATGTGTGAAGTATGGAAACAACTCATTTGGAACAATAAAATGATATGGTATGATAACAAATGGTGAATTCTCAATTAGAAAAGTTGCGTATGTGGAAGGTTTGCAGCACAACCTCATCAGTGTTTTGCAACTAGTGGTTGGAACTGGACTGAAAGTGTCGTTTGATGATAAGGGATTAGAAATCATTGAGAAGAGCACGAAGAAAGTTCTATTGAAATCTCAACGCAAGGGAGAGATGTATCCTCTCAATCTCAACCCCGTCAAGGGCAAACCTACGATATGTCTACTGGCTAAAGCAAAATCCGATGAAAGCTGGTTATGGCATAGACGACTCTCGCATCTAAACTTCAATGACATCAACAAACTGGTGTTGGGTGATCATGTTCGAGGTCTTCCTCCTCTGAAATTCGATAAGGAGCACCTTTGCACAGCATGTGAGATGGGCAAGCAGAGCCGAAACAGTCATCCCACGCGCATCAATACAAAAATCATTGAACCTCTTGAGCTTTTGCATATTGACTTGTGTGGACCTTCTGCTATCAAAAGCATCGGTGGTAGTAAGTTCATACTTGTTATTGTAGATGATTTTTCTCGCTTCATCTGGATTTTCTTTCTTCAACAGAAATCTAAAGCAACTCCCAAGTTGAAAGCATTCATCAAGCAGGTCGAGGTGCAACTACGAAAGACTGTAAGGAACATTCGAAGCGATAATGGGCTTGAGTTTAAAAATAAGGAGTTTGAAGACTACTTGGCTGAAAGAGGAGTTACTCACAACTTCTCCGCTCCTTACACTCCACAACAAAACAGAATCGTTGAAAGGCGAAACCGATCTCTATGTGAAGCTGCCCGCACGATGCTATCTTTTGCTTCACTTGCTCTGTACTTCTGGGCTGATGCCATCACATGTGCTTGCTACACTCAGAACCGATCCCTTCTCAACAAGAGATTCACCTTAACCCCATACGAGATCCTAAACTATAGAAAGCCCAACATAAATTTTTTTCATGTGTTCGATTCCAGATGTTTCATTTTTAACTCCATGGAGAACCGAAACAATTTTGACATCAAAGCAGATGAAGGGATATTTCTTGGGTATTCTCTGACCTCAAAGGCATATAGGGTTCTAAACAAACGATCCAAGCGTCTCGAAGAAACCTACTATGTTACCTTTGATGACAATTATGTTAAGAAAATTCAATCAACCGACAGAACTACACTAGAAATCTTCCCTGAAACTGGTCTGGTCTCAACTCTAATTTCCAACTTGTTTGAAGAATACACAAGGTTATTTGATGAAACAGAAAAGGCCATCAATTTGGAGGAAAATGCAGCCGACAACAAAGTTGATCATCTGTAGAAAATCATCGATGAAGTTGTACATGCTGCTGAAACTGATCCTCCAATAGCAGCCGAGAGTCAACCCTCTGTTTCTAACAAAGCTCAAGTCGAGGGGGAGCATCCAACAGTAGGGGAAAATCCATCTCCAACCGAGGGGGAGCATCCGGCAGCAGGGGAAAATCCATCTCCAACCGAGGGCGAGCATCCCACTCTAACTGAGGAAGAAATACATGAACTTGACGTTGGATATACTTTGCCATTTGAGGGGGAGAATAACAATACAAATGACGAAGATGATGAATCGGAACTCGAAGAAGAGGTCAATGCAGAATTAGATCCAACTTATGATCCGAATTATCCTCATCTGATTAAATGGACAAGGGATCACCCCAAAACACAGATCATTGGTGAATCATCAGAAAAAGTTCTTACTCGTTCTCAAATGAAAGCGAAGCAGACTGCATTATTCTCTCAAGTCGAATTTTGCATGTCTAATTCATTTGTCTCCAAAATCAAACCAAAGACGGTCAATAATGCACTTGATCGTATCAATTGGGTACAGGCAATGCAAGACGAACTACATGAGTTCGAAAGAAATCGTGTTTGGAGATTGATTCCCATTCCTAAGGACGCTTCTGTGGTCGGATTAAAATGGGTATTCAGGAATAAGATGGATAAAGAGGGAAACGTCATTTGGAACAAGGCTCGGCTGGTGGTGAAGGGATACGGCCAAGAAGAGGGAATAGACTATGAAGAGACGTTCGCTCCAATAGCTAGATTGGAATCAGTGAGAATATTTCTTGCCTATGCTGCTCATAAAAACTTCGAAGTCTTTCAAATGGACGTGATGTGCGCCTTCTTAAATGGAGAACCGGAAGAGACAGTGTACGTAGAATAGCCACCTGGTTTCATAAATGAAAAGTATCCTGATCATTGTTATGTTCTAGACAAAGAGGTGTATGGTCTAAAGCAAGCACCGAGAGCATGGTATGAAACCTTAACTCGTTTCCTTAAAATGTCTAAGTTTAAACAAGGTTCAGTTGACCCAACCTTCTTTCGTAAGAAAGAGGGCGAACACTTGATGATTGTTCAAATCTATGTCGATGACATCATCTTCAGCTCCACGAATCCTAGGTTAACAGCTGAATTCAAGAAGTTGATGGAGACTAAATTTGAAATGAGTGCAATGGGTCCGATTAACTTTTTTCTTGGACTGAACATTAGACAGGGACCAGAAGGTATATTTATAAATCAGGAGGCTTACACAAAGAACTTGCTAACAAAATTTGGAGTGAAGGGATATTCGAAAGTGAAGGTTCCTATGGCGTTTGACACGAAATTGACGCCATCTTTGGATAAACCGGCTGTAGACATGACACTCTATCGTCAAATGATAGGATCTCTCATGTATCTGACGACTAGTAGACTAGATATAATGTTCTCAGTCTGCTATTGTGCCTGATTTCAAGCTAATCCAAGAGAATCTCATATGATAGCCGTGAAGAACATCTTTCGCTATGTGAAGCGAACCTCATCTCTCGGTCTCTAGTATCCAGCAAAATCTGGTTTCTTTATTCAAGCATTTTCAGACGCAGATCTTGGTGGATGCGGATTGGACCGAAAGAGCACAACAGGAGGATGCCAATTCCTTGATGGCAAGCTTGTCAGCTGGCAGTCAAAGAAGCAGACATGTGTATCACTTTTAACAGTCGAAGCTGAATACATTGCAGCTGCATCCTGTACATCGCAAGTGGTATGGATACAAAGTCAGCTTAGAGATTATGGTTTAAGTATGAAGAAGATTCCACTTTACTGTGATTCTGAAAGTGCGATAAGGATATGTCATAATCCAGTGCAGCACTCCAAGACCAAACACATTGCACTGAGATACCACTTCATCAAAGACCATGTTGAAGATGGAAATGTGGAAGTTCACTTTGTTCGATCATCAGATCAGCTTGTCGATATTTTCAGTAAGGCGTTGCCTGAAACGAGTTTTCATAGAATACTACATAGCTTAGGTATGATCAAAGTAGAATCCGTATCGAAACACCTTTCGTCTACATAAAAGGTTAACTAAGTGTAATAGAACGTGGCTCAGTCTATTTTGGTTTCATGAAAATTAAGGAACCGAATTGAACCGAATTCTCGGTCTATTTCGGCTCCGTAATTTTAGGGAACCGATATAAGCCGACCGCTCGGTCTATTTCGGCTCCATAATTTTAGGGAACCAATATAAGCTAACCGCTCGGTCTATTTCGGCTCCATACTTTTAAGGAACCAACATTAGCTGAACGCTCGGTCTATCTCACTTTAAAATCTCTAAAGGTCAGTTTTGGTTGTATAATTTGTTCACAATTTTCCTCTTATTTATTTTAAATTTTATTATGTTTTTTTTATTTTATTCTTTAATTTCACAAAAACACAAAAATATTTTTTTTAAGTTTTTTTAATAAATATTCCAATTTTTTTTTTTTTTTTTTGCTTTTTGTGTGGTTTCTTAACTTTTTTTGGTCTCTAAGACATAGAAAGTTCGTGCTTTTAAAACAAGGGAAGGTATGAAATTTCTCATTATATAACTAGTTAGGTGTCCCTAGAAGCATGTTGCTGCATGTAGACCGAAGCCTCACAGACTCTGAGTGAGGCCTTAATGATTCGATCTATACTTATCATTTCTACCCAATCAGGCCAAATTCTCTCACGTCACGAGCTACCTTACTCTTCTCAAAGTAGTTGAGAGTTTACTGCTTTGTCACTCTTTAACAGCAGAGGTACTTTCGGTTCTTTCACCACCTAATCAATATTCTTCATCTACTTTCGGTTCACAAACGTAACCCTTGAGACTCTCGGTTTTACCACTGAGGTTTATGGTTACCCAAAATCTGTGTTGATGATCTTAGCTGCATATACCACATGCTGAGTGAGACCCACAATCCAATACCAATAAGGAATTAACGATGGATTATCATATTCTAGATTTAACTTGTTACCGGTTGAAATCTTTTTTTTATGCGAGATCTTTATGAAATTGTCCAACACCAAGGCGTTTCTTCCCAAAAGGTCCAGTTTTGTTTTATTTTTAAGATTTCAATTCCTAACCACTTATACACATATCTCACCTACTTGTTCAACAAACCACATTGGTCTCACAAGTACTTCGCCTGAGCTTCGGTCTTACATTAAGTATCGAGGTTCGGTTGGAGATAAGCCACTCTTAGAGCCGATAGTTGAAAAGAAGCCTTTCGATGTTTATTAACACACACTCGGTCGTAATTTTTCGGGGAACCATGCAAGCACTTCAAGTCTCTCTTGACTTTGAAGGAAGAGATTTGTGCTCAGAATCAACTGCTTTATGTCGGTTTAAGACATCACTCACATCCTATACACGTTTGATTTATTTCTTTATCTTTGTCACTCTTGCACGAAATTTTTAAAAAAAAAAATTTTCCACAATACTAATGATCGTTTTCAAGTGCATTTTGATTGACCTATGTGTTGTGCAAGTAGAAAATTCAGTTGACGAGGCATTGCGTGGATACGAATTTGAACCACTTTAACAGATAAGGACGAAAATGAGCGCGTGAATTTGAAACGGCTCCTAGCCACACGCGCGATGACGTTTATCTGGGGAAACCAAGCTGTCAAATCCCGCTTTTTCAAATGACGGTTCAGAGATCGTGTAATCATAATAGAAGATTCTTTCTCTCTCATGGCAAAGGTATATAAAGGGTTTCTCACACCCATTGTCCTTTCTTACCTTCTTCACCATCTCTCGAATATAACATGCGATTCTCAACTGTTCATCTTCTTTCATTAAACAATGGCGGATTCATCTTCTCACCATGACCAATCTGCTTCATGTTCCCTACTTGTGATCAAGCCCAACCAAAACTTGATCATTGATATGAATCCGTTTTTGTACGACCACTACATGCTCCAGGTTGTTGAATGCCTTAAGTATTCCCCACTGGTTTTGGCACTATCTCAGGTGGAATCTGTTCCGATGTCTCTGTTATCGAAGGTTTACTAAAATGCTTCATATGATAAGAACAAGGATAGGATTTACTTTCAGATCTTCAATCGCAAAACTTCGATTTCAAAAGTTCGATTATGTTCGTTGTTAGAGCTTGCAGTTGATGCCTCTGTAATCTCTCCTGATTTTATTACGACAACTCAGCTTTTTGCCATGTTCTATGAGATGGGCTATACTGAGGTTCTTGTTTCTTTTACGAAGTTCAAGAAAGTGTGTCTACCACCCTAATAGAATGGGTTATTAACTCTACTTCACAAGGGTTTGGGTGAAAGAGTAGCAGGGTCAGATGGTTCCAACAGGTGCTTCATGACCATTCTGTATGGTCTTTACAATGGCCTCAATCTAGACTATGGGTCATTGCTTTGGTCTCAAGTGGTGCAAAGCCTCAATTCTTCGACCAAGCATTCAGAGATTTCTTGTGGAAGATTCTGGATGATTGTTACACAAAGAGCCATATCTTCACTAAACATTCCGGTGATGAAGGATGTTTAGTTATACTCTATGGCCACCTTTCACACTAAGAAGGTGATTATCGCCGATTAATCCATATACAATCATGTTGGCTCCATCCTGAGACAATGTCTCGCTGTGTTCCACTCAACAACACAGTTATGGAAGCTTATCGCAAACTCAGTCCTATTGGTCCTCACCAATTAACGCCTGAGATGAAGGCAGATTTGGAAGCCTTGGAAAAACCTTCTAAACGTGGTAATAAGAAGGAAGAAAGGCCTGCTGATCCAGGAATGGGTGCATCTTCAAAAGTTGACAAATCAACGAAGGGTGATAAGGAGGGATCCAAAAAGCGGAAATCAGTGAAAGTGGGATCTTCAGCTCATCCTAAGAAAATTAAAAAGATGGCAAGAATGTCTACATCGGCTGATGATGAAGAAGAAGCTCATCTTGAGGACTCACCGAGAGGAAACACACCTCCTAGATCTCCAACTCCAACTGATGACATCCATACCAAGGTACCCACTCCACCAGATTCACCATCGAGGGTCACTATTTCCGTTTCGGTTACTCCTATTCCTCCATCTATTGTTTCAGAATCGGTTGCTCCAATACCTCCAATTTCTACAACACAACCGATTTCTTCACCGATTCCACCACCACCTGTTAACACTACTCTTATAATCACTACAACACCTATTATTACCTCAACCATAACCGATCCACCGGTGAATGTCAATGTATCTGATATGGGGGCATTTACTGGTATTAAATCTCCTGTTACTACTAAACCTATTACACCTATTGCTTCAGATGACTCTAATCCGATTCTTGGAGGTGACGATTTTGAGTATGACTCCACTTACTATAGTCCTTATCGGCTCCCGACTGAAGATGATGATGTTGCCCATGTTACTAAGGACCAACTTGATAGTGCTCATGAGAAGCTTGACAAGCTGCTTGTGTGTTATCAGAAGCCTGTTGACGTTATCCTGAAAGCCTTCATGGATACAGCCTTGGAGCAATATACCCAATCCATGGATAAGTGCTCAGCTGCTGTGGATGATTCTACTTCCCAGTGTAAATAAGCTACTAAGGATGTTAAGGATCTTATTCAAGAATCTAAACTTTTCTTAGAGTCGCTTCAAGATCATGCCAGCTCCTATGCTACCACGGTTAATGCTTCGGTTGACTCTCTAACCCACTCACTTCAAGGAGAGCAAGCAAAATTTGAAGCAGTTCGCGCTGATCTTCAAACCGAGAATACATCTCATATTTCCTCTATTGACTCTCGGTTAGAGAAACTCGTGGCTGATTTAGCCATTGAACGACAACTGAGAGATGAACTCGCTAGACAGACTACTACTATGGCGGCTCAGAAGGTCCAGCTGGAAAAAACAGAAAAAGAGATTGAATTGTTGAAGGTTGAACATGCTGTTTTTAGAAGCTGTTCTGGTGATGTCCTGGGTATACTAAACAATGTCATTCATGCTAATGATCTTGCTTTGATGCTGACTATCAGGAATCATCTTACTACCAAACTTCTTCCGGCGATTGCCCTGCTTCGTGAAATGAAGGGTGTTTCGAAGCCGATGGTCGCTTTGCAACAAGGAGGAGAGGGTGTGCAAGTTAATGTAGAAAAGTCATCTGGTTAACCTCCTGTTCAACCGAAAGTTGTGATCAAACTTGAACCGAAGGGTAATGAAGCTTCGGGTTCTAATGTTAATGAAAAGAAGGGTCCATCCAATGATGATAGTAATGAAGACCATAAAACAATAACCGACATTCTCAAAGGAAAGCAAAGAGATCAGGAGTTAAATGAAACTCAGAGGATTGTGAAGGAAGAAGATGAGAAGGAAAGGAAGAGGAAAAAAGAGCATGATGCTCTTGGATGTAAAATGGCCCTTTTCCCATATTGACTAGGAAAAAGATGATAAAAGAGGCGATTGAATTCCCAAGTGTTTTCTGGTTGGAACCAGTGGCTTCATTTGTTATTGAAAACACGAGGGATTCTCAATTCGATAAGCCTATGACGAGGAAGCCGTTTGTTTTTCACTGCTTTGATTCTACTGCTGAAGCCCCTTCGCCTCATCCTCAAATTGATCGAGAACTTATAGATTTTTATTTGCAGTTCGGTCAACCTCAGTACTTGACGTGGAGTGCATAGAAGATCACGTTAGTCAAAGTGCTGAAGCCTACGCATGCAGGGAAGTTTGTCAATGTTCGTTTCAGAATTACTCGAGGTACGGACAACTCGGTCTCTATAATTTCCCTTGCAGATCTCCTAAACTTGAATCCTCATGATTGGATTTTGTTATACAACATTTTGCTTACATATGCAAAGGAGTATGAACCGATCCTGAATCATTTAAAGAGGATGTTGGGGTCGTATATTTACAAAGTGGCTAAGATGGACCAAGAGATTGCCACTGTCATGAACAAGAAACCGATTGTGAAGCCAACTCCGAAACCGGGAGATGCGAATAAAATGACAATGAGTCAAATTGATCCTACACATCTAACGGTCATGTTCACAAGAGCCGAACATAGCAGGTTTTTATTTGCTCTTGTGGTTAAGCATCTGTTCTCAACCGATTGCTTGGAACACATCATCAACATTATTCATCGGTGCATGAAGAACAGTGAGTCTGATAAGAAGAACTTCATAGACATGCTTCGGTGGTATATTACATTTCGTCACACTCTTCTAGCCATTATATCGAAGCTGTTCAAAACTGTTAAGAAGTCTTCAGTTTCTCAACTGAACTGAGCTTTCGGTTCCATAGACGCAAAGGGGGAGATTGTAGGATAAATATGTTGCGTCATGGGCTTTGTTTGTATTTACCGGATTGGGCCTGTCCATCCGTGTTTTGTTAGGGTTATGTAGTATATATAGTGCATGCATGTATGCATTAGATACGTTCTTGATTCTATTACTTTGATTATCGTTCTGTAACCCTAAAACACCTCTACAGTCGAAGTTCTTCATCGAGCTCTTCTGGGGTGTTGATGTTTAATCATTCAACATTGTTTGAGCCATTCCTGTGTCTTGTTCTTATTGCTTTATTCACTGTTTAGAACATATCGATCCTACTAGAATTTTAATTCCAACAATTGGTATCAGAGCAGGAGACTGTGTAACAAATACACATTCCTTCTGTTTGAAGAATACTATAGGGTTTCCGCTTTTATCAAATATATAGGAGCCGTCGTTTTCTTATCGACGGAAACTAGTGTTTTTGATAAAACCCTATTCTCAAGTTTACAGGTCAGACTCTAACAGTTTCAAGGAAGGCTTATCATGTCTCAAGACGACGTACAATCTAATCCCATCAACATCTCCAACATCATTGGATCCACTACAAGAGTACCCATTTTTTACACGTAGATTATGAAGTATGGGCGCATCACTTTGAAGATTATGTGGTTGAATCTGATGACAACGGGTATCTCATCTGGGAAGTAATCACGTTGGGTCCATTTGTTCACTCTGGAACGAATACAACTGTGAAAACCCAAAAAGAGTATAACAAACTGATAGCAGACGAGGATAAGATTCCTCAGGATGAAAAAGATAAACTGATGTGCAATGTCAAGACGTTAAGAATGATCAGATTCGCTTTACAAGCTAACACCTTCCGATTAGTGAGGTTATGCACTACAGCTAAGGAGATATGGGACAGGTTGAAAGAACTATATTCAACCGACGAGGATATAGAGCACTCTATTCAAACTCTGCTTCTCTCTAAGTTTGGAGCATTTGTACAAAAACCTGAAGAAACCTTGCTTCAGATGTTTGATCGCTACAATCATCTGCTCAGCAAGATGACAAAGCATGGTATTGAAAGGAAGGTTATTGAACAGAAAGTCACCTTCCTGAACGGTTTAAGACCCGAGTGGATGGCGGTTGTCTCAACTGTAAAAACGCATGAACAATTCAAAGCTTATTCCCTAGCGAAACTTATGGGAATTCTAAAGTCACATGAAAGCACAGTATCAAAAGAAGCGAAGTTGATCTCTGGTGTCGGCTCACTTGCTCTTGTCTCGAAGAACAAAAATGTGATTGAAGAGGAAGAGGAAGATGACATGTCAGAGTGTGATCTTACGAGTGACGAGTATGCGATGACGGTGTCGAATCCAAAGAAGTTTGCTCGGAAGAAATTCCCTGTCAGTAAGAACCAAAACTGGCAAGAAAGCTATAGTTCAGAAAAGATAAAGAAAGAGTCTAAGAATACATAAGGAGAATGAAAAGAAGGAGAGCAAACTGGTAGGCAACTCAGGGTATGATTGCAATTAGTGTCGATACTTGTGTTTATAAAAGAAGTTTTTTTAATATAAAATTAAAAAAACTGATTTATCCCTAATAAAAATAGTCAAACCTAGAAAACCAAACAAAAGAAAAACCTCAAGAATAGTGCCTAATACTGACTACTGCCTACGGTAGATGTTCCATCAATTTTAACAGAAACAGAAGTAGCGTCAATGGTGAAAGTGACGGCGGAAAAGAAATGAGAAGTGGATCAATTGCGTTCTTGTCCACAACTCTGCCTTCATATACTTCGCCTGTAAATCTCAAAACTCTCCGATCATCGGCTGTTGTCGTAGCTACGCCGCTCGGCCACCGTCTATCTTTACTACGCAACTTCCGGGTTCCGCAAACTGATAGAAAAGTCAACAAAATCAGCCCTGGTCACAATCTATTCAGCGTTACCACTACACGTACGCTCACTCGCGTCTCAGCATCATCCATGGCGTCTTCTTTTAGCCCCGAGAAAGCTAGGGTTCCTCCTGCTATCGATACGCCAATTCCTCCAATCTCCAAGGTTTCGTATTTCAAAACCTCTGTGCATGCATAGTGCTTAGATGCAATTGGGGATATCCATGTACAATTCGGCATTCAACTTTACAAATTACTTGTTTTGTATGACTGATTGTATGATATCGGGATTGCAGTTCAAGATTGGACTATGTCAATTGTCTGTTACTGCAGACAAGGAGAGGAACATTGCCCATGCCCGTGTAGCAATCGAGGAGGCAGCTGAAAAGGGTGCCAAACTTGTTCTTCTACCTGTAATTTTCTATTACGAACTTTTACTCTTCTGTATATCTTCCTTCGTCGTTAGTTAAATGCAAACTATGAACTCGATTTTGAAAGCTCTAGAACTTCAACAATTGTCATCTCTCAGGAAATATGGAATAGTCCATATTCAAACGATAGCTTCCCTGTGTATGCTGAAGACATTGATGCTGGGAAAGACTCATCTCCTTCAACAGCAATGTTGTCTGAAGCTGCTCGTTCTTTGAAGATCACAATAGTTGGTGGATCCATTCCAGAAAGATGTGGTGACAAGCTTTACAATACTTGTTGTGTTTTCGATACTGATGGAAACCTGATAGCTAAACACAGAAAGGTATTCTTCTAATTATGGTCTTTAAGCATTGGGAACTTTAATATTATATCATGCTGTTTTCATTTACTTCATATTAAGGTAATGCATTTTGAAAAATTCAACCCAATTATAAGAAATGAAAGTAGGGTGCTTTGAGAAACAAATCAATAGAAGTATGTTGCAATTTCTTGCATATAACCCCTAATTTTACTATCATTATCATCATGAATTCATAGAGATAAAGTTGTGATAATTAGTGTGATATGACTACATGACAGATACACCTTTTTGATATCAATATTCCTGGAAAAATTACATTTGAGGAATCAAAGACTCTTACTGCTGGAGAAACTCCTACTGTTGTTGACACAGGTTTGTTTTTAATTTAATGCAAAATGTTTAAATAATTTTTAATTAATGATTCTAATTAAATTATAATATTATATGCAGATGTTGGACGCATAGGTATAGGCATCTGCTATGACATTCGATTTCAGGAACTAGCCATGCTATATGCAGCTAGAGGTTTATTATACAACTCACACTTTTCTACTATTTTTTTTTTTTTTTTTTTCATTTGAGATTTTTGGCTATTGTATTTAAATAATTAAATTTAATTCCTAACTTTTAACAATTTCCGTTTTTTACAAATTAAATTAATTGTTAAGCTACTTTTTATTGTAATGAATGTTGCATATCAGGTGCTCACCTACTTTGTTATCCTGGGGCATTCAACATGACTACTGGTCCATTGCACTGGGAGTTATTACAAAGGGCAAGGTATATTTTTTATATATATTTTTATATTTTTATATTTATGAATTATATAATTGAAAGTTTTAACAGTAAGATATGCTACTAATTTAATTTATATATATGATATGCAGGGCTGTGGATAATCAGGTATGATATACTAATTACCTTTTTAAACATTTTCATCAAAAAAAAAAAAACAGAAGTTGTAATTTTAATGGCAAAAAAATCGGACTTTTAGTAGTTTTCTATCTTTTGAACTAAGATTTGTCATTTGATACATTATAACTGTTAGAAAAAAATGATTAATCTTCGTTGAAAACATAATTGTAATATCGGATAATGTGTTGCATTTATTTATTTAATTTTATATAAAAATAAAAATTAATTAGTATTGATTTCGTGACAACAGTTATATGTAGCAACTTGCTCTCCTGCTCGAGATGCTGAGTCTGGTGGCTATGTGGCATGGGGCCATTCCACCCTTGTGGGACCCGTAAGTTTCTCAACCTCATTACTCTCTTATATTCGATTTATTTATTTATTAGTTAAATGCAAGAAATTGTTTTCTACTTTTAAAATTTTGACCAATTATAGCAATGTCATTCAAATATAAAACAAATAGTAGGATACTATAATACACCAATAAATGAGAGTATGTTGTTATTTCTTGTTGTGATATTTGATAGTTTGGAGAGGTATTGGCTACTACAGAACATGATGAGGCAACAATTATATCAGAGATTGATTATTCACTTATGGACCTAAGGAGGTGAGTTTTGACTATGAAGTTGTTTTAAAAATCATTACGTGTTCTTAATTATTATCTTGCAAAACTTTAATTAAGTTATTTCTAAAACCTTAATTGAAAAAGTTTTTAAAACCGTTTACGCTATGTTTGGCAGACTAACTGAAACTAAACTGCTAGCTGATAAAAAATGACGTTTGATTCAATATTTTAAGACAAAAACGTAATACATTTGGGATGTACTCAAGTTAGGATATTTAAATAAATGGTATATTTAATAGAATTTTGGAAAAACTCCATTTGTTGAAATGCTAGTTTGAGTAGTTTTCTAAAAAACTTGCGTAGAAGCTAGTTTTTAGCTTTCCAAACATAAGAATTTGAAAAAACCGAAAAATATAAAATGGCAAGTTATAACATGGTATTAATTATTAAATAAAATGTATAGGACAAATCTCCCGCTACAGAAGCAACGTCGTGGTGACCTCTACAACTTGGTTGATGTTCAAAGGTTTAATTCTCAGTAATTTTGGCTTTTTTTTTGGTCATTTTATTTTAGCGACGTATGTTTGTGTAACATTTTATTGCTGAATTTATAATCCCATTGTTGGGTGTTGTGACTTTTTGCATCACAATTTTACTGATTACTCGTTTGTACATTGTGGAAGTTATGTCCTTTTTAATAGCCTTCTCTCTTTGTCCCATTTAACACTTGTTTCAATATCAATATAATACGTGCCATAAATATGTATTTTTTGTTTTCCTTATCAACATTAGTCTTAGTCGAATGACTTAAAATGTTTATAGGCTTAATTAATGACTTAACAACCAATAACTCAAAATTTGCTTTTTAGGTTAATGAACTTTTAGTTGTATCCAATAAACAAACTAGCTTTTATTTTGGTTTTAAAATACTAGCTGTTACAATTTGTATCGGTTAAATGACAACAAACACTATCATTTCGCTATGTTTAACTAATAGTCTGTTATGGTCATTTTTTCAAACCACAACTTCAACTATATGGATTTTTACCGACTAAAATGACAAGGTCACAAAACAATATGACTTTGTTAATGGTTATTGGTTGTGGTTTGAAAAAATAATTACAAGATGTTTTTAGTTAGATATAGCAAGGGAAATGACGGTGTTCGTTAACATTTTAATTGATAAAAATCGTAATTGTTGGTATTTTAAAACTAAAATAAATAGTTAATTTTTTTATTGGATACAATTAAAAGTTTAATGACCTAAAAAACAAATTTTATATTCGTGGTTGCTACTGCTTGCCACTTTAAGCCATTTTCCCTTAAATTAAATTAAAACTTTATAGGGTTAATGTCATTTTAGCCTATAAACTTTTCGTGTTTGTTTTATAACGTCTATTTTTTTGTGTATTTTAAGGGCTTAAAGTTCATTTTCACCTATCATTGAGGCCACTTAACTTGCTATAACATGTTTTAAGATTCCACTTCACCTATTCCAACCTCCTCCCTCACCTGGTAACCTCTCCCCTTCCGAACTCTCATTCGAGTACTTGACATTTACCATGCCTAATCCATTTGCACCATCGATCGTCGCCGATCACCACCAACTCCAATGTTTGTCGTTCTCTGTTAACCAACTTGCAGAAACACCGATCGCTGCTGCTAGTTGATTATCACAACCTTACCTTCCAATCTCCATCCATCCTCTCCACCTCCGGTACCTCTTTCCCCAAATTATTTGGTAGTTTCAAATTTTATATATGGGTTTGTATCTATTAATCAGGTCAAATACCCTTACATTCTTCAATATGTATCAATAGTTTGTTGTAGAAAAGGGTTTTTCAATGTGATCATTATTTATCGAATTGGGTCCATTACTTTCTCCAAATAACTGTGCAATTCGTATTCTTTCGAACGCTAATATCGAATTCTTGAATGTGATTGATAATCATAGATTAGCCCGTTTTCTTATCTTTTTCCCGCTTTATTAGACAACATTAATGATGAGTTTTTAGCTTCTGCCGTCATTAGATGGTTGTACATCAGCATTTCGTAGAAACCTTGCGTTGCCTCTTTTACAACACCCATACAACTCCAAATGTAAACATTCTCGACATTTATGGTCGACAAAAGCTCGAATTGTTAGTTCAAGCTCATAATTCAATCATTGGTTCGAACCAAATTACCAAAAATTCCTTTTTCTGAAATCCCTTTCTCTAAGTTACATAAGCATTTCGTCAATAGATATGAATCTACACCTCACAATTTGCCTCAAGATCGAGTTTTTAGGGCTCATAAGTCTGAAATCGCAATCACTATCACTGAATCTCAAGTAATAGTCGAATTGACGAGTCGGACATTAAAGAGTAATGACGTTTTTAACCCAAAAAAAATAAATCAAGTTCCCAAAACTACAAAAAAGAAAAAAAAAACTTAAGGACATTTTGAAACAAACATGGAAATTTTGTAGGGCTAAAATGACGTTTTACCAAACATTATAAGATGTGAAACAATTAGTAACAGTAAATCAAGAGAAATTAAAATGTTTAAGAAAGATGAAAAGAAGCCTCAACAGTCTTGCTTTTGAGAGGTTCAATAATTGTATTCTATTAAACGAACATAAGTTATTACAAAAATAATTCTAAGACCTAGTTAAGTGTCTTGGACAAAACACTCTATGATACCAATTTGGTATGTTTTTTTCTTTTTAAAACACGATTTAACACACAAAAACATCATTTAAGTAAACAACATAACATCCCGTTTGTTCCAAAATCATAAATCATAAGATTAAATCAAAGTTAATTAGAAAACTAGTGGGAGTCTCAACAGTAAAATAATAACGATGCAAATGTATAGTCACGTTGCGTCCTTCCCTTTCAAACCAGAACAACCTGAAAAACCTTTAACGGAACACGTAATTTTAAAGCTTAGTGAGTTCCCTAGTATACCACATATTCCATCACACATACAATGTATACAACAATCAACCCATGGCTATCACAACTAACATTTTGGCTAGAAAATTCTATTCTCATGTAATCATTCAAGTATTGTAAAACATGTACTCTAAGTGAATATCACTCAATGCTCATTCAAATACATCTCTCATGTTCAACTAAGGGTTGGAAACCCTAGAAACCCCGGTTCAAGTTTGCTATGGACTAGGATTTTCTTATTGGGCCTAATGGGCCAATAAGCCTTCAATTCGAATATTTTGGGCCTAGAATCCGTAATTGGACTCTAAATGACCCACATTCATAAAACTTAACACTTTGGGCCATGTGGACCTAAAATGGTCCATGCTAATCCTAATGGGCCAAGTTGGGCCATAATAACTCCAATAGCCCTAATGGGCCATAAACCCGATTTCTTTGGTTCTAATGGGTCGTGAACCACCTAATGGACTTGTATTGGGCCGTGAGCCATCCTAGGAGCCCAATGGGCCGAAAATATTATTGGGCCTATGAAATTCAAAGAAAGCCAAGAATCTGAGCCCAAAACCATTTTTCCTTCATTCCATTAGGCCCATTCTCGGCCCAAGGTAAACAAAAAAAAAGAAAAGAAAATAAGAGGACTAATGAGCATGAGACACATCATTATTGCATGGAGGATCTCCATGCAACATCACTTTACTCTCTCTCTCTCTCTCTCTCTCTCTCTCTCTCTCTCTCTCTTCTCCCATCTTCTTCTCATCCGAATCACCCTCCTCACCATCTCACCTCTTTCAAAAATCTTCCAAAGAACTCTCTCTAGAAGAACCTCCTTCCTACTCCAAATTTTCAAAGATTTAGAGTTGTTTCAAGAAGATTTTCACCAAAAATCATCAATCCTTGGTAAGTCACTACACATCCAAGTTATATAACTTCATTCTTATGTTAGATCACCCCTCCTAAACATTTGATTGTGATCACACTCTTAGAAACCTCATAAGTTCGAGATCTACTCAAGGAAAACTTGCTAGAGCCGGAACCTCTCTCTTTTCTTCACCAAACCGAGAACAAACAAGCAAGGTGAGTTCATACCCCCTTGTTTTCGATTTTCATATGTTTTCGGGGGAGAATACAAGTACTATGTGATATATCTAAGTATTGTGCATGTTATGTGTGTGTTTATTGTGAAAATATGGTTAAATATTCTAGATCTCGAAAAAAATAGTAAAAATGGTTGATTTTGTTAACTAAGATACTCAAAACAACACTCTTTAAGGGTGAAAATGTTAAACATGCATGCTTGTTGAATAAAACTACAATAAACCATGTTTAAGGATCATATATGTCAAACAAACAAAAATGTGGGACTTTTTATGACACACACGGTTTTCATGAGGACAAAAAGAGTCATTATATTTCAAAAATGAACTTTTATGTTATTTTGATATTAAAGGGACCATAAATGAAAAGTTTCGCATAATGGGCCTTTAAATGTGCTTTACGACTTTCTTGGGCCCAAAGTGAAAAATATTGAATTTGGTGGACCAAAAATGTCTTTATATGTAAACTTGAGCCTAAAATGAAAAACTCACGATTTAAGGGTTAAAACTGACATTTATTTCTAAATTGGGCCAAAAATGTAAAATTTACGGAAATTGGGCTGAAAATGTAAATTTTATAAAATAAGGGCTGAAATTGTAATTTTTACAAAGTAAGGGCTGGAAATGTTACTTATTATGGAAAAGGGCTGAAAATGTCAATAAATGTATTTTTGGACCGAAATTTTAAATTATTTTACAATTGGGCCGAAAACACAAAGTTTCATAAATTAGTCGGCTAAAGTGTTATTTTTATCAAAAAGGACCAAAAATGTCATTTTAGGTGAAATAAGTCCTTAAATGTAGGGCTGACAATTCTCGACACGACACGAAATAAATGGGTTTGGGTTGAGTTTTTCAACCTGCCAACCCGCTAACCCGCCAACCCGCCAACCCGTTTATTAAACGGGTCATATATGGGTTTCTCAAAAAATAAATGGGTTGACCCGCCAACACGTTTATATTCTTAATAAAAAAATATTTTATTTTTTAAATGTATTTATGTATCAAGTATTAATATTTAATAAGTATTATATAATATATATACCATTTATTCATAGACCATTTGACTGTTTTGACATTATGACTCGTGCGCGGATGGTCTAAGATCATAAGTCGTAATCTATAAGATTAAGTCTGTAAAATGTTTCTATGAATGTTTTTAATTTTCATTTTGATGTTTAAGACTTAAATATCTAAAATTCAGACCCACGAACCTAAATCTGACCCACGAACCCGCCAACTAGTGAACCCGTATAAATAAATGGGTTGGTGGGTCATATATGGGTTTATGTTCCAAACCCGCCAACCCGTGGCCCGCCAACCTGTGACCTGTATATTTAAATGGGTCGTGTTTGGGTTGACATATTTTGACCCGCCACACGCCAACCCGAACACGACACGATTGCCAGGCCTACTTAAATGTTTTATTTAAGTCATAAAGGACCTAAATAGTCAATTTTGTTGAAAATAAGCCCAAATTGTGAAGTTATAACTTAATGGACAAAAAGTTTCCACTATAACGCAAAAATTAAGCATTTTATGTCTTTTTGATAAATGTTTAAACTGAAATAAAGATGACGTAACGAACAGAAACAAAATACAATGATTACATGTTTATTGGGCCTAATAACCACTATACATGCTTATTGGGCCTTCGTGGTCAAATTTCATGTTTGTTGAGCCCAATTCATTCTTTACATGTCTACTGGGCCTTAGTGACCCAATTACATGCTTAATGGGCTGAAATCATCTTTTACATGTTTATTGGGCTTTGGTGGCCCATTTACATGCTGATTTGGGCCTGGACTATTCATTATATGCTTAATGGGCCTTAAAGTGTTCATTTGCATACTTAACAAGCCTGTAAATAACTTATATGCATAATGGACCACAGTTGTCTCATTTCCATGTTGGTTGGGCTTTGTTTGTTCATATAAATTCTAAATTGGTATGTGCAAGAATCTAAATTCATATACATCTTATATCGTGAAATTCAAATAATTATACAATAACAATTGGGATCTAGTGAGACATGTCGGTTGACGCCACCGAGTGTATGATTGTAGCCTGTAGTTATGACCAAAGTCTCATGGAGGGAGAGCGAGAGATTGTGTATAGATCTATACGTGGGTGACTCCCCCACACCTGAGTTGTTCGCTACAGTTAGACTAGGCTAGTCTAGGGTGACAACCTCATTCTTTATCAAACCGACGTTTGGAAAATGCCACGACAGGCGAAATAGTCATAATGAAGCATGGTTATAACGACTTACATAAAGATCAATATCAACATAACATTACGGAAATCAGAGTATCAATCACGTCCATACAAGTCAAACATGTATCAATACATGGTCTTAGGGTTTAAGACCACAATACGTTTATAATCGGAAAATATCGGATTTTCTGGGGAAACACTATTATTCAATTACCTTCTACTTACAACAGAAATAATACAAAGAATTATATGGATTTCGTATTCATATATATTTTACAACAAAATTCACACATGCATTTATACTCGACTATTATATCATTTTACAGACTATATACAGAAAATATCAGATTTTCTGGGTTATACAAACAATACAAAATATTTCATTCAATCATGCTTATGAACTCACCAATGTTATATATGTTGACCGTTTTCAAAATAACTTGTATTCTTAGGTAACCGTTAAGCAGAGGAAACTTTCAAGTGTAGGGATTTATGTTGTGTAATGTCAATCATCGTACAATTAATATTTTGGAATATGTAACCTAAGACAATGTACTTGATGTGAACAATACTAATTTCTATTATGTAATGTTTGGTGATGATTGTGTTATGTTTCATTATATTCATTGTGATGGTATTTCAATTTATAGTCACACGAGCCCTCGGACGATTCTGTCGTCTAGTTCGGGGGTGTGACAATGACCACATTGTGTATATAAACCATAGGCTCCTAGACATCATACAACCACGGGCTCCCAACCTATGGACTCCCAGTCCTCATACAAACTATCGTCTCTCACCATCATGCAACCACAAACCATTAACCATCATACAAGCAAAAACACATATTTTTCTAATATTGACGAACCACCTTATTGTAACGCCCGTAGATCCGGGCTAGTCAATTTTGAGACGATAAGCATCAAAAAATTACTTTTGGATGGAAGATTATTTAGAAGGATTAATCTTAACTAAGTTGTATTATATGTTACAAGGATTTCGTACATATAAAGAACGCCGAAATCCGAGTTATAACGAAGAAGTTATGACCTGTCGAAGTTTCGCGAAAGAACCGGCACGACACAGCGCAATGTAAATAGTGAATTTACGTTAGAGCGATATTTGGCCTTAGCAATCTAAATAAAAGTCATAGAATACGTTAAATCGATAGCACGCATAAAAAGAACGTCTAAATCTGACTTCGGATGAGGAAGTTATGATTTTTCGAAGTTTCAGCATTAGCAGTATGCAGCCCGAAACTCGAGATTGAGGTCGAGTGATATTTAGCCAAAACATTCTAAATGAGAATTGAAGATCTCATCAATAGTATTCCAACGATAAAAAGACAGACGAAAACGGAGTTCAAATGAAGGAGTTATGAATTTCGAACGGAGTTTTCCTGTCCCAGCCTACTAAAAATAATATATAAGTAATATATTTATAATATATTAAAAATGAAGTCAAATTAGCCAACAGAGTCTAAACGAGAGTTGTAGAGCATAATCTCACCTTCGCGTCGATATAAAGAACGTCGAAAACGGAGTTCGTATGCGAAAGTTATGAATTTCTGAAGTTGGGGATGCGAACCCCAAAGCCGTGTCAGAGACCACGACGTGGCATGTCTTCTGACACCTCCGGGAGTCCCCCAGACGCAACCTGCGATGACACATGCAGTGACGATCAAGCCCACGACGTGGAAAAAGGTGCCACGACGTGGCAAGGGCAGATTTTGCCCAATAAATAGATTTGAAGGGCCAACCGTTTAGGGTTGTTATTTTCTCTCCTCTCTCTCTCCCGTTTTACCTTGATTTACGTGCAAGAAATATCCCGAAGCCCCGGTATCATCCCGAGACCCGAAGCGAGTCCTGAAGCCCGAAGATCCCGAGAAGAAAAGAGTTTTCGAGCGGAAGCTCTGCCCGCGAGGAGTCCGGTTTTTGTGAAGATCTTCCAGATCTACCGAAGAATACTACTTCTACAAGCCGTAGTGCTGTCTGATCATCTTCTGATCAAGTGAGTGTATAGTCCCTTTCATAAACACGATTTTAATACAACTATTGTTTGAATGTATTAAGTATATGTTTGGTGTGAGTGTGTAGTTACTTTCTTCTAACACATAGATATGAAGTATCTCTAGAAAATACGTGCTATATGTTATATGTATATTATCTCGTTATTTGGAATGGGTAAGTGTGTGTGGTTGCTTTCTATTAACACACATATATAGATTATACTCTATAAAATACGTGCTATGTGAATATATACTATTTCTCATGTGATATGAGTGTCGAAAGAATTTGTTATACATGTTTTATGTTGTATATAAACAAATATATTTTATCTACAAATATGTGGGTAGAACATGGGTAGATAGTGATGTGTGATGAAATAAAAATGTTGAGAGGCCTCGATGTCATTGTGATCCAGTCATCTAGCGGAATTTAGATGACAACCATGGACTCTTTCTAGACAGTCCCGTGGAACACCAACATGCTCATAACCTGTAGGTGTTAATGAACTTGGGTGTTCATTCGCTGTATTCCATCCTCCTCATGGTTGCCTTATTTGACGTATATTGCTGAGGAACCCCCGAAGCCTGTGTTGTCGCCCCAATGAAATATTCTTACACTAGGTCCCTTGTGTTAGTTGTCTTAGGGACGTAAAGTGAGAATAACGGGAATGGGTAATTGGGTTATTATTGGTTGATGAAATTAAATTAATTATTTATTGTGGGTTGAAAACCCTATATGCTCACCAGGCTCCCAAGCCTGACCCACTTAGTTTTCTTTGCATTACAGGTAATGGCACAAGAGTATAAGTTGGTGGACTTGACGAGAGGTTTTGGATTATAGATCAGTAGTTATAAATAACTGTTGTAAGGTCTATTTTGTTCTGTTTATGCTTTTGGTCTGTATTGAACATGACATCCCGAGATTTTGTTATATAATGAAAATACATTTCTTTAAAGAAATGCTTTGATAAACTCTTATCATATTTTGTTTTGGGAACAAATTCCGCAACCATTTTCTTTAAACGATCACTCTGATTTATAAAACAAAGCATAAACAAATCGGTCTTTCCTGGCCGTGAAATTGGGGATGTCACAGTATAAATGGGTAGTTGTACATAGTCGGAGGAAAAATAGATAGTCAAAAAAATGTTCCAACATCAAGGCTCCAATCAAACAAGAACATACAATAAGGCCAAAACAAGAGTTCTAAGGCTATCCAATGTTAAACCACATACAACCCATACGACATCCTCTCAACAATCTTGTAATATTAGCAAACCTTTAAACACACAACTTGATAGATGTCCTAACACAATCTGTTGGGAATAAATCCGAGATGATGAATGCAGAATATCAAGAACAATCAAGAATCAATCACCATCACATGCAAGTAATCTGATAAATGTTTTGTGTATATTGATTATGATATGAACGTACAAAGAAAACCTTAATCAAGAAAAAGCCTTACATCTAAATCTAACATAATGATTATTTATAGGGAACATCAAATATTTACCATAAATATAAAACCAATGCCTTAATATAAAATCAATGTCTTAGAAGAGCTTGATGAAAAACTTCTACTATAACGACACCGTAGGGAATCATAAAACGATTAACCCTAAAAAAGCTTCCCTAAATAACCAAACATGGCAGATCAGTTTCAATATCTCAAATACAAAACAATCTCCCTCTATATGTTGAAACCGATGAAGATCACAGTTTTTGATCTTCTTGGCATTTCTCCCCCCTAAATTGTGAGACTCATCAGCACATGGGGTCTTCAAAGCAAGAGAAACAAATATCGTCTTCCAAATACAAACTCCCCCTTGAATAATCATCACTCCCCCTTAAATCTTCAACAAATACCATGGAGAGAATCTAGAAAGTTAAGAAGTATCACCAACAATCTTCAAAACCCATCAGATTAGATGAAATAAATCCTTGTAGAATAAATCCAATTCTCAAAAATTAAAACCGAAAAAATAAAAAAAATTATTTTGTATTTTTTGGTTTAAATATTAGACAAAAAGAATAGAACAAGAAGCAATTATTTAGAAATGATTAAAAAGAATACGACTAAAGAAAACGATTAGAATTGAAAATATTTTGGAAAAAAGGGGTAAAAATGGTTAAAATCCATTTAATTTGTAAAGAACTTTGAGAGCGGCAGTAGAAACTGTCAAGTGGTGAAAGATTGAGGGCTGTAAATGAAATTCGAAGCTTCTTCTTTACTGGAACGGGCAAAACACGATTGTTGACTTAAAAAAGTCAAAATCAAATAATCTTCGATCTGATCTTCAATTCAGATTAAAAACCGATTTAAGATTACGATTCCGACTGAAACCCCGATTCCCGTTTCTGATTATGACGATTTTGATTTCCGATAATTCCATTTTCCATTTCGACTTTGTTGTGCAAATCCGAATTCGGTTTTTATGATCTGAAAAACGAGTATGATAATGAGATTTCCGATTTTGGTTTCTGAACCCAGATACTCATGAAATTTCGATCATTGAATTTCGATTTCAAACTTCTGATTGTAATACTCCAAGCCGATGACTTCCGATTACGAAATGATTGCAGTTTCTGAGCAGACTGAAGCTCCGAATATTGATTGTAGTTTTCGTATACGAACACCAAATTCCGATCACCTATGAACTTCCGAATCGATTTCAATATTGAGACTGAAACTCCGATTGCGAATCGGTTGCAACATCCGAGCCTTGAACTCCGAATGCCAGAACTGCGAAAGCATACACTATGAGCGATCGCAACCTCCGAGCCTAGAACTGCGAACGACAGAACTACGAACGATTGCGAACGCTCGGAGACGAACAATGAACTCCGAACGCTTCGCAGTGAGATTAAAACCCCGATTTCAGCTTTGAAGCTCCGAACCTTCGTTTACAGGTGACGCTGATACACACAGGTTCGTTGTGACACCATCAATTGTATGTTAACTCCGAAAGTAACCCTTAAAGATTGAAGGAAATGGCAGATTTCGCCCAAATTCTGAAAACAACCTCTTTTTGTCAATAACTCAGAATCTAACCCCTATTTTTCCATAAAACCGAATCTGACCCTCCTGTTAGAGTGAACTGACAGCTTGCACCCCTTTTGCTGAAAAATGTCAGATGGCAGCCTTCTTTTTGAAGAAAATGTCATTTTTCACTCACTTTTTCAACTTTTCACATTTTTGTCATTACCAACAATTAAAAATCAATAAAAATTGGTTTCTTCAACATAATTTTGACTGATTTTTCATTGGATTTCACCAGATTTGGTCCCCATTTGTGTGTGTGTTTTTTTTGATAAAGGTCAATACTCTTATGACACTTTTGATACCCATTTAAGATTCAAAATTGAAGTTGGTTTCCTACACACCCATTTATTTGAAGAGAATCGATCATCTTTTGAAAATAATACCTGTTTTTTAGTTGGAAAACAAAAATTTCCACAAATTTCATTAAACCATCCAAATTCTATTTTCTCTTTTCTCCAACTTTTAACATATTCATCTAAAGAAAAATTGAATTTTCTTTGAACATTCTTGACTTCGGCTTTCTGGACCTTTTAACATGCATTAGGTACTTGTACCTTAGGCATCCAAACCTTCTTAATTTTACTCTTGTTCTTCTTCTTTCTTTTCTGATTTCTAGGCTTCAGAAAAGAATTTTGGATCTAAACAAGCTCTTCATCTTTCTGAATCCAAACATTAGAAACCTTTGGTACATAAACTTTTGGAGTTTGATAAATATGAACATCTTGAAGTATTGGCTTTTTGTAAGGAATCATTCCTTCAAAAACATCATCATAACATAAAAAGTCATCTATTTGAGTTCAATTGAACATAACTTCTTCACAATTACGACTTCTGGATTTTTGCAATGAGATTCGTCTTCAGAACATCTAGATTCGAAATGTAACTCTTCTGAAAAACATGAACCACTTGACTCCCCCTCAACAAGAACATTTGGAGTCATATTTTCTTCATAAACATGAGGAACATTATGAACTTCACCAAGAACATCTTCCCTTTTCTTTTCATCTCCAAAATCTGTTGTTTATTTTCTCGATCTAAATGTCCATAGATAATATGAAATTGTTCTACTATTCTCTCATTCTTTTGTAATTCACGTTCATTAACACGTGAGTATTCAGTTACTTTCTCATCAACAAAAAAAATTATATAACCCAATAACACCCCTCAACGTAAAATCACCAAGAACATGAAACAAAGTCACTTTATCAACACCATAGATTGGTTTAGTAACCTTTAATCCAAGTTCTAAAATGGAGTTACAGAATAAAAGATCCATTAGATCTTAAACAAGTGGCATAACTTGAAGAGAGAGAAAGTAGATTTGATAAGAATTCTAGAGAGAGAAAACAGATCTAAGATGATTTTTTAGAGAGATAAAGTAGATCAGAACACAAAAATTCGAATAAACATGAAAATTTACTTCTAATTCTCTTCCAGAATACGATTCAAGAACAAATCAGATGAAATAATGAGTAGAAGATAACAGATCTGAACAAGATTTTGCAATAAAACGAGGTATTAGACTTTTTCTTTTCATAAAACTTACAAAACTTGAAGAACAAGGTGAGATTCATGATAAAATATCACCATAAACAAGATCGATTCTTGAAATAATCGATGAGATCTACAAGAACCCGCTCTGATACCACTTGTTGGGAATAAATCCGAGATGGCGAATGTGCAATATCAAGACAATCAAGAATTAATCACCATCATATGCAAGTAATCTGGTAAAGGTTTTGTGTATATTGATTATGATATGAACGTACAAAGAAAACCCTAATCAGGAAAAAGCCTTACATCAAAATCTAACCTAATGATTATTTATAGGGAACATAAAATATTTACCATAAATATAAAACCAACGACTTAATATAAAACCAATGCCTTAGAAGAGCTCGATGAAGAACTTCTACTGTAAAGGCACCGTAGGGAATCATAAAACGATTAACCGTAAAAGGCTTCCCTAAATAACCAAACATGCCAAATCAGTTCCAATGTCTCAAATACTCAACACAAACCACTATAGTCTATCACATAATCCAAATCACCTTATGAATGGTTAGTCATATGTAGTCGCATAAAAGATAGATAGTTGAATAGATGTTCCTGCCTTAAGGCCCCATTCAAACAAAAACATACCATAAGACCAGAACAAGAGTTCTTAGACTATCTAATCTTAACAACACACAACCCTTAAGTTATTTACTCAGTGATCTAACAATAGCATACAAATATTGTACCACACATCGGATATGAAATGTCACATATAGTATGGTGTGAAAACTCACCTGAATCCAAAAGCTATAGAGTCATAAGCAACTCCTTGGAACAACATACACGAATGATCCGGAACCAAACAGAGGCATGGCTTTAGTATATGGCCCAAATACATTAAAGTTTGACCAAACATCAAGATATGTCAAAAGTCAACGGGTCAACTGGTCAAATTCAATCATCAACAGGTCAAATGCTGTGACCCATCTCTTGGTCACGTCACAACCACTAAACGAAAAAATGGTCACGAATCCAACTCCAGACTCGCATCGTCACCCCTTAGTCGTGTCATGCTTTTCGATTAGAAGTCTCTTCCTTATTAAGCACTTAATCCTTTAAGACCAAAGCTCCAACTTTCTAGAATACTTCAGAATATGGTTTAATGGATAAAATTTCCAACTTTATCCGTTTGCATGTCTCTAACAAGCTTTTCTCAAAACCCTGGATCTAAAGAGGCTAAAATGTACATATTTTGATGCATGGCTTAAAAGGAAAGGCAAACATGTAATAAAACACCAAAATGGGTCCTAAATAAAACACTACTAAGTCTTTGGGACCTGGAATTTCCAAACTCCAAAGAAATATGACTAAAATGGACTAAATAATGTTACAAAACCTAGATCTAGGAAAATATAACAATAAAGCTCGGATCTTGAATACTTACAAAGCACAAGGAGATGATAATGAAGCTTTTACCATATGGATCTAACTTTTAGTACACCATGCTTCTTGCTTCCTCCTCAAAGGGTAACCCAAAACCACAAAACACCAACAAAGAGTCAAGGAAGCTAAAATGACGACCTTAGAACTTAGTGTTCTTATATATGGCTCAAGACCTGAGATTTGGGTTTGGGCTCTTTTCAACTTCGCGTCGCGACCCACAATTAGTTACATTGCTACTTATGACGTGAAACATTCCACAACATTCCATTTCAGACATTGCAAGCTAGGTTTTCTCCCAAACAATTATTTCTCAATTTCCTTGAATTCACCAAATAAGCATTTTCGAAAAACGGGCGTTACATAAACGAGGAATAGAGAGTTCCCTTTCGAGTATCTCCTTCAATTATCTTTCTTTTGTGCGTGTTTCTTCTAGCGACATCCTCTAATTACTAGGGCTACGTAAAACAAAACTAAAGAACATGGTTTTTTCTTGAATCTAATTGCATGTGGTATTAAATTAGAAGAATAGAGGTTATGGAGATTGATGGGATTAAAAATCTTTAATCAATGAAGATCGATTAGATCTTGAACAAGTATATAAATATAAAACAGTAAGAACTCAATAAAAAGAACAAGACAAGATTGAATCAAATGAGTCGAATGATTAAACAAAATCCTCAGAAGAGCTCGATTAAGAACATCAACTGTAGAGGATTGGTAGGTTACAAGAACGATTAAAGAAAACTTGAAATTACTATCGTTAAGCTCTCTTTCGTTATTCTCTAAATCGTTAATCCTAATATGCATGCAAGCATTAACTTATATACAATACATAAAAGGCTCTCGGTTGGACAGGCCCAAACCGGAGTGTACATGGCTAAACTATCAAGCCCAAAAGACGCAACATCAAAACAAACTTCAGCCCAACATTCTCCCCCTTTGTGTCAATTTGGAGCGAGACCTTCACTTTTTACTTGGGCCAGCAGCTGAAGCAGGTACCTTCTTCTTCACGGTGCTAAACAGACACTTGGTTATGGAGAGAATGGTCTGTCTAAACCGGATGTACCAATTGATCATATCATTGAAGTACTTGATGTCATCAGCCGAATTCTCTTTACACCGCTTGATAATCGATAAAACGTGCTCCAAGCAAGTTGTGGTGTAAAGGTGTTTGTCAGCTAAAGCGAAGAGACATTTCTGTCCTTCGGCTCTAGTGAACATAACCGAGTTACGCCTCGGATCAATCTTGCCCATTTTCATTTGGTTGAGATCACTGGCCGATCCCACAGGAGCTATCTTCGGTTTCTTCTTGAAGACTGTGGCGACCTCCTGATCCATTAGGGCAACCTCCATGATGTAGCAGGCTAACATCCTTTTGACATGGTCTATGATGGGACCATATTCGGCTTCATCAGTCAAAAGAATATTGTACAGTACAATCCAATCATGAGGATTTAGATTCGGCAGATCCGCCAGGGAGATGAGATGAGCAGTTCTTGCTGATCCTCGAATGAGCTTGAACTTAACGTTTGTGAATCTCCCCATGGCATAAGGCTTCAGCACCCGAACATTTACAATCTTCTAGGCGCTCCAGGTAAGGTATTGAGGGCGAGCGGCCTCCAGATAGAAGTCAATGAGCTCCCTGTCAAGCTCATCGTTCGGATGTGGGACTTCAAAAATGTTAGAGAAGGCGTGGAAGATGAACGCCTTTCGAGTCAACGGCATATCAAACTGCGAATCGACAGTGTTGTTGCAGTCGAATGATATAACCGGCTCGAGCCATAATATGCTTGGAGTTTCTATGGCCTCTTTAATCATACGTTCCCTGGTCCAGGTAGGGAAGAGCGTCTTTCGGCTCTCAAGGAGATCGTGGGCTTCCTTTTGCTTGCGTTCGGCTTCTTCAGCCTCTCGCGCCACACGACTGGCATCATCGTCAGCATTGCGACTGTTCTTTCGTTTTAACATGTCGGCAATGGTCTCCCTGTCTTCATCTTCATCTTCATCTTCCTCAGCTATGTTTTTGCCCTTGGTCTTCACACCCGAACCCGAAGCATGACCAGTCTGAGGTGGTTCGGTTGTGTGAGTAGCTTTGGAGGAAGGAGGTGGTTTCGATCCGGTTTGCTCATCTCCCCCTTGTTTCGGAATGGACACGAAACTCGGTAGGCCTTCGATTTTGCTGAGAAGGTCCATGGCCGGAGAGAGCTTTTCAGCGAGGGTACGCCTCACCGAATGATTTAGGATGGGGTCGTGTGCTTCCAGGATGTTGGATAGTGCTGCGTGGACATCCGAAACACACATTCTGATCACCTCCCTTTCGGATCGAAGAGCTTCCAGTTGTTGTTGGGAGTTGGAAAGTTGCGTGCTCTTGATCTTGAGGGCAGTTGTTTTACTCGCCAAGACGTCCATCAGAGAATTCTCAGCTGCAAGATCCTCTTGTAGCTTAGCCAGGCGGGCATCGATGGAGGCACGAAGTGCCGAGTTGTCGTCGCTTATATTCTGGCGGAGTGTAGCGAACGAAGACAGCTCCATTGAGACGAACTTGGCCAATTGTTGAACAATCGGTTCCAAAGTTGTCTTCGTGGCGTCGGCGCTTTCTTGCAAGGATTTCAACAGGACAGTAGCGTCGGAGAATAGTTTATCGACTTTTTCGGTCGCAGCCTTACAGGCTCTGGTGGAGGCATCAATCGCAGCAGTTGCTGAGGCCACCGAATCATGTTGAGCCATGGAGAAGGCATCAACGATTTTCTGAAGGGCAACTTCAGAGAGAGAGGACTGCTGGTTGGATGAGGAGGCGAGAAGTAGATCAACCTTCTCGTGAAGCTCTTTGAGATGCTTCTTTGTTACTGGAGCATCATCCTCCTCATCACTCTGAACTTGAAACGGACTATAGTAGACCGAATCAAAGTTCATGTGATCACCACCAAGGTAAGGGTTGTCGCCATCGGAGGCATTCTCTGGAGATGGAGGTGGTGGTGAAGCTGGGGGTGTTGTGGTTGGGGTATTTGGAGGTGGATTGTGGGGTGGGGTAGTTTCGGGTGGTGGTTGAGTTTGGGTTTCGGTTTGTGGTGGTTCGGTGATGGGAGTGGTTTCGGTAACTGGTGGTGTTTCGGTTACAGTGGTAAAGATAGGTGGAGGTATAGGGAAAGAGGTTGGGGGAATAGTGGGGTTTATGGTGGGAATGGAAATAGGAATAGTTGGTGGAGGTGAAGGAACTGGGGATTGATGAAGTTCCATCTCTGGGGTTGGGGACCGAGGTGGTGTGTTGCCTCGTTGAGGAGATTCGTCTCCTTGAGAGCCTTCGGAATCCGAACTCTCACCCTCAGAGTTACTAGAAGAAGAGGGAATTACAAGCTTTCGCTTCTGTTGCGTCTTCCTCCTCTTCGGCTGTGGGGACTGGGCAGCCTTCGTTTGTTTCCTCTTTTTGGGAGAAGGGCCCTTTGGTGCTTTGGCCGCTTGCTTCCCTTTTTCACCCTTTTTGCCCCTGTTGGTCGGTTTGTCAGCATCATGAATTGACCTGAGCATATCCGGTGTCAGTTCCCTGGGACCAGTCGGCCTAAACTCCTTGATCGTCCGGATTAGTCTGCTGTCGGATGGCACGCCGCCATACATTGTCTCCGGGATGGAGCCAATGAAAGAAAATTTCGATGCATCTGAGACGATGATCTTCTTGGTATGGAACGTACCAATAGAAGACATCGATGCACCATCAGCAGTAGGAACATCAAACTTGTCCATGGCCCATCGAGTAATCAGAATCCAGAACCGTGCCAACGACACCTCAGAGTGTCGGGATGATGAAGAAAGGCTCTGGATGAGCTGTTGCCATATGACCCACCCATAATCCAGGTTAATCCCGTTGTAGACCCCGTACATTATCGATAGGAAGAGACGACTTGCACCGTCAGATCCTGAGCTCCTCTCCGACAAGCCCTTGAAAAGGACTGTAAATAGGCCATTCCACTGTGGCGGCAGGCAAGACTTCTTAAACTTGGCGACAGAGGTGAGAACCTCTATGTATCCCATGTTGTAAAACATGTTAAACAACATCCCAACCGGAATCGTCTCCGGATGAACTCGTGAAGGGTCAACCGCCAACCCTAGCATGGTGCAGAACCGTTGGCGTGAAACGGAGGTCTTGTGTTCTGCAAGCTCGAAAAACACCCGGTCGACGGCCTTGTCGTAGTAAGCAGTCGCGTAAACCTGCGATAGAGCCACCATTGGCACAGTTTCAATTCTTGAGAGAGCGGTGGCTATTTGAGAGTACTTCAAACACTCGATGACCGGCGACATGTAGGAATCGTACGCCAGTGGGTTGAGATCAATCACCAGACATTGCTGTGGGCGGATGGGGAGTATCTGTGAAGTAGCATGGACGAAAAAAGACTCATCCATTGTTGAAGAATTGGAGAAGATGATGAACAGTGAACTGTTTGGGAGTTTTTGCTTTTGAGAAATTTCGGAGGCAGTAAAGAGGTTTTATAGTGAGGGATTGGAAAGAGAAAAATCGTTTCATATCTTCTATGCGATGATCACGTAGGAGAG
Organism: Lactuca sativa; assembly: GCF_002870075.4. Taxonomy (NCBI): domain Eukaryota; kingdom Viridiplantae; phylum Streptophyta; class Magnoliopsida; order Asterales; family Asteraceae; genus Lactuca; species Lactuca sativa. The sequence continues at coordinate 201,054,249 of NC_056627.2, read as the reverse complement.
AGATTGTCAGAATCCTAGGATCACGCTACCCAACAAACGCCGTTTCAGAAGAAAATCGCTTCAAATCCGCACGCGCCAGTAACTGCCAGAGAGATGACGCTTGGATTTCGCACACGCGTCCATAAGTGTCAGTAAAAGCGCGGCCGTTTCGAATTCACATGCGCCTCCTTTATACCGTTGTTTGAATTTTAATCCCTTTAACTCCCGCCGAGTCAGCAACCTTTCGTCTTATCCCCTTTTAAACGACATCTTTTTGAATTAAACGCCCACGTGGATTGTTTCTGACCACAACTCCATAATTAACCACAGAGTAAGAATCCAGCTTGTAAATAATTAATAACGGAATTTTGGAAAATCAACGATTTTCGTGCAAAGAGTGTAAAGGAAAAAGAAATAAAGCAACTCTTTTAAGGATATTCTGTGATGTCAATAATGACACGAAACTGATGATCCCGGGCATGAATCTCTTCCTTCAAGGTCAAGAGAGACCTCAAAGTGTTAGTGTGGAATCCCGTTGAATTACGATCAAACATTTATTAAGAAATGTTGAAAGGCTTCTTTTAATTAGGTTAAATAAGGGTGGCTTCGCTTTGATTCATCAATTCTATTCTTGATATAAGAAAGAAAGTGAACAAAGTACTTGTGAGACCAGTGTAGCCTGTTGAACAAGTAGGTAGGAAATTAATTTGTATTGGCTTGGATTAATATAAAATCTCAGATAAAAATTTAAAATTGGATCCCTTGGGAAGAAATGTTATGGTGTGTAACAATTTCATAGGAATCACGCAAAAGAAAATTTGAGATTTCATGAGGGTACATTCGTCAATTCTGTGGTGAAAACTTGAGCAAATTAATTGGTCATCGTCAATTCATTAGGTGTTGAATTTAGGGTTTCACTCAGCTCGTAGTGACACGAAACTAAGATCATAAACACAGATGTTGTGTAACCATAAACCTCAGTGGTAATTTTTGAGAGTCTCAAGGGTTACGTTGATGAAACGAATGTAATGGAGAAGAGTTATGGAGATGGTGTAAGTGAACAAAGTACCTCTGCTGTGAAAATAAGGACCAAGCAGGAAACCTTTAACTCATGGGAGAAAAGGTTGAGGTAGCTCACGATTAGAATAAACGTGTTAGCCTTATTGGGAAGACAAGGTTTGTGTATACCAGGTCATGAAGGCTATTATTCAAAATCTTATGAGGCTTGGGACACATACAACAGCATGCTTCTAGGGACACTTAAGTAATTCATCAAATATATTCTCATAAACAAACTAACACACAAGAGAATAAAAAAAATAAAAAAATAAGACTTAAAAAAGAACTTTGGAAAGAATATGAAAAACCGAACCCGAACGTTCGGTTGGTTTCGGTTGGAAAAAGTTGAAAAACCGAACCCGAGCGTTCGGTTGGTTTCGGTTCTAGAAAATTTTGAAAAACCGAACCCGAACCTTTGGTTGGTTTCGGTTCAACACAATTTTGAAAAACCGAACCCGAACCTTCGTTAGGTTTCGGTTTTGAAAAATTTTGAGAAACCAAGGAATTTAAACATGCAAGAGAAAAATATTTTTAACACAAAGAAAAACAAAATTGTACAAGAAATATACAACAGAGAAAAACTACCTTTGAAGTAATGAGCGAGTCAGATGGTTGAACCGAACCCGAACGTTCGGTTGGTTTCGCTTCTTACGTTTGAGGTTGAGAGGTAGTGTGAGGTACTGACTCTGATTCCATCATACCTAGCCCTTGCAATATTTTATTGAATGATGCTTCAGGAAGAGCTTTGGTAAAGACGTCAGCCAGTTGATCTGTGGTTCTTACGAAGTGAACTTCGACGTTTCCATCTTCCACGTGATCTTTGATGAAGTGATACCTCAGTGCTATGTGTTTGGTTTTAGAGTGTTGCACTGGGTTATGGCAGATCCTAATTGCACTTTTAGAGTCACAATATAGTGGGATCTTCTTCATATTGAGTCCATAGTCTCGAAGTTGACTCTGGATCCAAATCACTTGTGATGTGCAGGATGCAGCGACAATGTATTCCGCTTCGGCAGTAGACAACGACACACACGTTTGTTTCTTGGATTGCCAGCTGACCAACTTCCCATCAAGGAATTGACAGCCACCAGTTGTGCTTTTACGGTCGAGTCCACATCCTCCAAGGTCAGCATCAGAATAGGCTTGAACGAAGAAGCCTGAGTTGGATGGATACCATAGACCTAAGGAGGTGGTTCGCTTGAGATAGCGTAAGATGTTCTTTACTGCAAGCATGTGAGGTTCGCGTGGATTTGCCTGAAATCGAGCACAGTAACACACAGAAAACATGATATCAGGCCTGCTAGCAGTTAGATACATCAGTGAGCCTATCATTTGACGATAGAGTGTGATATCGACAGCCGGTTTGTCTAGAGAAGGGGTAAGCTTGGTGCCGAATGCCATTGGGACTTTGACTTTTGAGTCTCCCATCATACCAAACTTCGCAAGGAGAGTCTTCGTGTATGCTTCCTGATTTATAAAGATGCCTTCGGGTCCCTGTCTTATGTTTAAACCAAGGAAAAAGTTAATAGGACCCATTGAGCTCATTTCAAACTTAGTCTCCATCAACTTTCTGAATTCAGCTGTTAAGCTTGGATTCGTGGAGCCAAAGATGATGTCATCGACATAAATTTGAACTATCATAAGGTGGTTACCTTCCTTTTTGCGAAAGAAGGTTGGGTCAACCGAACCTTGTTTAAATTTAGACATCTTTAAAAATTTTGTAAGCGTTTCATACCAGGCCCTCGGAGCTTGTTTGAGACCGTACACAACTTTATCCAGAATATAGCAATGGTTTGGATACTTTTCGTTTACGAACCCAGGAGGTTGCTCCACATACACAGTTTCTTCGAGTTCTCCATTGAGAAATGCACACTTGACGTCCATTTGGAAAACTTCAAAGTTTTTGTGAGCAGCATAAGCCAGAAATATTCTAACAGATTCTAGCCTAGCTACTGGAGCGAAAGTCTCTTCATAGTCTATCCCTTCCTCCTGACAGTATCCCTTAACCACCAGACGAGCCTTGTTCCTTATTACATTACCTTCCTTGTCCATTTTGTTCCTAAAAACCCATTTGAGACCAACAACCGAAGCATCTGGAGGAGTTGGAATGAGGCGCCAGACTTTGTTCCTTTCAAATTCGTTCAGTTCGTCTTGCATTGCTTGAACCCAATTAGAGTGATCGAGGGCAGTGTTAACTGTCTTCGGTTCAACTTTTGATACGAATGAGTTAAACATACAAAACTCAACCTTTGAAAATAAGGATGTCTGTTTTGCCTTCAGTTGTGATCGGGTCAAAACCTTTTCAGATACATCACCAACTACTTGAGAGATAGGATGATCTCTGGTCCATTTGGTAAGAGGAGGGTAATTCGGATCAAAGGTTGGATCTAGTTCAACATTGATCATTTCTTCTGGCTCAGATTGGCTATCGTAATCAAGCATCATATCATCATGCTCCCCCTCGATTGATGTGCTTTGAGAACTTTGAGGTTCAGGGGTTTCTTGTGGTGCTGAGCTTTCAGGCATTGAAGCACCTTCGGTTGGAGAGGTACCTTCGGTTGGAGAAACAGCTTCGGTTGGAGTAGTAGAATTAAGCTCCCCCTGGACTTGTGAGCTTGGCTCCCCCTCGACATGAGAACTTGGCTCCCCCTCGACATGAGAACTTGGCTCCCCCTCGACTGAAGCATTGTTGGATGGAGAGTCATCAGTAGTCGATCCTCCTTCATGCATTCTTCTTGCAGCGTCTTCGACAATCTTCTTCATGTGATCAACTTTGTTGTCTGCTGCACCTACTTCTGAGAGAGAAGCTTTCTCTGGTTCGTCAAAGAGTTCCAGAAATTTATCATATAAGTTAGCGATCGAGACTGTGACTTGGCCAGTTTGAGGAAAGATTTCCCCAGCGGTGTCTTCTTTGGCCTGTAGCTTCTTGATATAGCTATCGTCAAAGGTCACGTAGTATGTCTCTTCAATTCTTCTCGAACGCTTGTTTAGGACCCTGTACGCCTTGGATGTGAGCGAGTAACCCAGAAAAATTCCCTCTTCGGCTTTGACATCAAACTTGTTGCGGTGTTCTTTAGAGTTAAAGATGAAACACCTTGAGCCGAACACGTGGAAAAATTTCACATTGGGCTTTCTGTTGTTTAATATCTCATATGGTGTGAGTGTGAATCGCTTGTTGAGATAGGACCTATTCTGTGTAAAACAAGCAGCAGAAATAGCGTCAGCCCAAAAATAAAGAGGTAAGGAAGCGAAACTTAGCATAGTTCGGGCAGCTTCACACAAAGATCGGTTTCGTCTTTCGACTATTCCGTTCTGTTGTGGTGTGTAGGGAGCTGAGAAATTGTGACTAATTCCCTTTTCTGCAAGAAACTCTTCAAACTCCCGGTTCTTGAATTCAAGACCATTGTCGCTCCTGATATTGCGAACGACCTTCTTGAGCTGGACTTCAATTTGCTTGATAAACACTTTTAGCTTTTGAGTTGCTTCAGATTTGAGCTTTAGAAAGAATACCCATGTAAATCGTGAAAAGTCATCAACGATAACAAGAATATACTTGCTACCACCGATGCTTTCGATAGATGAAGGACCACACAAATCGATATGAAGTAATTCGAGTGGTTCGACAACTTTTGTGTTGATTACAGATGGGTGACTTTGACGACTCTGTTTCCCCATTTCACATGCAGCACACAAATGCTCTCTGTCGAACTTGAGCAATGGAAGACCCCTAACATGACCTCCAGTGACAAGTCGGTTGATATCTTTAAAGTTGAGATGAGAGAGTCTTCGGTGCCACAACCAGCTTTCGTCGGATTGAGCTTTTGATAACAAGCATATGGCTGGGTTTCCTTTGATAGGTTTCATGTTCAGAGGAAACATTTCACCCTTTCGCTCTGACTTGAGAATCACTTTCTTTGTCTTTTTCTCTATGATTTCAGAACCTTCATCATCGAATGAGACTTTGAGACCTGTACCTCCAACAAGCTGAGATACACTGATGAGGTTGTGTTGGAGTCCTTCCACATAAGCCACCTTCCTTATAGTGAAGTCTCCATTTGTTATCATTCCGTATCCCTTTATGGTGCCGAACGAATTATTTCCAAACTTGACATTGCCACCATTTGCAAGAGATCTGTATTCCCTGAGCTCCTCTTTCCTCCCTGTCATGTGACGTGAGCAGCCACTATCGATGTACCATTCTTCGTCGAACTGCTCGTCACTTATAACCTGCAAAAATTAAGCAGATTTAGGAACCCAAAGTTTCTTGGGTCCATGTGAGCTTTTCATGGGAACGGGAACAGTAAGAGAGACGTCAACTAGATATGTTCGTTTTATTAGAGTTGTTTCATCTTTCTTTTTAATGGTAAAAACTTTTATCTTATTAGGATTGGGTGCGTTCGGTTTGGACTCTGGTTTGGATTCATTGACCTTCTGCTTGTCCTTTTGTTCAGCTGACGGATGAGAACGGACAGAATTTGCTTTAGAGAAAGATGGCGATGAGTTGGTAGAAGAATTAGAAGAAGCAGAAGAAGTGGGTTCAGATGGAGATGGCTTCTTGACTGGAGATTCTAGGTGACCCTTTTGCTTTTGATCATTGGAGGGACTGACCTTAGAGTTTTGTTCTCTTTTGACTTCAGAACCGAACCTTTGCTTTCGGTTGGAATTGTCTTGTGAACTGAACCTTTGCTTTCGGTTGAAGTCCGTATTGGAACCGAACCTTTTCCTTCGGTTGGTATTATCTTGTGAACCGAACCTTGGCTTTCGGTTGTTGTGAGATTCAGGCTTTCCTACAGGATTGTTTTCATACTTCAGATTCTTGTCTTGGTGTGAGAAGTATGCATTCTGAGATTGCTAGAATCGTTTCCTTTCCGAAAGGTTCTTCCTGTATCGTTGGTTCCTTTCTATCTTCTTATTCATCATCTGCTTTGGTTGATGATGAACATTCGCTTTCGTTTTTGGTTTCTCCTTGGCTGGTTCCTTTTGAACTGTAGGAGTTTTGCTTTGAGCCGAGGGAGAAGAGGGAATGTTTGAAGAAGTTCCACTTTGAGCTGAGGGAGTGGAGGGAATGTCTGAATTTGCTGAACAATCATCCTCCTGAGGAATATCTTTCGTACCACTGGTGCTTGGCTCACTGAAATTATCAGGCTTATTCAAGGGTTCATGTATATATCTCCCTTTTCTCATCCAGGAGGTTCTTTCAGATAGGCCAACGGTTTCGTTTCCATTATCTATTGGAGCTTCCCAGAAGTACTCATCACAACCATCAACATTGTCTTCGTTTACAATATCTGTGAGCTCAGCTGTTTGATGTTCGGTTACTCCAGTCACCTTGTATACTTGATTCAGAGTGGTCCTGACCTTTTGATACACAACTGCTTTCTCTGCTAATTTCGAGGACTTTTGTTGGGACAAACGAGCGAATTCCACTGAATTTTCAGAAATAAGATTCTTGTGGTTTTCAGGTTCGCTTTTAACAAATTCTGAGCAGTCAACCGTGTCCTCTACAGAAATTTCACTCATGTTTTCGTCCTCGTTAAGCTCAGATGCATTTTCAACATCAATTTTGTTTTCTGAGCTAACGTTGGCGTTTAAAGAGTCAAATTTTTGTATGGTTTCGGTTCTCAGTTTAAGTCTATCATTTTCATCCAAAAGATTTTTAAGCATGTCCTTGAGGTCCTTGGATTTAATGAAGGACTCAATTTTGTCCAGTCCATACATGTAGGTCGGATTGACATCATCAGACGATATCACACTCTCACAATTATAGGCTTCGGCATCAATTTCATCCTCCTTAAACTCTAGGAAGGGCAAAATCATGCGATGGATCTTTTGGCCTATTTCACAATCTAAGTGAAGCTGAGTAATATTGGAATATAAACGTTTAGCAATTAAACAAAAAACATTGCGCTGTTTTAACAATTTTAAATTGTCTCTTTGCAAATAAATGTTTTCGTCTTTAACTTTAACTAATTCCGACTCCTTTAACTCGATCCACATTCTCCGCTCCTCACTCTTCGATGCCACCCTGCTTAATTGATCAGTTAGGTTAGAATTGGTGACACAAGTTTGGGTTAAGCTACTATCTAGATGAGAAATTCTTGTATTAACGTTTTTTAGTTCTTTCTCATATGAGGATGGTGGTACTTTAGATGAAATAAAAACCGATTTTACCTTCTTTATCAGTTCGTCGAGCTCATTGAACTGCTGACTGAGGGGTTTGGCCGTAAAGCACATGTCTTCCTGCACCTTCGGTCCATTGCTTCCACCATCGGTGTTGTATCCCCTCATATGTGATACGTCAGACACCATGAAGCATTTTCCTCCACTGCTTTCCTTCTTAGCCACATAAGCCATTCCATGGGTAGGCTTCCTCACTTCATCGTCCTCTGAGTCGGTAGACCAAACTTCCGTGCTACCGAACTCGTCATCATTAACCGAACCCTGCACAATAAGAGCATTAATAGAAGGGTTAGCGGTAGACTTCTTCTTTCTCAACTCATCCAGTCTCTTCTGTAACACAGCTTCCTCATCATTTCCATCATCCTTTTCGGCCATTTTCTTAAGAACACAGTCCTTAGCATAGTGGTTTTTACCACCACAGTAGTAACAGTTTACTCTGGAATCGCCTTCCACCTTCGGTTCCTTCTTGGACTCCTCAGCTTTCGGTTCATTATTCACCTTTTCAGAATTGTAACTCCCCTGCCAGTTTCGGTTTTTGTTGCTGGGGAATCTCTTCTTTATGAACCTCTTGGGATTGGACACCATCATGGCATAATCCTCAGACGTGAGGTCATATTCCTCCAAGTTGAGGTCTTCATCCTCCATCACAGCTTTATTTTTAGATAGGAGGGCCAACGAACCAAGACTTGAAACGACGTTCTTTTCTTGCAGCACAATCTTCTCCTGGGACTTGAGAATACCCACCAGTTTCGCCAAAGAGTATGATTTAAACTGCTCATGGGCTTTGACTGTGGAAACCACTGCTCTCCATTCAGACCTTAATCCATTCAAGAAAGTAACCTTTTGTTCGATAAGCTTCCTTTCAATATCATGTTTGATCATCTTGCTGAGAAGATGATTGAAGAGATCGAACGTCTGGGTCACCGATTCTTCGGCCCCTTGCCTGAATTCTCCAAACTCAGATAGAAGCAAGGTTTGGATAGAATGTTCAAGATCCTCGTCTGTAGAATACAGTTCACGAAGTCTATCCCATACTTCCTTTGCCATCGTACATGAGCTAACCAATCTGAATGTGTCAGACTGAAGGGCGAATCTGATCAACCTTAACGCCTTAATATTACACTGGAATTTGTCCTTTTCATCTTGTGCAATATCCTTCACATCCTTCAGCAGATCGTTGTACTCCTTTTGCGTCTTAATGATTATGGACGTTGCTGAATGAGAAAACGGTCCATTGATGATAGCTTCCCATATGAGGTACCCATTATCCTCCGATCCAATCACGTAGTCTTCAAAGTGATGCGCCCATACTTCATAGTCATGGGTGTATAAGATTGGAATCTTTGTCGTCGAACTGATGCTGTTGGAAATATTAATAGGGTTTGATTGCGTCTTGTCCATTATGATCGTAAAAACCTGTTCAAAGACCAGACTTGTAATAACTCAGATTAGGGAAAAACAATAAATATCAAGATACGTCAATAATGAGATGACGGCTCAATAAATATTATTAATTGCGGAAAAACCCTAATGGAAATCTTTTTCAAAGTAAAGATGTGTATCGATTACACAGCCTCCTTCTCTGATACCAATTGATGGGATTAAAAATCTTTAATCAATGAAGATCGATTAGATCTTGAACAAGTATATAAATATAAAACAGTAAGAACTCAATAGAAAGAACAAGACAAGATTGAATCAAATGAGTCGAATGATTAAACAAAATCCTCAGAAGAGCTCGATTAAGAACATCAACTGTAGAGGATTGGTAGGTTACAAGAACGATTAAAGAAACCTTGAAATTACTATCGTTAAGCTCTCTTTCGTTATTCTCTAAATCGTTAATCCTAATATGCATGCAAGCATTAACTTATATACAATACATAAAAGGCTCTCGGTTGGACAGGCCCAAACCGGAGTGTACATGGCTAAACTATCGAGCCCAAAAGACGCAACATCAAAACAAACTTCAGCCCAACAGAGATGTTAATGTAAAGGTGGTTGCATTTGATGTTGATGGCGTGGGAGATATAATGATGATGGTTATGGCTTTATCAATCTTATAAAATTGGTATTTCAATGGAAAAGCTGATGAATCAATAGTTTCTCTTTTGGAGAAGAGTCGAAGACGATGAACAATGTTTAGGTAAAAAACTGATAAAAGATACACTCTATCCTTTATTAGGTCTACCTTTTGATCCCCTCTCTAAACCTCCAAAAATTATGAATTAGATTGATTGTGATCCTAAAAAAAAGAATAGAAACCAAGTATCCCTTTAAGTATTGCATCTTTCATACGTAATTTTCTCCTTTTTTTAAACGATCTTAAATCAATAACTTTTAAATGAAGAAAATTGTTCAATAAACCTGCCCGCAATTCTCTTTCAGTGGATTACCTAGTATACTCCTAACAATGTTAATTTAATCGAATGATGAACACTTGTTGAAACTGTGTTCCTTTTACAACTAAGAATGTTGAGAATCCTAATATTTAAATAGAAGCAACTCGAATAATGCTTAACAACTTTCATTCCATTCTTGATGAAGCCATGGTGTGATAAGAAGAAAAGACAATGAATCAAATTCAATACATGTTTTCAAGGCAAGAAGGGAAGATTAAAGAAGATGTAAATAAGATAATGGAAGGAAGTTCAACTTGAAATGAGTTTGAAACTAGTGAAAGATAGTTTGGTAACTCGTACCATAACATGGAAATAGAACAATATATGGGAACCAATTATTATGAAGACGAAGATGAAGTGACTAAAATAGGTTTCCTTTACAAATACTTCAACATATGTCACCCTCCTAGTTATGAAAGAACTCTTGATCTTGTTGTTGTGTACAATTGGATCATCGATTTAGAAATAGATTGTTATGCATGTCAATATAGAGATAAACAAAGAGTAAAAAAATTTATGAGCAATTTCAATAAGCAAAATTTAAAATGGTGGTTGGAACTCAAGACAATCACTAACACATGAATCTTGAAGGAACTCAAAGAAATATTTTTTTTTTGCCACCGAAGATATTAGGAAATTAGAGAAACACTTCCTTGACTTAAAGAAAGAGAACATGAGTGTAAATGAATAGAGTGTAAATGACTAGAGTGAAAAGGTTCACAATCTTTTAATCTTTTGAAAAAAAACTTGCACCAGATAGGGCTACATAACTAAGTTAATTCGTTGGAGGTTTTTTATAGAGATAGAAGTTTAATTTGGAGAAGAAACCACACTATATATGGAATCAAGAAATATGAGGAAAATGGAAAATACATTGGAGAAAAGAGGCAAGGAGAAACATGTGGGAAAAGGAAAAAAGATGCAAAAGTTAAAGTGAGACTCGAGGAAGAACTAATTTTGACCACAAGAGGAAGAAGTTCAATGAAGTAAGCAAGAGTTCGGAGGGAAAATCAAATGTTCGTTAAGAAGTTACATGATTTAAATATGGAGATTAAGGCAATTTCACTAACCTTTTGTATCAATACACCATATCAAACACCACAAAAAGTTACCTTTGTCATAAAGAGTGAAACATTTTATATGATATTCTAAGTAAGAAGAAAGTAGAGTCAAGAAAAACTAACCCCTGCATGCAAAAGGAAGAGCTTCTCAAATGACGAGTGATGAAACTTGTGAGACTGATGATGATGCCTCATGTATATTCTTAGTAAATTCCATGATTGTAACACTTTTATTTGATTCTAGAGCAAAATATTCGTTTATTTACCTAATTTCGATAGAACACTTAATGTACCATTGAAAACAATATAGCTAGGAATTATTATTGAAATAGCCAATGACAAAGAAGCTAGTGCTAGTAAAGAGTGTTATAATATTGTAATAGAATCTAATAATGTGGAAGTTTAGTGCTAATTTAGTTCCTATTCAACTTGGTGGTTTCAGCGTAATCTTGGGAATGGATTGAATAAGCATGTATGAGGCAAAAATATTGTATGGAAAGAAGATGGTTCAAGTGAAGTCTCGTGATGGTGAACCTCACATCATATACCAGGATAAGAGAAGAATTTCAGAAATTATAATCAATGTTATCAAAAAAGAAAATCTATTACCAAAGATGCCATTCATATTTGGCGTACATTGTATATTCTCCAGAAGAGAGGAAAGTAATAGAAGACATTAAAGTAGCAAACTAATTTCCAGAAGTATTTTCTAATGATATACACAAAATACCACTGGAGAGAAAAATTGAAATTATAATCAATTTGATGCCTTGAACAACAAAAATAACAAAAACTCTATATAGGCCGGCACCAACCAAAATGAAAGAACTGATGACACAATTTCAAGATTTGTTAGAAAAGGGATTTGTATGACATAGTACATTACTTTGGGAGCTCTTATTTTATTTTTGAAAAATATGTTGGGTTTTAGTTCAAAAAAGTTTCATAAAATTGAAAATATGGCAATCAGAAGACTTGATTTTTGAATAAAATAAACAAATTAAAACCCACCAAGGATCATCTTGCTAGAAATGGAAAGATAAAAACATAACCATAGAATAGATGAAGAAATAACAACCTTTGTTGTTCTTTGGGTCCTTGAGGGTAGGCTTGGAAGTTGATGGAGAAGGTGGAACCTTTGAGACACCAACAGTACTTCAACTTGACTTCAGGATGCCAGTCTTGGTGATGCAACTCTTAATCTTGAAGATAAAACCAAAGTTATATCTTCAAGAGAGAAAGTAAGTAAGAACTCTTTTGCACTTTATAAGAACCAATTCTTGAGAGGAAAGAGAGGGAGTTATGGTTTAGCATGCAAGAGTGAAGTTCCAAAGGAAAGCCTCATGTCTCTATGCATAAAGTGAAGTCTTTAACCATTAGTTCCTTGAACTTTTAAGCAACCATATCTCTATGTCTTCTTGCATGCTTCCTTAGGCTTAAGGATTTTGAATAAACAATTGAAGAAGCCATTCCTTGTCCCCCATACTATCTATGGCTCCAAGGCATAAAAAAATAAGCAAGACTTGTTATTTTTATAAACTAGCTTTATAAAATATATCTCTTAACATTTAGGTAAAAGACAAAATGACTTATCTAGTCCAAAATGTTGTGCATGACTTATTAATTCATACTATATGAAATAATGTGTTACTTGTCATTATAAAATTATTATTTCCATGAAATAATATTTTACAAATAATTATCAGAGTTTATTGAATATTTATTAAAATCGATTTCTAATAAATAATCAATTGTATCAAGTTGTTGTTAGTGTGACCCTTAGGATCATATGTTAATTAGCAATATCATTTTAATTTAACTCTTTAGAATAACAGATCTTTCAAAATAAATATGGAATAATGAGAATTTGCATTGATTACCAAGAGCTTAACAAGGTGACCATTAAGAATTGATACCCCCTTTCATGAATTGATGACCTCTTTGCTCAACTTCAAGGGACATATTTCTTTTCCAAGGCTGATCTAAGATCTGGTTACCATCAACTAACGATAAGATATGAAGACGTGGGGAAAACATAATTTAGAACAAGATATGGCATTTTAAATTCCATGTTATGCCATTTTCTCTAACCAATGTGTTGAGATATTCACGGACCTCATGAATAGAGTAATCAAACCGTATTTGGATAGGTTTGTAGTAGTATTCTTTGATGACATAATTATGTACTCAAGGACCATAAAAGATCATAAGGAACACTTAAAGGTTTTATTGGAGACTTGGAAGAAGGAGAAGTTTTAGGAAAAATATTCCGCATGTGAATTTTGGATACATGAAGTTTAGTTTTTGGGTCATGTAGTAACGAAAGAGGGTATAAAAGGTTGACCCAATAAATATTAAAGTAGTTAGGAAGTAGGAGTATCCTAACAACCCATATGAAATCCGATGTTTCTTACGGTTGATATGATACTACTGAGTATTTATTGAAACTTTTTTCAAAGATTGTTAGTTCGATGTCTACTTTAACGAAAAAAGTATAAAGTATATTTAGATTGAAGCACAAGAGAAAGCATTTGAAGAATTGAAAAAGAGAATGCAAGAAGCGTCCATCATGACCTTACTGGATGATAGAAGACTTTGCAGTCTGCAATAATGCTTCAAGTTTAGAATTAGGTTATTTACTTACTTAAAGAGGCAATGTGATTGCATATGTCACACAACAGTTAAAACTACATGGATTAACACTATTCCACACATAATATGGATCTTTGCAACAATCATTAACACATTATGGATTTGGAGACACTACTTGTGTCACACCCCAAAACCAAGAACGACAGAAACGCTCTGGGGCGGAGGACGTCATGTAAAGTATCACAACAGTGTAAAGTAGTAAACAAGCAACCATCATCCATTGCATTAATAGTAAGATTTTAGTACATGTGTGTTCTTTCATAGTATAAGACATGAAAATAAGTAATCAAAATAAAAGACGAGACTTGACTGCTCCGTCTTCACAAAACCTGGTCATCGTACCTGTCTACTGGTGACCTGAGAATACAAGTTATTTTGAAAGCGTAGATCAACCTTTAAGCTGATGAATTCATAAGTATTTTAATGTCATTGATTTGAAAAACTGTAAAAAAAAGACTTGTAAATGTTTGATGAACAATTTTGTATAAGTATGAAAACCCTAGAAAATCCCATATTTCCTACTAGTATAAAAAGTAGTTTTCTACCAAGACTCGACTGTTTTGAAGGTTTGAACCTCCGCATAAATGAAGGTTTTTCCCTTGTACAACTATTATTATTAAAATCTAGTCTACCTCATCGATTATGTGAATGTGTCACTAAATAAAGGTAATAAGGAAAATAATATAATTATTGAAATCGTATCCTTTTGCATTAGGATAAACACGACATGGTAACTCGCTGAACAGTACAACCGTAGACATCTGTCGATGTGCATTTTCCCACTTTAGCTAATAGTCGGGTGTAGAATGGTCAGTCCCGTATAGTAAGTATAAATATCTATCTATATAGTATGTAATAGTATCTCTTCATATAGTATGTATTAGTATCTGTTCATAGTATGTATTAGTATCTCTTCGTAGTATGTATTAGTATCTCTTCATAGTATTGTATTAGTATAGACTGATGAATGAACTGACTCTTGTGTGATTCGTTGTACTAGGAATAGTAAGTAGTATCTCCTAACTATACCTATTATAGTTACTTGTAATGTATGTGTACAACTGAAAGTATGCCTTTGCTACCCAAAGGTACTGAATTGACTGATAGAACTTTTATGTCTATATATGTATACATAATATATAACTAATATTTAGACGACATTCAGACAAATAACTGATACCCTAAGGCCACATCCAAAGAAGGAAAAGGAATTAAAGCGAGCTAGCAGTCCTAAGTCCTTTAAACATTACTTTTATAAATATACATATATAGGCATGCATTTGACATTATAAAAGTATAAAAGAAGTTTTGTAAAACATTTGAACAGTTTAGTAATAAGAATTGATGACTTGATGTCAGTTTATAGAATGATTCAAAGGCAGTTTTTTTGATATAACCAATATAAAGTATAAGAATCTTTTGTTTGAAACACAATTGTAACAGAGTTTGAAAGGAAGGATATAGTGTGTAAGACAGTTGATAAATAGTTTAACATGTAAAAACGTTTGAGAAAGTCATTTGAAGTAGTATGCTTGGTAAAACAACTAAAAGTGTAGTAAACCCATAGTTTGATAGTTATTAATCACATGTGATTGATATAATAACTATCATGATTCAACTTGTATTCCCCCCCATAAAAGCAATTAAAAACATTTAAAAGGTTAATTAAGGGGTATGAAGTCACCTGTTAGTGAGTGATGCGATGGTAGGATCAGTTTAGGAGGTTGAGTATGAATTCTGGTCTTGAGCACCAACAAATCCTATTAACCATATTATGACATATGTACGTATACTATTAGTGTCTGTAACAGCTAATTATTGAATTGGGACCACCTTAGGGACTAGTAAACACTTATATTGCAGTGTTACAATCATATATGATCGTGTACAAGGGGTTTATGGCTATACAAGGGAGTGTATGGTCAAAATAGACCATATTGGTGTGTGTGCGGCTAGGATGTGTGTGCGGCCGCACACTCCCTATGAAGTGTGTCAAAACGTATTTCAAGGCCTTAGAACTCATCCCGGAAGGTTTCTCACTTCATGCTCTAGCCTTATATGGAGTTTATTTCCATTTTGGGATCTAAAAGGGTGTGTGCGGCCACTATGAAGGTGTGCAACCGCACACCCTTCATGAAGATGATAAACTCGAGATTTTCAAGCATATCATCAAGTGTTCTTAACATATGACCCGGTATAACAAGTATATACACATTATAGAGGCTTGAAATAGGTGATTAGGGTCCAAAACTTACTGTGTGTTCTTGGTGTTCTTGAAGATCTATCACCAAAAACGTGTTTTCAGGGATCTAAGTGGGGAAGAAGGCTAGTTATGTTCAAGAATCAATAAATCATAGGAAGGATTACTTATTTTTATGAAGATCAAGATGAAGACTTGGATGATACTTGAGAGAAAAACATGCTCTAGCTTTGAAGGAGTGGGAAAAAATGTTCAAAATGACTAAGTATGGTATATGTAGGTGAGAGTGTGTGGCTGGGATGGGTGTGCGGCCGCACACACTTGTGTGTGGCCGTACACACAAGTTTGCGGCCGCACACTCCATGTTTTGGAGTGTTTGGCCCGATCTTGCTTGATATGCATCATGTTATCCCATTTCTAGGTTCCTACCTTAATTGTACTAGGTTTAGAACACTCCATTAGGATCCAAACAGTGTTAAAAGCTAGCACAACGAGTTTAACTTGGATTCAGTTGGTCTCTTGTACAAGAAAGGAATTTCGGGTTGTCACATCATCCCCCCGTTAGAGGGAATTTCGTCCCGAAATTAGAGTTTAGGTAAAGAAGTAGTTATGAATAACCAAGCAAAGGGATGAGGATAATTCAGTTTCGATTGATCCTCATACTCCCAAGTGAATTTAGGTCCTCGCTTGGCGTACCAGTGAACCTTGACTAATGGGTCGCGACTTTGCTTTGTCTGCTTGACCTCTCGGTCCTTAGTGACTACGGTTCTTCCACGAAGTTGAGGCTCTTGTTGATTTCGATCTCGTCGAGTGAGATTACAAGAGTCATGACGGAAAGGCACTTTTTCAAGTTTCGAGGAGTGGGAAGGTAGAATGTACGTTACTGAGTCGCGGGGTAGGTTGAGTCATGGATGCTTCTATGCTCTTTCTTACTACGTGAGTAGATAAGTAGGTCATTTATAAGGACAATGATGAACCGATCCAAGTAAGGACGACATAACCTATTCATTTAGCCAATGAATACTGCAACACATTTGTCTTATCCGAGGGGTATCACTACGGACTCGCAGTGTCCGCATCGAGTTCGGAAGGTCGTCCTCGGGAAATCCTTCTCAAATACTCGTAACTGGTGATATTCGGATCTCATGTCCATCTACGAAAGGTAAATCATTCCTTACGGTAGGTCAAACGATCCACTTATGCGAGGCAGAGGGTAATGATTTCTAATGGAAATCTTGTCGAGGTCTCTGTAGTCGGTGCGCATACTAAACAATCCGTCTTTCTTCTTGACGAACTAGACCGGAATTCCCCAGGGTGAGGAGCTTGGTCTTAATAAGCCATTGCTGAGCCGTTCGTGAAGTTGCCCGGACGGTTCTTGCATCCCCGTAGGTGTTAGACTATAGGGCGATTTGTTTACAGGAGTATCCTTTGACTGGATTCTAAGTTTATTCGCATGACGGCACGATCACTCGTAGTCTTGAGCAGTCTCCGTCTTGAAGTTCATATTAGAAGTCATACATGGTTCATCAATCACAGTCTCATGTATATGAGTCGTATATATTTAAGACTGAAAAGGTAGTCGATAAATGATTCTCCTTTAAGCTCACATCCAAACAAGGAAAAGAAGTTAAAGCGGAATCATCAATTCTAAACCTATAGAACCTTGATTATATACCACCCTTCTGTATACATTCTTTGAAGATAGATCAACCGTAAGGGTCTTTGTATTGAACTTGACGTACTATAAGAGTGGTATTTTAGGGAGGTTGGCTGAGGAATCTTCGGGAGGGATATGTAACACAAGGTACTCTATGCATGAGTACCTCGGAGTTCTGGAATGACGACTTTGATAGAAAGGCGATTACAGAGAAAGGGATGTACGCACGAAAATGGTATTGTGAGGATTGAATTGACTCAAGTTTTATGATAATATCAGACTCACTTGGAAAATAAAGGCGTTACAGACAAAACATAACAATACAACCTTTAACAGAGTTTCAGTACTTTAGATTAACTACAAGACTACTGCTGCGAACAAGGTATACTACAAAAAGCAAGTATACACAGCACGAGGTTCCTTGAGTGACGGAATCTCGCAAAAGATAAGACTAGAGTTGCACTAGTTTTTTAATAGTTGAAAGTATACTTAAATACTGCCGATTGGAAGTGTTCCTATATTAAAGTAGGGTCCTTTGTTGCCTTTTGCCATTATGAGGTCAGACTCCTCCTGTTCCTCCGTCACTCTTCTCTGTTGCGCAACCCTTTTTGAAATGTCCCATTACGCCACATAGATGGCATATCCGAGAAATTTCAACATTGGTGGTTGAAGTTATGTGTTGGATCCAAGTCCTGCAGAAGCGGGTAGTGTGTCCGTTCTTGTTGCAGTTCTTGCAGTGTAACAGACGACAACTACCTAGGTGATGGAAGTTGTACTTATTGCACTTCGGTAGGTTTCCAGCATACTGTCTGGCTGGGTTAGGGATATCCGGGATGCTAGTAGGGATGGTAGTAGGAGTTACAGACATTGTGGCCGCGAAGGCTGCTACCGGTGATTTTTTCTTGTTCGACCCTCGGGGTGATTTGCCTTTAAATCTATCCCAGAATTTTCGTTTATTACTCTTGGGTTTGAGATTCGAGCCTTCGAGGTGTCAGGGTAGTTTGATACTCGTTGATGTACTTGGTTGTTACTTTGATTGGAATTATTGATAACCATCCTGCTAACATTTGCATTGTTAGCGTTTAGGTGAGTCATGACAGCTGTCACGACAGCTGAGACTGCAGCTTGAAAGGTAGCTGCATCAATCTGAAGAGTTGGTGTTTGGTTGATGGGTTGTTTACTTTTCTTCGATGACATGATTTTGTTACACGATAAGAAAATGTATGCGTGAGTGATTATGGTTGAACCTAGATGTATTTTGATCATTCATGAAAGGAGTAGAAGTAAGTTCTCGAGGGTTTGACCTACATCCCTATGATGTAGTCCTAGTAAAGGGTAGAAGTAAATTCATAGAATGTTTACAAGAGGATTGCTATCCAACCTTCGACATGAATTGGAAGTGATCCCTGAGTTAAATTACCATAGCCTGATAACTTGACTAGAGTGAGTTTTAGACAGAATTCTAAAGATAGTATGATGAAAGTATTTGAACAAAGTTTGACACAGAAATTAGCCGAATGTCGATATCCTTGATATTTATGACGTAATAAGTTTGGGAAAATTGACCTTGTAGAAGGTCTTACATCATATCCGGAGTAGGAAAGTTTTGGCAGCATAAAGGCCTAACTAAAAGTACTTACGATACAGGGGTAGTTACATAGAAAAGTGCTACATAGGGCATAGACAGAAAAACAATTCCTTAAAACGAGGAAGGAAAGTAAAGCATTTCCTACTGGTGCCGATCATCCCTCTGGTGAACCCTTAGTTCGGCCAGTTGACGCTCCATATCAAGCACGTGTCTTTCGTACACCCTCTGGCGTACTCGGAGCTCTATGACTTCGGCTCGTGTTTCAGCTAGTGCTTGTAGCAGGGCCTTATGTTCTCTCTCAGATCTCTCATGAGCATTTTCAAGGCAATTGGTGCGGATGGTATGCATTCCTGCATTGGCATCAACCTCTGCGATACGCTGGAGAGCTGTCCTGCCCTGAATTTCATTTCGTGCAACTCTATGGACCAGGATTGGCAGAACTCTGTTTGCCGAGCCTCCTTCACTTAGGTTGTAGAAGTTTCGGTCTCCATTAAGCGGCATAGGTTGATCTTGCTCTTCGCTCCATGTTTCCAGGCATTCCACCCAAGGAGGCGTCGGGCCATGAAAACCCGGACGAGGGTTAGGATTTGGAATGGGAGCTACCGGGGTAGGTTCTCAACCTCGGGCTCGGAGTTAGCACCATCCAAAAAGCCTTCAGCATGGTGATCATCCAAAGGGATTGGATGATCATTTTCTAGCTCTTCTTTAAACCATCCAACATTGTCTTCATTCGGGAAGTATGGGTCGCCGTGGGGATGGGGTCCAGCCATGTTATCTACGCGAGAAATGGGGATAAAGAAATAATTACTAGATGTACTAACTAGATAATTATATGATAATCTTCATCGGTTACTTCAATACTTGTAAAGTGCATACCAGTTATATGTAATCAAAATAGGATATGTCTTCGAATAAGTGACCTTAACTCTAAGTTCACAAGGAACAGAGGGTAAAGCAAAATTTCACAGATTCTAAGTCTATGTCATCCTAGTTACATATAACTTTAGTGTATCCACTTAGCAACTATTGATCTCCAAATGAAGATCTTTTTAGTTCTCAACTAAGTAATTATAGTAACACATGATACTCCTAATGTCTTCATTATAGTAGTGTTGGTAAGTTTTTAGACTTGTTGCCACATCACAACCATTCTTGGGCATATGCTAATCACTCCTCGGACCAGCATAGTTGATCAGGCTATGCCATTACCAGGACTAACCATACATCCCCGGGCTTACTTGTGATATTCAACAATCGTAATACTTTTGTTTTTGTCATTATGACACTGATTTTAATATGAATGCAAGTGTGTATACTTAGTTAAATATTTTATTATTTAAAAGTATAAACTCTTGGTCAGAGTATTTTTAATCCCATTTTATTTATAGTCTATATATCTTTTATGGGTTGATATACTCATTTCACTATAAACAAAACTCAGATACCAATCTGTCACACCCCAAAACCAAGAACGGCAGAAACGTTCTGGGGCGGAGGACGTCATGTAAAGTATCAGAACAGTGTAAAGTAGTAAACAAGCAACCAACATCCATTGCATTAATAGTAAGATTTTAGTACATGTGTGTTCTTTCATAGTATACGACATGAAAATAAGTAATTAAAATAAAAGACGAGTCTTGACTGCTCCATTTTCACAAAACCTGGTCATCGTACCTGTCTACCGGTGACCTGAGAATACAAGTTATTTTGAAAGCATAGATCAGCATTTAAGCTGGTGAATTCATAAGTATTTTAATGTCATTGATTTGAAAAACTGTAAAGAAAAGACTTGTAAATGTTTGATGAACAATTTTGTATAAGTATGAAAACCCTAGAAAATCCCATATTTCCTACTAGTATAAAAAGTAGTCTTCTACCAAGACTCAACTGTTTTGAAGGTTTGAACTTCTACATAAATGAAGGTTTTTCCCTTTTACAACTATTATTATTAAAATCTAGTCTACCTCATCGATTATGTGAATGTGTCACAAAATAAAGGTAATAAGGAAAATAATATAATTATTGAAATCATATCCTTTTGAACTAGGATAAACACGGCGTGGTAACTCGCCGAACAGCACAACCGTAGACATCTGTCGATGTGCATTTTCCCACTGTAGCTAACAGCCGGGTGTAGAATGGTCAGTCCTGTATAGTAAGTATAAATATCTATCTATATAGTATGTAATAGTATCTCTTCCTATAATATGTATTAGTATCTCTTCATAGTATGTATTAGTATCTCTTCATAGTATTGTATTAGTATAGACTCATGAATGAACTGACTCTTGTGTGATTCCTTGTACTAGGAATAGTAACTAGTATCTCCTAACTATACCTATTATAGTTACTTGTAATGTATGTGTACAACTGAAAGTATGCCTTTGCTACCCAAAAGTACTTAATTGACTGATAGAACTTTTATGTCTATATATGTATACATAGTATATAACTAATATTTAGACGACATTCGGATAAATAACCGATACCATAAGGCCACATCCAAACAACGAAAAGGAATTAAAGCGAGCTCGCAGTCCTAAGTCCTTTAAACATTACTTATATAACTATACATATATAGGCATGCATTTGACATTATAAAAGTATAAAAGAAGTTTTGTAAAACATTTGAACAATTTAATAATAGGAATTGATGACTTGATGTCAGTTTATTGAATGATTTAAAGGCAATTTGCTTGATATAACCAGTTTAAAGTATAAGAATCTTTTGTTTGAAACACAATTGTAACAGAGTTTGAAAGGAAGGATACAGTGTGTAAGACAGTTGATAAATATTTTAACATGTAAAAACGTTTGAGAAAGTCATTTAAAGTAGTATGCTTGGTAAAACAGCTAAAAGTGTAGTAAACCCATAGTTTGATAGTTATTAATCACATGTGATTGATATAATAACTATCATGATTCAACTTGTATTCCCCCCCATAAAAGCAATTAAAAACATTTAAAAAGTTAATTAAGGGTTATGAACTCACCTATTAGTGAGTGATGCGATGGTAGGATCAGTTTAGGAGGTTGAGTGTCAATTGTGGACTTGAGCACCAACAAATCCTATTAACCATATTATGACATATGTACGTATACTATTAGTGTCTGTAACAGCTAATTATTGAATTGGGACCACCTTAGGGACTAGTAAACACTTATATTGCAGTGTTACAATCATATATGATCGTGTACAAGGGGTGTATGGCTATACAAGGGAATGTATGGTCAAAATACACCATATTGGTGTGTGTGCGGATAGGATGTGTGTGCGGCCGCATACTCCCTATGAAGTGTGTCAAAACGTATTTCAAGGCCTTAGAACTCATCCAGTAAGATTTCTCACTTCATGCTCTAGCCTTATATGGAGTTTATTGCCATTTTGGGACCTGAAAAGGGTGTGTGCGGCCACTATGAAGGTGTGCGGCCGCACACCCTTCATGAAGATGATAAACTCGAGATTTTCAAGCATATCATCAAGTGTTCTTAACATACGACTCAGTATAACAAGTATATACACGTTATAGAGGCTTGAAATAGGTGATTAGGGTCTAAAACTTAGTGTGTGTTCTTGGTTTTCTTGAAGATCTAACACCAAAAACGTGTTTTCATGGATCTAAGTGGGGAAGAAGGCTAGTTAAGTTCAAGAATCAACAAATCATAGGAAGGATTACTTACTTTTATGAAGATCAAGATGAAGACTTGGATGATACTTGAGAGAAAAACGTTCTCTAGCTTTGAAGGAGTGGGAAAAAATGTTCAAAATGACTAAGTGTGGTATATGTAGGTGAGAGTGTGTGGCTGGGATGGGTGTGCGGCAGTACACTCAAGTGTGCGGCCGCACATTCCATGTTTTGGAGTGTTTGGCTTGATCTTGCTTGATATGCATCATGTTATCCCATTTCTAGGTTCCTACCTTAATTGTACTAGGTTTAGAACACTCCATTAGGCTCCAAACAGTGTTAAAAGCTAGCAAAACGAGTTTAACTTGGATTCAATTGGTCTCTTGTACAAGAAAGGAATTTCGGGTTATCACAACTTGTATGGGACACAATATAAAGTCTTTACAAATTTTTTTTATAGTATCTACTTTCCCAAAAAGATCTAAATATACATCAAAGGAGATGAATTGGAATCTTCAAGGATACTATTGTGAGATTTTATATCATCTAAACATTGAGGATAATTATTGTATCATTTGTCATTAATACATTAAAGAAATCACAATTTGAGGCTAGTTATGAGAAATATATAAAGAATTAAAAGTTAGGACTATCCATTGTATTTGAACTAAAATAAGAAGGATTAATAGCTTTTTAAGGAAGAAATTTGGTACCAATGTTTGGTGCAGCTCGCTATTAATATTGGAAGTAACTTATATGTCAAAATACTTAGTTCACCTTGTAAGCACCAAGATGCACATATATATGAAGTCTTTTAGTTGGGGGATGACTATGAAAGTTGATACTGCCAAATACATTAGAGTGTGTTTGACATGTTTATTAGTTATGACATAACACTAGAGACCATATGGATATTTAGAACAACTGGAAGCACCTTAATGGAAGTGGGATAAAATCACCATGGATTTTGTCACAAAGTTGTCAAAGTGAAGAAAAGTGTATGTCATAATTTGGGTATTGTTGACTAGTTGATCAAAAGTTCAGTCTTTTTTAGCAATACAAGAAACTTGATCAATGGATAAGTTCATGAAATTTTATGTTAATGTAGTGGTAAAAAGACGCAGAGTGCCATTATCAATAGTTTTAGATCATGATAGTCGATTTACATGTAAATTTTGTAGAAAATTGCAAGAAATTGGAACTAAGTTGTGTTTAAGGACCATACACTATCCTCAAACTGACAGTCAAATTGTGTCACACCCCAAACCGGAACGACGGAAACGTTCAGTGGCGGAGGACGTCATGCTCAACATCACAACACATGCATCATAGTAATCAAAGTAACAACAACCATTTCATTAATATTAAAGTGTTTACAATGTATTCGATTCACAAAAGATTGCCACCAAAAGTAAATAACAAAACAAAGACATGAAGCTACTATGCTCCATCTTCCGAATCCCATGTGCATAAACCTGTCTACTAGTTTCCTGAGGATACAAGTTATTTTGAAAGAGTAGATCAGCATTTAAGCTGGTGAGTTCATAAGTATTTTATTTATAAAAAGTATAGTTTGAGTTCTTTAGAAAAGTTCGTATGTTCCTCCAGAAAATCCTATATTCCCTGATGTGATGAATGATAAGTAAAAATGACTCTTGCAATTACTTCTATGAGTACTTAATGAATACAAGTTATATACAATCCATATCAAACAGACAATGAATTGTGTGGATCTGCCCTAAGCCCACAACCAAACAAGGAACAAGAAATGAGGCGGAAGACACACATTCCATTGTTTGTTAGATCCTCATTGTATATAACCCTGATGTATTCACCAGGTGCTTACGGAGTTAACTGTAATTGTTCTTTGACATTTGATGAAAATATTCTTTAAGAAAATCATATATTTTCTTTAGTAAAATGATAACCACAATAGTTCCTTCTATAATCACTTAGTTTATACTAGTTATATATAATCTAATATTGAACGGACAGTTAAATGCGTGAATCTACCCTAAGCCCATAACCAAACAAGGAACATGAAATGAGGTGGAAGTCACACATTCCACTGCCTATCGGATATTAATTAAATATAACTCTGATGTATAAACTAAGGTATTATAGAATTAACCATTTAAGGTCCTTTATGTTATACTAGTTTAATAAGAAATATTAAACCTTTTATAAATGAGTTTCTAGTTTCACTAACTCTATTATGAAATATTGTTTTCAGGAAGTTCTATCGAAAACTGTTTACCTTAAAAGAACGATGTTTACCAAGAAAATCCTATATTTTGTATAAAACTGATTGGTTGTCTAAGTTGTTCCAAGATTGAAAACACAAGTACTACTACTGTACTTACTGTAATGTTATCTAGTTTTGTTGATAAGTTAGACTATCTGAAGACTTCGTTGTTCTGAAATCCTGATACGATGATACTACCCTCCTATGATTACCTAATGCATACGACTTACATATAACCGGGATCGAACAGACAGTTGAATGGATGAATCTGCCCTAAGCCCACAACCAAACACGGAACATGAAATAAGGCGGAAATCACATATTCCACTGTCTACCGGACTTCAGTTTTGTCTAACCCTGTGGTATGTACTAAGTAAGCACATAGTTAATATCCCTTGAGACAGATCATGAAAAGTATATTACTATGCAAATACATCGTTTTTATCTATTTGTGAGTTTTATGACCATACTAATTTGACTAGTGTAAAACACGACGTATTGTAGGCGTCGAAAAATATGACATTTGTCACCCGCAGACCTGCCGGTCCGGCTGTAGCTAATAGCGAGGTGCAGGATTGTCAATCCCATATAGATATATACACAAACTCACGCTCTCCCTCGAGGAGACTCTGGTCATAAGGGTAGACTTCTGCTGGTACTTATGTGGGTACTCGAAGACGTATTTCACAAGCTAGATTAATGACTTTACAAGTAATGGTGTGGAAAAACCCTTTTTTGTTAATTAACAGATAAGTTTGTAAAAAGATTTCCTTTGATTTCATAAACTAATCAATATTCCATAAGCGTATTTCCCTGTTTTAACAAGTTTCATGTTCTAAGTACAATTTAAAGGCAAGAAAGACATATTAAGCAATTTATATTTTTTTCAACACAAGATTTCTTGTGTTATACTTGTATTCACCCCCTAAAAACATTAAAAAGTTGGAAAAGATATGGGGTATGAACTCACCTTATGTGGGTGATCCAATTGAAGATTCGATATAGAATGACAAGTTCCACGAGTGAAGTCCCGAAGCACAAACGAGTCCTAAATGACATATAATGATATATATATATATATATATATATATATATATATATATATATATATATATATATATATATATATATAGGCATGAAATTAGTGAATCTAACTACAAAGGCGATTGGGAAACAAGATAGGATGCAAGAATAACTCACCAAAGGAGTGTTAGAAGAAAGTTGGAAGGATGAAATGGTTTTTACGGCCTTATGGGGTGTTCACAGTCCAAGAACACATGAGTGTGCACGGCCCAAATTGAAGGGTTCACGACCCTATGAGTAGTTCATGGCCCAAGAACATGAAGAACACTTGAAGATTTTTGGTGTTTAGGAAGTGTTTAAAGACCCTTTGTTGTATTCCAAGAAGATACAAAAGAAAAGGGGAGGTTTAAGGGAAAAAAGGGGTTTCTTGATTATGATACTTGAGAGAGAATGGGACGATTGCATCCAATAGAAGAAGAAGTGAAGGAAAAGTGAACCAAACTCATATATATAGGGTCTAGATCACAGTTCGAGGGTTCATGGTCCGAAGTTCATGGCTTGGTGTTCACGGCTTCGGAGGCTCATGACTGTGAGGGTTTTGTGGTCCATGCGAGGGTTCTCGATTCCTAAGGCTTTTCTCTCCAAAATAAAACACACTTAGTTTCAAGGATTCAATACTTATAATCCAATAATCCATCCATTTTAAGATACTGGAAGGAATAAGTTTGACCAAAGTTGACTTTTATAATAATAAAATTTTTAGGTGGTGACAAATTGGACATACCATTTAAACCCAAGAAGATATGTTACAAGCATGTGCTGTGGAATTTCATACAATAATAGTTTGCATTCAAATATTAAAATGGCTCCAATTGAAGAATTTATGGAAGCAAGTGTTTGTCCCCATCGTGTTGGTTACAAGTGGGAGAAAAAGCTCTTTTAGGACCAATTTTAATTCAAGAGACATCAAAAAGGTGAAAATAATTAGATGAGGCCCAAGATAGACAAAAAAGTCATGCATAATTGAAGAACAGACCCATGACTTTTGAAGTGGGAGAACAAGCGATGTAGAAAACATCAACTTAGAGAGGACTATTTCATTTTTATAAAATAGGGAAATTGAATCCAAGATGTATCAAACCATTCACCATCTTGGAAAGAATCATGGAACGAGCTTATAAACTTAATTTACCATCTGTGTTAGATGGGATCCATAATGTTTTTCATGTTTGTTACAGAGAAAGTGGATGGGATAAAAAATAGATTTGGTACCATTACGAGAGATTTGGAATGATGAAAGAAGTGGTTCATAGAAAACCGAAGGAGACTTATAGATAAGACGACAAGAAGTTAAGAAAGAAAACGATTGATTTGGTTTTGTTTAAATGAAGCATTCAATAGGATCAAAACTTACATGGGAGATGGAAGACGAAATAAAGAAGCGATATCCTCTTATGTTGTTGGAATCCATGATTATAGTGATAGAATCATCCCAAAGGGATGTAATTATAACATCCTTAAATTAGGGATAATGTAAACATTTATTAAATAAATAAATTAAATACATACAATAAATAAATAAAAGTAAAAAATAAACTAATTTATAATATATATATATATATTATAAATTAGTTTATTTTTTTACTTTTATTATTTACTGTATGTATTTAATTTATTTATTTAATAAATGTTTACATTATCCCATATATATATATATATATATATATATATATATATATATATATATATATATATATATATATATATATATTTGAATTTAAGGATATGGAAAAGTTATTTTAGACTTTAAATTAAAAATATGGAAATAAGGATTAAAAATATCTTGTAGTCCAAACTGTTGTTGACTAGCTTTGACTGAATTTAAGGACTAGTATTTTAGGATATGTGACTGAATTAAAAGCTAAAAGTGTTTGACCAAGTAACTAGGTCAATTAGTGATTTGAATGAAAGAATAGTAACAAAGGGACTAAAATTGACAAGTAGCCTAAACTTTTGAAAAAACACCCCCATCTCTCCCTATTTAGAGAGAAATGGGGTTGGAGAGATTAGGAGATTTTATCATTTTGATTTATGGTCTAGAAAAGGCAATTTAAGTGAGATTTGAGGAGCTCTTAGAAGAATTAAGCTTAGATATTCTCTTAAGAATATTAGAGGGATAATCCTTAGCCATCCCTAAAATTAAAATAGACCTAGGATTTAGAAATCTCTCTAAATCTTAACTTTATTGTAGTTACAAGGATCTATTATGATTCTAATTTCATTTATAGATTCTAACTTTCCAAATTCAAGTAAATCTTCTATGTTATGTTTTGTACGGAGCTTGGAAAGGTTTTGAAGCTTTGAAGCTCCATTAATGATGAATTCCATTAGTGATATGATTTGATGAAAATAATAGTTGATTTAGATTCATTTTATATTCTAAAACCATGTCCAAGTATTAAATTCATCAAATCATTATGAGGTTTGCCAATGAGTTTATATATGGCTTTCAATGTTGACATTGAGCTTCAATTATGATTTGGATCTTTAAACATGATCTCTACTTAGTTTTAAATCATTTCGACTTATGAAATTATAATAAGTTGAAGCATAAAGTCAAACATAAGTTCAAAATATAGATTCAAGTTATGAATAATTAAATGATAGAATAACCAACTATGAATTCTGGTATAATTGAGTCGTTTAGGGATCCATTAAGATGTTTTCATGATTGTCTAATAAAAATTAAGTTCATGAAATCATCCTTGGTGAATTTGAAAGTTAAGAGAGTTCCATGAATTGTTGAGAGTGTTTGGTGCTTCTATAAGCATTCCCTTTAATATATTCAAGTAGCAAGCTCTTAACACATTAAGTCATTAGACTTAATTCACCCTTTAGAAGCAATTATGCAAGTTATAGAAGGTTTGGATGCCTAAGGGACAAAGTACAAACCAAAATGAGAAAATGGCATGTTTCTCTGCATACTGTGTTGAGCTTGGGAGGGCCCAACCCAAGGAAAAGTAGGTACGGGAAGTTTTCACTATGTTAAGGTGAAAATCTCTAACTTTGAGTTTTCTTATTCTCTAGACCTCTTGTTGCATCCATATCTCTTATATATGCATGAAATTAGTGTCCATACTATTATTATTGTAATACCATTATGAAAGGGTATTCTGGTCATCTTTGTCCTTATTATGGGATTCAATCGTTGGTGTTTAGACGGTAATTTTCTTAGAAGTGTAAGAAAACATAAAAACCAATCAAAGAGTACGTGTCCCATAATACTATATGTAACACACTGTTTCGAATCGTTCCTAATTCAGGGCCGTGACCCAAAGATTAGTTGTCATAAGGCTGTGGTTCTTGGGGAAAGAGAGATTTTTACCATTTTGGCTATGGAAAATGTAGCTTAGGTGATCCGGGAGTTCGTGTAACAACC
Organism: Lactuca sativa; assembly: GCF_002870075.4. NCBI lineage: Eukaryota > Viridiplantae > Streptophyta > Magnoliopsida > Asterales > Asteraceae > Lactuca > Lactuca sativa. Next base: position 201,025,138 of record NC_056627.2, on the reverse strand, counting down.
CGAATTCCGAGGTATTATTTATTCTTATAATTTTTGGTGATTTGTGAGGAGACTCAGTGAGTTGGAGCTCAAACTCGCAGAGTATGATCGCGGTTTGGGCATGGGTTCGCGTCCGGACTCGGCGAGTCCAAAAGGTGGACTCGGCGAGTCCATGCTGTTTAATGAAACCCTAATTTCCAGGGTATGAGACCTATTTAAAGGGGCTTATAGCCGTCATTTGCGACCACCAACCCCAGAGAGAACCCTAAAGAGTCTTTAAGCGTTTTGTGAGAGAGAAGAGGAAGATCCTTGACTATTTGTGGGTGTTTTTGCATATAGAAGAGGATCAAGACAAGAGGAGACCAAAGAGGGTGTTAATCCAGTGATTCCTAAGCTCAGAGACTTCATTTGAGGTAACCATTCGTTCCTTTCTCAGTCCTTGGTGTAAATCTTAGAGTTAGGGTTTCTTTGTGGAATGATCCATGGAGTAATTGGCCTCTTCTTGTGTTGGGGCTTTAGATCTGGACCCAAAGAGGTCCAAAGACTCTTTTCCCTCAAGCTTTATGAGTATTAATGGAGGCCATGAGCTTAGAATAGCATTCTAGAGACCATATCATCAAATAAGGCCTTTGGACCTTTTCATGAGCACCAAGATTGTAACTTTATGTGATGTATGTGCTTGGAAGGACTGGATCTATGAGTTGTTGGAACGGATCTGACCTCAGGAGTGAGTTTGAGTTTATGCATGGCATAGACTCACCGAGTCCGAAGAATAGAGTCGGCGAGTAGCATGAAGATTGTCCATAACCGCTCAGTGAGTGGTCTTGCCGAGTTAAGGGGTTGACTCAGTGAGTCAGGGAGAGTCAGAGAGGGTTGGCGGGTGGACTGAGTCAAGCTGGAACTCGCCGAGTTATTCTTGAGACTCGGCGAGTTGAGTCGTGGTGGCCCCGCGATTCATGCCAGGTGGAACTCGTCGAGTTAGGGAAGTACTCGACGTGTCAAGAGAGGATCCTAGGGAGTCAATGAACACGTATAGACTCGCCGAGTCGCTCTAGTGCACTCGCCGAGTCTGGTCAAGTTGACCGTTGACCGTTGACCAGTGTTGACTTAATAGGGGTAGTCAACCTTAGTTGTGAAAGTGTTAATTAGAGATATATTGTGTTATAGGAGGATTATAGCTCGGGGGATCGAGCGCGAGTGATTTCCGGGATTTGCGAGTTATCGCGATACGCGAGGTGAGTCTTCTCACTATACTTTACCTTAAGTAGGTAATCAGAGTTATGTGACAGAGTATTTGTATGCTATATGTATGTTATGTGCTGTACTGCATTATTTCTATGTGATTTATGTTGTGCATGTTTATAGAGTTGGAACCGGAAGGTTCACAGAGTTAGAACCAGAGGGTTCACAGAGTAGGGTCCAGGGACCCACAGAGTTATAGCCTCGAGTGGCTAATATGTGTTACGTGCGGTATTTTGGGGAACTCACTAAGCTTTGTGGTTACAGTGTTGGTGTTATTTGTTTCAGGTACTAGTGATGACCGTGGGAAGGCGCCGGCTTGATCAGTACACACACACGAGATTTTATGTTATTAGATCTTGGGATTTTTATATAGCATGGATTGAGTTTCAAACATTAATTTTTTTATGAATGTTAAATGAATTGTGTTTTTATGAAATGCAAAAAATTGTTTTGAAATTTACGGTGTTACAAGTTGGTATCAGAGCTTTGGTTTGAGGGATTCGAGTACACCTTCGGGCGTATTTGAACTCAAACTGAGGATTTGAGAAGTATTTTCAAAAAGAGTAAAAGATTTTTGGAAGAATGCAGAGCTGAGTTGTGTGTACGATCAGTCCGCGCCCGAACGGTGATTTCCCAAAATACCCTCATGTTATGTGATATTGATATTGATATGATGTATTCTCATCCTAGAGTAGGCTAGGTACTCCTATTACGACTAGAGTGGCCTGATTTGTGATGCCTTAGCCTAGGGAGAGGTGAACTGCTATGAGATACTTGAGAGTGAGTAGGTAGCAGCGAGGGGCTTATGAGAGATCTATTAGAGAGTGGATTATGCATGATAGAGTACTTGGAATTTGGGATCCGAAGAGGAGGACTTGGGGTGTATTCTGATACGGTGCGGACAATAGTATTGGGCCCGTACTACTGAAAGCATCGAAGCGGTATACAGCCCAAGTAGGAATCTTTGGAATACCAAGGATCAAGGAGGAATGAGTTGTCGAGTATGAGTATGCTCTAATGGATTCTAATTTATCGTATGTTGTATTTCAGAGGTAGATCATGGTGAGGACACGTATTATGCCTGAGAGCAATGGGGCCAGTGATGAGGAGATCCGCCGGATCATCCATGAGGAGGTGGCTGCGGCCATCAGGGCAGAGATACCAGAGATGTTCGGGTCTATTAAGACCACGTTGATTGAGACCTTCGACGAGCGTTATGCCACTCTTTCTGAGGCTGCTGTTGCAGCGGCCACCGCAGCTATTGCTGCCGCGAGGCCGCAGGGTGGTGATGCGTTGCTGTTCCGAGAGTTCAGCAACACAAAACCGCCAGAGTTTGATGGGACCCAGGACCCGGTGGTGGCTATGAGATGGATTTTTGACATAGAGGGGTGTTTCTTCACTTGCTCATCTCCTGAGCATTTGAGAGTACGGTTCGCGCTGAACCAGCTTCGCTTGGGAGCGAAGGACTGGTGGAAGTTTGTGACGGCGCACTTTACGCCTGCTGAGCTTGCGGCAATGACCTGGGAGAGGTTCACTGCCTTGTTCCGAGATGAGTACGTTCCCCAGGTGGAGAGGGAGCGTTTGGCCCAGGAGTTTCTGACCCTCAAGCAGGGTACTGAGTCTGTTACAGTGATTACCAGGATGTTCCATGAGAGGGCGATGTTCTGCCCTGAGCACGTGTCCACTGAGAAAGCACGTATGAGCCGATATTTGAGTATCTTGAGGCGAGACATTCGGGAGTTCGTGGCGAACTCCTCGTACCGGACATTTGCCGAGCTTCAGGAAAATGCCCGGAAGAGGGAGATTTAGCTAGAGACTCAGGCCAGGGAGGAGGAGGAGTCTCAGGGGAGGGATATGCGACCGACGCAGTCTTAGCCGGCAGCCAAGCGGGCCAAGCCCGCTGATCCCAAATCAAGGAGCCAGAAGGGCCGCACTTGTGGGAAGTGCGGCAAGGGTCATGATGGAGTCTGTAGAGTGGGATCTTGCTACAAATGTGGCAAGGAGGGGCATATGGCCAAGGATTGCCCGAAGGGGTTTGCGGTGTGTTTCCACTGCAACCAGACCGGACACCGGAAGGCAGAGTGTCCGCAATTGCGAGGATCATCTCAGGGATCTGCCCCTGCCGCCATCAGAGCTACCGAGAGTCGGCCAGTGAAGGCCGAGGCGCCGAGGGCACGAGGGAGAGCTTTTCAGTTGACCGCAGAGGAGGTACGCGCAGCGCCCGATGTCGTGGCTGGTATGTATTCTTTCGTGTGTTTATTTTGATGTTGAGATATTATGTGTCACACCCCAAAACCAAGCACGACGGAAACGTTCTGGGGCGGAGGACGTCATGTAGAGTATCACAACACAGTAAAAGTAAACAAGCAAACAACATCATCAATTGCATTAAATATATAATTTTAATACAAGCGTGTTCTATACAGTTATAGACACCAAAAATATAAAGTAAATCAAAATAATAAGATGAGTCTTGGATGCGCTCCATCTTCTCAAAAGCTGGCCTCGGTACCTATTTACTGATGACCTGAGAATACAAGTTATTTTGAAAGAGTTTATCAGCATTAAGCTGGTGAGTTCATAAGTATTTTAGTGTCGGTGTTTGTTATCAGAACGTTTGAACATGTCTCAAGTATAAGTTTGTAAAATGTATGTAAATGTTTGTAAAAGTTTGAATCTCTCAGAAAAACCTATATTTTCTATTAAAGTAGCCTTCTACCAAGGCTTAACTGTTTTGTATGCTCGTTTGTTGTAAAAGTATGTAATTTCCCAAGTGTAACTATCATTTAACAAAATATAGTTTGTACATTAATGTTTAAGTGAAATATTCACTAAATATATGTAATGGGTAAATTATTGTAGTACTATAGTGTTGTTTTATAGGAACTATTGCTGTACTAACTACCTTAAACCGAATTTATATTAAGGTATCATGTGATTAATTGCACCATACTATCGACTGGTAACAACGACATACGAATGGTCGTAATAACGGAATGACGTTTGGCACCCGCAGAACTGCAGGTCCGGCTGTAGTTAGCAGCAAGGTGTAGGATAGTCAATCCGGTATAGATCTATACGCAAACTCACACTCTCCCTTCAAGAGAATTTTGGCTACAACTCGGGCCATGACATTTAATGCATGCTCCGATACAGTGGATCACAATTGTTAAAGTATTCATGTATATGTAATGTAATGTTACTTGTTCTAGTATCGTTGTAAATGTTCTCGTCCTAGTATAGTTGTATACGTTCACTTTCTAGTATAGTTGTATATGTTCTCGTCCTAGTATAGTTGTATATGTTCTCTTTCTAGTATAGTTGTATATGTTCTCGTCCTAGTATAGTTGTATATGTTCTCTTTCTAGTATAGTTGTACATGTTCTCATAGTAATAAGTATTGACTCATGAATGAACTGACTCATTGATCTAGAAATTGTAGTAGTATGATCCTGTGTTACCCCGATGGTAACTTACTAATGATGTGACTAATACGCATGAATATGGAAGTACTTTTATCTCTATATATGTACATTTGATATATAATTAATATTGAAACGACCTTCGGACGGCTACCCGAAATCCCACCAGACCACATCCAAATCGAGAAAAAGGAAATAGGGCGGATGGCCTTCCTAAGCCCTTTAAACATTGCTTATACATCTATACATATATGGGCATGCAATTTATAAGAAATATAACAAAGTTTAAATAAAAGTATTTGATAAGTAAAAGAGTTTGTAAAGCAGTTTGAAGTAAAACAGTTTGATGAACAGTTTGAACAGTAATAAAATCATTGGTTTTGTAGTTATTAATCACATGTGATTGATGTAATAACTATAAATATTTAACTTGTATCCCCCCATAAAAGCATTTAAAACATTAAAAGTATTTCAAAGGTTAATTAAAGGGGTATGAACTCACTTGTGGTGAGTGGATTGGATTGAAGTGTCAGATACTGTGCTAGGAGGCAAACAGAGACTTATTCACACGCACGAGCCTAGTTATCATATAATGAGCATACATATAACTAATTAGCCAAATAATAACTAATAAAATTTGTTGGGACACTCAGGAACATGTAAACACTTTGTATAAGTATTATAGGTCCTAATGGTTGCTTCTAGGTTGTTGTGGGACAAGGCTAAAGGGGTTTAATGTTCCAAAAGGCCTTAATTATGTGTTTTACATTCAATAAACTCTACACAAGGAGTTTACGGTCGTAAACCCTTGAGTTTACGGCCGTGAACTCTCAACTTGGTGGTACATGGTGTTTTGAAGTGCTATTTGATTTCTAGAATAAGTTCTACTTGGTGGCTTAGTTCTTTGGGTAGCTTAGGGCATAGAAACACTCCCTTGAGGAGTTTACGGCCCAAAGGCCAATTCCCTTAGAGTTTACGGCCGTAAACTCTCATGGGATGGGTATTTTTATTCTTTCAAGTCCCAAGCACAAGTAGGATAATTTCTAGGTATTTGTTTAAGGCTAATGAGGACCCTAGGCACACTTTGGTGCCCTTGTTTGGTGTTTACGGCCTATGAGTATTACCTTGGCCGTAAACTCCCTTTAAGGGGGTGCTTTTGATGTTTTAAATTCCACAATTTAGCTAGGAATAAATGGGGGTTAATGTCTAAAGTTTTAGGGGTGGTTAGGGCACATTTTGGCCCTTGAATTTGGAGTTCACGGTCCAAGAAGTTCGTGGGCCGTGAACACCCAAAGCTTGGTGTTTTTGATTGTTTTCTAGGCTCAAATATACTTATATACAATCCTAAGCTAGTTACTTAACAAGGAAATGGGACTAGGAAGCATTTATGCCTCATTTTGGAGTTTACTCCCCAAGAACATTCTTGGGCGGTAAACTCCCGAATCTCACATATTTGACATGTAATCTATGTTATTAAGCATATAATAAGAATTATGAAACAACTAGAGAAGTGTACTCACGATTTGGGATGAAAACCCGAAGATCCGTGAGAGAGAAAATGGCTTTTCTCTAGTTGGAAATGTGAATAATGAATGAATTTGGTTCAGAAATCTATTTATAGTCCTGAGATATTTTTGACAGAAAATATTTTTTTCCTGAAATGATTTCTAATATAACATAGTGTTGGAATAACAGTGTTGCACAAAACCATAGTGCATCCACTCTCCTGATATTTACTGAAGTGTAAACCCTAGATTACTCCAACTTATATGAAAAGTCTGAAAATTGACTATGACTGTTATAACTTCTATTGAAGTGATATTGTTTGTACAGAGTGGAAATTTCGGGTTGTCACATCATCCCCCCGATAGAAGGAATTTCGTCCCGAAATTAGAATTTAAGCAATTAAGAAGTTACAAATAACTAAGCGAAAAGATGAGGGTATTTCAGTTTCATCTGATCCTCGCGTTCCCAAGTGAATTCCGGTCCTCGTTTGGCGTTCCAGCAAACCTTCACGATCGGGATACGGCTTTGCTTCGTCTGCTTGACCTCACGGTCCATGATCTCTACTGGTTCTTCCACGAAGTTGAGGCTCTCGTTGATCTTGATCTCGTCGAGTGGGATTACAAGAGTCTCGTCGGACAGACACTTTTTCAAGTTAGATACGTGGAATGTAGAATGTACGTTACAAAGTGTGTCGGGTAGGTCGGGTTTGTAAGCTACGGGGCCGACTCTTGCGAGAATCTCGAAAGGCCCTATGTACCTCGGATTAAGCTTCCCATGCTTACCGAAGCGTATTAAGCCTTTCCAGGGTGAGACTTTGAGAAGGACTCGGTCTCCCACCTGAAATTCCAATGGTTTTCTTTGTTTATCAGCGTAGCTCTTCTGTCGGTCTCTAGAGGCTTTCAATCATTCACGGATCTGAACGATTTTCTCTGTCGTTTCCCGAATGATCTCCGGACCGGTGAGAGTACTGTCGGAAGCTTTCCCCCTAGCTAATTGGGTATCACCCACCTCAGCCCAGCATAGGGGGGATCTGCACTTTCGGCCGTAGAGGGCTTCAAATGGAGCAGCCTTGATGCTCGTGTGATAACTGTTATTATAGGAAAACTCGACAAGGGGTAAATGAGTATCCCATGCCTTTCCAAAGTCACACAGGCTCTCAGCATATCTTCTAGTGTTTGGATGGTCCTCTCACTTTGTCCGTCGGTCTATGGATGGTAGGCTGTGCTAATGTCCAGCCTTGTTCCTAGGGAATGTTGTAGTGATTTCCAGAATCTTGAGGTGAACCTACTATCTCTATCGGAGATAATGGACATAGGTACACCATGTAGCCGTACGATTTCCTTAATGTATGTTCTCGTAAGTTTCTCCATCTTGTCAGTTTCTTTGATAGGCAGGAAGTGTGCAGACTTGGTCAATCTATCGACGATGACCCATATGGTATCAAGTCCACCCGTTGTCTTGGGCAACTTGGTTATGAAATCCATAGTGATCCGCTGCCACTTCCATTCTGGAATCTCTGGTTGTTGCAGTAAACCAGAGGGCTTCTGGTACTCGACCTTAACCTTTGCGCAAGTAAGGCATTTACTTACGAAGGTAGCAATCTCTGCTTTCATATTAGGCCACCAGTATAGCTTTTAAGATCCAGATACATCTTATCTGAACCTGGGTGGACGGAATACCGAGTGTTGTGCGCCTCGGTCATGACCAAGTCTTGGAAACCACCATGATTCGGTGTCCAGATCCGGTTCATGAAAAATAAGGCTCCGTCACCCTTGGCTTCTAAATTCTTGTCCATTCCTCTAAGGGATTCACTCGTCACATTTTCAGGTTTCAGGGCTTCCAGTTAGGCTGCCTGAATTTGCTTAGACAAGTGTCAATGGATGGTTATTGACAATGACTTGAATCTGCGACCAGAATATTCCTTCCGACTTAGGGCGTTTGCTACTATGTTGGCTTTACCCGGATGATAACGAATATCGCATTCGTAGTCACTGAGTAGCTCGACCCACCGTCGTTGCCTCATGTTGAGCTCCTTCTGATCGAAAATGTGTTGTAAACTCTTGTGGTATGTAAAGATAGTGCTTTTCGTTCCATACAAGTAATGTCTCCAGATCTTCAGAGCAAACACCACTCCTCCTAGTTCAAGACCATGGGTCGTGTAGTTAACTTCGTGTGTCTTCAACTGTCTCGAGGCATAGGCGATGACTTTACCTCGCTGCATCAGAACTCACCCGAGCCCTTGATTCGATGCATCGCAATAGACTACGAAGTCTTCTATCCCTTCGGGGAGGGATAGTATTGGCGCGGTGCACAAGGCTCGCTTGAGCGTTTGGAATGCTCTCTCTTGTTTCTCTTCCCAGTCAAAGGCCACGCCTTTCTGGGTCAGGGTTGTAAGAGGTTTCGCTATTCGGGAGAAGTTCTGTATGAACCTGCGGTAGTAGCCAGCGAGACCTAAAAATTGACAAATTTTTGTAGGCGTCTTTGGTGCTGACCAGTTCTCAATGGCTTTAATTTTGGATGGGTCCACGTGGATTCCCTCTTCGCTTACCACGTGTCCTAAGAATTCGACCCTTCGGATCCAAAATTCACATTTAGAGAACTTCACATATAGTTTCTCTGTTCGTAAGGTTCCTAGAACTTGTCGCAGGTGATCGCCATGCTCTTCCTTACTTCGGGAGTAGATCAGGATGTCGTCAATGAAAACGATGACGAACTGATCCAAGTAAGGTCGGCATACTCTATTCATCAGATCCATGAAGACTGCGGGCGCATTGGTCAGTCCGAATGGCATCACCACGAACTCGTAGTGTCCGTAACGAGTTCGGAAGGCTGTCTTCGGCACATCCTCCTCTAGTACTCGTAACTGGTGATATCCGGATCTCAGATCAATTTTGGAAAAATACTTCGCCCCTTGCAGTTGGTCAAATAGATCGTCTATGCGAGGCAGAGGGTAACGATTCTTGACCGTCATTTTGTTGAGTTCTCTGTAGTCGATACACATACGAAATGATCCGTCTTTCTTCTTAACGAACAAGACCGGTGCTCCCCAAGGTGAGAAACTTGGTCTTATAAAGCCCTTGCTGAGCAGTTCGTTAAGTTGACCAGAGAGTTCCTGCATCTCAGCTGGTGCTAAACAGTAGGGCGACTTGGCTACTGGGGTAGCTCCTGGGACTAAGTCGATTCTGAACTCGACCTTTTGTTGCGGAGGTAATCCAGGTAGCTCTTCTGGGAACATGTCGGGGAAGTCGCTCACTACTGGGATGTTCTTTAGTTCTTTCGTCTCGAGGCTCGTATCGACGACGTGAGCAAGGAATGCATGGTATTATTTACGCAGATACTTCTGTGCTTGAATACTTGATATAATACGAAGACTCGCACCGGGTTTGTCGCCGTATACTATAAGAGTTTCATTAGACGGGAGGTTTAGACGGACTGCTTTCTCGAATCACATGATGTCGGCACGATGAAGACTTAACCACTCCATGCCAATGATAACGTCGAAACTTTTTATTGAGACCGGCATAAGGTCGATTGGGAATGAATGGTTATCTAGAGATAGGGTACAACCTAAGTATATGCTATTCGTACTTTCAGTTTCTCCATTAGCCATTTCTACTGTGAATTGTTCCTTAAGTGTGTGTGGTTGTTGCTTAAGCATGCGAGCAAATTTATGGTTCACGAAGCTTCACTCCGCTCCACTATCGAATAGAATGCATGCATAGGAGTTATCGAGGAGGAACGTACCAGTCACCACTGTCGGGTCAGCAACTGCTTCCCCATGGCCTATTGCTAGTACCCTCCCTACTCCTCCAGCATTCTTCGCCTTGGGGCAGTCCCTCTTATAGTGGCCTGTTTTGCCACATCCATAGCAGGTCGGGCTCGCGCCAGAGCCGGGGACTTGGGTGATCGACCTCGCCGGGAATTTACAGAAACGGACAGTGTGTTTTTTCCTGTTGCAGTTAGAGCACTGCATTTCACGGCAGGGGCCGTTGTGGTGGAAGTTGCATTTGTTGCACTTAGGCAAACTCCCATCATACTGCCTCACCGGAGCAATATCAGCAGCAGGGGTTATCACGACATGTATAGCCACAACTTGCTGCTTTTTAGCAACTCGCTGTTTCTTCTTATCTTCCCAGAATTTCCGCTTAGTTTCAGCGGGTTTGGAGGGTTCCGGGATGGCTAGGGTGGTTGTTGCTGCAGAGGTTTTGACTCCATGGTCAATGAGTCGCTGTGCCAATCGCTTGGCACTGTCGAAGGTAGCGGGGTTTGATGATAGGACATTCCCCTGATACGGAGGCACTAGCCCCCATATGTATCTTTCGATCTTTTTCCCTTCAGTGGGAACCATATTGGGGCAGAGGGCCACCAGTTCGCTGAATCTGGCGGTATAAGCAACCACGTTGGTGCCCTTCATGGTCAGGCTCCAAAGCTCCTGTTCCAATTTTTGGATTTCGCCCCTTGGGTAGTATTCCTCAATCATGAGGTCTTTCATCGTTTCCCAGCCCATGTCGTTGGCTACGACGAGGGTTAGAGCTTTAACGTGGCCGTTCCACCACGTCAGGGCCTTTCCTTCAAAGGTGCATGCGGCATATTTGACTTTGCTCACAGCAGGGCATGAACAAATTTCGAAGACTGATTTAGTCTTCTCGAACCATTGCGAGAGGGCAATGACTCCGCCGGTCCCATGAAAGGACTTCGGCTTACAGTTGGTGAACTCCTTGTTGGAGCACTCTCTCAAGCGCACAGGGGTTTCAACCGGAATTGATTCAACAGGGGTTCCACCTCTGCTGGCATCAGAAGAGTGATACTGAGCCATGGCAGTTGCCACTGCTGCAGCTATGGTAGCATTCAGGGCTGCAGTATCGATGACCGGAGGCGGAGGAGGCGGTGGTGCAGGGTTTCGCCTTGTTGACCTTTGCGGAGGCATCTTTCAACTATAAGTTTATAAAGATAAGCAAAGTGGTAAGAATCAATTTGTAAGTAGGGTGAGAGTGACACATGGACTGACTAACCATAGCCCAACCATTGAATGAGTGTTTGAGATCACAACAAAGAATATTAGTAGGAAAACACAAGTGTACAGATTTTTCCCACAGATTAGATAGACGTCAATATTACTGGTAATACCGATGTAACAAGTTCATGGAAAAATCGACCTATCAGTAGGTCTTACATCATATCATAAGGACAAGTTTGACAGTTCTTGGATTCCTAATTAGAGTACTGGAAGTTAGGAATATTTTACAGACAAGTGCTATTTAGAGCACAGATGCTAAAGGCTATTCCTTAACCAAAAGACAGAGATGTACTAGACATCTTCTAACGGCGATGGGAATTCCTCGGGCGAGCCCTGAGGTCTGACACTTGACGAAACACTTCTTGAAGGTGTCGCTCCTGAGCCCTCTGGCGGGCTCGAAGTTCCAAGACTTCAGCTCGGGAGGCAGCCAGCTGTTGCTGCAGGGTTTCATTCGTTCTCCGGGTCCGTTCCATGTCTTCTTCAAGACGGCGGATGCGGACTGTGTTGACACCAGAGTTGGCATCAATCTCCATGACCCGGTCGATGGCTGCTCGACCCTGCTCAACATTACGAGCTATTCTACGGATAATGACGGGCAGAGCTCGATTCGCAGAGCCACCATCGCTAACGTGGTAAAAGGTTCGGTCCCCAAAGTAAGGTAAGGGTTGACCCTGTTCATCACTCCAGCAATTCAAGTTGGTTGCCCACAAGGGTGTAGGACCTGGAAAAGCTGGTTGGGGGTTGTTGTTCGGGGCTTGACCTACTGGTAGGTTGTTGACTTCAGGCTCGGAGTCGGATCCATCAGAAAAGCCTTCTGCGAGGTGATCATCCAAAGGGATTGGATGCTCATCTTCGGGCTCTTCTTCGATCCACCCGACATTGCCTTCATTTGGAAAGTACGGGTTGCCGTGATGGAATCCAACCATTTCAATCTACGCGAGAAGAGAGGTATAAGAATATAGTATATATGTAGCTGGTAGTACAAAATACACCTATAGTATTTTAAGTTTAGGTTCTACTGATCTTCTTGTGGTATTGTTGGTAAGTTTTTAGACTTGTTAACATATCACAAACATTCTATGGCATATGGTAATCACTCCTCGGACCAGCATAGTTGATCAGGCTATGCCATTTGCAAGACTGACCATACATCCCCGAGTTCACTTGTGATATTTAACAATCGTAATACTTTTGTTCTTGTCATTGTGACACTGATTTTAGTATGAATGCAGACCAGTATACTTAATTAAATATTTTAATATTTAAAGTATAGACTCTTGGTCAGAGTGCTTTAATCCCTAATGGGTTTATAGTTTAGTATATCTTTTATGGGTTGATATACCTGATTCACTATAAACAATGCTCTGATACCAATCTGTCACACCCCAAAACCAAGAACTGCGGAAACGTTTTGGGGCGGAGGACGTCATGTAGAGTATCACAACACAGTAAAAGTAAACAAGCACACAACATCATCCATTGCATTAAATATATAATTTTAATACAAGCGTGTTCTGTACAGTTATAGACACCAAAAATATAATGTGAATCAAAATAATAAGATGAGTCTTGGATGCGCTCCATCTTCTCAAAAGCTAGCCTCGGTACCTGTCTACTGATGACCTGAGAATACAAGTTATTTTGAAAGAGTTTATCAGCATTAAGCTGGTGAGTTCATTAGTATTTTAGTGTCGGTGTTTGTTATCAAAACGTTTGAACATGTCTCAAGTATAAGTTTGTAAAATGTATGTAAATGTTTGTAAGTGTTTGTAAAAGTTTGAATCTCTCAGAAAAACCTATATTTTCTATTAAAGTAGCCTTCTACCAAGGCTTAACTGTTTTGTATGCTCGTTTGTTGTAAAAGTGTTTAATTTCCCAAGTGTAACTATCATTTAACAAAATATAGTTTGTACATTAATGTTTAAGTGAAATAATCACTAAATATATGTAATGGGTAAATTATTGTAGTACTGTAGTGTTGTTTTATAGGAACTATTGCTATACTAACTACCTTAAACCGGATTTATATTAAGGTATCATGTGATTAATTGTACCATACTATCGACTGGTAACAACGACATACGAATGGTCGTAATAACGGAATGACGTTTGGCACCCGCAGACCTGCAGGTCCGGCTATAGCTAGCAGCAAGGTGTAGGATAGTCAATCCAATATAGATCTATACGCAAACTCACGCTCTCCCTTCAAGAGAATTCTAGCTACAACTCGGGCCATGACATTTAAGGCATGCTCCGATACTGTGTATCATAATTGTTAACGTATTCATGTATATGTAATGTAATGTTACTTGTTCTAGTATCGTTGTAAATGTTCTCGTCCTAGTATAGTTGTATATGTTCTCTTTCTAGTATAGTTGTATATGTTCTCGTCCTAGTATAGTTGTATATGTTCTCTTTCTAGTATAGTTGTATATGTTCTCGTCCTAGTATAGTTGTATATGTTCTGTTTCTAGTATAGTTGTATATGTTCTCATAGTAATAAGTATTGACTCGTGAATGAACTGACTCATTGATCTAGAAATTGTAGTAGTATGATCTTGTGTTACCCGATGGTAACTTACTAATGATGTGACTAATACGCATGAATATGGAAGTACTTTTATCTCTATATATGTACATTTGATATATAATTAATATTGAAACGACCTTCGGACGGCTACCCGAAATCCCACCAGACCACATCCAAATCGAGAAAAAGGAAATAGGGCGGATGACCTTCCTAAGCCCTTTAAACATTGCTGATACATGTATACATATATGGGCATGGAATTTATAAGAAATATAACAAAGTTTAAATAAAAGTATTTGATAAGTAAAAGAGTTTGTAAAGCAATTTGAAGTAAAACAGTTTGATGAACAGTTTGAACAGTAATAAAATCATTGGTTTTGTAGTTATTAATCACATGTGATTGATGTAATAACTATAAGTATTTAACTTGTATCCCCCCATAAAAGCATTTAAAACATTAAAAGTATTTCAAAGGTTAATTAAAGGGGTATGAACTCACTTGTGGTGAGTGGATTGGATTGAAGTGTCAGATACTGTGCTAGGAGGCAAACAGAGACTTATTCACACGCACGACCCTAGTTATCATATAATGAGCATACATATAACTAATTAGCCAAATAATAACTAATAAAATTTGTTGGGACACTCAGGAACATGTAAACACTTTGTATAAGTATTATAGGTCCTAATGGTTGCTTCTAGGTTGTTGTGGGACAAGGCTAAAGGGGTTTAATGTTCCAAAAGGCCTTAATTATGTGTTTAACATTCAATAAACTCTACACAAGGAGTTTACGGTCGTAAACCCTTGAGTTTACGGCCGTGAACTCTCAACTTGGTGGTACATGGTGTTTTGAAGTGCTATTTGATTTCTAGAATAAGTTCTACTTGGTGGCTTAGTTCTTTGGGTAGTTTAGGGCATAGAAACACTCCCTTGAGGAGTTTACGGCCCAAAGGCCAATTCCCTTAGAGTTTACGGCCGTAAACTCTCATGGGATGGGTATTTTTATTCTTTCAAGTCCCAAGCACAAGTAGGATAATTTCTAGGTATTTGTTTAAGGCTAATGAGGACCCTAGGCACACTTTGGTGCCCTTGTTTGGTGTTTACGGACTATTAGTATTACCTTGCCCGTAAACTCCCTTTAAGGGGGTGCTTTTGATGTTTTAAAGTCCACAATTTAGCTAGGAATAAATGGGGGTTAATGTCTAAAGCTTTAGGGTTGGTTAGGGCACATTTTGGCCCTTGAATTTGGAGTTCACGGTCCAAGAAGTTCTTGGGCCGTGAACACCCTAAGCTTGGTGTTTTTGATTGTTTTCTACCCTCAAATATACTTATATACAATCCTAAGCTAGTTACTTCACAAGGAAATGGGACTAGGAAGCATTTATGCCTCATTTCGGCGTTTACTCCCCAAGAACATTCTTGGGCGGTAAACTCCTGAATCTCACATATTTGACATGTAATCTATGTTATTAAGCATATAATAAGCATTATGAAACAAATAGAGAAGTGTACTCACGATTTGGGATGAAAACCCGAAGATCCGTGAGAGAGAAAATGGCTTTTCTCTAGTTGGAAATGTGAATAATGAATGAATTTGGTTTAGAAATCTATTTATAGTCCTGAGATATTTTTGACAGAAAATATTTTTATTCCTGAAATGATTTCCAATATAACAGAGTGTTGGAATAACAGTGTTGCACAAAACCATAGTGCATCCACTCTCATGATATTTACTGAAGTGTAAACCCTGGATTACTCCAACTTATACGAAAAGTCTGAAAATTGACTATGACTGTTATAACTTCTATTGAAGTGATATTGTTTGTACAGAGTGGAAATTTCGGGTTGTCACATTATGCTTATATTATGTTATGCGTAGGTACTTTTCTTGTGAATTCTGTACCTGCCTTGGTGTTATTTGACTCGGGTGCGAGTTCGTCTTTTGTATCTTTGGCTTTTAGTCAGCATATCAGTGTTAGTCGTGAGGCGTTGAGTCGGCCTCTGAGAGTTTCCATAGCTGATGAGAGGGTGATATATGCCACGGAGGTTCTCCAAGGGTGTGTATTCGAGATATTCGGTGTTGAGTTCCCGATTGATTTGGTTCCAATTGCGATGGTGATGTCTGTGTCATTGTGGGCATGGACTGGTTGAGCAGATTCAGTGCGGTTATCGACTGCGAACGATAGCTGGTGACCATACGAGACCCCAGTGGGGGAGTTCTTACGGTGTACGGCGAGGGTACACGTTCTGGATCAGCGTTTTGTTCGGCCGCTAGGGTGAGGCAGTGTCTACAGCAGGGCTGTAAGGGTTTTGTGGTGTATGTGATGGATACGCGGGTGGATTCTGAGAGACTGAGGTCAGTTGAGGAGGTTCCGATAGTGCGTGAGTTCCCGGATGTATTTCCTGAGGAGTTGCCAGGTGTGCCACCTGTGAGGCAAGTGGAGTTCAGTATTGATTTGGTTCCGGGGGCTGCGCCTATCGCTAAGGTGCCTTATCGCCTTGCACCTCCAGAGAAGCAAGAGTTATCCTTGCAGCTTCAGGAGCTGCTGGGGAAGGGGTTTTTTCGGCCGAGCAGCTCGCCGTGGGGAGAACCTATCCTGTTTGTCAAGAAGAAGGATGGTTCACACCGGATGTGCATTGATTACCGGGAGTTGAACAAGCTGACGGTCAAGAACCGTTACCCGTTGTCGAGGATCGACGATTTGTTCGATCAGTTACAGGGAGCATCTTGGTTCTCCAAGATCGATTTGAGGTCTGGATATCATCAGGTGAGGGTGCGAGATGAGGACGTCCAGAAGACAACGTTCAGGACGCATTATGGGCATTACGAGTTTGTGGTGATGCCTTTTGGGCTCACCAATGCCCCGACAGTGTTCATGTATCTCATGAACCGAGTGTGCAGGCCAATGCTGGATCGGTCGGTGATTGTATTCATCGACGACATTTTGGTATATTCGAGATCTAGAGAGCAGCATGAGGAGCATTTGAGGGAGATTCTCGGAGTTCTGAGATCGGAGAGGATTTATGCCAAATTCTCCAAGTGTGATTTCTGGTTGCGAGACGTCCAGTTCCCGGGTCATCTCGTTAACCAGAAAGGGATATTGGTCGACCCGGCCAAAATTGAGACGGTGATGAGTTGGGAGGTGCCGAGGTCACCCTCCGAGATCAGGATTTTCCTAGGGTTGGCAGGTTATTATCGGAGATTTATCAAGGACTTCTCCAAGATCGCGGTGCCACTCACCAGGTTGACCCGAAAGGGTATCGCTTTTTTATGGGGCCTCAAGCAACAAGCCTCCTTTGAGACGCTTCGCCAAAGGTTATGCGAAGCCCCGGTGTTAGCCCTCCCGGAAGGGATGGAGGAGTTTGTGGTATACTGTGATGCATTGATTTTGGGGTTGGGGGCGGTGCTGATGCAGAGAGGGCATGTGATAGCATATGCATCGAGGCAGCTGAAGCCTCATGAGACGAGATATGCCACCCATGATCTAGAGTTGGGGGCAATGGTGTTCGCCCTCAAGATTTGGCGTCACTACCTGTATGGGGTTCGGTGTACGATATACACGGACCATAAGAGTTTGAAGTATTTGATGGATCAGCCCAACCTAAATATGCAACAGAGAAGGTGGTTGGATGTGGTCAAGGATTATGATTGTGAGATCCTGTACCACCCAGGCAAGGATAATGTTGTCGCCGATGCACTGAGCCGCAGGGCGGAGAGCACCCCGCTGCGGGATGTATGTTTGAGATTGACCGTGATAGCTCTAGTGTTGGACGCCATTCGTGGGGCACAGGCCGAGGCTGTGCAACCTGAGATGCAGAAGAAAGAGCAAGTTGTTGGTTTGATTTCAGAGTTCGTTACCGATGGTCGGGGGCTTATGACATTCCAGGGGCGTATCTGGGTGCCGTTTGTGGGAGGAACGTGTACCATTTTGATGGAAGAGGCTCATCGATCGAAATTTTCGATCCATCATGGGGCCACTAAGATGTATTTGGACCTGAGGAAAGAGTATTGGTGGCCCTGTATGAAGAGGGATGTTGCATGGTTTGTTGAGAGGTGCTTGACCTGCCGTAGGGTTAAGGGCGAGCACCAGAGACCGCATGGTAAGTTGCAGCCGTTGGAGGTTCCCGAATGGAAGTGGGAACAGATCACCATGGACTTTATCACCAAATTGCCAAGGACTGCCAGGGGAGTTGATGCAATTTGGTTGATTGTGGACAGGTTGACGAAGAGCGCTCACTTCCTTGCTATTAGTAAGAGCTCCTCCGCAGAGAAGCTAGCAGAGATGTATGTGAGGGAAATGGTATCTCGGCATGGGGTGCCGATCTCGATTGTCTCAGACTGGGATGTACGTTTCACTTCCAGATTCTGGAAGAAGTTTCATGAGGAGTTGGGTACTAGGCTGCATTTTAGTACCGCATATCACCCCCAAACAGACGGACAGAGTGAGCGAACGATTCAGATGCTCGAGGACATGCTTCGGGCATGTGTGTTGGATTTCGGGGGAAGTTGGGATACGTACTTACCCTTGGCAGAGTTTTCCTACAACAACAGCCATCATTCGAGCATTGGTATGCCGCCCTTTGAGTTGTTGTATGGGAGGAGGTGTCGGACCCCCATTTGTTGGGGAGAGGTTGGACAGCGTGTGATGGGCAGTATAGAGATTGTGCTTCAGATGACAGAGCAGATCTAGCAGGTCAGATAGAGGTTGTTGACCGCTTAGAGTCGTCAGAAGAGTTATGCAGACAGAAGCCGGTCCGAGCTTGAGTTTCAAGTCGGCGACCTTGTACTCATGAAGGTCTCTCCTTAAAAAGGAGTGATTCGATTCAGGAAGAGGGGAAAGTTGGGGCCCCGATATATTGGTCCATTCCGAGTGATCGCGAGGGTAGGCCGGGTAGCCTATCGTTTGGATTTGCCAGCAGAGTTGGGGCAGATTCACGACACTTTCCATGTGTCGCAACTGCGGAAATGTATAGCTGATGAGTCGGCAGTGGCTCCATTAGAGGATATTCAGGTGGATGCGAGCCTGAATTATGCTGAGAGACCAGTGGAAATCAGAGATCGGAAAATCAAGGTTCTGAGGAACAAGGAGGTACCCTTGGTTTTGGTTCAGTGGCAGCATCCGAAGGGGTCCGAGATGACTTGGGAGCCGGAGCATGAGATGCGTGAGCAGCATCCGGAGTTATTTGCAGAGCGAGACTTCGAGGGCGAAGTCTAGTTCTAGTGGGGGAGAATTGTAATAGCCCGGATTCCCAGGTATTATTTATTCTTATAATTTTTGGTTATTTGTGAGGAGACTCGGCGAGTTGGAGCTCACACTCGCCGAGTATGATCGCGGTTTGGGCACGGGTTCGCATCCGGACTCGGCGGGTCCACGCTATTTAATGAAACCCTAATTTCCAGGGTATGAGACCTATTTAAAGGGGCTTATGGCCATCATTTGAGGCCACCAACCCCAGAGAGAACCCTAAAGAGTCTTTAAGCGTTTTGTGAGAGAGAAGAGGAAGATCCTTGACTATTTGTGGGTGTTTTTGCATATAGAAGAGGATCAAGGCAAGAAGAGACCAAAGAGGGTGTTAATCCAGTGATTCCTGAGCTCAGAGACTTCATTTGAGGTAACCATTCGTTCCTTTCTCAGTCCTTGGTGTAAATCTTAGAGTTAGGGTTTCTTTGTGGAATGATCCATGGAGTAATTGGCCTCTTCTTGTGTTGGTGCTTTAGATCTGGACCCAAAGAGGTCCAGAGACTCTTTTCCCTCAAGCTTTATGAGTGTTAATGGAGGCCATGAGCTTAGAATAGCATTCTAGAGACCATATCATCAAATAAGGCCTTTGGACCTTTTCATGAGCACCAAGATTGTAACTTTATGTGATGTATGTGCTTGGAAGGACTGGATCTATGAGTTGTTGGAACGGATCTGACCTCAGGAGTGAGTTTGAGTTTATGCATGGCATAGACTCACCGAGTCCGAAGAATAGAGTCGGCGAGTAGCATGAAGATTGTCCATAACCGCTCAGTGAGTGGTCTTGCCGAGTTAAGGGGTTGACTCAGTGAGTCAGGGAGAGTCAGAGAGGGTTGGCAGGTGGACTGAGTCAAGCTGGAACTCGCCGAGTTATTCTTGAGACTCGGCGAGTTGAGTCGTGGTGGCCCCGCGATTCATGCCAGGTGGAACTCGTCGAGTTAGGGAAGTACTCGACGTGTCAAGAGAGGATCCTAGGGAGTCAATGAACACGTATAGACTCGCCGAGTCGCTCTAGTGCACTCGCCGAGTCCGGTCAAGTTGACCGTTGACCGTTGACCAGAGTTGACCAGTGTTGACTTAATTGGGGTAGTCAACCTTAGTTGTGAAAGTGTTAATTAGAGATATATTGTGTTATAGGAGGATTATAGCTCGGGGGATCGAGCGCGAGTGATTTCCGGGATTTGCGAGTTATCGAGATACGCGAGGTGAGTCTTCTCACAAAACTTTACCTTGAGTAGGTAATCAGAGTTATGTGACAAAGTATTTGTATGCTATATGTATGTTATGTGTTGTACTGCATTATTTCTATGTGATTTATGCTGTGCATGTTTATAGAGTTGGAACCGGAAGGTTCACAGAGTTAAAACCAGAGGGTTCACAGAGTAGGGTCCACAGACCCAAAGAGTTATAGCCTCGAGTGGCTAATATGTGTTATGTGTGGTATTTTGGGGAACTCACTAAGCTTTGTGCTTACAGTGTTGGTGTTATTTGTTTCAGGTACTAGTGTTGACCGTGGGAAGGCGCCGACTTGATCAGTACACACACACGGGATTTTATGTTATTAGATCTTGGGATTTTTATATAGCATGGATTGAGTTTCAAAGATTAATGTTTTTATAAAAGTTAAATGAATTGTGTTTTTATGAAATGCGAAAAATTGTTTTGAAATTTACGGTGTTACAGTTCGGTTTGTGTTTTGGAACCCAAGTGTATAACCGTAAAGTGACAGTTTGGGCCTTTTATGAATTTTAGATTTAAGTTCAGAAAGTTTTAAGGCAAAGGAGAGTTGATAGGTTTGTAGAGCTTCTCATTTCCTTTCTGTGGATATAAGGATCGTTAAAATCAGACTTAGCACGAAGAAGTTATGGCCTTAAGAAGTTTGGTGGTTTTAGGGCTAAGCCTAGTACGCTGGGCGTACATAGGAGTACGTTGGGAGTACTAGGCAGAAGGACCGCGGGTGCCGATTAGAGTATGATGGGTGTACTAGGAGTACGCATGGCGTATTCCAATTAGATGAAAACCCTAATTTAGGGTCTTGGACCCTATTTAATGGCCTTAACACAAATCCAAACCCTCTTACCTTCAGCCTCCATCCCATTAAACCCTAAAATCAAATCCCTAGCCTTCATTTGAGCATTCTTGAGATTTTTGGTGTGATCTTGGTGTGCCTTGGAGAAGAAGGAGATCTTTTTGGAAGCATTGCCTGGCTTGGAACTTGTGGATCCAAGCTCTAATCATCTTCATCAACTTCCAGGAGGTATAAAGCATCTAACTTGATGGGTTTGGTTGATTCATGTTAAATTTGGTGTTCATACTATGGGTTTAGAAGGATAAAAAAGGGTTTTGGGTCCAATTAAGGAATGCAAAGGAGGAACGTTGGCAACTTTATGGTTTAGGACCTTATCTCGAGGATAGATATGAGTTTGGACACTTGGTCTTAAGCATTAAGTGCTTAATGAGAGTTTTTTTCCCTCTGACGAGTACACTGGGCGTACGTAGGAGTACGCTCAGCGTAATGCATGGATCCGGCTTCACGACTTGTACATTGCACATCGGAGACCAATATGCGGGCCGTATGCCTGAGAAACTCATTTTGGGCCTTTTAGGAGTTGGGCCATGAGATGTTGGACTAGTTATGGGAGGGGTAAAATGGTCTTTTACCATTTAGGAAGAAATAATAGTGCTTGGGCCTTGGATTTTGGGAATTTATCTTAATTATTGATTAGGGATAAGTTGATTATATTTAGTGTTGTAACATCCGGATTCCTAGGTACCCTATGTTAAGTATTTATATTGAATTTGTGAGAGGGACTAGGCGAGTAGGCGCTCAGACTCACCGAGTGGGATTGTGCATCTTTTGGTCTGATTTAATGAGGGACTCGGCGAGTCCACGCTATTTAATGAAACCCTAATTTCTCGGATTTGGAACATATTTAAGGACCCTTATAGCCACCATTTGCGGCTACCAGACCCTAGAGAGAAACCCTAAGAGAGCTAGAGCGTTTGAGAGGAAGGAGAGGCCTTTTTGATCCTTATGTTGATATTCTTGCAAGAATAAGGTGATCAAGGCTAAGAGGGAGCTGAAGAGGGTGTTATTCTGTAGATTTCAGAGACAAGGACTTCATATTTGAGGTATAGATTCGATCCTTCTTCAGTTTTGGTGTTAACCTTTCGAGTTAGGGTTTTTCCTTGACCCTTTAGAGGCTTGATTTGATGAGCATTTGGTCCCTTCTCGTATCAAGGCTTTGGATCTGGATCCAAAGAGGTCCAGAGACCTTAAGCCTTTGAGATTTATGATTCATATTGGGAGATATGAGCTTAGGATGTCATATTTGAGGTTATTTCTTCAAATAGAGTCTATTAGCCTTTGCATGAGCATCAAGTTCTAAACTTTACGTGATTAATGAGCTTAGGAAGGTTAGATTTATTGATTAGAAGAATAGATCTGACCTCAGAAGGTTGTTTGAGGTTAAGCATGGAATGAACTCGCCGAGTCCATAAGCAGACTCGACGAGTCGGAGCGGGTTGTCCCGTGACTCAGATCAGTTGATGACCCGCCGAGTTGGGGAAGTGACTCGGTGAGTTAGAAGGGATTTGGAGGAGTTGAGTTCACTTATGGACTTGCCGAGTCGATGCAAGATTCGACGAGTCGGGTCAAGGGTTGACCGTTGACCAACGTTGACCAGGGTTGCCTTGTGTTGACTTAAGAGTATTAGTCACACTAAGTCAGGAAGGTGTTAATTAGAGATGTGTTTTTGTTATAGGAGGACGATAGGGCGGGGGATCGAGAACGAGTGATTATCCGACATTAGCGAGGTGAGTCTTCTCACTATACCTTACCCGAGGGGGGTAATTATGTGTGACCGGAAGGTCTTATGTGTATGACGATTATGTGATGCATGTTATATATGTGATATGCCATGATATGGACCGGAAGGTCGACAGAGTTATGGGATGGAATTCCCCTGAGACACATGGATCGGAAGATCCTATAGAGTTATGGCCTAGAAAGGCGTATGTGCTGTATGTGGTATTTTGGGGAACTCACTAAGCATTTATGCTTACCGTTTATATGATATCTATTTCAGGTACCAGTGATGATCGTGGGAAGGCGCCGACATGATCAGTACACACTTGCAGTTGATATGTTTTGAGATCTTGGGATACGGACTTATGATTTGTAATTGTGAGAATATTGGGAACATGATTTTTGGATAAGTGAATATGAAATGTTTTTTTTTATGATAAATTGTTTGAAATTTCACAGTGTTACAAATTGGTATCAGAGCCTTGGTTTGAGGGTTTCGGATTCACCTTCGGGCGTATTTGAACTCAAACCGAGGATTTGAGAGAGATTTTCATAAAATAAACATTTTTTCTAAAGAGTAAAGGAATTTGAAAGATATGCAAGGAAGCAGTGTGTACGATCAGCCAGCGCCCGAACGGTGATTTCTCAAATTACCCTTACATTATGTGTTATGAGATATGTTGTAATGTGTGATGCATGCTAGAGTAGGATAGGTATTCATATTAGGACTAGAGTGGCCTGATTTGTGATGCCTTAGACTAGGAAGATTTTTGCTGCCGTGAGATGTTTTAGAGTGAGTAGGTAGCAGTGAGGTGCTATGAGAGTCTACCTACTTGTGACTTGGGATCCTTGGAGGATGACTTGGGATGAATACTGGTGCGGTGTGGAAGGTAGTATTGGGCCCGTACTATTGGAAACACTGGACCAGTGTGCAGTCCAAGTAGAAATCCTTAGGGTACTAGGAATCAAGTAGGGTTGGGTTATCGAGTGCGAGTACACTCGAGCGAGTCCCTGATATTTTATGTTGTATTTTAGAGACATCATGGTTGGGACACGCCACAGACCTGGGACTAGCAAGAGAGGAGTGAGTGATGAGGAGCTCTGCCAGATGATTCATGATGAGGTGGCTGCTGCTACCAGGGCTGAGATACCAGAGATGTTCGGGTCTATCAAGACCACGCTGATTGATACCTTTGATGAGCGGTATGCTGCTCTTACTGATGTTGCTATTGCTGCAGCCACTGCAGCTGTGGCTGCTGCCAGGCCGCAGGGGGTGACTCGTTGCTGTACCGGGAGTTCAGCAACACGAAGCCACCCGAGTTTGATGGGATGCAGGATCCAATTGCTGCGATGAGATGGATATCTGACATTGGGGGATGCTTCTACATTTTTTCGTGTCCAGGGCATCTGAGGGTTCAGTTTGCATTGAACCAGCTTCACTTGGGAGCGAAGGACTAGTGGAAGTTTGTGACGGTGCATCTTACTTCTGCAGAGATTTCAGTAGTGACCTGGGAGAGGTTCACTGCGATGTTTCAAGACGAGTACGTTATCCCTGTGGAAAGGGAATGTTTGGCCCAGGAGTTCTTGACCCTCAAGCAGGGGACTGAGTCTGTGATAGTGATTACGAGGATGTTCCATGAGCATGCATTGTTTTTCCCTAAGCACGTGTCGACCAAGCAGGAATGTATGAGCCGATACCTGAGCATTCTGAGGAGAGACATTCGGGAGTTCGTGGCGAACTCATCATACCGGACATTTGCTGAGCTCCAGGCAAATGCCCGGAACAGGGAGATTGAGCTAGAGATTCAGGCCAGGGAGGAGGCCGAGTCTCAGACTAGGGATAGGCGGCCGGCACAGTCTCAGCCGACAGCCAAGCAAGGAAAGCCCGCCGATTCAAGATCTGGGGGCCAGAAGGGCCGCACTTGCGAGAAGTGCGGCAAGGGGCATGATGGGGTTTGTGGGTCTAGTGCTTGCTTCAAGTGTGGCAAGGAGGGGTATAACGCCAAGGATTTCCCCAAGGAGTTTATGGTTTGCTTTCATTGAAACCAGACCGGACACTAGAAGGTTGAGTGTCCACATTTGAGGGGGACAACACAGGGGACGCCGCAGGGGTCTGCCCCTGCTGCTATACAAGCTATTGAGGGTAGGCTTGTGAAGGCTGAGGCGCCGAAGGCGCGAGGGAGAGCTTTTCAGATGACAGCGGAGGTGGTCCGTGCAGCACCCGACGTCGTGTCTGGTATGTATTATGTTCTTATTTATTTATGCTGTAATGAGATGTTGTGTTAATATTATGTTATGCGTAGGTACTTTCCTTGTGAATTTTGTACCTGCATTGGTGTTATTTGACTCGGGTGCGAGTCGGTCATTTGTATCATTAGCATTCAGTAGGCACATCAGTATCCAACGAGAGGTGATGAGTCGACCTCTACGTGTTTCGATAGCTGATGAGCAAGCAGTGTATGCCACAGATGTGATTCGGGGGTGTGTGCTTGAGATCTTCGGCGTTGGGTTTCCGATAGATCTGGTTCCGATTACGATGGGGGACGTATGTGTTATTGTGGGCATGGATTGGTTGAGCCGATTTAGGGCGGTGATAGACTGCGAGCAGCAGCTGGTGGCAATCTGAGATCCTAGTGGGGGAGTGCCGACAGTTTATTGTGAGGGAACTCGTTGTGGGTCAGTATTCTGTTCGGCTACCAGAGCGAGGCAAAGTTTACAGTAGTGCTGCAAGGGGTTCGTAGCCTATGTGATGGATACACGGGAGACCGCTGGGAGGTCAAGTTTAGTTGATGATGTCCCGATAGTGTGTGAGTTCCTGGATGTATTTCCCGAGGAGTTTTCGGGTGTGCCTCCTGAGAGGCAGGTGGAGTTTCGCATCGATTTGATTCCCGGAGCTGCGCCTATCGCTAAGGCACCTTATCACCTTGCACTGCTAGAGATGTTGGAGCTATCCTCGCAGCTTCAGGAGCTGTTGGGGAAAGGGTTCATTCGGCCAAGTAGCTCACCTTGGGGACCACCAATCCTTTTTGTCAAGAAGAAGGATGGTTCACACCGGATGTGCATTGATTACCGGGAGTTGAACAAGTTAACGGTCAAGAACCGTTATCCGTTGCCAAGGATTGATGATTTATTTGATCAGTTGTAGGGGGCATCTTGGTTCTCCAAGATAGACTTGAGGTCTGGATATCATCATATGAGGGTGCGTGATGAGGATATCCAGAAGACGACGTTTAAAACGCGTTATGGGCACTATGAGTTCGTGGTGATGCCTTTCGGGTTCACCAATGCGCCAGCAGTGTTCATGGATCTCATGAACCGGGTGTGCATGCCGATGCTGGATCGATCTGTGATTATGTTCATTGATGATATTCTGGTGTATTCTAGATCCCGAGAGCAGCATGAGGAGCATTTGAGGGAGGTCCTCGGGGTGTTGAGATCGGAGAGGCTTTATGCCAAATTCTCCAAGTGTGATTTCTGGTTACGGGAGGTCCAGTTCCTGGGGAATCTCGTTAATCAGAATGGGATTTTGTTCGATCCGGCCAAGATTGAGGCGGTGATGAGCTGGGAGGTGCCGAAGTCTGCCTCCGAGATCAGGAGTTTTCTGGGATTGGTGGGTTATCATCAGAGGTTTATCAAGGATTTCTCCAAGATAGCAGTGCCTCTTACCAGGTTGACCCAAAAGGGAGTTGTTTTCTCATGGGGTCCAGAGCAGCAGACTTCGTTTGAGACTCTTTGCCAGAGATTGTGCGAAGCTCCAGTGTTATCCCTTCCAGAGGGATTGGAGGATTTTGTGGTATACTGTGATGCGTCAATTTCAGGGTTGGGCGCGGTGCTTATGTAGAGGGGGCATGTGATAGCATATGCATCGAGGCAGCTGAAGCCTCATGAGGCGAGGTATCCTACTCACGATTTGGAGCTGGGGGCGGTGGTGTTCGCTCTCAAGATCTGGCGTCACTACTTGTATGGGGTTTAGTGTACCATTTACACGGACCACAAGAGTTTGAAGTATTTGATGGATCAGCCCAACCTAAATATGCGCCAGAGGAGATGGTTAGATGTGGTGAAGGATTATGATTGTGAGATCATGTACCACCCGGGTAAGGCGAATGTGGTGGCCGATGCTTTGAGTCGTAAGGCAGAAAGTGCCCCGATCCGAGATATGTGTATGAGGATGACGGTGATTACCCCAGTGTTAGATACCATCCGAGAGGCCCAGGCAGAGGCTGTGAGACCAAAGAACAGCAAGAAGGAGCGTGTGATTGCACAGGTATCTGAGTTTGTGACCGATGGTCGAGGGCTTATGACTTTTCATGGCCGGATTTGGGTGCCGTTTATAGGTGGGGCACGTGTTGTTTTGATGGAGGAGGCGTATAAAGCGATATTTTCGATCCATCCAGGGGCCACCAAGATGTATTTGGACCTGAAAAAGGATTATTGGTTGCCTTGTATGAAGAGAGATGTTGCATGGGTTGTAGAGAGGTGCTTGACCTGTCGCCGGGTTAAGGCCGAGCACCAGCGTCCGCATGGCAAGTTGCAACCACTGGAGGTTCCCCAATGGAAATGGGAACAAATTTCTATGGATTTTATCACCAAGTTGTCAAGAACCCCAAGAGGCGTCAATGCAATTTGGGTGATTGTGGATAGGCTGACGAAGAGCGCTCACTTCCTTGCTATTAGTGAGAGTTCTTCTGCAGAGAAGTTGGCAGAGATATACGTGAGGGAGGTAGTGTCACAGCATGGGGTTCCGATCTCGATTGTGTCTGACCGAGATGTGCGTTTCACTTCCAGGTTTTGGAAGAAGTTTCATGAGGATTTGGGTACGAGATTGCATTTCAGCACTGCTTACCATCCTCAAACTGACGGGCAGAGTGAGCGGACGATTCAGACGCTCGAGGATCTACTTCGGGCATGTGTGTTAGATTTTGGAGGGAGCTGGGACACGTATTTGCCATTGGCCGAGTTTTCGTATAATAACAGCCACCATTCGAGTATTGGTACGCCTCCTTTTGAGTTGTTATATTGAAGGAGGTGTCGGACTCCCATCTGCTGGGGAGAGGTAGGGTAGCGTGTGATGGGTAGCACAAAGATAGTACTTCAGACCACTGAGTGGATTCAGCAAGTCCGACAGAGGTTGTTGACAGCCCAGAGCCGTCAGAAGAGTTATACGGATAGGCAACGGTCAGAGCTTGAGTTTTAGGTAGGTGATTTCGTTCTCCTGAAGGTATCACCTTGGAAAGGTGTGATTCGATTTAGGAAGAGAGGCAAGTTGGGGCCTCGGTATATTGGTCCTTTCAGGGTAACCGCTAGGGTGGACAGGGTAGCGTATCGTTTGGAGCTACTTGCAGAGCTAAGTCAGATTCATGATACCTTCCACGTGTCTCAGTTGAGGAAGTGTATTGCCGATGAGTCGGCAGTGGTTCCTTTAGAGGACATTCAGGTGGATGCTAGCCTAAACTATGTTGAGAGGCCGATCGCGATTCGGGATAGGAGAATCATGGTTCTGAGGAACAAGGAGGTGTCGTTGGTTCAGGTCCAGTGGCAACCTCGGAAGGGGTCCGAGCTGACTTAGGAGACGGAGTTAGAGATGCGTGAGTAGTATCCTGAGTTGTTTGTCGAGCACGACTTCGAGGGCGAAGCCTGATTCTAGTGGGCGAGAATTGTAACATCCGGATTCCCAGGTACCCTATGTTAAGTATTTATATTGAATTTGTCAGAGGGACTCGGCGAGTAGGCGCTCAGACTCACCGAGTGGGATCGTGCATCTTTTGGTCTGATTTAATGAGGGACTCGGCGTGTCCACGTTGTTTAATGAAACCCTAATTTCTCAGATTTGAGACCTATTTAAGGAACCTTATAGCCACCGAGGGTGCTATTTTGTAGATTTTAGAGATAAGGACTTCATATTTGAGGTACAGATTCGATCCTTCTTTAGTTTTAGTGTTAACCTTTGGAGTTAGGGTTTTTCCTTGACCCTTTAGAGGCTTGATTTGATGAGCATTTGGTACCTTCTCGTATCAAGGCTTTGGATCTGGATCCAAAGAGGTCCAGAGACCTTAAGCCTTTGAGATTTATGATTGATATTGGGAGATATGAGCTTAGGATGTAATATTTGAGGTTATTTCTTCAAATAGAGTCTATTGGCCTTTGCATGAGCATCAACTTCTGAACTTTACGTGATTAATGAGCTTAGGAAGGTTAGATTTATTGATTAGAAGAATAGATCTGACCTCAGAAGGTTGTTTGAGGTTAAGCATGGAATGAACTTGCCGAGTCCATGAGCAGACTCGACGAGTCGGAGCGGGTTGTCCCATGACTCAAATCAGTTGATGACCCGCCGAGTTAGGGAAGTGACTCGGTGAGTTAGAAGGGATTTGGAGGAGTTGAGTTCACTTATGGACTCGCCGAGTCGATGCAAGACTCGACGAGTCGGGTCAAGGGTTGACCGTTGACCAACATTGACCATGGTTGCCTTGTGTTGACTTAAGAGTATTAGTCACACTAAGTCAGGAAGGTGTTAATTAGAGATGTGTTTTTGTTATAGGAGGACGATAGGGCAGGGGATCAAGAATGAGTGATTATCCGACATTAGTGAGGTGAGTCTTCTCACTATACCTTACCCGGGGGGGGTAATTAGGTGTGACCGGAAGGTCTTATGTGTATGACGATTATGTGATGCATGTTATATATGTGATATGCCATGATATGAATATGATATGGACCGGAAGGTCGACAGAGTTATGGGATGGAAATCTCTTGAGACACATGGATCGGAAGATCCTATAGAGTTATGGCCTGGAAAGGCGTATGTGTTGTATGTGGTATTTTGGGGAACTCACTAAGCATTTATGCTTACCGTTTGTATGATATGTGTTTCAGGTACCAGTTATGATCGTAGGAAGGCGCCGACATGATTAGTACACACTTGCAGTTGATATGTTTTGAGATCTTGGGATGCGGACTTATGATTTGTAATTATGAAAATATTGGGAACATGATTTTTGGATAAGTGAATATGAAATGTTTTTTTTATGAAAAATTGTTTGAAATTTCACCGTGTTACAAGTGTGAGGGTTCCGGTAGCAGCATCTCGTGTGTTCAGTTATCTTGGATTGTGGTGAGTCTCCTCACTTTACTCGTGCATCAAAGGTACCAATGCAGACCTACTACGATACGTTATGCTAGTTGTCTTTGTGGCTCTTGCATGATATGTGATGGGTTATGAGCATTCTAACACCCCTAAGTGTACATGCAACCCTAGAAAACCTTGGATCTATGTTTGTCTAAAATACATGCAAAATATGATTTCCAAGGTTCATAATCCTATCTAGCACACATGGGGAACTTTTATCATAAATGATGGCTAGAATTACATACCTTGTAGTTGATTTGATTCCTTGAAAAACCTTGAGAGCCTAGCACCCCAAGTGTGATGCCTCAAATGTTTCACAAAACACCAAGTGCTTTGGAATAACTTTGAGAGAATGTAGAACACTTCAAAAAACCGGCCTAGCCCTCTTCTTTTCTTAGTTTCGCCGATTTTAGAGGATATCATGTTATTTATATAGTGTGTTACACTTAGGGTTACACCATGTAAACCCTAATGTAACATGGCTCTTCATTTCCATGACCCATGGGTTTAAACCTCCATGGAGCATACATGGAGCATCCTATGGGTCTTAGCCCAACTTGATAATCCATGGAGCCTTTAGTCCACTATACAAGTTATGGATGATTTACATAATCAACCCATATATTTAATTAGTCATCTTTTAATCACTTAATTAATTCTAAATTTATTCTTGATCAATACTAATTAAATAATATTATTAATATATTAGAACTTATAATATATTAATAAACCATAAGTGTTATTTCTCTCATTTTAGTTTATCCAAATGCATGATGCCATGCAACCCAAATGGTCCATGCCGGGTCGGGTCAAGTACATACCAAATATAGTTATGGACATAGACACCTTATCCAACAATATGTTGGGCTAGGCCCATTTGTATGTTGGGATAGGCCTATTATATGATAGGCTAGGCCCATTTGTATGGTGCGTTGGGCCCATGGATCAGGAAGGTCTAAGCCCATTGTATATTATGTAGGGTGCTAGCTGTATCTGTAACTCTTGCATTTGTATGTCGGGCTAGGTCCATTGTTTTGGCAGGGTTGGGTCCGTTATGGTTGGAGGTCCCAATTTGCGGGCTAGGCTCATTGATATGTATGATATGTGCTATTTTGGGGAGGTCACTAAGCTTTGTGCTTATGGTTTTATGTTTATGGTTTCAGGTACTTCCAGTTCGAAAGGGAAGGGCCCGACTTGATCGCAACGCATCTACCAATGTTTCCACAACTTCATGATTTTGAGATTGTACTCTGATGATTGTTTTTATTATAAAATACTTTTGAATAATTTGAAAAAGGATAATTAATGTTTCTAGTTTAATTAAAAATGAAAATTTAACTTATAATTCTTTGGGTCGTTACACTATATTTGTTGATGTTTTGGAATTATATATAATATTTGTACTCTTATTTGCAATATGGCCTTTATGAAATGATTATTAATTTCACGAAACACATTTGTAGATGTTTTAAATGAAAAAATGATAGACTTGATTAAATATTTATTTAAACATCCAACAGCGCATCATCGTAGGGATTCCTAGAATACCCTTGTATGTTGATATGTTATATGATATGAATATTTGCATGCTAGGGATAATTTTAGGAATTGCATGATAGATTGGCTTGATATGTGATGCTTTGTAGCCTAGGGAGTATTGGATGCTATGATTGGGAATATGTATTGGTATCAGTTATTGATAAGTGTATGCTTTAAAAATTATACACGGTTAGGATCATATAGCCCGAGAATGATTGATTTGGCCTTATTTCTTGTTCCTCGTTTGGTTGTGGTCCTAGGGTAGAGTATTTTATTCGATAGTCTATTTAATCATGTATTGTGTATAATTTGCATGCATAAGGGAACCAATAGTGAGAGTGGAAATTCCTAGCATGGGTGGTAGTAAGCGAGCTTTGAATGTTCTTTGTTTGTTCTTGTTAGGCGTATCAAACCCAACAAATAATATGGGTATAACTGACTCCAAATACACTGCTTTAACACACTAAAAAGTAGTATAAGGCAAGCAGGGTCGAACCACAGAGACACAAGATAAAAGTCTATACCTCGTTTCACAAGGTACTTTGATCACAAATGGGGGTTTTGTTTGCAAAAGTAAAATAATAAAATAATAGTCTACTTTAAAAACATGCAGAAAATGAAATAAACTTGTAAACAATTTTATTGAATGGTTCTAGTTCTAGTTCTCAATGTTGTTGTTCAACTTGATTATGACTTGATGTAATTCATGATTGCTATTCTAAGTTGGTACTTAAAGATATTAAAACGCTCTAATACCTCTCGCTTGCCAAATTATCTAACCAAAGCACACTTTTTGATTAGACCTAGCTTTACTAATTTAACCTAAACATGCTCTTAGATTGTATTGAAAAACTGCATTAAGTTTTGTACAAGCTTCCCAACAATGTTCATTTCTTCTCATATGCTCGGAAGTATGAAAACATGTGATATATGTTTTACAATAAGAAAACTTATTGTTTGTTACCAATTATTAACTTAAAAGAACGATTAGGTGCCTTATAATTTAATTAACTACGCAAAAATTCAATTCATGAAAGTGGCCAATCAAACACAAATCAAATTTAAGGGTTCTAGTTTAAAGAAAAACATAATCACTAGAATGTAATCACAAATCAAACATCAAATCATATGCTTCAAGTCGAACAATCAACATGTTTTGAACAAGAACTAGAAACTAGGGTTTCTTAGCCACACATGGATAAGAACAAATCAAACAAAAAGAAAGATGGAATTGGAAATGTTTAATGCTTACAAAAGGAAATCAAAAGTGTTTGCAATGATTAGTAGCCTTCAAGAATTCCCAAAAATCTCTTAAAATCGCCATAGAAAGGTCCCAAAACCGTCTCTCTCTCTCTCTCTCTGTCTCTCTCTCTCTCTCTCTCTCTCTCTCCCTCTCTCTCTCTCTCTCAAAAATGTCGATCTCCTCCAATTTAGCACCACAATTAACTATTCACATGCATTCCATGAGACCATGCATTTTTAGCATAGCCATGCCTTTTGCCCATGTATTTTTGTCATGGCCATGTGTCTTGACCATGTGTTTTTAGCATGACCCATGCTTTTTGCTAAAAGTCCAATAAGTATTCACTGTTGGCTCCTTCTTCTGTCTAGCTTCATAACGAGTCATGTTGCTCAAATATAAGATGATAAAGGACAAACACGACTCATTTCGGTGTAACACGAACCGTGTTTCAAACGTAGTCCTTTGCTATGATGATAAAGCAACAAGGACTCGGGTTATGTCATCATGTTTTCTTCCATGGCATGACCAGTCCATCTTCTCTTCATGCTCCAAAGCTCCATGCTCCATGCTCCAAGTTCCATGCTCCATGTTCCATTATGCCTACAAAATAAATCAAAAAATAGTGAAGTACCAGACATTCTTAATGAAATATGCAATTGCCCAAATAATTAACTAAAAGCAAGAATTATGAAGTAGACTGCTATGAAAGGATGGAAATAAAAATGCAAAATAGTTACATAAAATGTATGTATCAAACCTCCCTAAGCTTAGGCATTTCTTGTTCTCAAGAAATAACAAAATGAAAAATCACCTAGAGAAGACGATAGGTGACTAAAAAGAAACTAAGATGAAAAGAACAAAAGGAATGAAAAGGACCTAAAGGGAAGTGAATTCATGCGATAAAAGAAAAACTAATGAAAATAACACATGGACAAAAATTTTAACAAAGCTTCAAAGATTTTGTTTTCAAACATCAATGCAATAAACAAAATAAAATGAACAGATTCAATCCATTTAACCTTATTGTGTCATACAGTCGAAGGTGTACATGTCGTGCCTTGAGATAACTCAACATTAACCCCACAAAGATATATAACACTTAAAACAAGATTTTTAGCCACTTCCTAACACAACTCAACAAAATCAAAAGTTACAACACATGTTTACTTTTACTGGTATTAGGTTAACTCATGGAACAAATTATGGTCTTACTCTCTTGAAAACATGTGATGAAAAACATGCTTAATCATCTTCATTTTAAAAAGTATGAAAATGACCGACTCCAGCTATTTGTTGACTAACAACAATCTTTTTCTACAAAATATTTTCTAAAAATTCCCCAATATTTACCCATATTAGTTACATGTTTCAAACCACTTACACCAGTCAAAGTAGTTCACAGTCAGTCACAATGTCATAAGTTCAAGTTCAAGTCCAAGGGGATCTTTGACAGCCAAGCTTATTTCCTAGTTGTAATTATTCATGCAACACATTTTTTTACTCTTTTTTTTCTCTTTTTTCTTAACTCTTATATTTTGTCCTTGCACAACTCGTTTGAAGTTCTGTTCGAAAGGGTGCACTTTTAAAGTATCTGAAGATGCACTCATGCTTAAATTCCGGCTTGACGCGACATACCAAGATGGTGTTCACAAGGAGGGCGCTACTATGGCATAAACAGAGGAGTACAGTTGTGAGGGAATAGTACACATCTACATGTTTAAACTATTTGCTTGGCCTAATTCTTTATATTTTGTCCTCGACTTTTTCTATTGTTGGGACATCTCACAGTCTATTACCGTGAGAGATTTCTAATACATTTTTCGGGGGAATGATGTAAACACGTAAAGACCCGTAAGTATAGTTAGTAACAATGTCCCCAAGCAGGATACTTAGAAGGGAATAGGTATAAAGCACTTTTTAGAGCGCTGGAAGATTCGGGTCACTGAAATTTTATATTCATTTTATGATTCTTTTAAATTTGGAGTTTGGGTATGATTGAGCATTTACTACTCATAAGACCTGTCGTGTGTTCCAAGGGCTAACCTATACATGTTGTTATGCTTCGATGTTGATAACTTTATCTTTTTTGTTTTGCACGAGTAGCTTCGAGAGACGTGTTCGTGTGTGATTAGATTGTTTCAAGATTTTTATTAATGAAAAACAAACAAGTTCTAATCTCAAGCTACGATTCATTTAGCACTTCAACTGATTCAAGAAGATTAGGTTCCTTTAAATATTATTTTTTATTTACTTATTATTTTTTTAGATGTAAAAAACAGAAAATCTTTTTGGAATAAAAACTACGAAATAGTTGAAAACAATTTTTTTTTATTATTTTTAAGATGCTTTGAAATAAATGCATGAAAAATGAAAATGAGCAAAGTAAAATATTTTTGGAATTTTTTTTGATGAAATGCATGTGGAAAGTAGAACCTAATGTACAATGACCCTTCCCCAAGCTTAAGATTAAGAATCGTCCTCGATGCTCAGAGAGGGTATGGCAACCTACTGAACGCGAGGGGTCCAACGCTACAGGAATTGTATAACCTCAGAATGGTTATTTTGTATTGTTTGTGTCAATTGCTGAACGGAGGTGTTGGTTGCAGACAAATCAGCACGAATGTCGGCAACAGCTTGATCAAGGAGATCAAAATGCCTCATGTAGGTGTCATGGTACTGAGTCACCTGTTGGGTGTAGAAGTAATGCGCAGTCTCTACCGGGGCAACATAAGTGGTTCCCCCTGCAGTGGGAGGAGTGGAGTGAGCGGGGGAAATAGGCTCTCAGGATGGGCACGGGGGCGTGTAGAATGGAATCTATAGAAGTATTCTTTGGTAGACACCACCGAGTCTGAGTGATATCCTAC
This sequence comes from Lactuca sativa, assembly GCF_002870075.4. Classification (NCBI taxonomy): domain Eukaryota; kingdom Viridiplantae; phylum Streptophyta; class Magnoliopsida; order Asterales; family Asteraceae; genus Lactuca; species Lactuca sativa. The sequence goes on along the minus strand of NC_056627.2, from coordinate 200,989,618 downwards.
TGGACCTGTAGGGAACTGAAGTCCCCAGTAGGAACTCGGAAATGGGTTTCACCCTGCACCAACCATGTAAAACTACCATCACTTTCTCTATGGAAGAAAGATGAGGCGACAAGGACATTAGATGTGATGGTATTGGAGCCTTGTGTGATTTTCTCGAGATTTAGGCGCTTGCTCTCAAAAAGCTCAGCGCAAGTAAGGTGCATAGCGACATAAGTGATAATCCCCCCATAGTGAATAGGGACATAATCGCTAGTGGAGACCTTGAGAAGTTTGGAAGCAAGAAAGGTGCCAAAATGTGGTATTTTCAAGCCGGTGACTGTTCACCAAAGAATCTCTAGATCCATCTTACCGGCTCTACTAATGTCTTCTAGGGGGAAGAGAATATTAGCAATCATTCCGAGAGTTGTCGTTAAGACCGAATGAATGATTTGGGATGTTTTGACAGATCGAGCCTCATACACATCAAGTCCTGTGATTTCCTTCCAAAAGGCTTTGGCTTGGGTTTTGAAAATGTTACTTCTCTCTCACATGTATCCTAACTTGGGACCATAAGTAGTATATGTAGAAATCCCAACAAATCCACTAAGATCGTTTAGGCTCGGAAAAAATTACAACTGCATGAGATGGAATGAGAGACTTTTGGCATTGTCATTGAATTCCAAAGATTGTAAGAATCCAATAGCTATGTTTTTATACGATTCCGTTAGTGCCAAAGTGAGAAGACTCTCCCAAACAATATTTCTAAACAACCTAAGCATGCCATCATAAACTCCTAGTTCTTGGAGACTGGGAATATCTACAAGCCGTTGCTGAGAGTATTCACGGTCCTTTAGGTGACGGTAGCGGTCACCGTGCTCAACGCAATTGTACACAATGGTGGTGGCACCATATTTGGATTCCAATTATTCATTTGGCTTTGGATTCTTGCATTTTGGCATGATGACAAACCAAATATATGACAGACAAGTGGTGACCAAAGGCTAAAGCACAACTAGACAAGTACGAATGAACAACTATATGAATCACACGAATGGATTCACAACAATTCTATCCAAAAAATGTAAAATTAATGCATAAAAATTGAGATATCGAAGGAATGTACCATTCAAATACTTGAATTTTTTATGTTTGCTTGAATTGTTCGCTTCATCTTCAACCTCAAGAAAAGTTTGAACTAATCAATGGTGGAATGCACAATCAGAGATGAAAGCTTCTAATTTTCCTTCCAAAACACCTCGCCAAGCTTGCTATTGAAACCATATACAAGAATTTTGAAACCCAATACAAGAAATCAATTAAAAATTTACAAATAAAAAACTAGGGTTTTTGTAGAAAAATCCGATTTTTCACTTCCATGGGGAGAATTCGACCTAGATGATGAAGGAGATGAAGTTAGGAACTGAAAATAACATACCTTGGTGCTTTAATATCAAAGAAAATGAAAGAAATCGAGACCTTGGCTAGGTTTGGAGGGTTCTCAGCCAAAGAATTAGAGGGGGAAGAGAAGACGCATGATCGAGAGGGAAAGAGGTAGGAAGGTTTAACTGAAAACCTATTAAAAATGCATGGTATTTAATCGAACTGCACGACCCACAAGCATGGTTGATCGAGGTCGTGATTTATAACAGTGCGTTTTTTGTTCGGGATCAATGAATCGACACACGGTTTATGGCTAGGCCATGTGTTTTTTTAGCCATGCGTTTCGAGTTTTCCCATGCAAGAAACTTTTTTATCCAAAATTGCATCACATACGCATGGTCTAACCTTAGGTCATGCATTTTCTTATTTAGCCCACGCATTTCGTATCTATTTCTTGCGATCTTCGATGACACGTACGGTCTAAGGCTTAGGCCACACATTTTGGACCTTACCTATGCATTTGCAACTTTATCCGTGCACAATTTTTTTTTCAAAACCTCGAAGTCCATGCACGGTAAAAAAATCAGGTTGTGTGTTTTATGCCTAGCCCATGCGATTTTTTGTACATGCCCATGCTTTTTCTTCTATAATCCTAAAAAAATATGTTTTTTAAACACTTTCTCAGTCTTTCAGATATCAAAATTTGTTTTCATGGAAATATCATAAGGACTCGAAAACATTGCAACATAAAGAAAATAACATAAATGAAAGAAAAATGGAAAGAAAATACTCCCCGAGTTGCCTCTCGGTAAGCTGCCCTTGTTTCAAGTCTTTGGCTTGATTTTTCCCTTGAGATTTTACTCGATGTAGTCTGGGAATTCCAAGCTATCAACTTCCGTATCTTTTTATTTGAAACCTTCATAGATACCTTTAGTATGTGGCCATTAACTTTGAATACTTTTTCAGTTTTGTTACTTTTAATCTCGACTGCACCATGATCAAATACATTAGTAACAATGAACGGTCCCACCCACTGGGACCGTAACTTACCGATAAACTATTTAATCGAGAGTCATAGAGTAATACCTTTTGACCAATCTTAAAGGTCTTACGGGAGAGGTACTTATCATGGAATGCTTTGGTCTTGTCTTTGTAGATACATGAGCTCTCGAATGCTTCATCATTATCTCCTCCAACTCTTTAATATCTAACTTTTTGTGAACACCCGCTTTATCAATCTTCAAGTTTAGCTTTTTGATAGCCCAAAAATCTTTCTGCTCTAGTTCAAGAGGAAGATGACAAGCTTTTCCAAACACAAGTCTATAAGGCGACATCCCAATTGGAGTTTTATATGCGGTACAATATGCCCAAAGAGCATCTTCTAGTCTCAAACTCCAATATTTTCAGTTTGTATTCACTGTCTTCTCAAGTATGGACTTGATTTCTCTGTTTGACACTTCAACTCATTCGTTTGTAGGTGGTAAGCTGTGAACACCTGATGTTGGACTCCATACTTTTTGTGAACTAATTCGAGAGCTTTGTTGCAGAAATGTGTGCCTCTTTCACTGATCAAGGATTTTGGAGTTCCAAACCCACATAATATGTTATCCTTCACAATATCTATAACAACTTTAGCATCATCAGTTCTTGTTGCCTTTACCTCTACCCATTTGGAAACATAATCAACAGACAAAAGGATGTATAAGTTCCCAAAGGATGAAGCAAAAGGACCCATAAAACGATACCCCATATATCAAATATTCCACAAACCAATATGGGGGTCAAAGGCATTTGGTTTCGTGAACTCAAACAACCGTTCATTTGACATCTCCCATAACTTTTGTAAAAAGTGTAAGAGTCATGAAAGAGTCGAGGCCAATAAAATCCACAATCTAAAATTTTTCTGGCCGTTCTTTGAGGACCGTAATGCCATCCACAAGCATAACTATGACAAAAGTTGAGGATGGATTGTACCTCATGTTCTTCAACACATCTTCTTATTACCTGATATGTACAATGTTTCTAAAGGTACAGTTCATACGAAACGTACCTTTTTGCATCTTTCTTGATCTTATCTCTCTGTGACCTCGTGAGATCGGGTGGGAACTTCCCCGTGACCATGAAATTGCATATATCCTCATAACAAGGTGGTTTTTGAATAGCAAACAAGTGCTCTTCTGGGAATGTGTCATGAATGGGTGTCACATCTTCGGGTTGAACTATTCAGCTCAAATGATCGGCAACCAGGTTCTCCTTCCCGCTTTTATCTTTGATCTCAATATCGAACTCTTGCAAAACCAACATCCACCGTATTAACCTCGGATTCGAATCTTTCTTGGTAAGTAAGTGATTTATAGCTGCATGGTCCAAATAGATGATCACTTTAGTTCCAAGGAGGTATTGCCGGAACTTCTCTAGTGCAAAAACAATAGCAAGTAACTCTTTTTCTATTGTGGTGTAGTTTCTTTGTGCACTATCAAGGGTCTTGGACACGTAGTAGTTGACATGATGTGCTCGATCCACCTTTTGACCCAATACCGCCCCAACAGTCATGTTACTCACATCACTCATGATCTCAAACGGGAGATCTTGATTAGGTGGTTGGATGATTGAAGCGGAGGTGAGTAAATCCTTCAATTGATCAAAAGCATCCTTGCATGGCTACGTAAACTCAAATTGAACATGTTTTTGGAGTAGTTGACACATCGGCACCGTAATCTTTGAGAAATCGTTGATGAAACGTTGATAGAAACCTTCATGACCAAGAAACGAATGAAGTTCCCAAACATTTTTCGGGTAAGAAAACTCTTGATAACATCTATATTGGCTTTGTCAACTTCCAAGCCTTTTTGGGACACAATATGACCTAAAATTTATCGTTTGTCCACCATGAAATGACATTTTTCATAGGTAAGCACAAGATCTGTGTCAATGCACCTTTGCCATATTTTTGTTAGATTGCTTAAACGTTCATCAGAGGAGTCTCCATAAACTGTGAAATCATCCTTGAAGACTTCAATGATGTTTTTAACATATTAAGAAAAAATACTCAACATGCATCTTTGAAATGTTGCGGGTGCATTGCATAGACCAAAAGGCATACGCCTATAAGCAAATGTGCCAAAGGGACAAATGAAGCTGCTTTTCTCTTGGTCTTTTGGGGCTACCAGAATTTGATGAAAACTCGAGAAACCATCTAAGCAATAGTAGTGAGATTTACCCACTAATCTATGTAACATTTCTTCTATGAACGGCAAGGGAAAATGGTCTTTTCTCATTGAGGCATTAAACTTTCTATAGTCAATACAAACTCTCCACCCGTTTTGCACATGGTTTGGCACGAAATCTCCCTCCGAATTCTTGACAGCTATGACCCCGACTTTTTTCAGGACAACCTAAACGGGGCTCACCGATTTACTATCAGAGATGGGATAGATCATACATGCATCCAAAATCATCATGATTTATTTCTTTACTACCTTCATCATGGGTGGGGTCAATCTTTATTGTGGCTCTTGGGTTGGTGTTAAGTCTTCCTCCATGAGAATCTTGTGCATGCATAAGTAGGGACTCAACCCCTTTATGTCAGCAATTGTCCACCCAATAGCATTCTTATACTTTTTCAGCAAAGTCACCAACTCATCTTCTTCTGCAATGGACAACCTGTTGGAGATAATGACACAAAAAGTCTTCTCTTCTCCAAGGTATACATACTTTAAATGATCTAGAAGAATCTTAAATTCTAGCTTAGGTTCTTGCAAAATAGAAGGAAGAAGTTTTGTGTTAGAATTGGGCAATTTCATGTGAGAATTATCATACCTCATTTTCTTCCATTCTTCCATGAACTCCACAATTTCCAACAACTCTTCATCTAACTTGAAATTTTATACAATCTCTTTGACTGAATTGTTATCAAAATTCCTGCTCAAAACTAACTCCAACGAATCATGGTTAGTCAACTCAAAGCACTTTTCAGTCAAAGGTTGGATTATATCAACAAAATTTATACAATGAACATCACTTGGGTACCGCATTGCTCCATAGATATTGAAGCTGATAACATCCCCATCGAATTCCATAGACAGTGTAGCATTGTAGACATCGATGTTTGTTCTTGCTATTTTTAAGAATGATTTACCTAAAAGTATGGAACTCGAGGTTGGGTGGTCATCATCTCCCATATCAAGTACATAAAAATCTATAGGAAAGACAAGTTCATTAACTTTCACTAAAACAACCTCCAATACACCTTTTGGGTGCACTATAGAACGATCTGCAAGTTGGATAATCACCTCTGTTTTTGTGAGAGTGCCTATTCTAGTAGATTTATAAACAGAATATGATAAAACATTAATTAAAGTGCCTAAATCTAGCATGACACGAGGGGGGGGGATAAATGTTTCCTAATATACAAGGAACGGTGAAAACACCTGCATCCTTGCACTTTGGGGGCATTGTTTTCTGCAAAACTGTAGAAACATTTTCACTTACTTTCACTGTCTCATTATGTCACAAATTATTTTTAGATATGCAAAGTTCCTTAAGGAACTTAGCATATCTAGGTACTTGTTTGATCGCGTCTAAGAGAGGAATGTTGACTTCAAATTTACAAAACATTGCCATGATTTCACTATCTTCTCTCACTTTTTTATTGCTGCTCAATCTTGATGGAAAAGGTGGTGGTGTGATCTTTGCTTCTTTTTCTCTGAAGTTTTTTCTTTCTTTTCATCTTTCTTTGGTGGCTCTTCTATCACCAACTCTTATTCTTCTTCTTCTTCGGGCATCTTCGGGCCATCATATTTCCTTCCACTCATCAAGCTAATTGCACAAGCATTGTGCTTTGTGTTCTTTTTGGTTTGAGGAGGTAGCTTTCGTTGATTCTCCATTTTGCTCACTGATTGAGCAAGTTGTGCCATTTTTTGCTCAAGATTCTTGATGCTTGCCTTGGTTTCTTGATTAAAAATTTTAGTGATAGTGGCAAGGAATTTAACGATGTATTCTAAGGACATGCTTTAGGACCGGACTTGTTGAGGGAGAGGTTATTGTTTCCTCAGTTGGTAATTTTGTTGTGGAAATGGCAACCTTGCTTGGTAATGTGGTGGTTGTCTTTGTTGATAGCCCATGTTTTGGTTGTTGTTCCATCCTTGATTGCCTCGGGGCTCATCATAAGTTCTTTCATTGTGCCCGAAATAGCCTCCTATAACATTTGCTTCTTCATATTCTTCTTCTTGTAATTGAGGAAACATATCGGTTGGGTGTCCCACTTGAGTGCAAATACCACAAGGACAGGGTGTGGATTGCACACCTTTGTCCTTAGCAAGCATCATTACCAACTTAGTCAGCTCGAATAGTTGAGCTTTAATTTGAGGAGTGTGCACCTCTTTTGCACCTCGGGGTGCATCCATGTACAAATCTTCATCTTGACTTGTATGTTTTGAATCCTCCACCATGTTTTTTATGAGACCCAAAATCTCAGTTGGGGTCTTATCGGTTAAATATGATCCAATTGAAGCATTAAGAAGTCTTCTTTCCCAAGGATTCGTGCCTTCAATGAAGTATTGGAGGACTTGATGCTCACTAATACCATGCTTTGGGAAATGGGCACAAAGATTTTTAAACCTCTCCCATTATGTATGAAAGGCTTATCTCTTATGTTTTTTGATCCCAATTATCTCTCTTCTCAGGGTTGATGCTTTCATTTTTGGGAAGTATTTGTCTAAGAAGAGTCGTGCAAGGTCGACCCATGTGTTAACCGTCCTTAGTTGAAGCTCATAAAGCCAATCTTTTGCTGAATCTTGCACCGCGAAGGGGAATGACCTAAGCTTGATTTGATCGTCCGTGACATTGTGTGGTTTCATGCCAACACACATAACATGGAACTCTATGAGGAATTTGTGGGGATCTTCATTTTATAGGCCTTTAAAGGTTAGGAGTAAGTGCATGAGTCTGGATTTTAGTGCATGGTTTGTGGCTTCCGGATATGTGATGCAAAGAGGTTGTAGAGTAACCTCTTGACTCGACCATTGGCGAAGGGTTTGTTCGGGTGGTGGATTTGGAGGAACTTGAATCCCTCCACAGTTGTCTCCCATGGTATGAATAGGAATTGAGGTTTATGTGGGTGTGGAGTTTGGGATGTTATAAGTAGGTGAAGAGCGTGGAGTGGTACTTTTGGATGAGGATCGTTGAGGTGAGAGTGAGAGGGTTTTTGTTTCAGTTTCTAACACACTTGAGAGGGGTATGTCCTCCAAATGTTGATGACCGGAGGAGTAGATGATGAAGAAGTCCCGGAACCTAGTTTTGGTTTCAATTTCTTTGTTTGTTCTTGTTAGGCGTGTCAAATCCAACAAATAATAAGGGTACAATAAACTCCAAATACGCTTCTTTAATGCACTAAATAGTAGTACAAGGCAAGTAGGGCCGAACCACAGAGACACGGGATAAAAGTCTATAACTCTTTGTGCAAGGTACTTTTGCAAAAGTAAAATAAAAAATAACTATGTACTTTAAAAGCTTGCAGTAAGTGAAATAAACTTGCAAACATTTTGATTGAATGGGTCTAAATCTAGTTCTCAATGTTGTTGTTCAACTTGATTATGACTTGATGTAATTCATGATAGATATTCTAAATTAGTATTGAAAGATATTAACATGTTCCAATACCTATCACTTGCCAAATTATCTAACCAAAATACGCTCTTTGACTAGACCTAACTTTACCAACTCAACCTAAACACACTCTTAGATTGTATTGAAAAACTGCATCAAGTTTTGTACAAGCTTCCCAACAATGTTCATTTCTTCTCATATAATAGGAAGTGTGAAAACATGCGATATATGTTTTACAATAAGAAAACTTATTGTTTGTTACCAATTATTAACTTAATAGAATGTTTAGGAGCCCTAAAAGTAAATTAACAACACAAAAATTCAATTCATGAAAGTGGCCAATCAAACACCAATCAAATTCAAGGGTTCTAGTTTAAACAAAAACATAATCGCTTGAATCGAATCACAAATCAAACATCAAATCATATGCTTCATGTCAAGAAATCAACATGTTTTGGACAAGAACTAGAAATTAGGATTTGTTAGCCACACACGGCTAAGAACAAATCAAACAAAAAGAAAGATGGAATTGGAAATGTTTAATGCTTACGAAAGAAATCAAAAGTGTTTGCAATAATTAGTAGCCTTCAAGAATTCCCAAAAATCTCCCAAAATCGCCAAAGAAAGATCCCAAAACTGTTTGCATCTCAAAAATTGTCGATCTTCTCTAATTTAGTACCACAATTAATTATTCTCGTGCATTCTATGAGACCATGTGTTTTTAGCATATGCATGCCTTTTCCATGTGTTTTTGGCATGGCCATGTGTATTGACCATGTGTTTTTAGCATGGCCAATGCTTTTTGATAAAAGTCCAATAAGCCTACACCATTGGCTCCTTCTTCAGTCTAGCTTCACCATGAGTCATGTTGCTCACATATAAGATGAGAAAGGACAAACATGACCCGTGTCAGTGTGACACGAACCGTGTTTCAAACGTATTCCTTTGCTATGATGATAATGCAACAAGGAATTGGGTTATGACTTTATATTTTCTTCCATGGCATGACTGATCCATCTTCTCTTCATGCTCCAAAGCCCTATGCTCCTAAAAGATCTAGTATGCTCAAGAATCATATTAAAGTGATATTGCTAATTAGCATATGATACTAATTGGTCGCAATAACAAAAATTTGATGTAATTGATTATTATTAGAAATTTATTTTAATTAATATTCAATAAAACTCTATTATTAAATTGGAAATTATTTATTTCATGGAAATAATATTTTTCATTAGCAAGTAAAGATAACATCCAGATTTCTAGGTATAGTATTTTAAGTATTTATTTTGAAATATGTGGAGTTACTCGACGAGTTGGTGCCTAAACTCGTCGAGTAGAGTCACGACTGGTGACGTGGTTTAACGAGTGGACTCGACGAGTCCATGAGCCGACTCTCCGAGTCAGCGCAGCTGAAGGAAACCCTAATTTCTCGGGCTTGTGGCCTATTTAAAGGTCCTTATGGCCTCCCTTTGCGGCCATATTCCCCAGAGAGAAACCCTAACCTGCCCTTTTTGTTGAATAGAGAGAGAGAGAGAGAGAGACCATCTTGAGCATTCTTGAGCTTTTTGGAGGAAAAATTGGAAGACTTGGTGGATCTAATCAAGAGAAGGCTGTGGATCATGCATTCTTCTATCATTAGCTGCTCTTTAGAGGTATATAGCTCTCATCTTGACCTATTGTTTGTTAGATCCCATTTTTGGGAGCTTTTAGGGTTTTCTCTCAAGCATATTGTGTTCTTGAGCTATTTGGGCATGGTTTGAGGTTAGAACCTTAGATCTGGACTAGAAAGGACCTTGAGGGTCCAAATATTCGAACTTTATTGAGTTAGAGGCAGGTCCCCATGCATTTGACCTTCCTTGGAGCTTGTGATGGCATTAAGGAGCATTTATGTCATGCATGGTCATCAAGATCGAACATTTACGTGACTTTTGGGTATTAGGAGGCTAGATCTAGAGGTTGGAATTGCAGATCTGACCTTATACGTCTAAATGAGACATCCAGATGAGTCAACTCGTCGAGTCTATGAGATGAATCGATGAGTCAGATCGGGTTGCCCCAACGATTCGTGACCTAGTGATAACCCATCGATTTAGGGGTTAACTTGACGAGCTGTGTGAGATCCTTGGAAGAATTTATAAGATACAGTGGACTTGGCGAGTCACCTGAGTGCACTCGGCGATTCGGGTCAACTTTGGCTGTTGACTCCTATTGACTTCTGTTGACTTGAGAGTGGGTCAAATAGGAACATTGAGACCACGAAGGGGTAAAATGGTCTTTTACCCATCCAAGAGACTAGAAAGAGAAATAAGTACTTTAGGTGTAAATGAGGAAATGAGGGTTAATTGATTGTAATGTTTTTCTAATGCGTTAGGCGGAGGCTAGTTCAGGATTCTCGAGTGCGTGTCTATTTCCTACTAGCTGTGAGGTGAGTTTTCTGACTATACTTTACCTAGAGTGACAGTTATGTGTGACCAGAGGGTCTTATGTGCTTACTTGAGTTATGCATTGTTTATGTGATAAGTATATTCGTGTTATATTATGTGATTGCTGAGACCGGACCAAAGGGTCCAGCGAGCCATGATACTGGAGGATTCTCACTTAGACCGGACCAGAGGGTCCAATGAGCCATGGGACTGGACGGTCCCACTGAGACACACTGACTGGAGGGTCTCACAGTTTTATAGCCTCGAGTGGTTAATGTGATATATGTAGTATTTTGGGGAACTCACGAAGCATGCATGCTTGTCGTGTTATGTGTTATGTGTTATGTGTTTCAGGTACCTCAGAGGATCGCGGGAAGGTACCGACATGATTTTACACATGCTATGGAGTTGGAGTTATATTTTGTGGATCCTGGATTGTGAATAAATGTTTTTGAAAACTATGTTCAATAATGGTATTTGGAGTTTTTGAGAAATGTGACATGTGTTTTTGTGATAATTAAAAAAATGAAAAATTGGTTTAAAATTTACGTCGTTACAAATTGTTGTTAGAGCCTTGGTTTGAGGGATTTGGATACACCTTCAGGTATGTCTGGACTCAAACTGAGGATTTGAGAAATTTTTTCAAGAAAAACGATTTTTCCTAAAAACGAGTAAGAGTTTTCAAGAGAAAAGCGGAAAGGAGCAGTGTGTACAATCAGCCTGCGCCCGAACGATGATTTCCCAAAATGCCCCTATTTTATGTGTTATGAGATATTATGAGATATATTATGCATGCTAGAGAGTAGGATAGGTATTTCATATCTTAGGACTAGAGTGGCCTGATTTGTGATGCCTTAGCCTAGGAGTTACTGCTCCTGTGAGTTGCTTTGAGTGCAAGTAGGTAGCAGAGAGGAGCTTATGAGAGGCCTACTGGAGAGTAGCATGTGTTCAGAGAGGCATAAAGTAGTTGTGATCTGGGATCCTATGAGGAGGACTTGGGATGAATACGGATGTAGTGTGAAAGGTAGTATTGGGCCCGTACTACTGGAAGCACCGGATCGATAAGTAGTCTAACTAAGAATCCTTAGGGTGCTAAGGAACAAGTAGGGGTGAGTGATTGAGTGTAAGTATTCTCGATCGAGTCTCTGATTATTTTGTGTTGTGTTTCAGAGAGACATCATGGTGGGTACGTGCCATAACCCAGGGGGCAGTGGTACCAGTGACGAGGAGATACGCAAGATGATTCACGAGGAGGTGGCCGCAACCATCCGAGTAGAGATTCCCGAGATGTTTGGGTCTATCAAGACCACCTTGATTGAGATATTTGATGAGCGTTACGCTGCGATTACCAAGGCGGCTGCTACTACAGCCACCGCAGATGTCACTACTGCCAGGCCACATGGGGGTGACTCGTTGCTATACTAGGAGTTCAGCGACACGAAGCCACCAGAGTTTGATGGGACTCGGGATCCAATTGACACGATGAGATGGATCTCTAACATTGAGGGATGTTTCTACACTTGTTCCTATTCAGAACACTTGAGGGTACGGTTCACGCTGAACCAGCTTCGCTTGGGAATGAAGGACTGGTGGAAGTTTGTGACAGCTCATTTCACTTCTGAAGAGCATGCTGCAGTGGCCTGAGAGAGGTTTACTGTGATGTTTTGAGGCGAGTATGTTCCCCTGGTGGAAAGGGAATGGTTGGCCCAGGAGTTTCTGTCCCTCAAGCAGAGGACAGAGTCAGTGACAATGATTACGAGGATGTTCCACGAGAGGACAATGTTCTGCCCTGAGCACGTGTCTACCGAGCAGGAACGTATGATCTGGTATCTGAGCATTTCTAAGGAGGGATATTCGTGAGTTCTTAGCGAAATCGACTTACCGGACATTTGCTGAGCTCCAAGAAAATGCCCGGAAGAGGGAGACAGAGTTGGAGACTCAGACTAGGGAGGGGGCGAAGTCTCAGGGGAGGGATCGGCGACCGACACAGTCTCAACCGGCAGCCAAGAGGGCGACGCCCGTTGACTCGAGATTTGGAGGCCATAAGGGCCGCACTTGTGGCCACTACAACCAGACCGGCCATCAGAAGGCCGAATGCCCACAACTGCTTTAGGGATCAGCACAGGGATCTGCCCCTACTACTGCACGAGCTATAAAGAGTCGGCCAGTGAAGGCCGAGGTAGCGAAGGCTCACGGGAGAGCTTTCCAGCTGACAACGGAGGAGGTCCGCGCAACACCTGATGTCGTGGTGTTATTTGACTTAGGTGTGAGTCGATCCTTTGTATCATTAGCCGTTAAGCATGCGGTGTTTGCGACTAATGTGATCCGGGGATGTCTACTTGAGATTTTTGGAGTTGAGTTTCCAATAGATCTAGTACCGATTGGGATGGGGGATGTCTGTGTCGTCATGGGGATGGACTGGTTGAGTCGATTCAGAGCTATGATCGACTGCGAGCATCAGTTGGTGACCATATGAGACCCTAGTGGGGGAGTGCTTACAGTATACGACGAGGGTACCCGATCTGGGTCGACATTTTTCTCGGCCGCCAGAGCGAGATAGAGTCTACAACAGGGTTTTGTAGCGTATGTTAGGGATACGCGAGTTGCTGCCGAGAGATCGAGTTCTATCGCTGAGGTTCCGATAGTGACAGAGTTTGCAGATGTTTTTCCCGAGGAGTTACCGGGTGTGCCTCTCGAGAGGCAGGTGGAGTTCTGGATCGATTTGGTTCCGGGAGCGGCGCCTATTGCCAAGGCCCCTTATCGCCTTGCGCCACATGAGATGCAGGAGTTATCCTCGCAGCTTCAGGAGCTGTTGGGGAAAGGATTCATCCGACCGAGTAGCTCGCCGTGGGGAGCGTCGATCCTTTTGGTCAAGAAAAAGGATGGTTCACACCAGATGTGAATTGATTACCGGGAGTTGAACAAGCTGACAGTCAAGAACCTTTATCCACTTCCGAGGATCGACGATCTGTTCGATCAGTTGTAGGGTGCATCTTGGTTTTCCAAGATCGATTTGAGGTCCGGATACCATCAGATGAGAGTCCGCGAGGAGGATGTTCAAAAGACGGCCTTCAGGACTCGCTATAGGCACTACGAGTTTGTGGTGATGCCTTTTGGGCTCACCAACGCACCGACAACGTTCATGGATCTCATGAACCGGGTGTGCAGGCCTATGTTGGATGGTTTGGTGATCGTGTTCATCGACGATATTTTGGTGTATTCAAGATCTAGAGAGCAAAATGAGGAGCATTTGCGAGAGATTCTTGGAGTGTTGAGAATGGAGAGTCTTTATGCCAAATTATCCAAGTGTGATTTCTGGTTGCGGGAGGTCCAGTTCTTGGGACACCTCGTTAAATAGAATGGGATATTGGTCGATCCGGCCATGATTAAGGCAGTTTTGAGATAGGAAGTGCCAAAATCCCCTTCCGAGATCAGGAGTTTTCTGGGTTTGGCCGGCTACTATCGGAGATTTATCAAGGATTTCTCCAAGATTTTCGTCCCCCTCACCAGATTGACCCGAAAGGGCGTTGCTTTTCCTTGGGGTCCTGAGCAGCAGACCTCATTCGAGACTCTATGCTAAATTTTGTGTGAAGCCCCGGTGTTAGCCCTTCCCATGGGGATGGACAAATTCATGGTTTAATGTGATGCATCCATATCTCGGTTGGGTGCAGTGTTAATGCAGAGGGGGCACATGATAGCCTATGCATCGAGGCAGTTGAAGCCTCACGAGACGACATATCCCACCCACAATCTTGAGTTAGGGGCGGTGGTGTTCGCCCTCAAAATCTGGCGCCACTACTTGTACGGGCTTCGATGTACCATACACACGAACCACAAGAGCATGAAGTATCTCATGGATCAGCCCAACCTGAATATGCGCTAGAGGAGGTGGTTGGATGTGGTGAAAGACTATGACTGTGAGATACTGTATCATCTGGGAAAGGCTAACGTGGTAGCCGACGCCCTGAGCCGCAGATCAAAGTGCGTCTCGATCCAAGATATGTGTATGAGGATGACCGTGATGACTCCGGTCTTGGATACCATACGAGAGGCCCAGGTGGAGGCTATGAGACCGGAGAACTGTAGGAGGGAGCAGGTGATTTAGCTAGTGTCTGAGTTTGTGACGGACAACCGAGGACTTATGACTTTCCGAGGGCGAATTTGGGTGCCCTATACAGGCGGATCTCGGTGTATACTGATGAAGGAGGCTCATAGATCAAGGTTCTCGATCCACCCCGGGGCCACTAAGATGTATTTGGACCTGAAAAGAGATTACTGGTGGCCCTGTATGAAGAAGGATGTTGCCTGGATAGTTGAGAGGTGCTTGACCTGCTGCCAGATCAAGGAAGAACACCAGCATCCACATGGTCCACTGCAGCCTCTAGAGATTCCCCAGTGGAAGTGGGAACAGATCTCGATGGACTTCATCACCAATGTTACCGAGAACCGCACATGGAGTTGACGCGATTTGGGTAATTGTGGACCAACTGACGAAGAGTGCTCACTTTCTTACTATCAGTGAGAGCGCTTCTGCGGAGCGTTTGGCTAAGATCTATGTGAGGGAAGTGGTAGCACGACATGGAGTGCCGATCTCTATCATGTCAGATTGAGACCGATGTTTTACTTCCAGTTTCTGGAAGAAATTTCATGAGGAGTTGGGCACGCGATGGCATTTCAGTACTGCGTATCACCCTCAGACAGACGGACAGAGCGAGCAGACGATCCAGACACTCGAGGACATGTTACGGGAATGTTTCATGGAATTTGGAGGAAGTTGGAACACCTACATACCATTGGCTGAGTTCTCCTACAACAACAACCATCATTCGAGTATTGGTATGCCTCCTTTTGAGCTACTATATAGGAGGAGGTGTCGGACTCCCATTTGTTGGGGAGAAGTTGGGCAGAGGATGATGGGCAGCACAAAGATAGTGTTGAAGATGACCGAGTCGATTCAACAGGTCAGACAAAGGTTACTAACAACCCAGAGTCGCCATAAGATTTATGCAGATAGGCGGCGATCCGAACTAGAGTTTCAGGTCAGAGATTTTGAACTCCTAACGGTATCCCCCTGGAAAGGGGTGATCCGGTTCAGGAGGCGGGGCAAGCTGGGGCCCTGATATATCAGTCCTTTTAGAGTGACCGCCAGAGTGGGTAGGGTAGCATATCAGTTGGAGCTACCTACAGAGTTAAGTCAGATTCATAACACCTTCCACGTGTCCCAGCTGAGGAAGTGTGTGCCCGACGAGACGATAGTAGTACCGCTAGAGGACATTTAGGTGGATGCGAGCCTTAATTACATTAAGAGGCTGATCGCGATTTTAGACCGAAAGGTGAAGGTTCTAAGGAACAAAGAAGTGCCCCTGGTTCAGGTCCAGTGGCAGCATCGGAGGGGATCCGATTTGACTTGAGAGCCGGAGTCAGAGATGCGGGAGCAACATCCTGAGCTATTTGAGAGGCAAGACTTCGAGGGCGAAATTTGATTCTAGTAGGGGAGAATTGTAACATCCGTATTTACAGGTATAATATTTTAAGTACTTATTTTTAAATATGTGAAGTGACTCGATGAGTTAGTGCCTAAAATCGTCGAGTATAGTCGCAGCTGGTGACGTGGTTTAATGAGAGGACTCGACGAGTCTGTGAGATGACTCGCCGAGTAAGCGCTGCTGAAGGAAACAATAATTTTTCGGGCTTGTGGCCTATTTAAAGGCCCTTATGGCCTCCCTTTGCAGCCACCTTCCCCGGAGAGAAACCTTAACCTACCCTTCTCGTTGTATAGAGAGAGAGAGAGAGAGAGAGACCATCTTGAGCATTCTTCAGATTTTTGGAGGAAGGATTGGAAGCATTGGTGGATCTAATCAAGAGAAGGCTGTGGATCTTGCATTATTTTGTCATTAGCTGCTATTCAGAGGTATAAAGCTCTCATCTTGAACTATTGTTTGTTAGATCCTATTTTTGGGAGCTTTTAGGGTTTTCTCTCTAGCATATTGTGTTCTTGAGCTATTTGGGCATGGTTTGAGGTTAGAACCTCAAATTTGGACTAGAAATGACCTTGAGGGTCCAAGGATTCGAACTTTATTGAGTTAGAGGCAGGTCCCCATGCATTTGAGCTTCCTTGGAGCTTGTGATGGCATTATGGAGCATTTATGTCACGCATGGTCAGCAAGATCGAACATTTACGTGACTTTTGGGTATTAGGAGGCTAGATCTAGAGGTTGGAATTGCACATCTGATCTCATCTGTCCAAATGAGACATCCAGATGAGTCAACTCGCCGAGTCTATAAGATGAATCGATGAGTCGGATCGGGTTGGCCAAGCGATTCATGACCTAGTGATAACCCGTCAAGTTAGGGATTAACTCGACGAGTTGTGTGAGACCCTTGGAAGTATTCAGAAGATACGAGGGATTCAGCGAGTCACTTGATTGCACTTGGCGATTCGGGTCAACTTTGGCTGTTGACTCTTATTGACTTCTGTTGACTTGAGAGTGGGCCAATTAGGAACATTGAGACCATGGAGGGGTAAAATGGTCTTTTACCCATCCAAGAGAGTTGAAAGAGAAATAAGTACTTTAGGTGTAAATGAGGAAATGAGGGTTAATTGATTGTAATATTTTTCTAATGCGTTAGGCGGAGGCTAGTTCGGGATTCTCGAGTGCCTGTCTATTTCCTACTATCTGCGAGGTGAGTTTTCTCACTATACTTTACCTAGAGTGATAGTTATGTGTGACCAGATGGTCTTATGTGCTTACTTGTGTATGCATTGTTTATGTGATAAGTATATTCGTGTTATATTATGTGATTGCTGAGACCGGACCAGAGGGTCCAACGAGCCATGATACCGGAGGGTTCTCACTTAGACCGGACCAGAGGGTCCAATGTGCCATGGGACTGGACGATCCCACTGAGACACACAGACTGGAGGGTCTCACAGTGTTATAGCCTCGAGTGGCTAATGTGATATATGTGGTATTTTGGGGAACTCACTAAGCATGCATGCTTACCGTGTTATGTGTTATGTGTTTCAGGTACCTCAGAGGATCGCGGGAAGGCACCGGCATGATTTTACACACGTTATGGAGTTGGAGTTATATTTTGTGGATCCTGAATTGTGAATAAATGTTTTTGAAAACTATGTTGAATAATGGTATTTGGAGTTTTTGAGAAACGTGACATGTGTTTTTGTGATAATTAAAAAAATGAAAAATTGGTTTAAAATTTACGTCGTTACAAGTTGCTATCAGAGCCTTGGTTTGAGGGATTCAGATACACCTTCAGGTATGTCTGGACTCAAACTGAGGATTTGAGAAAAAATTTCAAGAAAAACGATTTTTCCTAAAAACGAGTAAGAGTTTTCAAGAGAAAAGCGGAAAGGTGCAGTGTGTACACTCGGAAGTGTGAAAACATGTGATATATGTTTTACAATAAGAAAACATATTGTTTGTTACCAATTATTAAGTTAATAGAATGTTTAGGAGCCCTAGAAGTTAATTAACTACACAAAAATTCAATTCATGAAAGTGACCAATCAAACACCAATCAAATTCAAGGGTTCTAGTTTAAACAAAAACATAATCACTTGAATCGAATCACAAATCAAAAAATCAAATGATATGCTTCATGTCAAGAAATCAACATTTTTTGAACAAGAACTAGAGATTTGGGTTTCTTAGCCTCACATGGCTAAGAACAAATCAAACAAAAAGAGTGATGGAATTGGAAATGTTTAATGCTTACGAAAGAAATCAAAACTGTTTGCAATGATTAGTAGCCTTCAAGAATTCCGAAAAATCTCCCAAAATTGCCAAAGAAAGCTCCCAAAACTATTTGGGTCTCAAAAATTGTCGATCTTCTCTAATTTAGTACCAAAATTAATTACTCTCGTGCATTCTATGAGACCATGTGTTTTAGCATAAGCATTCATTTTCCATATGTTTTTGGCATGGCCATGTGTAGTGACCATGTGTTTTTAGCATGGCCAATGCTTTTTGATAAAAGTCCAATAAGCCTACATCGTTGCCTCCTTCTACAGTCTAGCTTCACCACGAGTCATGTTGCTCACATATAAGATGAGAAAGGAAAAACATGACCCGTGTCGGTGTGACACGAACCGTGTTTCAAACGTATTCCTTTGCTATGATGATAATGCAACAAGTAATTGGGTTATGTCTTTATATTTTCTTCCATGGCATAACCGATCCATCTTCTCTTCATGCTCCAAAGCCCTATGCTCCTAAAAGATCTAGTATGCTCAAGAATCATATTAAAGTGATATTGCTAATTAGCATATGATACTAATTGGTCGCAATAACAAAAATTTGATATAATTGATTATTATTAGAAATTTATTTTAATTAATATTCAAATAAACTCTATTATTAAATTGGAAATTATTTATTTCATGGAAATAATATTTTTCATTAGCAAGTAAAGATAACATCCAGATTTCCAGGTATAGTATTTTAAGTATTTATTTTGAAATATGTGGAGTTACTCGACGAGTTGGTGCCTAAACTCGTCGAGTAGAGTCGCGACTGGTGACGTGGTTTAACGAGTGGACTCGACAAGTCCGTGAGCCGACTCTCCGAGTCAGCGCAGCTAAAGAAAACCCTAATTTCTCGGGCTTATGGCCTATTTAAAGGTCCTTATGGCCACCCTTTGCGGCCACATTCCCCACAGAGAAACCCTAACCTGCCCTTTTTGTTGTATAGAGAGAGAGAGACCATCTTGAGCATTCTTGAGCTTTTTGGAGGAAAAATTGGAAGAGTTGGTGGATCTAATCAAGAGAAGGCTGTGGATCTTGCATTCTTCTGTCATTAGCTGCTCTTCAGAGGTATATAGCTATCATCTTGACCTATTGTTTGTTAGATCCCATTTTCGGGATCTTTTAGGGTTTTCTCTCAAGCATATTGTGTACTTGAGCTATTTGGGCATGGTTTCAAGTTAGAACCTCAGATCTGGACTAGAAAGGACCTTGAGGGTCCAAAGATTTGAACTTTATTGAGTTAGAGGCGGGTCCCCATGCATTTGACCCTTCTTGGAGCTTCTGATGGCATTATGGAGCATTGATGTCATGCATGGTCATCAAGATCGAATATGTCCAAATGAGACATCCAGATGAGTCAACTCGCCGAGTCTATGAGATGACTCGACGAGTCAGATCGGGTTGCCCCAACGATTCGTGACCTAGTGATAACCCATCGAGTTAGGGGTTAAATCGACGAGCTATGTGAGACCCTTAGAAGAATTCAGAAGATACGAGTGGACTCGACGAGTCACCTGAGTGTACTCGGCGAGTCGGGTCAACTTTGGCTATCGACTCCTATTGACTTCTGTTGACTTGAGAGAGGGTCAATTAGGAACAATAAGACATTGTAGGGGTAAAATGGTCGTTTACCCATCCAAGAGTGTAGAAAGAGAAATGACGAATTTAGGTGTAAATGAGAAAATGAGGGTTAATTGATTGTAATGTTTGTCTAATGTGTTAGGTGGAGGCTACTTCGGGATTCTCGAGTGCATGTCTATTTCCTACTAGTTGCGAGGTGAGTTTTCTCACTATACTTTACCTTGAGTGATAGTTATGTGTGACCAGAGGGTCTTATGTGATTACTTGAGTTATGCATTGTTTATGTGATATGTATATTCGTGCTATATTATGTGATTGTTGAGACCGGACCTGAGGGTCCAACGAGCCATGAGACCGGAGGGTTCTCAGTTAGACCGGACTAGAGGTTCCAACGAACCATGGGACTGGAGGGTCCCACTGAGACACATGGACCGGAGGGTCTCACAGTCGTATAGCCTCGACTGGCTAATGTGATATATATGGGGTATTTTGGGGAACTCACTAAGCATGCGTGCTTACCGTGTTATGTGTTATGTGTTTCAGGTACCTCAGAGGATCGCGGGAAGGCACCGGCATGATTGTACACACGCTATGGAGTTGGAGTTATATTTTGTTGATCCTGGATTGTGAATAAATGTTTTTGAAAACTATGTTGAATAATGGTATTTGGAGTTTTTGAGAAATGTGATATGTGTTTTTGTGATAATTAAAAAAATGAAAAATTGGTTTAAAATTTACGTCGTTACAGTAACATTACATAATTCATATGGTATGAATTAATATGTCATGTACAACATTTTAGACCATAAGGACTTTTTGTCTTTTACCAAAAGGTTAAGGTTTATATTTTACAAAAGAGTTTATAAAATTTTACAAATCTTTGACTTTTTTTTATTATTATTAAAATCATGATTTGTTCTTTAGAGAACAAGTTATGGGCTTTTACATAAATTAATGAAAAAGAAGGCATGGTGTAAAAGCATGGGCGGACAATTAGGACATAGGAGCATGATTGACTTAAAGTGTTAAGTCCTTTGGATAAATATTAAACTTTATAGGAAAGGATTTACTCTTATTTTCTTCACTCTTACATGATGGCCGAAGCTATCACCTCCTCTCTCACTCTCTCTAGTTTTTCTTTGAAGAATTGGAGATTACTTGCTTTTACATGTCCTCTTTAAGTTCATATTGGTTATGAACTTAAAGCTTAAGGGTTTAAGAGTTTTGGACTAGCATCTACATCAAAATGAGTCATTGTTGGTGTCTCAAAGGTTCCACATTCTCCATTAACTTCCAAGCCTCCCAAGAGGACCCAAAGAACAACAAAGGTTGTTATTTCTTCATCCTTTCTATGGTTGGTGTTTAATCTTTCTATAACTTGCAAGAAGATCCTTGGTGGGTATAAAATGTTTTTGTTATGTTCTAAGTTTAAAGTCTTCCGTTTGCCAATTTTTGTAGTTTTTGAAACTAATTTTGAACTAAAACCCAACAATTGGTATTAGAGCAACCTTGAAAGTTTGGTTTGATTTTTTTGATTTTTGGAAATCTTAGTTTTTGGAGAATATGGATAACTTGTTTTTGTATAAAAATAAATTCATACATATTTTTTATGACAACTTTATAATTGTTATTTTTTTATGTGGCAAAAGTTTCATGCATCTTTTGTCATTTAAAGTTGTCTTAGAAAAACAAAGGTTGTTTTATGTGTATGTTTATGTTTATAATGTGCATAAACTAGCCAATGACCATTATGATTGTTGTGTTGTTGTGTTTGTTGTTTTTGTTATAAAAATGATTGTAATAATTTATTTATTCATATGTATGTAATAATTAAATATATTAGTTTTCTTGGTTATTTTTGTAAAGTAATATATTAGTTTTTAAAAATAATTTATTTGTACAAAGATCTAACAAGAAATAAAGTTGGAGCCATTTTTGAAAACAAAAAGGACATTTTCATGACTACATAAGTGCTGGGCAGAAAGATGACACTTTCTGAAAAGTGTCATGAATGTTGTCAACAGTAGCATTTTCTTTAAAGGGCTGTTGACCTAATGCAACACTTTCTGCAACCCTTTTCTAAAAAGTGTTGCATGTGGCTGAATTTTTCCTCTAAAGAAGATTTTCCAATCTTTTGCAAGCAATAGGTGTTTACTCAAGTAGGAGTTTCTACAACAACATTACAAGAAGATTTTTGGTCCCCTTAAGTGTCGCTTTAGGAATGCACTTGGCATCTTTTATGTTGGCTCACAAAAATGTCATTAGTTGGTTATTTTTATGCACATATCTTTTTATGCATGTTTGTGTTGTCTATTTTATGCAATTATTATGTGTGGTTGATAAATTAATTTTTCACATGCTAAAATAATTTTGGACAAAATAAACATCATGTGGAGTTTGGTTTTCAAAATTGGACATAAGATGTAACAAGTTATTATTTTAAAATAAAATCCGCTTTTATAAAATAGTTAATAACGACAAATTTTTAAATATACTCCATTATAAGTTTTAAAATGGTGATTTTTGTAACTTATAAAAACTTCAAATACATAAGTAATAAAATGATGTTTTATTAAAGATATAAAAGGTTCAAATTCACTCAAACTTAATACCGGTTATTAAAATTGAATTGCGTTAATTATATAAAAACTAGCTTTTTATATAGAATCTTTAAAATGTGATTTTCTTTTGAAATTTGATACCATGGTTTATTATGTGCATGTAATAAACATGATATTGTATGTTTTTAAACTAGAATTATAAAACATATAACGACCCGTTTTTTACAAACCTCAAATCTATGCAATCATTTTGAAAAACACCCGCACATCTCTTGTACGCACTAGTGGGATGAAGAATACCTAACCACTTAGTGTTATCTTTTGATGGTCGGGATGTCTTTGCGATTTCTATAACCAAGTTAGAGGACGATTACACAAGTTTTTCAAATTAGATGATTTGATCGGATATCTTTTGTGATAAAGGATACCTAAGCAAGAGAGTTCTGAGGCATAGATAAGATCAAACATGTCTAATTAAATTTGTTATTACAGATCCCATAAATCTAGGAATTATATAGCAAGATATAATTGATAATCGATATCTACCGGGCTGAATTCAAATGGATGGGATGAAGGATACCTAACCATTTATTTGTTTTGCAACTTGCATCCTAGACTTTTATAATTAATGTTTTTGGAAACTAAAGGGTATTAATTATTGAAGATTAAATATTGAAAATACTAAATGAATTTTGTTAAAATTTTGTTGTTAAATAATCCATTCTCATTATCATGAATTGTCATTTTATTTAATGACTTAATGAAACAATAACATTCAATAGATACAACTTCAATGAATGGGTTCATGTCTTAAAAGACAATCATGTGAGAGATATGTAATTGTATACACTTAAAGGTCCTAGTCATAAACTATTTTCTTTGAGAAATAAGCATGAACATGATACCTAGTAAAGGCATCAATGTGATGCTAAATATGCTTCTAATATCAACCTAGGAATAGTTATTCATGACTTCTAGGAAGTCGTGGATAATTTAAACATATATTTGATGATATAACAGGTCAAGCAATAATCCAATAAATATAGTGATATTTTATTTAAATCTAGTTTAAACATTAGAGTAATGCAAGGCTAAAAGAATCACCTTGTGTGATGAAAGAGACCCATGTTTTATGGATTGGACACTTTTAAGCCTAACAAATCTACTAAAGCCCACATAGATGGATCTTGTTTCTTTTGTGAAGAAACTGGACACTGGAAGATGATTTACTCCTCTTATTTGGAAAGAAAGTATTGAAGAGACTAGTACTTCTAATATATACTAGATAGAACTCATACTTTTCATATAAGACTTAGGTATTTGGTACTTATATGTTAATCTAATATTTGTAAATGGATTGTAGATATTTATTGAAGAGTAACCAGCTAAGCACAACCAAGTTTGAACTACACTCTCGGAGTTTAGTTTACTATTTATGCATAGAACATAAAGTACTTGTAATATAAAACAATATTTGTTTTGGAACAATGTATGTTTTAATTTAGCATGTCTAAATTTATGTCTCGGTTATTTTATTCAAAATGTTTGAAAATTTACTCAATCGTTTTTCATAACAATAATATTCATATTCTGAAATGATTAACTTCTATTTATAAGACTAGATCTCGTAATAGAATTATAAAGTAAATATCAACATTTTATAAATAAAATCAATTTCTATATACAAGAACTTTTGACTTAAACTTTTTTTAAATCAAACTCATCTTTGACATTGTTTTCTTTATTATATAAATGGCATTCACATATTCCAACTTCCAGAAAGAGATATTTGAAGGCAAATAATGTAATTTATTTGACATATGTGAACCTTATTTATATGTAAAGGATTCCTAATGATATTTTCACTAAAGTTTAGAGAAAATAATGAAGGAACTATATAATTTGGTGTATGACTTCCTTTCTAATGAATATCTGAGATTAAGCACAATATACCAAATTAATTTTTGTTAACAACTATAGTAGTTTTAATTATATTTTACGTGGTAAAGCATAATTGTGAAATATTTGTTGAAAGTTTCAAAAGTTAAGATACAAACCGGTAAGAACCATCTAAGGCCTTAATGATAATAAAGGATGAATTAAATCTTACTTGGTATGATTTACTTTCTAATCAGTAGAAATATCATTCTTTAATCTTTTTGGGATAATACTTCAATCACTATATTGTATCTTGAATACAAATACCAACTAATAAGTAGATTAAACACTTTATAAGATTTAGTATGGAAAGGCTCCAACCTCATCTTACTTAATGTTTTGTGGATTTGAAGTCGATGTTGGACTAAAACTTCTAAACCCAAAATCTACTAAATACATATTTATATAATACTCTAAATGTGGCTTAAATTATCATATGCAAACCCACCAAGAATATGTTCTCTTATTCTTGTGAAAGCTAAGTTAGTAGAAAGCAAGCTTCTAATGACAAAACAAGTGGGAGGTACATGGAACTTGAAGCAACTCAAGAACCATAACCTTATGTAGTAATAGTTGACACTAGTTTTAACAAGGATTGTGAAACTTGAATATTAGCTATTCATAAGCACAAATTGATCGCATTAATAGTAGAAATCATCTATGACTTGAGAATTATGGAATATCTCATTAATGAACTTTTATTAATAGTTTCTGGAAAATCCATCAAGTACCAAGATGCTATGTCAGATCTCAAATTTAATAAATGACTTAGAGTCATGAACATGAGATGTAATCCATGTATGATAATTGAAGTGCTTGATGTAAAATTTTCTCCCTATAGCAAGGCTAGAAGGAATAAATAATTCTTCTAGCAAGAATACTTTGCATGGATAACCATACACATTATAAAGAAAGACTTGTAGTAATAGGATTTTCTCATACTCATGTCATTGACTGTGGTCCTCATCATACTCATGAAAATGACTATGATCAAACCTTTTTCACAAGTTGTTATGATTAGATCAACAAGGATATTATTTACTGTAAATTCATATTCTTAATATGAGATATAGTAAATAGATTTAAAGAAAGACTGCTTTTCCTAATAGACATCTACTAGAAGATAGCTATATAGATTAGCCTGGATGTTTTCTTAATCCATGTTATCCTAACAAAATGTGTAGAGCTTGAGATCTACTTGTGGATATAAATAAAACATCTCAATGTTGCAATCAAAATTTTAATGTAAAGCCACAAGGTATTTTTTATATCAAAATGAATAGAACATGTGTGTTTACTAAGAACTAGTGGGATCATAGTGAAATTCCTAATACTGTATGAATGAGACATACTTAATCATTTGAAATCACATTCTGACTAAGCAAGGTCATTTTCAGCATGACTTGGAGAGTATTTCTAAAGTGAAAGACTTAGGAAGAAGAAGATATATTCTTGGAATGTGAAATCTATAAGGGATAGATAAAATGAAAGTTAAAAGTTTCATGTCCTTATACATATATTGGCAATATCTTGAAAGGGATCAATACATAAGATTCTATTGGAGAATTCTTGGCATTGTCTCATCGCACCATTTTGAGCTAGCCTCAAAGGTACATAACTTATAGGCTTGAACTAGATGAAATGATTTATATTCTATTTGCTTGGAAAATGAATTCATCATTTTCGTCATAGTATGCATAGGACATGGTATTTGATCATGCTATAAGCAAGCCATATGATACTAATTGAATACATGATTAAGTCACTGGATAACTAAGAGAGTATTCTAAGAGTACTTTAGACGAACTAAGAGAATGTACATGAGACAATCAATTTAGAAAGGATCTTTATGGAAAGAGCTACACAAGATGTTAATTTCTAAACAGATACAAATAATTATGAATTATCACTGGATTTTGACTTCATTAAGGAATGAAGAGTAAGTTTTGTTGAAATGAGGTCCAAGCAAAACATAATGACACAATCTACTAAAAAAATAAGAATACTCTACTTTAGAAGTTGAATTCAAATATGGTTGGATGAATGAGATCATTGAAAAAATTGTTGATCTTTGCCATTCAAGGATCACATAGAAATATTTGTGACTTCGAGAGTACACTTAATCAAGCTAAGAGACTCTATGTCATAAAAGAACACCAATCATATTCTCCAAGAAATTTAACTATACTTAGAGTAAAGTTAAGTATGGAGATAATAGTATTCACATAATTTACACAAATTAAATTTTTTCATATCCATTGATCAAGTCATTCTTTTGAGCTAAGTATGAATGGTCACACTTCAACTATAAGACTGTTATTCTAGAAAAGAGTTTTTGATTTGGATTTAGTATTTGGATATTGGAACATTATAACAACTATTAGATAATGTTATGATATATTGGGATATAGTCATCATACTAATACTTGGTGTGCTCTATATTAACATGTTTAATCCATGAATAATGTTATTATTCTAAAAGTTCATAGTCAGTTATAATTGTGGGAGCAATTATAAAGTAAGACTAACATGAATTAGCTTGGTTGATTCTCACTAGATGAATGTCGGAAAGTGGTTGTAACCAAGTTTCATAGTGTAAAGACGTAAATTTTCAAACCAAAATTTTCAATTTAAAAACACATTTATCTCAATAATAAAATCAGCAAATGTCACAATGTCAAATTATCGAATCTTACATCAAAAAATGTTCATATATCAAAACTCCAAGATCCTTCAAATCATAACTCATTCGCTGACGTGTGTGTACAATCAAGCAGGCGCCTTCCCGTGATCCTTAGATGTACCTAAAACACATAACACATAACACGGTAAGCATAAATCTTAGTGAGTTCCCAAAAATACCACACACAACTCATTAGCCACTCTAGCCTATAACTCAATAAGACCCTCCGATCAATGTGTCTCAGTAGGACCCTCCGGTCCCAACTCAGTAAACTCATAATAACAATATTTAACATAAATCACAAAGACATAGTGCAGAATATTAAGATTCACAGGTAAGCACAATAAACATCTCAATCACACAAAGGTACCACTCATGGTAAGTATAGTGAGAAGACTCACCTCGTAAGCTGGCAAGTAAAAGTATTGTACTAAGAAATCTCGAACTATCCTCCGCCTAACACACATGATAATTATCTCTAATTAATATCGTACTCATACTCAAATACACCATAGGTTGTTCTCTCTTTCTCTCTAACTATTGGACTGGGTAAAAGACCTTTTTACCTCTCCATGGTCTCCTTGACTCATGCTGACCAAACCCTAAAGTCAACAGAAGTCAAACTCGATTCAATAGACCAGGTTTGACATGACTCGCCGAGGGGACTCTTGTGACTCGTCAAGTCCACTCGTTCTTTAGAACTCTCGTGAAGGTCCAGCACGTCGATTTAACCCCTAACTCGCGAAGCTATAGTGTGGCCAGTTCATCGGGACAGACCCTAACTAACTCATCGAGCCGGCTCATCGACTGGGCAAGTCCATTTAGACTCATTTCTCATTCAGACGATTTTACGGCAGAGAACCTTCCCAAACTCTAGATCTAGATTCTAAAGGCTCGTTAATCACATAAAGTCACGAGCTTTACGTCCATGCATGACACTTTGGGCTTGAAACGCCAAGAACATGCTCTAATAAGGGTTTTTCACGAAAGACCTCTATTAAGGCTGAATAAAGCAGGTACTTTTGGATTCAAGGGAGCTCACAAGGTCCAGATCTGAAATCCAAACCTCCATATGACTCAATACCCTCAAATTCCCAATAATAGATAGAAAGGAAGCCCTAATATGAGATCTACCCAAACAAATGAGAAAGGTATAAACTTTATACCTTGAACAGGAGCTCTTGGATGAATAACAACAGATCTAAGAACCTCCTCTTGCTTCTTGCTTGAAATCCTTCTCTTATCTTCCAAAGTTACACCAAAATACTCAATATTAGCTCACACACTCTCTCTATTAGCTCAAAAGGCGATTAGGGTTTCTCTCGGTGAACTCAAGCAACTGATGAGTTGTAAATGAGGCTATAAGTGCCCTTAAATAGGCCCTAAACCCGGGGATTTAGGGTTTCTCTTCACAGCGTCTACTCGACGAGTTGGCTCTTAGACTCGTCGAGTAGATAATTAATCCCACATGACACATCACAACTCTACTCGACGAGTTGTAGCACCAACTCCTCGAGTAGCTCAATAGTCTACAAAATAAATAATTAAACAATATACATAGAAGTCCGGATGTTACAATTCTCCCTCACTAGAATCAGACTTCGCCCTCAAAGTCATGATCTGGAAATAACTCTGGATACTTCTCTCGCATCTCGGACTTCGGATCCCAATTAAACTCGGACATGATTGCTCTTCGTCAACCGGTCCACAATCACCCAAATCGCGTTGACACCTCGCGCGGTCCTCGACAATTTGGTGATATAATCCATGGAAATATGTTCCCACTTCCACTGGGGAACCTATAGTAGCTGCAACTTTCCATGAGGATGCTGGTGCTCGGCCTTAACCCGAAGATAGGTCAAGCACCTCTTGACTACCCAAGCCCCGTCCCTCTTCATACAGGGCCACCAATAATCTCTCTTCAGGTCCAAGTACATCTTAGTGGCTCCTGGATGGATTGAGAATCTCGATCTATGCGCCTCCTCCATCAGAATACGGCGAGCTCCGCCAGTATAGGCACCCAAATCCGCCCTCGGAAATTCATAAGCCTTTGACTATCCTTCGTAAACTCAGACACCTGCCCAATCACCCACTCCCTCTTGCGGTTCTCCAGTCTCATGGCCTCCACCTGGCCGTCTTGAATGGTACCTAAGACTGGAGTCATCACTATCATCCTCATACACACATCTCGGATCGGATCACCCTCTACTCTTTAACTTAGGGTGTCGTCTACCATATTAGCCTTGCCCGGATGGTACAAGATCTCACTGCCATAGTCTTTCACCACATCCAACTACCTCCTCTGTCTCATATTTAGGTTGGGCTGATCCATGAGATACTTCAGGCTCTTGTGGTCCGTGTCTATCATACACTGAACACCATAAAGATAGTGGCGCCAAATCTTGAGGGCGAACACTACCACCCCTAACTCCAAATCGTGGGTGGGATACCTTTTCTCGTTAGGCTTCAGCTGCCTCGACACATATGCTATCACGTGACCCCTCTGCATCAACATTGCACCCATCCCTGAGATAGACGCATCATAATTGACCATAAAGTCCTCCACTCCCTCTGGAAGGGCGAACATCAGAGCTTCGCAAAATCTCTGGCGAAGAGTCTCGAATGATGCCTGCTGCTCAGGCCCCCAAACAAAAGTAACGCCCTTCCAGGTCAATCTGGTGAGAGGAACCGCAATCTTGGAGAAATCCCTGATAAATCTCCGATAGTAGCTGGCTAATCCCAAAAAACTCCTAATCTGGGAAGGGGATCTTGGCACCTCCCACCGCATAACCACCTCAATCTTGGCCAGATTGACCAATATCCCATTCTGATTAACGAGATATCCCAGGAACTAGACCTCTCGTAACCAGAAATCACACTCGGAGAATTTGGCATACAGCCTCTCCGACCTCAAAACCCCAAGAACCTGCCACAGATGATCCTCATGCTGCTCTCTGGATCTCGAATACACTAAGATATCGTCGATGAATATGATCATCGATTGGTCCAACATAGGCCTGAACACCCAGTTCATGAGATCCATGAATGATGCCGGTGTGTTGGTGAGCCCGAAAGGCATCACCACGAACTCCTAATGCCCATAACGAGTTCTAAAGGTCGTCTTCTGAATACCCTCCTCGCATACTCTCATCTGGTGATATCTGGATCTAAAATGAATCTTGGAAAACCAAGATTCCTCCTACAGCTGATCGAATAAATCATCGATCCTCGGAAGTGGATAATGGTTCTTGACCGTCAACTTGTTCAAATCCTGCTAATCAATGCACATCTGGTGTGACTTGACAAAAAGGATTGGCGCTCCCCACGGTGAGTTACTCGGTTGAATAAATCCCTTCCCCAGCAGCTCCTGAAGCTGTGAGGATAACTCCTGCATCTTTGGTGGCGCTAGGTGATAAGGTGCCTTGGCGATAGGTGCCGCTCCCGGAACCAAATCAATCCAAAACTCCACTTGCCTTGTCACACCCCAAAACCAAGAACGGCGGAAACATTCTGGGGCGGAGGACATCATGTATAGTATCACAACACAGAAATATAGTAAACAAGCAAACAACATCATCCATTGCATTAATAACGTATTTTAATACAAGTGTGTTCTGTACAGTTTATAGAAACCAAAAAAATATGAATCAAAATAAAAGATGAGTCTTGTAAATGCTCCATCTTCTCAAAAGCTAGCATCGGTACCTGTCTACTGATGACCTGAGAATACAAGTTATTTTGAAAGATTTTATCAGCATTAAAGCTGGTGAGTCCATAAGTATTTCGTGTCATGTTTTGAATGAAAAATGTTTGTAAGTGTTTGAATGTAAGAGTACATAAAATGTTTGTAGCGACTGTTTGTATTTCCTATAAAACCCTATGTTTTCCATTAAAAGCAGCCTTCTACTAAGGCATCAAGTGTAAGGTATGTTTGTTCATTGTAAAAGTGCGTATCTTTCCCAAATGTGACTATTATTAGAAAATAAAGTTTCTATATTACTCTTTATGTGAGGAGATCACAAAGTAGATGTAAAGGGAAAATAATGAAGTATTGTACTATAATGATATTATCGCTACTATTGTACTAGCTACCTTAAACCAATTGTTAATTAAGGTATAATGTGATGTAATTTGTAACCATACTTGATCGACCTAGTGAAAAACGACACTCGAAGACGTCGAGATGTTATGACATTCATCACCCAAAGACCTGCAGGTCCCACTATAGCTAGAAGCAAGGTGTAGGACAGTCAGTACAGTATAGATCTATACACGAATTCATGATCTCCCTTCAGGAGACTCTGGATACAAGACAAGCCATGATAGAGATGTTGTGCCCCAAAGTAGTGCCTCACATTTATTGCATAGTGTGTATATGTATGTAATAGTGTAGTGTATGTCTTTCCTGATCCTCATCATAGTGAGTTCTCTAGTGTAGTATATAGTGTGTATGAATAGTATGTATTAGTGTATGTTCTCTCTGACTCTCATTATAGTATGTTCAGTTGTATAGTGTAGTGTATTGTTTACAGTATGTATTGATTCATGTATGAACTGACTCATTGTATGTTACATTGTACTAGAAGTAGTAAGTAGTATATCACTAAACTATACCTATTATAGTTTACTAGTAAGATCGTTTGTATAGCCAAGTGTATTGAAACAAGACAGATATCTTTTATGTCTATACATATACACATGATATATAACTAAGGATAAAACTACACTCGGACAAACAATAGGGGACTCTAAGTCCACAACCAAACAAGGAACAGGAAACAGAGCATATTATCAGTCCTAAGTCCTTCAAACCTTACTTATATAACCATATATGTATTGGACAAGATTTGACAGTATATAACTTTAAAGAGTTTTGAAATTAAAGATTTGGAAATTTAAACTAAGCTTTATAAAGATTTTAACATGTAAAAGTGTTCGAAAATCATTTAAAGCAGTTTTGTTGACAAGACAGTTTAAAGCATAGTAAATCCATTTGTATGCTAGTTACTAATCACATGAAATTGATGTAATAACTAGTATAGCTCAACTTGTATTCCCCCCATAAAAGCATTTAAAAACATAATAAAGGTTAATTAAGAGGTATGAACTCACCTGTACTGAGTGGTTTGAATGAACGGATGGTATAGGATGCTAAGTATCAAGTGGAGACTTGAACACACACACGGATCCTAATTAACATATAATAACACATATATGTATCAAATTAGTCACTTAACAACTAATTAATCAAGTAAAGACACCCTGAAACATGGATAACATTTTGATTCAAGTGCTAGGAGTACATTAGGGTTGCATCTAAAGGGTGTAGGGCTTTGCATTTGAGTTTATGGCCCAAGGACCACTCCTTAAGGAGTTTATGGCCTATGGTCATTTCCCCCATGAGTTTACAGCCGTAAAATCATGGTAATTGATACCATTTTGTGTTTTGAGGCCCTCTAAGTCATAAAGAAGCTTCCTCACTTCAAGTCCAAGCCTTAGGAAGTCATGGTGGCATAATATCACCCCTTTATAGAGTTCACGGCCCATGGACCATTCCTCATGGGTTTACGGTCGTAAACTCTATGGGTTCATGGTCTTTTTGATGTTTAAGGTCCTAAACACTTCAAGGAAGTAATATAGACTAGTATCCAAGGCCAAGAAGGTACTAGGGCTCACTTTGCCCCATTTATTAAGGTTTACGGCCCAAGAACATTCCTTGGCCGGAAACACCTTTGATCCTATGATTCATTGTGTTTTCTATGTGTAAACAAGTTCATTTCAAGTGTATAACAAGCTAGGATGAGTTTACTTACAATCTAGAAGCTTGATTGGGTGTTTAAGGTCCAAGAACACTAGTGTGTGTTCTTGGTGTTTTGAAGAACACTTGAAGATCTAAGTAAAAATGAGGAATTCATGGATGAAATGGAGTATAACAACTAGGAGAAAGGTTATAACAACAAATCAAACAAAGAAAATACTTACATTTTGGAAGATTGGAAGAAGAGTGCGATGATACTTGAGAGAGAAACTAGGAGTTCTTGAGTTAGGAAGCTGGAAAATGAGAGAATGAAGAGTAAACTCATGCCTTAAGCATGAGTTTACGGCCACAAGGGAATTTACGGCCCAAACTCCAAAAGTTTGGGTTTGCTACTCCAAGACTCTAGAAGGTACTTCCTTTCATTCATTTGTTTGAAGAATAAATACTAAAACACCCAAAACGAACTTTAAATTGGCTAACAATTATCAAAAATGTATTTGACTTTTATTGGAAGTGCTTGACTGTAGGGTTTGTACATTTGAAAATTTCGGGTTGTCACATGCCTCTCGGGAGGCACACCCAACAACTCCTTGGGAAAAACATCAGGAAACTCGCACACTATCGCAACATCAGAGATAGAACTTGGCCTCTCTGAAACAGTCTGTGAATCCATCACGTACGCCAGGAAACCCATACAACCCTATTGTGAATTCTTCCTCACCCTGCCAGCAGAGCAAAAAGCTTACCCTGATCTGGTACCCTCGTTATACACTGTAACCACTCCTCCACTAGGGTCTTGTATAGTCACCAACTGATGCACACAGTCGATCACTGCTCCAAAGCGGCTCAACCAGTCCATGCCCACGATGACACATACATCACCCATCGCGATCAGTACCAGGTCAATCGAAAACTCGACACCAAAAATTTCTAGCACACACCCTTAGAATACCTCGGTAGCAAAAACCGCATGGTCATCTGCTATAGAAACCCTCAGAGGTCGACTCAACGCCTCACGTCAGATGCCAATGTGACGACTAAAATCTAAAGACACGAAGGATCGACTTGCACCAGAGTCAAATAACACTAAAGCATGTACAAAACTCACAAGAAATGTACCTAAATATAGCATAGAATAAGAACAATAGATCTCAGAATAACTAATTAAGGAAATATGTACCAACCACGACATCTAGGGTTGCGCGGACCTCCTCCGTTGTCAGCTGAAAAGCTCTCCCACGAGCCTTCGGAACCTCGTCCTTCACCGGTCGAACATCAGTAACACGCAAAGCAGCAAGAGCGGAACCCTAGGCTGATCCCTGAACAAGCTGAGGGCACTCGGACTTCCGATGGCCGGTCTGATTGCAGTGGAAACAGACAACAAATCCCTTGGGGAAATCCTTCGCCATGTGCCCTTCCTGGCGACATTTGTAGAAAATCCCGCCCCGGAAAGATCCCTCATGACTCTTGCTGCACTTGCCACAAGTGAGGCCCTTCTTGATGTGTGTGTACAATCAAGCCGGTGCCTTCCTGTGATCCTTAGAAGTACCTGAAACACATAACACATAACATGGTAAGCACAAAGCTTAGTGAGTTCCCTAAAATACCACACACAACTCATTAGCCACTCTACGCTATAACTCAATAAGACCCTCTGGTCAATGTATCTCAGTGGGACCCTACGGTCCCAACTCAGTAAACTCATAATAACAATATTCAACATAAATCACAAAGACATAATGCATAATATTAAGATACACAGGTAAGCACAATAAACATCTCAATCACACGAAGGTACCACTCATGGTAAGTATAGTGAGAAGACTCACCTCGTAAGCTGGCAAGTAAAAGTATTGTACTCGGAAATCTCGAACTATCCTCCGCCTAACACCTAGGATAATTATCTCTAATTAATACCCTACTCATACTCAAATACAGTATAGGTTGTTCTCTCTTTCTCTCTAACTTTTGGGATGGGTAAAAGACCTTTTTACCCCTCCATGGTCTCCTTGACTCATGTTGACCAAACCCAAAATTCAAACTCAAGTCAACAAACCAGGTTTGACCTGACTCGCTGAGTGAAATCTTGTGACTCGTCGAGTCCACTCGTTACTCAGAAGTCTCGTGAAGGTCCAGCTTATCGAGTTAACCCCTAACTCGTCGAGCTATAGCATGGCCAGTTCATCGAGACAAACCCTAACTGACTTGTCGAGCCGGCTCATTGAATCGGCAAGTCCATTCAAACTCATTTCTCATTCAAACGATTTCAAGGTAGAGAACCTTCCCAAACTCTAGATCTAGACTCTAAAGGCTTGTTAATCACGTAAACTCACGAGCTTTACGTCCATGCATGACACTTTGGGCTTGCAACGCCAAGAACATGCTCTAATAATGGTTTTTCACTCAAGAGCTCTATTAATCTTGAATAAAGCAGGGACTTTTGGATTCTACGAACCTCACAAGGTCCAGATCTGAAGTCCAAACCTCCATATGACTCAATGCCCTCAAAGTCCCAATAATAGATAGAAAGGAAGCCCTAATATGAGATCTACCCAAACAAATGAGAAAGGTATAAAATTTATACCTTTAACAAGAGTTCTTGGATGAATAACAACAGATCTAACAACCTCCTCTTGCTCCTTGCTTGAAATCCTTCTCTTCTCTTCCAAAGTTGCACCAAAATACTCAATATTAGCTCATACACTCTCTTTATTAGCTCAAAGGGTGATTAGGGTTTCTCTCAGTGAAGGTAAGCAACTGATGAGCCGCAAATGAGTCTATATGTGCCATTAAATAGGCCCTAAACCCGGGGATTTAGGGTTTCACTTCACATCGTCTACTCGATGAGTCGGCTCTTGGACTCATCGAGTAGATCATTAATCCCACATGGCACATCACGACTCTACTCGACGAGTTGTAGCACCGACTCATCGAGTAGCTTAATAGTCCTCAAAATAAATAAATAAACAATATACCGGGAAGTCCGGGTGTTACACATAGGTACTTGTCAGATAACTAGTATTGAACTGACCCACATCAAGATCATCTCATGGATCTCTATCATGAATGATAATTTATTAAAAGGTATTGTTTTTTTATCCTTTACACCTGAGAAACATAATGGGACTTAAGTGTAGGATGTACTATGCTTTGATATGGTCAAATTCTATTCCTTAACCACGCAGTTATAAAAGTTATCTCCAGGTATGGTGTGAACTATACAAGAGGCTTATGTAGTGAAGATGAGATTGTTCCTCTTATGTGTTGAGAGTTAGACATCTAAGGCGCCTTACCAAATGTTGGAAAACTAATGAGACTGATCGTGATCCGTATCTCATGTTCAACATGATGTTTGTAGCAAAGGGATAATTGATAAACTTACCTTCTAAACCAATTGTAGCTATTAGCTTCTGGGAATTGGGCATTGATAGAATGTCACACCCCCAAACCAGAACGGCGGAAACGTCCGGGGCGGGTGACTTCATGTCAAGTATCAAAACACATACATTATGGTAATCAAAGTACAACAACCATTGCATTAATAATGTATAAGTTTTTACATAAGTGTTCAAACCTTAAATATTTGACATCAAAAGTAGATACAATAAAAGACAAAAGTCGCATCACGGTACTATGCTGTCTTCTCAAAAGCTCTGGGAGTGTACCTGTCTACTGGATTCCCTGAAAATACAAGTTATTTTGAAAGAGAGGATCAACATTTAAGTTAGCGAGTTCATAAGTATTAGTTTCATCCATGGTTGCTTTAGTTTAAGAAAGTTATTGATTACGTTCCATAAAATCCTATATTTTCTACTTTACAACTGAAAAGTAGTTTTAATCCCATAAAACTGTTCTGTTTAAGTGTTATTGTACTTATAACATAGTATGACATAATTTTAACTCACCATAAAATTATAAGAAGAACGTTTTCTGTTTTGTTTGTGGAAAATGATTGGTGTGGTAGTATTTCTTAAAAATACACTACTGGTGTAATAACTACCCTATTATTAAACTGGTTAATTAGGGTTAAAATGTGATGTGGTTGTAACCATGCTGATTGACTAGAATAAACACGACGACCTTCTGGCATCGAAACTGATGTGACATTTGTCACCCGTAGACCGACACGTCCCACTGTAGCTAGCAGCGAGGTGTGGGATTGTCAGTCCCGTATAGATCTATACACACAATGCCCGTTCTCCCTCCAGGAGACTCTGGTTACAAAACGTGACATAACAAGTATATTGCTCTGTCGTGAAATAGTATCTCACATTTTTTGTCTATCTAGTTTTAAGTAAAGATTGAATTATATCATTTTCATAACAAAGTAGTTTAAACCCTGTATAGTTATCTAGTAAAATAGATTTCTCGTTTGTTTCATAAATTATACCTATTATAATTTATATGATCTATCTGATTAGCATGATCTCTCATGAATGTACCCCTTTGCTCGACGTGATACAAAGGTAATAATACTGACTGAAGTAACCTTTTATATTCATATATGTATAATGTATATAGTTAAGAAGGAAACGGCCTTCGGATAAATAACTCCACCTTAAGCCCACATCCAAAAAAGGAAAAGGAAATAAGGTAATTCATTAGTCCTAAGTCCTTTAAGTCTTATTTATATGCCTATACACATATAAACATGATTGTGACAAATATAAGTTTAAAGAGTTTATAAAACATTTTAAAAGATTTTAATAGTGTTTAAAAAGAGTTTACATGACTTTAAGTCATTTTGGAAGTATTTGGTAATCTTTTATTGTAAACACAATATTTAAAAGCATAAGAAAACCTTTTGTGTGATTGTTATCACAGGTAAATATTAACACAATTTAATTGTGTTCAACTTGTATTCCCCCCCTCCCCGCCTAAAAGCATTTAAAACTATTTAAAAAGGTAGATTATAGGGGTATGAACTCACCTTATGTTAGGGATTCGATTAAAGATTTGGTATAGGACGTTTAGCTCAACAAGTGAAGTCTTGTTAACAAAAACGGTCCTAAACACAATTTATGTAATATATATTTATATTATTAATGAATATACTCATAAGGATGCTAGGAAAACGAACTAATTTGCAAGTTTAACCTACAAATAAGGGTGTTAGAAGGAAAGATGGAGGGCTGCCTACTGTTCACGACCAGGCTGTATGTTCACGGGGCTAATGCTTTCGATGGAAGAAGAACACTTGAAGATCCTAAGCAAGTTCCCTTGAATATTAAGGGAAGAAGTATGATATTTAAGAAGTAAATGGGAGTTTTTGGTTGAAGATCTAGCGAGAAATAGAGTGTGTTTATGGCCCAAGATAAAGAAGTGAGGTAAAAGTCAGTCAAACTTCTATATATAAGGAAGAGTGTGGCGTCAAAAGGGTTCACGGCCTGAGGGTTGTTCACGGCCAAAGATGAGTTCACGGTCCAAGGTATTTTCACGGCCGCAAACTGAAGTGAGTTCATGGCCGTAAATCGATTGGTGTTTACGGCTGTGAGGGTGTGTTCGGTTCTATGAGGTTTGTGGTCCATACGATATTTGCGGTTCGGACAAGGACTTATCGGTTCCTAAGTAATTTTTACAATGTTAATAATTTTGGGTTGTCACATAGAATGACACAAAGTCGTATGTTGATTGGGGCATCGAAATGTTGCTAGACGTACACCACTGTCTATATCAGTCTAATATGAATCTTGTGCTAGTGGGAGATTAAAATATCTAGTATGCTCAAGAATCATATTAAAGTGATATTGCTAATTAACATATGATACTATGGGTCACACTAACAACTTAATATAATTGATTATTTATTAGAAATTGATTTTAATTAATATTCAATAAAACTCTTATAATTAAATTGGAATTTATTTATTTCATGGAAATAATAATTTTCATTAGCAGGTAACATTACCTAATTCATATGGTATGAATTAATAAGTCATGTACAAAATTTTGGACCATAAGGAGTTTTTGTCTTTTACCAAAAGGTTAAGCTTTATATTTTATAAAAGAGTTTATAAAATTTTACAAACCTCTCACTTCTTTTTATTATTATTATTATTAAAACTATGACTTGTTCTTTAGAGAACAAGTTATGGGCTTCTACATATAATATTGAAAAAGAAGGCATGGCTTAAAATCATGGGGAGGACAATTAGGTCTTAGGTGCATGATTGATTTAAAGTTTTAAGTCCAATGGATAAAGATTAAGCTTTATAGGAAAGAATTTACTCTTATTTTCTTCACTCTTGCATGATGGCCGAAACTATCACCTCCTCTCTCACTCTCTCTAGTTTTGCTTTGAAGACTTGGAGATTACTTGCTTTTACATGCCCTCTTTAAGTTCATATTGGTTATGAAATTAAAGCTTAATGTTTTAAGAGTTTATGGACTAGCATTTACATCAAGTTGAGTCATTGTTTGTGTCTCAAATTTTCCACATTCTTCATTAACTTCCAAGCCTCCCAAGAGGACCCAAAGAACAACAAAGGTTGTTATTTCTTCATCATCTCTATGGTTGGTATTTAATCTTTCTATAAATTGCAAAAGGATCCTTGGTGGTTATAAAATTTTTATGTTATGCTCTAAATTTAAAGTCTTCCGTTTGCCATTTTTTGTAGTTTTTTAACCTAATTTTGAACTAAAACCTAAAAGCTCCATGCTCCAAGTTCCATGCCCCAAGCTCTATGCTCCATGTTCCATAATGCCTACAAAAATAAATAAAAAAATAGTGAAGTACTAGTCATTCTTAATAAAATATGCAATTGCCCAAGTAATTAACTAAAAGCAAGAATTATGAAGTAGAATTCTATGAAAGGACGGAAATAAACATGCAAAATAGGTGCATAAAATGCACCTACCAGTTCTATGGCTTGTAGTATTGTTGCACGAATGTTGCTTGCTTTATGATTTTTGGAACTC
The DNA here is from genome assembly GCF_002870075.4 of Lactuca sativa. Taxonomy (NCBI): domain Eukaryota; kingdom Viridiplantae; phylum Streptophyta; class Magnoliopsida; order Asterales; family Asteraceae; genus Lactuca; species Lactuca sativa. The sequence continues at coordinate 200,950,023 of NC_056627.2, read as the reverse complement.
TTAGTGATACGAGTTAACTATTAAGTGAACATGTCAAGTCACATGTTGCAAAGGTAAAATAATATTAGAGTGATGGATTTCACTTTACTGTGTAGCTCTTGTTTGGTTATGCTGATCAGCGAGTACTTGGAGTACCAGTTTGAGAAGGTGACTTGGAGGATTCAGGATAATTCTTGAGGAAAGTATGGATATGTGTGGAAGGTAGTATTGATCCCGTATTATTAAAAGCACATGATCCATACTCAAATCAAGGAGAGTCTTGGAGAATCCAGGAAACCTATAGGATGAGGATTCTTGGGTATGTTCTGATCATTTGTATGATTACTTTTCAGAATAGTGATGAGCACACATGGAGGAGGTTTACATTTTCGTTCAAGCTCAGGTGTAGGTATTGAGCCGATTGATGAGCAAATGTGGGAGTTCATCTCATTGGAGATTACCCGAGGTATTTTGGAGCAGACTCCTGTGATCTTCGGGATGGTCAAGGTTGGGATTATAGAGATTATGGATGACCGTTTAGGCACATTCCACAATGAGATTATGGCTATTGTGGGAGCTCTCACTCTTTCTTTTTGCGAGTTTCATGCTTGTGGAGCTCCCGAGTTCTTTGGAGAGAAGGACCCCATTGTTAGTAGGAGATGGTTAGTGGATATGGTGAATGCTTTCTGGATGAGTTTCTACCTTGAGGGGTCAAACGTTAGATTTGTTTCATGTATTCTGAAAGATAAATCTTGATATTGGTAGGAGAAGGTAGACTTCGCTTTAGGACGTGAAGCCCTGGAGACAATAAGTTGGGATGAGTTTGTGACCCGATTTAGGGTCGAGTTTGCACCAGCTATTGAGGTGCAATAGTTAGCAAGGTAGCTTCCAGACCTTCGTCAGACGACTAAGACTATGGCAGAAATCACTGCCAAGTTCCGGGATTAGGCTTTGTTGGTTTCACAGTATGCGGCGGATAAGGAGATGAAGAAGGTAAGGTATCATGACATGCTGAGGCATGACATCAGGGAGTTTGTGAGTTTTTCAGGGTGCAAGACCCTGAATGATATGATCGCTAGATCCCAGGAACGGGAAATCGATTTGGAGCGCCTTAGGAAGAGGAAGACAGAGTAGATTCATATCACAATGGGCCAGGATAAGAGGCCCAAGTGTGAGAGGACCCATGAGGGAGGATGTCGTTGTGCCAAGTGTTGGGGTCGTTGTGCCAAGTGTGAGAGGACCCATGAGGGAGGATGTCGTGAGATAGGTCGGGGATGTTTCGGTTATGGTCAAATGGGTCATTTTAGTAGGGATTTCCCCCGTGGATCGGTTCCGATGTGTTTTCACGAGAACCAGGTGGGCCACAAGAAGGCCCAATTACGATAAGTGATCTTTTGTTTTCTTCATGCCATATTAGTGTTGGTATGTGTAAGCATTTTGGTTTAGTTCTCTGTTATTTCCTGGGTTATATTATCGAGGATTGTTATATGCCGCTTTATCATGTTGAGGGTTATGAGTGGGGCACATCTTGTTGAGCTAGATTTAGTTTGTCCAGTTGTCGTTCTGGATCATTGATGGAAACATTTCGGGGGAATCGGGTGGAAGATCAGTAGACAAATTAGAAAGATTAGATCAAAAATGAAGTTAGAGTTTAGAAATGTTAGTGTTGCTCAGTAGGAATGGTAGTATTCCATGGAAGGACTCTTGGGTTCGATCGCTACAGTTTCTAGGGAAGGAGCAGTAACAAGCGGACGATGATGGCGGTCGTGTGGGCTTGTACATACTTTGAGTATGTCAATGAAATTTTGAAATTGTATCGGTTGAAGATGGTTAGAATGCATAGATTCCACAGTAGGTAAGATGTTGGGTAGGAGATTCGTTAGTTCCAACAAGAGGTTTCATTATTCATTCAGTCCAATGAATTTGGCAGTGTGTAGCTAAATCCAAGTGGGGGAGAACCGTTTGGATTTCCGAGGATGAAATTCAAGTACGGAACCAAGGTGGGTTCCACATCCTACTCGAAAGGGGAGCCATCTCATGTGGCAGTCTGCATTGAGTTTGAGCAAGGATGGGAGTGCATAAGCTTTCAACATCGGGTTGGCACATTCATAGTAATGCATAGTAGAACCGTGGATGGATCCAGGTTGAGGGTTGTGTTAGAGGCTCTCTTCCTGTTCTTGTCTGATGAAGACTTTAGGGTTTGAAGCATGACCCGAACACCTAATTGGGATATAGGCAATGTGGGTTCAACTCATGATGATCATGGTTAGCAGACTATATGACAGTGTTGTATGACTACGAGGCGGCCGTAGCATTCACAAGGTTTTCAAGCGGTTGTGGGAGTATTGTAAGACTATGGGGGTAGCCGTAACATACACATTGATGATAGGCTATCAGGGAAGTGTTGTAAGTCTGTGATGAAGTTGTAGCAATCACTAGATTCAGGTAGGCCATTGTTGGAGTGGTCGTGGAGCTAAAAGAGGATCAACACGTGTCTGGATTGAGGTGGAAAATATTTTCATAAGATTTCTCTTTATTGGTTATAGGATCATTGGGTATAAGGCAATGTTGGGCCTGTACACCACTCGATTGGGTGAGATCCGTGGGTGAGGCCTGTTCGATTGTGCAGACTGGGTGAGACCCGTGGGCAAGGCCCGTATGGTGTGTATAGTGCGGGTGAGACCTGGTGGAGATCGGTTAGAATAAGGTATTGGATTACGGTTAGAGTGGGATACCTCAGTGATTGGTATCTGTGTGGTGTATGAGCTAGGGTAGCCTTTATTAGTTAGACTCTCTATAAGAGCCTGGTGGTTGGACCATGTGTAAGACTATCGGTCTCAGGAGTGGATTAGGGATTTTATATCTCACTTTAGTGGAAGGTCACCATGGAATTAGAATATTTTTGGTGAAATGCAAATATCAATCTTTGGATATCGGGATATGGGTGTGTACCAGGTTGGAAAATGGTCGAGGCTCACATTGGGAGTTGTTCTTGTTTATATAAAAGGTATTTTCATCAGCAAGTTATGGTTAAGGAATCTATCTACCACATGTATCAGTTAGAGGGTTTAGGATCAAAAGGATGTTTTTAGTTCAGATTGTATTAAGATATCCTAGTGATTGTGTTTCAGAATCGTTCTACCTGTGAGAAGGTCAAGCAAGGTTTTGGACTTTCAAAATTAAAGCAGTGAGGTGTTGGTTTTTCAGTAAGGGATTAATGATTTGTTCATCATTAGGAGTGTGAATTCTGATAAGGTTGGGTTTCGATGGTAGATTTGGAGGGTCACTATATGTATGGGTCAACCTTTTTAGTGAATCGGGGAATCAAGAGGCTTTGGTCGGAGCATCTGGTTGTCGGGAGAATGGTAAGGAGTGATTTTGAATTTGAAATCTAAATTAAGTGGGGGAGAGTTTTAACACCATGTTTCGAATCATTCCTAATTCAGGTTCGTGACCCGAAGATCAGTTGTCAATTGTGTTTTGGAGCCCAACGGTATAACCGTAAAGTGACAGTTTGGGCCATTTATGAATTTTGGATTTAATTTTGGAATGTTTTAAGGCAAAGGAGAGTTGATAGGATTATAAAGCTTCTCATTACCTTTCTGTGGATATAAGGATCATCAAAATTGGACTTAGAACGAAGAAGTTATGACCTTCAGAAGTTTGGTGGTTTTAGGGCTAAGCCCAGTATGCTGGGCGTACATAGGAGTACGTTGGGTGTACTAAGCAAAAGGATCATGGGTTCCCATTGGAGTACGTTGGGCATACCAAGATTACGCAGGGCGTACTCCAGCCAGATGCAAACCCTAATTTAGGGTATTGGGCCTTATTTAATGGCCTTAACTAAACTCCAAACCCTCTTACCTTCAGCGTCCATCCCATTAAACCCTAAAATAGAAACCCTAGCCTTCATTTGAGCATTCTTGAGGTTTTTGGTGTGATCTTCGTGTGCCTTGGAGAAGATGGAGATCTTCTTGGAAGCAATGTTTGGCTTGGAACTTGTGGATCCAAGCTCTAATCATCTTCATCATCTTCCAAGGGGTATAAAGCATCTAACTTGATGACTCTATGTGTTAGATCTAGTCTAGAGTATGTTTTTGGTTTATTTTAGTCCTTAGAGTCATTCTTGTGCGGATGAACTACTCTAGGAGCTTAGAAGTTTGGATCTTAGCATTTATGAGGTTGTGGGTACATAAAAATGTCATCTTGAAGGGTTTGGTTGAATCATGTTTAAATTGGTGTTCATACTATGGGTTTAGAAGGATAAAAACGGGTTTTGGGTCCCATTAAGGCATGTAAAGGAGTAAATTTGGCAACATTATGGTTTACGACCTTATCTAGATGTTAGATATGAGTTTGAATATTTGGTATTAAGCATTAAGTGCTTAATGAGAGTTTTAGGCGTACGTAGGAGTACACTCAGCGTAATGCATGGATAAGGCTTCACAACTTATACATTGCGCATTGGAGAACAGTACACGGGGCGTACTAGTTCAATACATGGGGCGCACTCGCAAGAAACTCATTTTGGGCCTTGGGCCTTTTGGGAGTTCGTGCATGACATGTTGGACCGGTTATGGGAAGGGTAAAATGGTATTTTACCCTTTAGGAAGACAAAATATTGTTTGGGCCTTGGATTTTGGGAATGTATCTTAATTATTGAATAGGGATAATTTGATTATATTCAATGTGAGGATTTCGGTACCAACAACTCATGTGTTCGGTTATCTTGGATTGAGGTGAGTCTCCTCGCTGTACTCGTCGGTCGAAGGCACCAATGCCGGTCCACTAGGATATGTTATGCTAGTTGTCTTTGTGACTCTTGCATGATATGTTGGGTTAGGCCCATTTGTATGCTAGGCAAGGCCCATTTGTATGTTGGGCTAGGCCCATGGATCAGGAAGAGCTAGGACCATTGTATGTTATGTAGAGAGCTAGCTGTCTCTATGACTCTTGCATTTGCATGTCAGGCTGGGTCCATTGTTTTTACAGAGCTGGACCCAATTTGTGTGTTAGGCCAATTTATATGTATGATATGTGGTATTTTGGGGAACACACTAAGCTTTGTGCTTACGGTTTTATGTTCATGGTTTATGGTACTTCCGATTCGAAAGGGAAGGGTCAGGGTTGATCGCAACTCATCCACCCATGTTTCTGCAACTACATAATTTTGGAATTGTACTCTGATAACTATTTTTATTCTAAAATACTTTTGAATAATTAGAAAAAGGATAATTAATGTTTCTAGTTGAATTAAAAATGAAAATTTTACCTTATAATTTTTTGGTCGTTACACTATATTTGTTGATGTTTTGGAATTATATATAATATTTGTACTTTATTTGCTATATAATCTCTATGAAATTATTATTCATTTCATGAAACACATTTGTAGATGTTTTAAATGAAAAAAGGATATACTTGATTAATTATTTATTTAAGCAACCAACTGATGCATCATAGTAGGGATGTGTTATTTAAGACTTTTCGAGAACCAAAGGAAGTGATTTCCTTGACTCTATAAATTCAGAAGGAAGAGATTCCCTTGAGCTTGAAGGAAGATATTTCCTTAACTCCTAAGCTATATACTTATGGATCTACTTAGCTACTCCATTCCATGAGAATTATGACATATAATTCTCTAAATCTTTATGGATTAGTTGATATTATTTGACATTTATGGTCAAGAAATGACTTACATGCTAAGTAAACGACAATAACTTAATTGTGGGTAGCCTCAATTTGAGAGAAGCCATAGATCATTTGGACCCTAGAATGCGAGTGCCTTATTAAGAGTAGATAATTTGGTTTGGGATTTAGATGTACGTACATCTGCATTATTATAACTTTTAAGAGACTTTATCTAAACTTCATAGTTAACTTACTTATTCAAATTTGTTGAAAATATTTTCTTTAATTTATGTTTTGGAAATTAGGTTATTGTCATTACCCAATTTCATTCTGGACTCTAGTCATAGTATGACTCTAGTTCTAGTATGACTCACTATGGATAGAGATTGTTTGGAAGTTTAAAAAGATTATGTTTCATTTTATTTGTTGTAATGATATTTAACACTACAAGAACATAAATGTTAGTGGCGACACTATTACCGGCGATGTGGACTTTTAGCGGCGATTCTAGCATTGGTCGCCGCTAAAAGTCCACATCGCCGGTAATAGTGGCGCCGCTAAAGGGTTATCACTCGAATCCGCGTTTTCCCACTCCGTTACATCTAAGCCGTTCGATCAAATATCCAATCCAGCGGTTGGGGTCTCTTATCCGCACTAACCTAATACCGGTGACATATGTGTCGCCGCTAAAAGGTAAAAATGTCGCCGCTAATAGTTAGCTAAAAAATGACGTGGTACCCTTCCCTCCAGTTTGTCGCCGCTATTGATCTTTGTCGCCGGTAAAGCCCTAATTGTCGCCGCTAAAAGTGTCGTCGCTAAAGGCTATCGCAGATAAAAAAAATGCACGCAATTTCTTTATTTCTCCCATTTTGCTTTCTGTTTGTTGCATCCCACAGTCGCCTCTTGCAGCTTCTACCGAGTTTGTCTTCAATTTGGTTGTTCCAACTACCACATTGTGTGAGATTAAGGATCAAGGGGTGGTTAGGGCTTTTGGGACCGATTTCTAGCTTCATTTCTTGAAGAAAGGTTAGTTGATTTTGTTTTTTCCTTTTTAATTTGTATGTTAATTTTGATTTGTAGCTGCATTTGATGATTAAATGGCAATAAATTGTTCAATTTCTTGTTTTTAGTGGTGTTGTCTTTGGATTAGAAAAAAAATGATTTGATTGTTGTATTTACTTCCACTTGTAGTTTAGCTTTTAAGGACATTTGGTGATTATTAAGAGCTGAATTTGATGATTAAATTGCAAGAAATTGTTCAATTTCAGTGTTTTTGGTGGTGTTGTCTTTGAGTTTACCGGTGAGGGTATTTTCAAGTGAAGACCAATTTTTCCGGCTACATATCCGTTGATTTCTGCCACTACAGGTTGTATTATTTCATTTTTTTGTGAATTTGGTATTTGTATGTGAAAATTATGTGAAAATTGCCATATGTGAAAATTAGATTGTATATTTGGTATTTGTATGAATATATGTGAATTTGGTGTATATATGTCAATGTATGTGTGTTTGATGTATATGTGGTTTATGAGTATTTGGTAGAAGTATATATATGATGTTATTATATATATATATATATATATATATATATATATATATATATATATATATTTGTTATAAGTAGGATGTAATTGTGTGTATGTGAATGTATGTATGTTTGTTGTAAATGTGGTATATGATTGTAAAATTTTTGTATTTAGTATAAATAGGATGTTATTATCCATATATGTGATATTATGTGTATTTGGTTTAAGTAGGATGTTATTTTGTGTGTATGTGAATGTATATGTATTTGGTGTATATGTGGTATATGTATGTGAAAGAATGTGAATGTCATGCTCTTGTGTATTATGTGAAAAAGTATGTGGTTTTGGTATAAGTAGGATGCTATAATTGAAAAAAAAAAATTTAAAAAAACTTATTGTAATAATTGGAAAAAAAACAAAAAAAATGTTATAAAATTGTTTAAAAACTTATATACGAATACTATAAAGTTTTTAATTTGTTCTCAAACTAACCCCAAGTTAACGAATAAGTTCTATAGTTAACAAATAATCTTCAACTTAACTTATAATCTTGCAACATATTTATACAATGTTATAAATAAAAAAAAATTAATCTCGACACTAAAAATTAAAAACACAACAACATAATATAATTGTTTAAAGTACAATGCTATAATTGAAAAAAAAATGTTATAAATAAAAAATATATAAAAAGATACAACAGTAAGAAATGTTTTTTATGGATATACCAAATTATTAATTTTTCTTTATTTAGTATTTTATTCATTAAAAACTAATTGCTAAACGTATAAAAATAAATCATTGTTATAGTCGGAAAAAAACACAAAAAATGCTATAAAATTGTTTAAAACCTTATATATGAATACTAGAAAGTTTTTAGCTTGTTCCCAAACTAACCCCAAGTTAACCAATAAGTTCTATAGTTAACTTATAATCTTCAACTTAACTTACAATCTTGCAACATATTTATACAATGCTATATATATATATATATATATATATATATATATATATATATTTTAATCTTGATGGTAAAAATGAACAACACAACAACATAATATAATTGTTTAAAGTACAATGTTATAACAAAAAAAATGTTATAAATAAAAAAAATATAAAAAGATACAATAGTAAGAAATGTTTTTTTTTATGGATATGCCAAATTATTAATTTTTCTTTATTTAATATTTTATTCATTAAAAACTAATTGCTAAACATATAAAAATAAATCATTGTTATAGTTGGAATAAAACACAAAAAATGTTATAAAATTGCTTAAAACCTTATATACGAATACTAGAAAATTTTTAGTTTGTTCCCAAACTAGCCCCAAGTTAACCAATAAATTCTATAGTTAACTTATAATTTTCAACTTAACTTATAATCTTGCAACATATTTATACATTGTTATATATATATATATATATATATATATATATATATATATATATATATATATATATATATATTAATCTTGACGGTAAAAATGAACAACACATCAACATAATATAATTGTTTAAAGTACAATGCTATAATTGAAAAAAATGTTATAAATAAAAAAATATAAAAAGATACAATAGTAAGAAATGTTTTTTTTTATGGATATACTAATTGCTAAATTTTTTTATTTAAATTTTTTTATTTTTTATTTTTTTATTCTTTTAATTGTAAAAAAATGTGGATTGGAAAAAAAAAAACAATGCTAATTCTATATACTAAACTCTAAACCCAAAATTATGTTTCAGCAACATCATGTCTATTGATAAAAGCTGGACTACTAATCCATATCGAAACCATCCCGAGTTCCAAGCAGGACTCAAAGCTTTTATCGAAAAGTCCAAGTCACACCTTGATATTAATGGTAAAATCAGATGTGCATGTGAAAAATGTGATAGCCGTTACCTCAAGTACCAAACTTCAGTTGAACGCCATATATTTATAAATGGTTTCAGTAAGTCGTACAAAATTTGGATCTATCATGGTAAATTTTTTATTCCTCCAGTCGTCTTTCCAAATAACGAAATGGACGATTTAATCGACGATGTGATGTGGGAGTCGAGAGAAAATGATACCAACCATGATGAAGTAACCTCGAATACAAGGGGTAGCAGTGTGGATGATGATTTTGCACAGTTGTTGGAAGAAGTGGAAACTAAATTGTATCCTGGTTGCATCTTTTCTTCCCTTCAGTTTCTAGCAAAGTTAATGCATATCAAGGTGAACAACAAATGGTCTGATAGTTCATTTGATCAACTCCTTGAGTTGTTGCAATTAGCGTTTCCCAAAGGCAACAAGGTTCTCCTTTCACATTATCTAGCCAAAAAGAAACATAAGTCTATTGGTCTTGGGTATGAGTCGATACATGTGTGCAAAAACGATTGTTGTCTCTTTTAGAAAGAACGCGATTCATTGCAAGTTTGTCCTGATTGTAAATAGAGTCGAGGGATCGATAAAAACACCAAGGGTAAGAAAGTACCTCATAAGGTGTTATGGTACTTTCCTGTGACCTCTAGACTACGACGTTTGTATTGTTCGAGGCACACTGCCAAAAATATGATTTGGCATAGTACCAGACATTTATGGGGAGCATTGGCAAGATTTTGATAAAAAATACCCCGACTTCTCGAGTGAACTCTGTAACGTACGCCTAGGTTTTTCAGCTGACGGTTTCAATCCATTTGGAAACATGTGTAATCCATATAGAACATGGCCGGTCATACTCACCATATACAATCTGCCACCGTGGCTTTGTATGAAAGAGTCATCATTCATGTTGACTTTGTTGATTCCAGGTCTGAAAGCTCCTAGTAAGGATATGAATGTTTTCCTTAGGCCGTTGGTGGAAGAGCTTAAAGGTTTGTGGCATTCAGGTGTACGTATTAAAGATGCGGCGACAAACAGATTATTCACGATGAGAGCTATGTTATTGTGGACAATAAACGACTGAACAGCTCGTAGTAGTCCATCAGGTTGGAGTGGGCAAGGGTATAGAGCATGTGCTACTTGCAAAGAAGACACTCCTTTATAATGTGCAACAAACAAATTCATATATATATCGGTCATCGTCGTTTCCTAGATGCTAATGATCCATTAAGAAAGAGGTTGGACTTTAACGAGATGGAAGAGACAAGACCCGCTCCGAGACACTTTAGTAATGACAACATACAAGAGCAACTAGGTCGTCTAATAACTCATAAACCGGGTAAACATCCTGAGCATGGAGGCGGGGAGCCAAAGTGGCAAGATTACAAGTTGAACCGGTCGAAACGAATCATTTTCTTCGAACTCGAGTATTTGGCTTCTCTACAGTTGAAACACAACATAGATGTCACACCCCGAAAACCGAAGGCGGAAACATTTCCGGGGCGGACTCCACGTTGTGTATCAAATCCAATGTACATAGTAAAATAGTAACACAAAACATTACATTACATAGAATTGCTTACATCTATTTGAAAGAAAAGTTATACAAGTGTTATATACATATATCATATAAACAAAAGCAAGGACGAGTATTCTAACGCTCCGTCTTCTCCAAAAATGGTGGTGTACCTGTCTAATGTTGACCTGAGAATACAAGTAGTTTGAAAATCAGCATAAAGCTGGTGAGTTCATAAGCGGTTTAGTTTTGAAAAGAACGAGTTTCCTTTGTTTTCTGAAAAACTTGTTATCCAAGAAAATCCCATATTTTCTTATGAAAACAGTTTAGTTATCTTTTGTTACCAATTCGTCTACGAGTTGTTATGTTATCCCAGGAAAATCCCATTTTTTCCTAAGTGTTTAGTTGTCCATTCGTTACTTAATTCGTTTACAAGTTATTACGTTATCCCAGGAAAATCCCATATTTTCCTATGTCTTATGGTTAGTTCTTAGTTTAGATTTCGAAGTATTAGTAACTATCACACTTATAGTATTAGTTAAGTAATCTGATATCTTAGTTATCCTACATTCGAATGTTGATTATCTACTATACTTAGTTGTATTTTCGAATATTTGGATTCACTCAGAAACGTACATTAACAGTATTTTCGATGTTCTGGTGATTTCCAAAAGAGTACATTAGACGTATTTTTGAAACTCTGTCAACGTCCTAAGGCGTATGCATTCGAAACTCAGTCGATGACCAGAGGCGTACTTTCAAATTGTTTTCGTAATTCTGGTGACACTAAAGGCGTACACAAATTGTATATTCGAAGTCTTGGCGTCATCCAAAGGCGTTATTTTGTATTCGTAGTCCTATTTCTATTCGCATTCGTATTCGTATTCGTATTAGTATTTGTATTCGTATACCTATTCGTATTCGTATTCGTATTCGTACTCGTATTCGTATTCGTACTATCCTATTGATTATATTCGTATTCGTATTTGTACAATCCTATTGGTTATAATCGTATTCGTACTATCCTATTGGTTACATTCGTATTAGTATTTTATTAGTATTAATCTTAGTTTATGATTAGTATGATTTCTTTTACAAAATGTAATATAGTTTATAACACTTTTTAAAGAAATCTGTATTTAGTCTAACGGTTTACCCTGCAATTCAAACCATTAGTTAACACGATTTTCTATATTAGAAACATACATAAAATGAAACATTTGAACTGAAAATAAGTTTAAGTACAAGATTTCCCTTGTACTTTTGCTTGTATCCCCCCCCCCCTGAAACATTTGAAAAACACGGAAAAAAGGTAGGGGTATGAACTCACCGGTTGAGGAATGCTTCAGTTTGGATCCTAAACGTCAGTTCTAGGTTTGCAAACGCACAAGATTCCTATGTATTATGAAAAGATACACATTTGTATCTAATTCGGACTTGATTAATTTATTTGTTAAGGACAAACACTTCTAGATGCGAAAACACTTCATTATAAGCATTTGGAGGGACCCGGGTGACATTTGAGGACACATAAGGCTTGGATATGGAGTTTACTCTTCAAGAGTAAACTCATACTAGAGTTTTCGGCCCTAATGTCCCATTCCCAATGAGTTTACGGCCGTAAACTCATGGTGGGGTGCTTTTGGTTGCTAAATGGCTTCATATCACTTGAGGGAAAATTCTAGGGTTAGTTTCAAGGCATGGAAAAGTGATTTGGACAAATTAGGGACCATTTGAGGAGGTTACGGCAGTAAAATCTATGTTTACGGTCGTAAGCTCTTGAATACATAACCAAAATGTGTTTTGTTGGTCCTTAATTAATCACATGTGATTTCAAGCTATTTTACAAGTCAAGGAGTAAAATTTGGGCATCATTTGACATAGTTTTGGGATTTTACGGCCCAAGACTCCATCTTATGGCCGTGAACTCCTTAGGGGTTTGATTTCCTTATGTTTTAGGCTCCTAACTCGTTTGTATTTGCTTCTAGATTTTTGTTCAAGGCTTAGGAGGTGTGTAAGTGGCAATTTATCACCTTAGAAGGAGTTTACTCCCCATGGAGATGAGTTTACAGCCCAAGCATGTTCTTGGGCAGTAAACTAATGTTTACTCCTCTAAATTGATGTTCAAGGTGTTCTAAGTCCAATTCCATAATTCTACAAGCCATATCTAAGCCTCAATGGTGTTTTGGAGGGGTTTTAAGGCATAAATACCCCCTTTATATGTCTTTACGGCCCAAGCATGTTACAAGGTCATAAACACATGAAAAAGGTCCTAAATCATGATTTAAAATCAAATTTGAATGTTAAGGATGATATACAAGGAGTTAGGGAAATTATCTTGTTGATTTGAAGCCTTAAATTGATGATTTTGGACCCTTAGATTTGTTTTGAGGAGAGAGGTTAGAGAGAGAGTAGTGAGAGAGAGAAAAAGCTTCAAATGGAAGCTTGATCCTCTTTATATAGGGTCTATGATTTGGACACGATGGAATTCTACCCGATACCGACACTAAACGGGGCTTTTGGTCGCACCCGATTAAGTTTATCGTAATCCGGCGGGATTGAATTTAGAAATTATTAAATTAATGATATTGGGCCATTTTCATGAGTTTTTTAGGGATTTGAACACTCATGAGATTATAATAAACATATAAGTTTAAATAACTTAGCCCAAAAACGAGATCGGAACGAATTGCCAAAGACAGGTTTTATGGACGAAAAAGGTTTCGTCCTGAAATTCAAAGATTAAGATACATTATCCCCCCGTTAGAGGGAATTTCGTCCTGAAATTCAAAGATTAAGATACAGATCATGAATTGAAAAGAGATATAGATGGATCTGCTGCTTCGGGTCTTCACACCCCCAAGTGGAATCGGGTCTCCGCTTGACGTTCCAGCGAACCCTCACTATCGGGGTGCGTCTTTGTTCCGTACATTCGATCTCTCAATCCATGATCTCAAATTGTTCTTCCATGGAGGTTCAGACTTTCGGTGACTTCAGTCTTATTAAAGGAATTACTAGGGTTTCGTTGGGTAGGCGTTTCTAAGGATTCGAGACGTGGAAGACAAGATGGTTACTACTAGTTCCTAGAGATAATCGAAGTTTGTAGTTCACGGTTCCGATTCTGGCGGGGATTTCGAAAAGTACGATGTATCACGGGTGAAGTATTTCGCACTTCCCAAAGCATATCATGCTTTTTTGGGATAAGGCCTTCAACAGTACACAAGCTCCAACAAGAAGGCACATCCTCATGTGGCAGAGTAGCTAAGGGTTTGATGGTTCTAAAAGAAACTTCTAGGTGGGTCTATGATAATAGCCGACAGGACCCAAGAATTGACGGGTTTCTATGGGTATCTCTGGTGCCGACTAATTCCCTATCGCCTTAGTTTTTGGAATAATCTACGGGTATGACTGCTTTGCTTATCTACATGACCAGGGAAACTGGTTTGACCGAAGGGCACCACTACTAATTCGTAGTGATCATATCAAGCCCCGATTGCTGTCTTGATCACGCCATCCACACGAAGGTTTGGCTACGAGATAGTTCCAGGGATTAGATTGATACGAGACTTGACTAGACGTTCGGAAGGAATTCTCGGGAAGTCTTCGGAAAAGACATTAGGGAGAGGTTGCAGACTTCCCGTTTCCCGATGATCATACGGACGAGGAATGCATGGGAAACATTCTAAGCTTTGATGCACGAAACGATGCGAAGGTTAGATTTAGGCTTGATGCCGAGGATCATGAGAGTCGGGTCAGAGAAAAGTTTAGACGAACGACCCTTTCGAAATCAAGAATAACAGCATGAATGAGACTTAGTCATTCCATGCCAATGATCGCATCAAAGCTTTTCATGAAAAAAATATTGCCATTCAATCGAATGGAACAGAATAATCATCCGGATAGAGGATACGATCTATGGATATGACGTTATCGTTCTCTTTCTCATTTGTTAACCATCTCCATGGTACACGTTTTCGGTTACTAACGACGGATTAAGTTTAGAAAGGTGTTTGAATGAATAGTTAGCAAATTTCTTTCAGCATTAGAATCGAAAAGGATTACAGGCATAAGATTCATCGAGGGAAAATATATACCTATGGCAACGGTGGGGTCGGCGGTTGCCCCTTCTTGTCCCATAGTTAGGATTCTCCCGGTGTTGCCAGATGTTACTGCCTTAGGGCAGTTTCGCTTGTAATGTCCAACTTCTCCACAACTATAACAAGTCTGACTGATACCAGCTCCAGAAGCTTGACTAGTTGATTGGGTTGGAGTTCTGCAGCTTGGTGCGAGGTGACCTTCCTGGCCATAGCTTTTACAAAACTTTGCACGACAAGGGCCAGGGATATGATGGTGGTAACTGTATTGGTTACACCATGGGAGGATACCGGCATATCCGGTGAAAGGTGCTTGGGCTGAGGAACCGACAACAGACACAGCAACAGGGGTAGTGGCAGCATGGACTGCCATATCTACTGTTTCTTCGAGGGTTCCGGGGAAGATTAACTCTTCTTCTTCTTTTTCCAAAACTTTCTTTTCTCGCCACTCTTTTCTGTTGGCTCGGGAGTGGTGGCTGCTTCTTCTTGGTCATCATTGTGGTCTATCAGGGTTTGCGCTAGGCATTTGGCGCTATCATAGGTATCCGGCTTCACAGCTAAAACGTTCCCTTTGGTTGGCTGGGTTAATCCCCATATAAACCTCTCAATATTTTTACTCTCCGGGGTAATCAATCCCGGACAGAGAAGTGCCAAGTCATCAAATCTGGATGTGTAGGCGGCAATATCGGAACCTTTCATCTTCAGGTTCCAGAGTTCATTCTCCAGCTTCTGTATTTCACCCCGAGGGTAGTATTCTGCGAACAGAAGTTCCTTCATAACTTCCCAACCCATAGCATTTGCTACAGGCAGTGTTGCAAAACTCGGCCTACTCGGCCGAGTACTCGGCCGATTACTCGGAATCGGCCCTCCACCGAGGTGAGTAATGTGAACTCGGCCAAAAAACTCAGATTCAGTAAAACTCGGTCAAAAATCGGTCAAACTCGGTCAAATATCGATCAAACTCGGGTCTACTCGGTCAAACTCGGGCCTACTCGGTCAAACTCGGCTAACTCGGTCAAAATCGATCAAACTCGGTCAAAGGGTCAAAATTGTCATAAAAAGAGCTAAAATCAAGAATTTTCAAGATAAATATGTATATCACACTTAATGATTTATTATTTAACGCACACATGTGATTATTACTACATATATATATATATATATATATATATATATATATATATATATATATATATATATATATATGTATATCTTAAATTTTCAGTAATTATTCACATAGTGAGACAATTGTGTGTATTTCAATTTTTATGTATTCACATGTATCTAATTTTGGTTATATATTTCAATGAAATTATGATTTTAACTTATGATTTTGGCATATATAATTTTCCAAAAAATATTTCTACACGAATTACCGAATCCGAGTACTCCCCGAGTACTCCCGAGTACTCACTACTCCCTAGTCGGCCGAGCAGGTACCGAGTAGCGAGTTCTACAACCTTGGCTACAGGTAAAGTTAAAGATTTGACTCGGCCGTTCCACCAAGTCAGAGCTTTATCGGTGAACGTGCAGGCGGTGAATTTTACCTTGTCAGATTCTGAACAGGCACAGATTTTGAAGATAGATTCGATTTTCTCTAACCACCGAGTTAGAGCAATGACACCCCCTGTGCCATCAAAGAATGTGGGTTTTGCATTCATAAAGTCTTTATAGGAACACTCCTTCCGGTGTCCCTGATTACCTTCCTGGATTTGGGTTTGGGTACCACCCCCTAAACCACTGGGGTTTATGTGAGACAGGGCGGCTGACACTGCGGCAGTAACAGGTGCCTGGAATACGACAGGATCAAATTCAGGAGGAGGTGGTGGTGGCGGAGGGTTGTTATTCTTTGAGCTGGGTCTTTTCCTCAGAGGCATTTTGATCTAAAATAGCCAGGAAAGAGAGGATCATAAGTCCTCTAAATTGAATCAAGAGATATGGAACAGGGGATATCTCATTAAGACAGGTATAGAAGTTTATTAAGAGATAAAATAGGAAAGAGTTATCAAAGTAGATAATTTATCGCTAAAGGAATGATCAAGGAAAAACGCTTGAATGAGGATTTCTACAACGGATTAGCTCGAGAAATACTCCCATAGTATTTCATGATTCGCTGCAACGACGACTCGTTGTTTGGAGTATTGGGTAAGTTTTAGGTATGCTGCGTACCACAGTCACTCCCAAGCATATGTTGGCCGTGTCTCGAATGAATATAGTTGGCCAGGCTATATTGATCTTAGACACGACTACATAACTGCCCAGGTTTAACCGTAGCGTACAACACCCATTTTCTTATGTTTTGTTCTACTTGTAGTTACGGATCTCGACGGTTCGATATACTTGTATACTTTTGAAAATACTTATATTTTAAGGTCTACTTTTAGTTCAGAGCACTTAGGCCCCTTAATGTTTATAGTCTTATACCATGTAAGCTTTGGTATACTAGTTCACTATAAACAAGGGCTCTGATACCAATCTGTCACACCCCGAAAACCGAAGGCGGAAACATTTCCGAGGCGGACTCCAAGTTGTGTATCAAATCCAATGTACATAGTAAAACAGTAACACAAAACATTACATTACATAGAATTGTTTACATCTGTTGGAAAGAAAAGTTATACAAGTGTTATATACATATATCATATAAACAAAAGCAAGGACGAGTCTTCTAACACTCCGTCTTCTCCAAAAATGGTGGTGTACCTGTCTAATGCTGACCTGAGAATACAAGCAGTTTGAAAATCAGCATAAAGCTGGTGAGTTCATAAGCGGTTTAGTTTTGAAAAGAACGAGTTTCCTTTGTTTTCTGAAAAACTTGTTATCCAAGAAAATCGCATATTTTCTTATGAAAACAATTTAGTTATCTTTTTTTACCAATTCGTCTACGAGTTGTTATGTTATCCCAGGAAAATCCCATATTTTCCGAAGTGTTTAGTTGTCCATTCATTACTTAATTCGTTTACAAATTATTACGTTATTCCAGGAAAATCCCATATTTTCCTATGTCTTGTGGTTAGTTCTTAGTTTAGATTTCGAAGTATTAGTAACTATCACACTTATAGTATTAGTTAAGTAATCTGATATCTTAGTTATCCTACATTCGAATGTTGATTATCTACTATACTTAGTTGTATTTTTGAATATTTGGATTCACTCAGAAACGTACATTAACAGTATTTTCGATGTTCTGGTGATTTCCAAAAGAGTACATTAGACGTATTTTCGAAACTCTGTTAACGTCCTAAGGCATATGTATTCGAAACTCAGTCGATGTCCAGAGGCGTACTTTCGAATTATTTTCATAACTCTGGTGACACTCAAGGCATACACAAACTGTATATTCGAAGTCTTTGCGTCATTCAAAGGCGTTATTTCGTATTCGTAGTCCTATTTCTATTCGCATTCGTATTCGTATTTGTATTTGTATTCGTATTTGTATACCTATTCATATTCGTATTCGTACTATCCTATTGATTATATTCGTTTTCGTATTCGTACTATCCTATTGGTTATAATCATATTCATATTCATACTATCCTATTGGTTACATTCGTATTAGTATTTTATTAGTATTAATCTTAGTTTATGATTAGTATGATTTCTTTTTGATAAGCTATTAATTAACTCTTTGATCGATTAGATCTTTGTAACAGGTATGCGATGAACGTAAAAACAGTAAACAAAACACAAGTATGAATCAAGATGTGTCGAATGATTAGATTACTCAATTCTCAGCAGAGCTTGACTAAGAACTTCCACTGTAGAGGATTCTAGGGTTACAAAAACAAGAACGATAAATCTGCTGAACAATAAAAACTCTAATCGTTACTGATCGTCCTCTCTTCTAAGATGCATGCAAGCACCTATATATACAAAACCCTACTAAACTCACGGATGGATAGGCCCATACCGGAGAGACATATTAGACTAACTAACGAGCCCAATAGACGCAACACAAAATACGACCCAACAATCTCCCCCTTTGCGTCAAATTGGAGCGAGACTACTTCTTCTTCTTGCTTGGGCCAGCAGTAGGAGCCTTCTTTACAGTATCAAACAGACGTGTGATAAGAGCAAGGATAGTCTATCTGAACCGAATGTACCATTGAATCATATCATCAAAGTACTTGATATCATCCGCTGTGTTCTGCTTGCATCGATGGATGATCCCTAAAACGTGTTCCAAATATGCAGTGGTGTAGAGATGTTTGTCTGCCAAGGCGAAAAGGCATTTTTGTCCTTCGTTCCTGGTAAACATGACGGAGTTTCTCTTTGGGTCAATCTTCCCCATATGCATCATGTTGAGATCACTGGCAGAGCCAATAGGAGATATGGTAGGCTTCTTCTTAAATACGCTCGCAATCTCCTGATCTATCAAAGCAACTTCCATGATATAGCATACAAGCATCCTCTTAAAATGGTTGATGATCAGATATTCAGCTTCGTTTGTCAGAAGGATGTTGTGCAAGATAATCCAATCATGGGGATTAAGGTTGGGAAGATCTGCAAGTGAGATGGCATGTTCGGCTTTGGCAGATCCCCAAAGTACCTTGAACCGAATGTTGGTGAGGTTGCCTTCCCTGTACGGCTTCAGGACCCGAACATTGACAATTTTATGAGTGCTCCAAGTCTGGTATTAGGGTTGAGCGGCCTTCAGATAAAATTCGATTAAGTCCCGATCAACCTGTGGATGAGGATGAGGGAACTCTGCAATGTTGTCAAAGGCATGAAAAACAAACGCCTTTCAGGTCAGTGGCATGTCGAACTATGAGTCGACAGTGTTAGAACGATCTAAAGAGATCACAGGTTCTAGCCACAAGATACTTGGTGTGTCAATGGCTTCTTTAATCAGCCTCTCAAGAGTCCACGGAGGAAAAAGAGTTTTCCTGCTCTCAAGAAGGTCGTGGGCTTCTTTATGTATTCTTTCGGCTTCTTCAGCCTCTCTAGCCACACGAGCACTGATGTCAGCCTCTTTATCTCGACCTTGACGCTTCAGAAGGTCGGCAATTGTCTCTTTATCATCATCATCACTCTCCTCAGCAATATTTTTGCCTTTGTCTTTCACACCAGAACCGGAGGCTTGGCCTACTGGAGGAGGTTCGGTGGTGTGTGTTGCTGTTGAAGTAGGAGGTGGTTGAGACACTTGTTCTTTTTCTCCCCCTTGTTTCGGAATGGACACGAAATCAAGTACACCTTCGATTTTGCTGAGTAGAGAAAGGACGGGAGCGAGCTTCTCTGCAAGGGTACGACGTACTGAATAATTGATGATTGGGTCATGTGCTTCAAGGATGTTGGAAATAGCAGAGTGGACATCCGAAACACACGATTTAACCACCTCTCTTTCAGATCGAAGAGAGTCAATCTCCTGTTGACAGTTGGAGAGTTGAGTACTCTTGACCTTCAGAGCGGTAGTCTTCCTTGCGAGAGAATCCATGAGAGAGTTCTCGGCAGCTAAGTCTTCTTGAAGCTTGGAGAGACGCTCCTCAATGGTGTTTCTGAAAGCTGAGTTATCGTCCGAAATAGACTATCTGAGAGAAGCGAACGACTTCAGCTCAGAAGCGACTGATGTAGCCAACTGGTTGATGGGTTCCAGCGTAGTCTTGGTGGCTCCAGCACTTTCCTGTAAAGATTTCAACAGGGAAGAGGCATCAGTAAATAGTTTATCGACTTTTTCGGTCGCAGCCTGACAGGCTTTGGTTGAGGCATCGATGGTGGCAGTGGCGGAATCAAGGGAAACTTGATGAGCATTGGAAAAAGCCTCAACAATTTTCTGAATTACAGCTTCAGATATGGATGACTGAGAAGTAAAAGAGGAGGCGATGAGCGAGTCGATTTTGTCATGTAGCTCCTTGAGATGCCTTTTGGTGACAGGAGTATCGTCATCATCATCACTCTGTACTTGAAACAGACTATAATAGACCGAGTCAAAAGTCATATTCTCCCCGCCAAGGAGTGGTTCTTCTTCCTCTGATGCGTGAGCAGGAGAAGATGGTGGTGGTGAAACTGTATGTTCGGTAGTAAAGGTAGGTTTGGGTTGGGTGGTGTGTTCGGTTGTTGGTGTGGGTTCTGGTGCTGAGGTGGATTTTGGTGCGTCAGTATGAACCTCTGTATCAGATACGTTGGTTCTAACATCTGCAGTGGTGGTGGTTGTTGCTTCAGTAAAGATTGGTGGTGGTATTGGGATGGAAGTAGGTGGTATTTGAGTGGTGGAGGTTATGGGGGGAATAGAAATAGGAATTATAACGGGTGGAGAAGAGATAGGAGAAGTAGAAATATGTATCTCTGGGGTAGGCGAACGTGGTGGAGTGTTGCCACGTTGAGATCCATCCGAATCAGAACCCTCGTCCTCAGATTCGCTTGAGGATGAAGCGATAATAAACTTTCGTCGCGGTTGGGTTTTTCTTCTCTTCTGCGGTGGAGATTGAGCAACTCTGGTATTTTTCCTCTTCTTGGGAGATGGTCCTTTCGCCCCCTTTGCCACCTGTTTTCCCTTGTCAGCCTTCTTGCCTCTAGCAGCAGGCTTGTCACCATCATGGATTGATTTCAGCATCTCTGGAGTAAGATCCCTCGGACCAGAACGTTTGAACTCTTTGTACATTCTGATAATCCTGCTGTCAGCCGGAATATCGCCATACATCGTTTCTGGGATAGACCCATTGAAGGGAAATTTTGAAGCATCCGACACAATGATCTTCATGGTATGGAAAGTACCAATCGAAGACATTGGAGCACCAGCGACAATGGGGACGTGGTACTTGTCCATCACCCATTTCGTGACAATAGTCCAGAACCGGGCATATGAGATCTCTGAGTGCCGGGAGGTCGAAGAGAGACTCTGGATAAGTTGTTGCCATAGGACTAACCCGTAGTCCATGTTGATGCCATTGTAGATCCCGTACATGATGGAGAGAAATAAACGACTTGCCCCATCGGATCCAGCACTTCGTTCAGATAAGCCCTTGAAAAGAACAGTGAACATCCCATTCCACTGAGGGGGCAGGCACGACTTCTTGAATTTCGTGACAGTAGTGAGCACCTCAGTGTACCCCATGTTGTAGAACATGTTGAACAGATGACCCATTGGAATGGTTTCCGGATTAACCCTCGAAGAATCAGAGGAAAACCCTAACAGTGTACAGAACCTCTGCTTTGAAATCGACGCCTTGTGCTCAAAGACATCGAAGAAAATCCTGTCAACGACCTTGTCGTAGTGAGCCGTGGCAAATATTTGTGATAGGAACTCCATTGGAACAGCTTCAGCCCTGGTAAGAGCAGGAGCGATCGGCGAGAACTTCAGGCATTCGATAATGGGAAACATGAAAGCATCGTACGCCTGAGGAGTGAGATCAATGATCAAACTCTGCTGGGGACGGATGGGCAAGATGTGAGAGGTCGCGTGAACAGATGAAGAATTTGCCATTGTTGAGAAGAAAGTGGGAGAGATGATGAATAGTAAAGGTTTAAGGATTTCTTGCTCTCTGGGAATTTAGTTGCAGTAAAGAGGTAAACGGTGGATCACATTGCCTTTTATACTGTGGGTAAAGGAGAGAGAAAAATCTTCCCAAATCATTCGATTGAAAAACGAAGGGTTTTTCGGAGGTGACTGACGCGTGACAGTTGGGGTTGCCGATGATCACGCATGAGAGAGAATGTCAGGCCCTAATTACACGCCTTCCCATCAGGTGTCGTTTGGAGATGAAACGGTTCCTATTCGCACGCGTTTCCCTGTTGCGTCGTTTGAAATCAAATCGATTGGACTCCCGCCATTTGAAATCATTTCGTCATCTTATCCCTTTAGAATGAAACGGCATCTTTAAAATTAAATCGCCACGTGGATCAATATTAACCACAACTTTTGATAACAGCCAACCCAAGTAAAATTCCTTAGAATTAATGAAACCAGAATTTTGGAAAATCAAAAAGATTTTCGTGCTGAGTGTGTAAAAGAAAAAGAAATAAAGCAACACTTTTGAGGGATTATGTGATGTCAATAAAGACACGAAACAGTGGATCCCGGGCACGAATCTCTTCCTTCAAAGTCAAGAGAGACTTTAAAGTGTTTGTGTGGTTTCCCGTTGAATAACGATCAGACACTTATTAAGAAGTGTTGAAAGGCTTCTTTTAATTAGGCTTATGAGGGTGGCTTTCGCTTCGATTCAGAATTCCTAATCTTGATATAAGATAGAAATCGAACGAAGTACTTGTGAGACCAATGTAGTCTGTTGAACAAGTAGGTTGGAGATAATGTAATTGGCAAGGTAAACTAATATATGTGTGAAATCTCAAAAAAAAAAAAAAAAAAAAAAAAACCTGGATCCTAAGGGAAGAAATGTTATTGGATTTAACAATTTCATAGGAATCACTCAAAAGAAAAAATAGAGATTTCATGTTGTACTCCCATGGATAAGTTCGTCAATTCATTAGTGAAAGCTAGAGCAAATTAATTTTTCACCGTCAATGCATAATAGGTATTGAATTTTGGGTTTCACTTGGCACGTAGTGACACGAAGCTAAGATCATGAACGCAGAAATTGTGCAACCATAAACCTCAGTGGTAATGTCTGAGAGTCTCAAGGGTTACGTTTGTGAAGCGAGTGTGATGAAGAAAAGTAATGTAGGTGGTGTAAAGAAACCAAAGTACCTCTGCTATGAAAATAGGACTAAGCAAAAAACTCTTATCTCATGTGAGAAGAGAGTTAGGTAGCTCATTATTAGAATAAATATGAGAGCCTAATTGGGAAGACAAGGTTTGTTTGTACCAAGTCAGTAAGGCTTTTATTCAGAATCAAATGAGGCTTTGGTCACATACAGCAGCATGCTTCTAGGGACACTTAGCTAGTGAAATAAGATAACCACAATGAAATAAATAAAAGAGTAACAAAAAAATTAAAAGCCAAAATAAAATAAAAAAAATACTTTTGGAGTTTTTGAATTTACAAAAAAAAATATTTTTGGATTTTTTGATCGAAATAAATAAGACATAAAAAAAATTTATACAAAAACAAATGTTGGAACCGAACCCGAACGTTCGGTTTATTTCGGTTGAGAAAAATTTGGAACCGAACCCGAGCGTTCGGTTTATTTTGGGTGAGAAAAATTTTGTAACCGAACCCGAGCATTCGGTCTATTTTGGTTGCCAAAGAAAAATAAGATTGAAAAAGAGAAGAACTTTGACAATAAGATAAATGAATTAAGAAAAATGATACAAAAGATTTACAACCATAGAAACTACCTTTAAGTGATAGGCGAAAATCAGATGATACAACCCAACCCGAGTGTTCGGTTCATTTCGGTATACCAGATCAAGACCCGAACCCGAGCGTTCGGTCTATTTCGGCATACAAGAGACCCGAACCCGAACGTTCGGTCTATATCGCTTCTTATGTTTGATCTTGAGAAGTAATTTTTGGTACTGATTCCGATTCCATCATTCCAAGCCCTTGTAGAATTTTGTTAAAAGATGCTTCAGGAAGAGCTTTGGTGAAGATGTCAGCCAGTTGATCAGTGGTTCGAACAAAATGAATTTCGACGTTCCCATCTTCCACATGGTCCTTAATGAAGTGATACCTCAGTGCGATGTGCTTAGTCTTGGAATGTTGCACTGGGTTATGACAGATCCTAATTGCACATTCAGAGTCGCAATATAGTGGGATCTTTTTCATATTGAGTCCATACTCCCGGAGTTGGCTTTGGATCCAAATCACTTGAGATGTACAGGAGGCAGCTGCGATGTATTCTGCTTCAGCTGTAGACAGAGATACACAAGTCTGTTTCTTTGATTGCCAGCTAACCAACTTCCTGTCAAGGAATTGACAGCCTCTAGTGGTGCTTTTCCTGTCTAGTCCACAACCTCCAAGGTCTGCATTTGAATAGGCTTGAACGAAGAAGCCTGAGTTTGATGGATACCATAAGCCAAGAGAGGTAGTTCGTTTCAGATACCAGAGAATATTCTTCACTGCAAGCATATGAGGTTCATGAGGATTCGCCTGAAATCTAGCACAGTAGCAAACAGAAAACATTATATCAGGCCTGCTAGCAGTAAGGTACATTAGAGAACCGATCATCTGGCGATATAGCGTAATATCGACTGTTGGCTTGTCCAAGGATGGAGTGAGCTTTGTGTCGAACGTCATTGGAACTTTAACCTTTGAGTCTCCCATCATGCCGAATTTGGCAAGAAGAGTTTTGGTGTAAGCTTCCTGATTAATAAAGATGCCTTCGGGTCCCTGTCTAATATTTAAACCAAGGAAAAAGTTAATCGGACCCATTGAGCTCATTTCAAATTTAGTCTCCATCAGCATTCTGAATTCAGCTGTTAAGCTAGGAGTCGTTGAGACAAAGATGATATCATCGACATAGATTTGAACAATCATAAGGTGGTTACCTTCCTTCTTATGAAAGAAGGTTGGGTCAACCGAACCTTGTTTGAATTTGGACATCTTTAAAAATTTGGTTAGCGTTTCATACCAGGCTCTAGATGCTTGTTTCAGTCCATATACCGCTTTGTCCAGAATATAGCAGTGATTGGGGTACTTTTCATTCACGAATCTTGGAGGTTGCTCCACGTACACCGTTTCTTCAAGTTCTCCATTTAGAAATGCGCACTTCACGTCCATTTGGTAGACCTCAAAGTTCTTGTGTGCAGCGTAGGCAAGAAATATTCGAACAGATTCCAGCCTAGCTACAGGAGCAAAAGTTTCTTCATAATCGATTCCTTCCTCCTGACAGTATCCTTTCACCACTAGTCGAGCTTTGTTTCTTATTACATTGCCTTCCTTGTCCATTTTATTTCTAAAGACCCATTTGAGACCAACAACCGAGGCATCTTGAGGAGTTGGAATGAGGCGCCAAACTTTATTTCTTTCGAACTCATTAAGTTCGTCTTGCATGGCTTGAACCCAATCAGAGTGATCAAGAGCAGTGTTCACTGTCTTTGGTTCAACTTTTGAGACGAAGGAGTTAAACATACAGAACTCTACTTTTGAAAATAAATATGTTTTCTTTGCCTTCAGTTGTGATCGGGTCAGGACTTTTTCAGAGATGTTACCCACAACCTGTGAAACAGGATGGTCTCTAGTCCATTTGACAATAGGAGGGTAATTTGGATCATAGGATGGATCTAATTCAGCATTTACCATCTCTTCTAATTCAGATTGACTGTCATCGTCGTAAAACATATCGGCATTCTCCCCCTCGACTGATGAGTTTTCAGGTAAATCTTGACTTTCCAGTGCTACAGGAGTTTCGGGAGCATTTGGGCTTTCGGTAGCAACAGTACCTTCGGGTGCAGTAGAGCTTTCGGGTGCATTTGAGCTTTCGGGGGCTACAGTACTTTCGGGTGCAGCTGGAGAAGAGTTCTCCCCCTCAACCTGTGAACTTGGCAGTTTTGAAGAAGATGGATTCTCCCCCTCAACTGAAGCACCGTGCTGAGAAGATTCATTTAGAACTGATTCTCCTTCACCCAGTCGTTTGGCAGTGTCATCGACGATTTGCTTCAGATGGTCAACTTTGTTATCTGCTGCATTGGCTTCTGAGAGAGTAGCCTTCTCCGGTTCATCGAATAACTCCACAAATTGCTCAAACAAATTTGCAATCGAGGCTGTGACTTGGCCTGTTTGAGAAAAGATTTCTCCAACTGATTCTTCTGTGGCCTTCAGCTTCTTGACATAGCTGTCATCGAAAGTCACATAATACGTTTCTTCAATCTTCCTTGAACGCTTGTTTAAAACCCTGTATGCTTTCGAAGTGAGAGAATATCCCAGAAAAATCCCTTCATCGGCTTTTACGTCGAACTTGTTACGATGTTCTTTAGAATTGAAGATAAAGCATCGTGAGCCGAATACGTGGAAGAATTTGACGTTTGGCTTTCTGTTGTTGATGATCTCATAAGGAGTAAGAGTGAAACGCTTATTGAGATAGGACCTGTTCTGTGTAAAACATGTTGCAGTAATAACATCAGCCCAGAAATATAGAGGTAGAGAAGCGAAACTTAGCATAGTTCGTGCTGCCTCACATAAAGATCGGTTTCGTCTTTCGACAATCCCGTTTTGTTGAGGGGTGTAAGGAGCTGAGAAGTTGTGACTAGTCCCTTTTTCTGCTAAAAAGTCTTCAAATTCTTTATTCTTGAACTCCATCCCATTGTCGCTTCTGATGTTGCGAACGACTTTCCTCAGCTGCACTTCAACCTGCTTGATGAACATCTTTAGCTTGAGAGTTGCTTCAGATTTGTGCTTTAGAAAGAACACCCATGTAAAACGTGAAAAGTCATCAACAATAACAAGAATATACTTGCTACCACCAATGCTTTCGATAGACGATGGACCACACAAGTCAATGTGAATCAACTCAAGTGGTTCAACGACTTTAGTGTTTATGATGGATGGGTGACTTTGACGACTCTGCTTCCCCATTTCACACGCAGCACACAAATGTTCTCGATCGAACTTGAGCAATGGAAGACCCCGAACATGACCTCCCGTGACAAGTTTGTTGATATCCTTGAAATTGAGATGGGAGAGCCTTCGGTGCCACAGCCAGCTTTCGTCAGAATGTGCTTTGGATAATAGATAGATAGCTGGATTTCCTTTGATAGGTTTGAGATTGAGAGGAAACATTTCGCCTTTGCGCTCTGATTTGAGAATCACTCTTTTTGTTTTCTTCTCTATTATTTCCGAACCCTCATCATCAAATGAAACTTTAAGACCGGTACCTCCAACAAGTTGAGATACACTGATGAGGTTATGCTGTAGTCCTTCAACATATGCAACTTTTCTAATCGTGAAGTCTCCATTTGTAATCATCCCATAACCTTTTATTGTGTCGTATGAGTTGTTCCTGAATTTGACATTCCTGCTGTTTGGAAGAGATCGAAATTCCCTCAGCTCTTCCTTCCTCCCTTTCAAGTGAAGTGAGCAGCCACTGTCAATATACCATTCTTCGTCGAACTGCTCGTCACTGATAACCTGCAAAAATCAAGCAGATTTAGGAACCCAAAGTTTCTTGGGTCCACGTGAGCCTTTCACAGGAACAGGAATAGCAAGAGAGATGTCAACAAGATACGTTCTTTTAATTAAAGTTGTTTCATCTTTCTTTTTAATGGTGAAAACTTTAATTTTGTTGGGATTTGTTACAGGCAATTTGGGTTCAGGATTTGACGTTTGGGCCTTGGCATGCTTTTGAGCATTCTTGACTAAGGAAACCTTCGATTTTCCTTTCAAATCTGCAGAATGTTTTGGATTTTGAGTTTGAACATAATTGGATTTAGAATGGGGTTGAGAAGAATTAGAACGAGAGAAGTTAGACTGAGAAGTTTTCTTGACTTGAGGTTCTAGGTGCCCCTTTTCTTTTTGGTCATTAGTGGGACCGAACCTTAAACCTTGATTACTTTTGCACTCGGAACCGAACCTATGCTTTCGGTAGCTGGTGTTCTCTGAACCGAACCTTTCCCTTCGGTTGTTATTCCTTTTATATAAGTGTGAAAACCCTAGAAAATCCCATATTTCCTACTAGTATGAAAGTAGTCTTCTACCAAGACCCGAATGTTTTGAAAGTAGTCTTCTACCAAGACTTGAATGTTTTGTTGTAACAAAGATGGTTTTTCCCCTGCATGACTACTATTAACAATATATAGTCTACCTCATCGTTTATGTGAACGTATCACAAAATAAAAGTAATAGGGAAAATATAGCCATATAATTATTATCCTTTTATATTAGGATAAACACGACATCGCGACTGCCGAAAATTATTAACCTTGAACCTCCGTAGATGTTCATTTTCCTCTGTAGCTAACAGCAGGTCGTAGGAATGGTTAGTCTTGTAAAGATACCCCTAGTATAAGTATTAACCGTAGGCATCTGTAGATGTTTATTACCTCTGTTACTAATAGGTGGGTGCCGGAATGGTTAGTCCTGTATAGTATCCTTTTGTACTAGGATAGACAGAACTAATCTACACGTAAAGTATGTAATAGTATCTCATCGTATAGTATCTAGGTACAAGTATTCATGTAAGTGTATGCATGTAAGAGGATCCATGTAAGTATATCTCTTCATATAGCATTTAGTATAGACTCATGAATGAACTGACTCTAGTGTGATTCCTTGTAATAGGAATAATGTTTTGTATCCCCTAAACTATCCCTATAATAGTTTACTGGAATGTATTTGTGGTCCAAGAAGGTTTATACACCCTTGCTACTCAAGAATGTGGGAATTGACTGAAGAATGAAAGCTGTCAAATCAATACATATATATAAGAACATAAGTGTATAGATATAGATTTAACCAAGGACATGAAAGAGGTTTTGTAAAACATTTAAGAGTTTTGAACAATAAATAACAATGACTTGATGTCATATTATAAACATTTCAAAATTAATTCATTTGATAACAAAACATTTTAAGACTGAAAACCATTTCATGTATCACATTTTGAAGCATGTGAAATCAGTTGGATGAAAACACAGTTATGAATCACATATGATTGATTCTATAGCATGCTGTTTTCTACCTGTATTCCCCACCATTAAAGCATTTAAAATCATTTAAAACATTGATTAAGGGGTATGAACTCACCTATAGATGATGGTTTGGATGAACTGAACGATGTAGGATTGCTAAGTGTCAAGGGAAGACTTGTACACACTCAAAGATCCTAGTTAACATATAATCACACATATATGTATCCAATTAGTCTTTAAACTACTAATTGATAATGTTGAGACGTGCTAAACACCTTATATAAGTGTTATAAGTCCTAAGGTATGATTCTAGGCGGACGTAATCTCTTATGGACATGGTATTTTTGTGCTTTCAAGTCCTATACAGATTAAGGTATGATTCTAGGCTAGTTTCACAAGGAAATGAAGGGAATAGTGTACATTTTTGGCCCTTAAAGAAGGGTTTACGGTCCAAAGTGTTCTTGGGCCGTAAACTCTTTGATCTTGTTGTTTCCTTGTGATTTCTTGATGTTTAGACATATAACAAGCCCTATTATACTCTAAGGTAGAAGCACTTACGATTTGGGATGAAAGGCTGAAGATCCTTGAGAGAGAATCGGGTTTTTCTCTAGTTGGAAATGGAACAAATGAATAAATATGGCTAAGGGCCATATATATACCCCTTGGGGTTTTCGACCGCAAACTCCATGTTTGCGTTGTAAATTCCAATTTCTTGGAGTATGAAATGTTATTGATGCACAATAACCCTAGGGCATCCCCTCTCCTGGCATCTCCTAAAGTGTTAATCAAAGAATACTCAAACTTAACCCAAATAGTCTGAAAATTAACAGTAACTGTTCATACTTCTATTGACTTGGTATGTTGTAGAAAATGGAGATTTTAGGTTGTCACATCATCCCTCTGTTAGAAGGAATTTCGTCCTAAAATTAGAATTTAAGCAAATTAGTAGTTACAAATAACTAAGCAAAAAGATGAGGATATTTCAGTTTCATCTGATCCTCTCGCTCCCAAGTGAATTTCGGTCCTCGCTTGGCGTTCCAACGAACCTTCACTATTGGGATGCGGATTTTCTTCGTTTGCTTGACCTCTCGGTCCATGATCTCTACTAGTTCTTCCAAGAAGTTGAGGCTCTCGTTGATCTCGATCTCATCGAGTGGGATTATAAGAGTCTCCGCATAGCTTTTCTGTCGGTCTCTAGAGGCTTTCAATCGTTCACGAATGTGAACGATCTTCTCTGTAGTTTACCGAATGATCTCCGGACCCGTGAGAGTGCTTTCTGGAACTCGTCCCTTAGCTAACTGGGTATCACCCACCTCAGCCCAGCAAAGAGGGGATTTGCACTTTCGGCCATAGAGGGCTTCGAAAGGAGCTGCCTTTATGCTCATGTGATAACTGTTGTTGTAGGAAAATTCGACTAGGGGTAAATGAGTATCCAAAGCTTTCCCAAATTCAATCACACAGGCTCGCAACATATCTTCTAAGGTTTGGATAGTTCTCTCACTTTGTCCGTCGGTCTGTGGATGGTAGGTTGTACTGATGTTCAGCCTAGTTCCTAGGGAACTTTGTAGCGACTGCCAGAACCTATAAGTGAATCTACTATCTCTATCTGAGATAATGGATATGGGAACACCGTGCAATCATACAATCTCCCTAATGTAGGTTCTCGTAAGTTTCTCTATTTTGTCGGTTTCGTTGATGGGTAGGAAGTATGCAGACTTGGTCAATCTGTCGACGATGACCCATATGGTATTAAGTCCAACCATTGTCTTAGGCAACTTGATTATGAAGTCCATAGTGATCCATTCCCATTTCCATTCTGGTATCTCCGGTTGCTGCAGAAGACCGGAGGGTTTCTGGTATTCGACCTTTACCTTCGCGCAAATAAGGCATTTACTTACGAAGGTAGCAATATCTGATTTCATGTTAGACCACCAGTATAACTTTTTAAGATCCAGATACATCTTATCTGAACCTGGGTGGACGGAATAATGAGTGTTGTGTGCCTCGGTCATGACCAAGTCTTTGAAGCCACCGTGTTTTGGTGTCCAGATCCGATCCATGAGGTATAAGGCTCCGCCACCCTTGACTTCCAAGTTCTTATCCATCCCTCTCAGGGATTCACCTGCCACATTTTTAGGTTTCAAAGCGTCGAGCTGAGCCTCCTTAATTTGAGTGGACAAGTGTGAATGGATAGTTAGATTCAAAGATTTGACTCTACGACGAGAGTATTCTTTCCGACTTAGGGCGTCAGCTACTATGTTTGCTTTACCCGGATGATAACGAATTCCGCATTCGTAATCACTGAGTAGCTCGACCCACCGTCGTTGTCTCATGTTCAGCTCCTTCTGGTCAAAAATATGTTGTAGACTTTTGTGTTCGTTAAAGATCGTGCTTTTTGTACCATACAGGTAGTGTCTCCATATCTTCAGAGCAAACACAACTACTCCTAATTCAAGATCGTGGGTGGTGTAGTTAACCTCATGTTTCTTTAGCTGTCTCGAGGCATAGGCGATGACCTTACCTCGCTGCATCAAAACACATCCGAGTCCTTGATTTGATGCATCGCAATAGACAACGAAGTCTTCTATCCCTTCGGGGAGGGATAGTATTGATGCGGTGCATAAGGGTCGCTTGAGTGTTTAGAATGCTCTTTCCTGTTTCTCTTCACAGTCAAAGGCCACGCTCTTCTGGGTCAATGTTGTAAGAGGTTTCGCTATGCGGGAGAAGATCTGCATGAACCTGCGATAGTAGCCAGTGAGACCTAGAAATTGACGAATTTATGTAGGTGTCTTCGGTGCTGACCAGTTCTCAATGGCCTTGATTTTGGAAGGGTCCATGTGTATTCCCTCTTCACTAACAACATAGCCCAAGAACTCGACTCTTCGAATCCAAAATTCGCACTTAGAGAACTTCGCGTAGAGCTTCTCCGATCGTAATGTTTCTAAGACTCTGCGGAGATGTTGACTATGTTCTTCCTTACTTCTAGAGTAGATGAGTATGTCATCGATGAAGACGATGAAAAACTGATCCAAGTAAGGATGACACACCTTATTCATTAAATCCATGAATACTGCAGGTGCGTTTGTTAATCCGAACGGCATCACTATGAATTCGTAGTGCCCATAACGAGTTTGGAAGGCTGTCTTGGGAACATCCTCCTCTATCACTCGTAGTTGGTGATATCCGGATCGTAGATCTATCTTCGAAATGTAGTTGGCTCCTTGAAGTTGATCAAATAAATCGTCTATGCGGGGCAAGGGATAACGATTTTTAATGGTAAGCTTGTTGAGTTCCATGTAGCCGATGCACATACGAAACGATCCATCTTTCTTCTTGATGAACAAGACCGATGCTCCCCATGGTGAGAAGCTTGGCCTAATGAATCCCTTCTTGAGAAGTTTGTTAAGCTGACTGGAAAGTTCTTGCATCTCTGCCGGTGCCAGACGGTAAGGAGATTTTGCTACCGGAGTAGCCCCTGGCACTAAGTCGATTCTGAACTCGACTTGGCGTTGTGGTGGTAATCCGGGAAGTTCTTCTGGAAAGATGTCAGGAAATTCACGTACTTCGGGGATGTTCTGAATGTCTTTTACTTCATGACTCATATCGACGATGTGCACGAGGAATGCATGATATTCCTTTCGTAAGCACTTCTGAGCTTGGATGCATGAAATGATGTGAAGGATCGTACTAGGTTTGTCGCCATAGATAACTAAGGTTTTGTTGTTAGGAAGGTTAAGACGAACTGCTTTTTCAAAGAACATGATGTCGGCACGAAGAAGACTCAACCAATCCATGCCGATAATAACGTTGAAACATTTAATTGGGACCCGCATGAGGTCTATTTTGAAAGTATGACCATCTAAAGTTAAAGTACAACCTACATATATGCAATTTGTACTTTCTGTTTTCCCGTTTGCCATTTCTAGCGTGAATGTTTATCTAATGCACATGGTTTTTGTTTAAGTAGGTGTGCAAATTTATGACTTACGAAACTTTTCTCTGCTCCACTATCGAAAAGTATGCAAGCATATGAGTTATCGAGGAGAAACGTACTAGTAACTATCGTAGGATCAGCTACTGCTTCCTCGTGGCCCATGGCCATAACTCTTCCTACTCCGCCAGCCATCCCCGCCTTAGGGCAGTTCCTCTTGTAGTGGCCCACCTCGCCACAACCGTAGCAAGCTTGGCCCACACCGGCGTTAGGAACTTGGGCGGTCGGCATTGCTGGAGTCTTGCAGAAACGGGCAGTATGCCCCTTCCTGTTGCAGTTAGAGCACTGCATTTCTTTGCAAGGTCCATGGTGATGGAAGTTGCATTTGTTTCACCTCGGAAGATTTCCAGCATAAGTTTTTGCTGGTAAGGGGTTTGCAGGGACAACAGGGGTTACTGTGGCATCATTGATTGGCACAAGTTGCTGTCGCTTTGAGGACTCTTGCGAAGCTCCTCTTTTCCTCTTGTTCCACCCCTTCTTCTTGTCGTCGTTGTTGTTTCCCTTTGGTGGCTGGGGTGTAGGGATTATTGGGTTCTAGTGTTTCCCGTGATCTATGAGAGATTGTGCCAGCTCCTTGGCACTGTCAAAAGTGACAGGCTTGGATGCTAACACACTTGACTGGATCTGGGGCGACAGTCCCCAGATGTATCTCTCTATTTTCTTGCTCTCGAGAGCAACCATATCAGGGCATAGAATTGCCAGATCACAGAATCTATTCGTATATGTTGATATGTCAGAACCAACCATTTCTAGACCCCAGAGTTCCTGTTCGAGTTTTTGTATTTCCCCTTGAGGACAGTACTCTCTCATCAGCATGGCTTTCAAGTTTTCCCAGCTGATAGAATTTGCTACCACAATAGTCAGAGACTTAACATGCCTATTCCACCAGGTTAGTTCTCTGTCAGAAAAGGTACAAGTAGCGAACTTGAGCTTGTTGCCCTCCGGGCAGGCGCAGATTTCAAAGACCGCTTCCGTCTTTTCAATCCATTACCTTAAGACCATAACCCCACCAGTTCCATTCAAGTTTCGGGGTTTAGAATTTGTAAAGTCCTTGTAGGTGCATTCCCTTGGATGCCCATGGCTCTCGCCGTGGTTGGAAGGATGTGCACCTGTTCCCGATCCACTAGGGTAGGAGTATTAATGGCTGACACATCAGCTGCTGTGAAGGCTGCCTGGAACATAGTGGCATCGAAAGGAGGAGGTGGTTGAGGAGGTGGTGGTATCGGCGTTTCGTTATTAGTGTTACGCCTTGGGTTTATGCGTGGCGGCATATTTTAACTATACGTTTAAAAAGTTGGCAACATTGATAAGAATAAATGAATAATGAGAGTGACCCATGGACTAACTCTCCATAGTCTAACAGCACAATGAATAGTATGTTTGGATGAAGATGATAGCATTTGGATAATAATTTCCATATGATTAGATATCTGTCAATAATACTGAAATTACAGATGTAACAAGTTTGGGAAAAGTGGCCTAGAAGTAAGCCTTACATCAACCAAGATAGGAAAATTTTGACAGAACTATGACTAGATCAAGACCTAACGGGTCTAAGATTTACAAGGATAGGAAATTAGACCAAAGTTTTTACATAAACTAGATTATATCTAAAAGATGAGTCGATGAGATTCTATCGGCGACGAGAACTGCTAGCATGAGTTCTTGATCCCGACAGTAGGCGTTCTATGTCCCTTATACGCCTGTCAGCTCTCACTTGTTGAGCTCGAAGTTCCCTAACTTCAGCTTGGGTTTCAATAAGTTCTCTCTGAAGAGCTACAT
The DNA here is from genome assembly GCF_002870075.4 of Lactuca sativa. Lineage (NCBI taxonomy): Eukaryota > Viridiplantae > Streptophyta > Magnoliopsida > Asterales > Asteraceae > Lactuca > Lactuca sativa. The sequence goes on along the minus strand of NC_056627.2, from coordinate 200,915,180 downwards.
TGCGGACCAGAGTCCTTTCATGAGTAGACTCTAGTTAGCGAATGTGGACAGTGTTAACGCCAGAGTTGGCGTCAATCTCCAAGACTCGATTGATAGTTGATTGACCCAGTATCCTGTTCCAAGAAATCCTACGAACCATGATGGGTAGGACTCTCTCAACAGAACCTCCCTCAGTGAGGTTGTAGAAGCTTCTGTCTCCATTGTAGGGGATAGGTTGACCCTATTCCTAACTCCACCTATTCAAGTTAGTGGCCCACAGAGGTGTGGGTCCTTGAAATGCGGGATGGGGGTTCAGGTTTGGGTTTTGAGCAGCTGGAGGTAGGTTGTTGACTTCAGGCTCCGAGTCAGAACTATCAGAAAAACCCTCAGCATGGTGATCATCCAAAGGGATTGGGTGATCATCTTCTGGTTCTTCCTCTAGCCATCCAGCGTTGCCTTGGTTTGGGAAGTATGGGTCGCCGTGGTGAAATCCAACCATTAAAATCTACGTGAGAAAAGGGATATAAGAAATAACTAAATAGACAAACTAACTAAGATAATTATAAGATGATCTTTATCAGTTGCTTCAATACTTGTTTAGTGCATACCAGTTATATGTAGTTAGGATAGGATAGACCTTAGAATGAGTGATCCTAACCCTAAGTCCATGACATCCTAGTACATATAACCTTAATGTATCCACTAAACAAGTATTAACATAATAATAAAAATCTGTTTAGTTCTCAGATAAGTAATTATAGTAAGACCAAATACCCCTATGGTATTTCTTTATGGTTGTGTTGGTAAGTTTTTAGACTTGTTGCCACATCACAACCATTCTTGGGCATATGCTAAACACTCCTTGGACCAACATAGTTGATCAGGCTATGCCACTCCCAAGACTGACCATATATCCCCAGGCTTACTTGTGATATTCAACAATCGTAATACTTTTGTTCTTGTCGTTGTGACACCGATTTTAGTTATGAATGCAGGCACGTATAGTTACTTAAATATTTTAGTATTTAAAAGTATAAAATCTTAGACAGAGTGTTTTAATCCCAATGTATTTATAGTTAGTATATCTTTTATGGGTTGATATACTATATTCACTATAAACAATGCTCTGATACCAATCTGTCACACCCCAAAACCAAGAACGGCGAAAACGTTCAGGGGTGGAGGACGTCATGTGAAGTATCAAAACAGTGTAAAGTAGTAAACAAGAAACAACATCATCCATTGCATTAAAAGTAAAGTTTTAATACATGTGTGTTCTTTCATTGTAATAAGACACCAAAATATGTAATCAAAATAAAAGACGAGTCTTGTCTGTGCCCCGTCTTCTCAAAACCTGGTCGTCGTACCTGTCTACTGGTGACCTGAGAATACAAGTTATCTTGAAAGAGTAGATCAGCATAAAGCTGGTGAATTCATAAGTATTTAAGTGTCATTACTCTATTTTGGAAAGCTGTTTTTGATATAAGTATGAAAACCCTAGAAAATCCCATATTTCCTACTAGTATAAAAGTAGTCTTCTACAAATACCTGAATGTTTTGAAAGTAGTCTTCTACCAAGACTTGAATGTGTTGCTGTAACAAAGATGGTTTTTCCCCTGCATGACTACTATTAACAATATATAGTCTACCTCATCGTTTATGTGAACGTATCACAAAATAAAAGTAATAGGGAAAATATAGCCATATAAGTATTATCCTTTTGTATTAGGATAAACACGACATCGCGACTGCCGAAAAGTATTAACCTTGAACCTCCGTAGATGTTCATTTTCCTCTGTAGCTAACAACAGGTCGTAGGCATGGTTAGTCTCGTAAAGGTACCCCTAGTATAAGTATTAACCATAGGCATCCGTAGATGTTCATTACCTCTGTTACTAACAGGTGGGTGCCGGAATGGTTAGTCCCATATAGTATCCTTTTGTACTAGGATAGACAGAACTAACCTACACGTAAAGTATGTAATAGTATCTCATTGTATAGTATCTAGGTACAAGCATCCATGTAAGTGTATCCATGTAAGAGGATCCATGTAAGTATATCTCTGCATATAGCATTTACTATAGACTCATGAATGAACTGACTCTGGTGTGATTCCTTGTAATAGGAATAATGTTTTGTATCCCCTAAACTATCCCTATAATAATTTACTGGAATGTATTTGTGGTCCAAGAAGGTTTATACACCCTTGCTACTCAAGAGTGTGGGAACTGACTGAAGAATGAAAGTTGTCATATCAATACACACACACACACACACACACACATATATATATATATATATATATATATATATATATATATATGTGTGTGTGTGTGTGTGTGTGTGTGTGTGTGTGAACATAAGTGTATAGATATAGATTTGACCAAGGACATGAAAGAGGTTTTGTAAAACATTAAAGAGTTTTGAACAATAAATAACAATGACTTGATGTCATTTTATAAACATTTCAAAAGTAATTCATTTGATAACAAAACATTTTAAGAATAAAAACCATTTCATGTATCATATTTTGAAGCATGTGAAATCAGTTGGATGAAAACACAGTTATAAATCACATATGATTGATTCTATAGCATGCTGTTTTCTACCTGTATTCCCCCCCCCCCCCCCCCCCATTAAAGCATTTAAAATCATTGAAAACATTATTTAAGGGGTATGAACTCACCTGTAGATGGTGGTTTGGATGAAGTGAACGATCTAGGATTGCTAAGTGTCAAGGGAAGACTTGTACACACTCAAAGATCCTAGTTAACATATAATCACACATATATGTATCTAATTAGTGTTTAAACTACTAATTGATAATGTTAAGACATCCTAGGACATGCTAAACACCTTATATAAGTGTTATAAGTCCTAAGGATTGCATCTAAGTTGTTGTAGGACAAAGCTATTGGGTTTAGGGTTCCAAAGAATCCCTTTCTTGAGTTTACTCCCCAAGAACCATAACCTAATGTGTTTACGGTCGTAAACCCTTGAGTTTATGTAACGCCTGTGTTTCCGGGCTTGCCATTTTTAGCAATGTAATAGTCTAGGTTAACCTTTGTAACCCGTTTTGAAATAATAAAAGTGTATTATTTGAATATTATGTGTTTTGTGCTTAATTGCTTAATTATGTGGTTTGATTAGTTAAGAATAAAAATAAGCGTCAAAATTAAAGTGTGAGATAAGCCCGATATCTTTTCATAAAGTTGTAGTGGTCGAAACAAGGATTCCGGAGATATAAGGAATGCCGAAATCCGAGTTATAATGAAGAAGTTATGACCTGTCGAAGTTTCACGACAGAACCGGCACGACCCAGCGCGACCCAACGCGACGTAGATAGTGAATTTAAGGTAGATAGATATCTATCCTTAGTGATCTAAATGAGAATTGAAGATCTCATCGATAGTAGTGCAACGACGGAAAGACAGACGGAATCGGAGTTCAGATGAAGGAGTTATGAATTTCGAACGGAGTTTTCCTGTCCCGGCCTACTAAAGATAATATATAAGTAATATACTTATAATATATTAAAAATAAAGTCAAAATTAGCCAATGGAGTCTAAACGATAGTTGTAGAGCATAATATCACCTTCGCGGCGATATAAAGAACGTCGAAAACGGAGTTCGTATGCGAAAGTTATGAATTTCTGAAGTTCGGGGCGCGAAACCCCAAAACTGTCAGAGCCCACGAAGTGGAACAAGGTTGCCACGACGTGGCAAGTGTCCTGTCACCTCCGGAAGGCCCCCAGATGCAACTTGGGATGACGCATGCAGTGACGACCAAGCCCACGACGTGGAACAAGGTTGCCACGACGTGGCAAGGGCCAAATTTGCCTTATAAATAGATTTGAAGGGCCAGCCGTTTAGGGTTGCTATTTTCTCTCCTCTCTCTCCTGTTTTGCATCGATTTGCGTGCCAGAAGTACTCCGAAGCCCCGGTAATATTCCCAAGTCCCGAAGCAAGTCCCGAGATCCCGAAGATCCCGAGAAGTGCGGTTCCCAAGCCGATGCTCTGCCCGCGAGAAGTTCGATTTTTGTAGAGATCTTCCAGATCTGCTGAGGATTACTACTTCTGCAAGCCATAGTGCTGTCTGATCATCTTCTGATCAAGTGAGTGTGTAGTTACTTTCTTCCAAATACAATAATACGAAGTATTTTAAATAAAATACGTGCTATGTGTATATATTTGGTTGTGTTATGTGTGAATGTGTATTCACTCTCTTCTATCTTATAGATCTGATTATTTCTCCATGAGATATGTGTTATGTGTGTGTGCCTCATCTGTTATGTGATATATGTGTCGATTAAAGCATGCTATACAGGTTTTCTTTAAACTATGTATACAAATGTATATTTTTATCTACTAATATGTTGGTTAGAACATGGGTAGATAGTTGGTGTGTAATAAACATATGAGAGGCCTCGTTGTTGTTTGATTGAGTCATCTAGCGGAGTTTAGATGACGACCACTGGCTATTCTAGACAGTCTTGTGGAAACATTAGCAGGTTCGCCACCTGTAGGTGTTAATGAACTTGGGTGTTCATTCGCTGTACTCCATCCCCCTCATGGTTGCCTTGTTTGACTTATATTGCTGAGGTACCCCCGAAGCATGTGTTGTCGCGCCGATGAAATATTCTTAGACTAGGTCCCTTATGTTAGTTGAATTAGGGACATTAAAGTGAGAATAACGGGAATGGGTAATTGGGTTATTGTTGGTTGGTGAAAATTAAATATGATATTTATTGTGGGTTGAAAACCCTATATGCTCACCAGGCTCCCAAGCCTGACCCACTCAGTTTTAAATTGTATTACAGGAAGTGGCGGAAGGGCATGAGATGGATTATCCATCAAGTTGTTATGTTTACAAGTCTGCATATGTTTATATTTGTTATATGACTTGTAATGTATTCGTTTATGATTATTGGTCTGTATCGGAACATGACACCCCGAGTTTTGATTATAATGAAAATATATTTCTTTTATGAAATGCTTCGGTAAACATTGTTTTATCATGTTTTGTTTTTGGGAACAAATTCCGCAACTCTTTCAAATCAAAAGGATTTACTCTGAAAATATTTAAAAGCATAAATGAAAATCGGTCTTTTCTGGCCGAGATTTTGGGGATGTCATAGTTGGTATCAGAGCATTAGTTTAAGCGAACTAGGAATATTGTAGGATTTCTAGACTTAAACTTAGAATGCTAAGTGAAGTTTGAGATGTGTGTCTGTTGTGATTTAGACACGAGCACTAGTTTATTTTAGGAAAGTTGCCTAAAATGCTTTTATGTGCTAAATGTTATATGTTGCCATATATATGATATTATTTGTTCGGATCTATGGTCTGTTGCCGACCGGATCTAGAAACCTTATGTGTGTAGGATTCTAAGCGTATGTTTACGATATTAGAACTAGCATGTAAACGTTTCGGAGTGATAAGGATGATTTGAATATCTATCATGATTGAGGATCTAATTTCACCTTATTCGGTGTGTAGATCAAAATGGTGAGAACAAGAAGTAGAGTTGGAAATGCTGACGAAAACAGGAATCAACCACCAGTGATTGAGCCAATACCTGTCGTAGCAGCAGCACCTGAGCCAATAACCATGGCTGGTGTGCAATTGATGATTCAGACGATGTTGGATCGTCAGATGGATGAAACTAGACGGTTGCTTCAACAAAATCGTGAAGAACTGTCGATTCGTGTGGAAGAGCCTGAATTAAATGAAGGGCACTCAGAAGGAGGAAACTTCAGTGGGTCTGTTGGTCCAGCCAACCCACCGATAGTTAGGCAAGATAACCATGATGTAAGGAATGATGGAATGGGATGCAAGTACAAGGACTTTCTAACTTGCAAACCATCGACCTTCAACGGAAAGGAGGATCCGATTGGGGTTATGGATTGGATCTCCGAAATGGAGCTAGCCTTCATGACTTGTGGTTGTAGAGGTAAATTGCAGACTATCTATGCCGTGCGTCAGTTCCGAGGTGGAGCCGTTCGTTGGTGGAACACTCTAGGGAAGACTTTAAGCCCTAATGAGCCACTACAATTGTCATGGGCAGAGTTCTTGGCGCAGTTCAAGCGCAAGTTCTGCTCGGCTCAAAATCTATTGGAATTGGAGAACAAGTTTTTGGCATTGACGAAAGGCAGCATGTCAGTTGATGAATACACCGATAACTTCACCGATAAGATGGATTTTGCCTTGCGTATCGTCCCAGACGAGCTGACAAAGGTGGACCGGTATGCAAAAGGACTCCCATGGGAGTACGAGGTGCCAGTACGTTAGGCACATACTCTAGAGGCAGCTATCTGGGCTGCCAAGTCTGTTGAGAACATGATTAAGGGGAGAACCACTGACAAAGTTGAGGTTGGTGAGAAGATAAAGTTTGAGGGAACATCTGGTTCCGGTAAGAAAGGCAAATTTTTGAAATCTGATTCGAAAAAGTTTGGAGGAAAAGGAGGCGAAGCAAAGTGGTGTGATAAGTGTAAGAAAAAGCACTTTGGGAAATGTAGCGAGGATGTAACCTGCTACAAGTGTGGAAAGGTTGGACATTTTTCCAATGAATGTCCGAACAACAAAAGGATGTGTTTTGGTTGTAATAAAGAGGGGCATATTTTGAAAGATTGTCCGAAGAAGAAGGAGGCAGCAAAGCCCAACATTCCACCAAAGCCGAAGGCAAGAGCCTTCTAGATGACACTTGAGGCTGCTAAAGATGAAGCTGATGTCGCTTCAGGTACCTTTCTCGTAAATGATTTACCTGCTCAAATTTTGTTTGATTCTGGAGCCAACTACTCCTTTATTTCGCATGAGTTTGGTAGAAAGCTAGCTTTGCCTATTGATAGACTAGATGATGCTTTATTAGTCGAAGTAGCTAGTGGCAAGTTTGTACCTGTTAATCATCGTATGAAAAGCATCTTAATTGATCTGAATGGGAATAAGTTTCATGAGGAATTATTGCCCATCGATCTTAATGGTTTCGACATCGTCTTGGGAATGGATTGGCTTAGCGCCAATGATGCCGAAATTTTATGCAAGAAAAAGATAGTTAAAGTAAACCCGCCTGGAAAAGATTCGTTTATGGTGTATGGGGACAAACGGCGAGTGAATTCTGGGATCATTTCTCTAATGAAAGCCAGAAAGTGTTTGACCAAGGGATGTACATCATATTTAGCATTTGTGATTGATGCTAAGAAGGAAAAGAAGGTGATGCAGAGCATTCCAGTGGTGTGTGATTTTCCGGAAGTATTTCCTGAAAATCTTCCTGGATTACCACCTGATAGACAAGTGGAGTTCAGAATAGACTTGTTACCAGGAACCACACCAATAGCAAAAGCACCTTATCGATTAGCACCGACGGAGATGAAGGAGCTGATGATGCAACTTCAGGAGTTATTGGACAAAGGTTTCATTATACCTAGTTCATCGCCCTGGGGAGCTCCGGTGTTATTTGTGAAGAAGAAAGATGGAAATATGAGGATGTGCATCGATTATAGAGAGCTGAACAAGGCAACAATAAAGAATAGATATCCGTTGCCGAGGATTGATGACCTGTTTGATCAATTGCAAGGTTCGAGCTATTTCTCGAAGATCGATCTTAGGTCAGGATATCATCAGCTGAAGGTAAGAGAGCAAGATATCGAGAAGACTGCGTTCAGAACTAGATATGGACACTACGAGTTCTTGGTTATGTCGTTTGGACTAACCAATGCTCCGGCAGCGTTCATGGATTTGATGAATAGGGTTTGTAATCCTTTCCTTGATAAATCTGTGATAGTGTTTATAGACGACATTCTGATTTACTCGAAAAGCCAGGAGGAGCATGGCAGGCACTTGCGAGAAGTGTTAGAAGTTTTGAAGAAGGAGAAGCTTTATGCGAAGTTCTCCAAATGTGATTTTTGGATTCGTGAGGTCCAATTCTTGGATCACGTGGTCAACCAAGAAGGGATAATGGTTGATCCAGCGAAGATCGAAGCTGTGACGAAGTGGGAACAACCGAAAAGTCCCACGGAGATTCGAAGCTTTTTAGGGTTAGCCGGATATTACTGGAGGTTTATCCAAGGTTTTTCTTCGATTGCTACTCCATTAACAGCTTTGACCCACAAAGGAGCTACTTATGCTTGGAGTGAGAAGCATAAAGAAGCATTCGAGAAGTTAAAGAAGAAGCTATGCGAGGCACCGATACTTTCTCTACCCGATGGAGTTGAAGACTTCGCTGTTTATAGCGATGCGTCTGGTGTTGGATTGGGTTGTGTTTTGACCCAAAGAGAAAAGGTGATAGCATATGCGTCTCGACAGCTGAAAGAGCATGAAAAGAATTACCCGACTCATGATTTGGAGTTGGCAGCGGTAGTTTTCGCTCTGAAAATATGGAGGCATTACCTCTATGGCACGAAGTGCAAACTTTTCACTGATCATAAGAGTCTCCAATACCTCTTTAATCAGAAAGAATCGAATATGAGGCAACGACGCTGGCTAGAATTACTTAAAGACTACGACTGCGAGATACTTTACCACCCCGGTAAAGCTAACGTTGTTGCTGATGCTCTCAGTCAGAAGGTCAATCTTGAAAGGAAGAGGCCAAGAGCATTGAGAATTGAAGTTGTCTCGACCATTGTGGAAAGTATAAAGAAAGCTCAAGAGGAAGCTTCTGAGAAAAATGACCGAAAGGAGGAACGTTTGGGTAAAACGTTGGTGTTTGGTACTAACGGTCATGGACTGAAGGTATTCCAAGATCGTATTTGGGTACCTAAGTCAGGAGGAATTAGGGATCTTCTGATGGAAGAAGCTCACAAAACCATGTACTCAATTCATCCGGGTAGCACTAAAATGTATAGGGACCTGAAACCCTACTACTGGTGGCCGACGATGAAGCTTGATGTTGCAAAGTATGTGGCCGAGTGTGTGACTTGTGCGAGAGTCAAGACACAACATCAGAAACCTTACGGGAGTTTAGAACCATTGCATGTGCCTATGGGTAAGTGGGAAGACATTGCTATGGATTTTGTCACTAAACTGCCCAGAACAAAGAATGGTCACGACATGATTTGGGTGGTCGTTGATCGATTCACTAAGAGTGTGCATTTCATAGCGGCCAGGGAGAAATGGTCTATGGAAAAGCTTGCAAATTCTTATGTGAAGGAAATTGTGAGGCTTCACGGTGTTCCGTTAACGATTGTATCGGATCGTGATAGCCGTTTCACCTCAAGGTTTTGGAAAAGTCTACAAGAGGAAATGGGTACCAAGTTATGTTTAAGCACAGCTTACCATCCGCAGACTGATGGTCAGAGTGAAAGAACAATACAAACACTTGAAGATATGCTGAGAGCATGTACCTTGGAATTCCTAGGTAATTGGGATGAACATTTACCATTGGTAGAATTTTCCTATAATAATAGTTTTCACTCGAGCATTAAGATGGCACCTTATCAAGCTTTGTATGGACAGAAGTGTCGTACGCCGTCTTGTTCGCTTGAGGCTGGGGAAAAGCAGTTTATGGGACCGGAGATGGTTCATCAAACTGCTGAAAAGTTGAAAATAATTAGGGAAAGAATGTTAGCAGCTCAAGATCGTCAAAAGAGCTACGCTGACAAGAAGCGAAGACCGATGACTTTTGAGGTTGGAGATTCGGTTTTGCTTAAAGTCTCGTCGTGGAAGGGACTTATAAGATTTGGTAAAAGGGGAAAGTTGAGTCCAAGGTTTATTGGACCGTTTAAAGTCCTTCAGAGGATTGGGAACCAAGCTTACAAGCTCGAATTACCCGAAGAACTGAATGGAATTCACAACACCTTTCATGTGTGTTATTTGAGGAAGTTCACGGGAGAAGTTCCTGATATAATTCCAATTTCTGAATTGAGAATTGATGAGAACAAAAGGTTGATTGAAGAACCAGAGGCAATTGTTGACCGCAAGACTAAGAAGTTGCGACGCAAAATGGTTGGGTTAGTGCTTGTCCGATGGAAACACACGAATGGGCCGAATCTCACCTGGGAGACGGAGAGTGACATGTTGAGTCGCTATCCGCATTTGTTTGTCGATGTGTGATTCCGGGGACAGAATCATTCTAAGGTGGAGAGAATTGTAACGCCTGTGTTTCCGGGTTTGCCATTTTTAGCAATGTAATAGTCTAGGTTAACCTTTGCAACCCGTTTTGAAATAATAAAATTGTATTATTTGAATATTATGTATTTTGTGCTTAATTGCTTAATTATGTGGTTTGATTAATTAAGAATAAAAATAAGCGTCAAAATTAAAGTGTGAGATAAGCCCGATATCTTTTCATAAAGTTGTAGTGGTCGAAACAAGGATTCCGGAGATATAAGGAATGCCGAAATCCGAGTTATAACGAAGAAGTTATGACCTGTCGAAGTTTCACGACAGAACCGGCACGACCCAGCGCGACGTAGATAGTGAATTTAAGGTAGATAGATATCTATCCTTAGTGATCTAAATGAGAATTGAAGATCTCATCGATAGTAGTGCAACGACGGAAAGACAGACGGAATCGGAGTTCAGATGAAGGAGTTATGAATTTCGAACGGAGTTTTCCTGTCCCAGCCTACTAAAGATAACATATAAGTAATATACTTATAATATATTAAAAATAAAGTCAAAATTAGCCAATGGAGTCTAAACGAGAGTTGTAGAGCATAATCTCACCTTCGCGGCGATATAAAGAACATCGATAACGGAGTTCGTATGCGAAAGATATGAATTTCTGAAGTTCGGGGCGCGAAACCCCAAAACTGTCAGAGCCCACGACGTGGAACAAGGTTGCCACGATGTGGCAAGTGTCCTGTCACCTCCGGAAGGCCCCCAGATGCAACTTGGGATGACGCATGCAGTGACGACCAAGCCCACGACGTGGAACAAGGTTGCCACGACGTGGCAAGGGCCAAATTTGCCCTATAAATAGATTTGAAGGGCCAGCCGTTTAGGGTTGCTATTTTCTCTCTTCTCTCTCCTGTTTTGCATCGATTTGCGTGCCAGAAGTACCCCGAAGCCCCGGTAATATTCCCAAGTCCCGAAGCAAGTCCCGAGATCCCGAAGATCCCGAGAAGTACGGTTCCCGAGCCGAAGCTCTGCCCGCGAGAAGTTCGATTTTTGTAGAGATCTTCCAGATCTGCTGAGGATTACTACTTCTGCAAGCCATAGTGCTGTCTGATCATCTTCTGATCAAGTGAGTGTGTAGTTACTTTCTTCCAAATACAATAATACGAAGTATTTTAAATAAAATACGTGTTATGTGTATATATTTGGTTGTGTTATGTATGAATGTGTATTCACTCTCTTCTATCTTATAGATCTGATTATTTCTCCATGAGATATGTGTTATGTGTGTGTGCCTCATCTGTTATGTGATATATGTGTCGATTAAAGCATGCTATACAGGTTTTCTTTAAACTATGTATACAAATGTATATTTTTATCTACTAATATGTTGGTTAGAACATGGGTAGATAGTTGGTGTGTAATAAACAGATGAGAGGCCTCGTTGTTGTTTGATTGAGTCATCTAGCGGAGTTTAGATGACGACCACTGGCTATTCTAGACAGTCTTGTGGAAACATTAGGAGGTTCGCCACCTGTAGGTGTTAATGAACTTGGGTGTTCATTCGCTGTACTCCATCCCCCTCATGGTTGCCTTATTTGACTTATATTGCTGAGGTACCACCGAAGCATGTGTTGTCGCCCCGATGAAATATTCTTAGACTAGGTCCCTTATGTTAGTTGAATTAGGGACATTAAAGTGAGAATAATGGGAATGGGTAATTGGGTTATTGTTGGTTGGTGAAAATTAAATATGATATTTATTGTGGGTTGAAAACCCTATATGCTCACCAGGCTCCCAAGCCTGACCCACTCAGTTTTAAATTGTATTACAGGAAGTGGCGGAAGGGCATGAGATGGATGATCCATCAAGTTGTTTTGTTTACAAGTCTGCATATGTTTATATTTGTTATATGACTTGTAATGTATTCGTTTATGCTTATTGGTCTGTATCGGAACATGACACCCCGAGTTTTGATTATAATGAAAATACATTTCTTTTATGAAATGCTTCGGTAAACATTGTTTTATCATGTTTTGTTTTTGGGAACAAATTTCGCAACTCTTTCAAATCAAAAGGATTTACTCTGAAAATATTTAAAAGCATAAATGAAAATCGGTCTTTTCTGGCCGAGATTTTGGGGATGTCACAGTTTACGGCCGTAATCTCCTAAGCTCTTGATCATTTGATGGTCTGAAGCCTTACATGTCCCTTAGAAGTATTTCTACTTGATGGTTTAATCCTTGGAAGAGATTAGGGCACCATTTCCCTCCTTTGAGGAGTTCACGGCCCTAAGACCAATTCCCTTAGGGTTTACAGCCATAATCTCTTATGGACATGGTATTTTTATGCTTTCAAGTCATATACACATTAAGGTATGAGTCTAGGCTAGTTTCACAAGGAAATGAAGGGACTAGGGCACACTTTTGGCCCTTAAAGAAGGGTTTACGGTCCAAGGTGTTCTTGGGCCGTAAACTCTTTGATCTTGTTGTTTCCTTGTGATTTCTTGATGTTTAGACATATAACAATCCCTATTATACTCTAAGATAGAAGCACTTACGATTTGGGATGAAAGGCTGAAGATCCTTGAGAGAGAATCGGGTTTTTCTCTAGTTGGAAATGGAATAAATGAATAAATATGGCTAAGGGCCATATATATACCCTTGGGGTTTGCGACCGCAAACTCCATGTTTGGGTCGTAAATTCCAATTTCTTGGAGTATGAAATGTTATTGTTGCACAATAACCCTAGGGCATCCCCTCTCCTGGCATCTCCTAAAGTGTTAATCAAAGAATACTCAAACTTAACCCAAATAGTCTAAAAATTAACAGTAACTGTTCCGACTTCTATTGACTTGGTATGTTGTAAAGAATGGAAATTTCGGGTTGTCACTTTGGAGTAAGAGGGTTTTTAGACAAAGAGACTTATACACCTATTGTAGACCTTTGTACCTTTTTCAAGCAACTTTGTTCCAGAACATTGAAGGTGGAGGATATGAGGAAAGCAAAAGTAGACATTATTGCAATCTTGTGCAAGTTAGAATTGAATTATCCTCCAACGTTTTTTGACATTATGGTTCATTTACTTTTGCATTTACCTGATGAAGCGATTGTCGGAGGCCCGATATGTATGAGATGGATGTATCCCTTCGAGAGGTATATGAAAAAACTAAAAAACTATGTCAGAAACAAGGCGAGGCCAGAAGGTTCTATAGTTGAGGGTTATGTTGCTGAAGAAGCTTTATCATTTTGTTCTATGTACCTTCGAGATGTAAAGAATCATCTGGAAAGAAATGAAGATGTTGTCATTGAAAAAACAAAGTTTTGGATGGTTGAGTCTAAATATCGACCGACCAGCACAACTCAAATCAAAACTCTTAATTTAACGGAAATACATAACATGGAATGGTTTTTATTGAATAGCTATGAAGAAGTCACATAGTATATCAAGTAACTAATCTTATCTCTAACTTTCATCCTTAATTTCTTTTAATCTTTTTAAATCTATATCCTTTGGTCATTAACATAGGAAATTCAAATCTGAACATCCCCAAGGTGATGAAAAGAGAGAATTTCATAATTGGTTCCGTGAAAAGGTAATATAAATTAATAAATAGATTTGTTTCATTGATCTAACGAGTACATGATACATATTACTTTATAATTGCTAGGTTCATCAAATGAAAATAGAAAACTCTCCAGAATTCCACAAAGAGTTGTCGGCTCTTGCAACGGGTCCGCAAATGAATGCTTATTCTTACACCGAATGCATAGTCAATGATGTTAGGTTTATGGTACTTAGTTGTGACGCACAACGTACAACACAAAACTCTGGGGTTTTAGCGGTGGGTGAGAAAGGCGAGAAATATTATGGCCAGTTAGAAGAGATTATATAGTTAAGGTATACACATGATTATTCAACTGTACTATTTCGTTGCAAGTGGTTTGATACTCAAACAGGAGTTATTACTAGTGATAATTTCACCAGTATCGACACACGACGCGAAGAATACAAAGATGATCAACTCATATATGCTTCACAAGCCAAACAAGTGTTCTACATTAGAGAGCCAAACAATAACCATCGGTGTGTTGTCGAGCATGTTAACCATCGAAGTATTTGGGATCTACCATCGAACGATGACCGTGTCCAAAATGTTGACAATGGCTCACATGAAAATGTAGACAATGTAGATGTACTTCAAAATATCTCTTCATCCGATGCTCCACTTTTTTATCAATTTCAGCATGTACTTTCAAAACATTCCTATAGTCATTTTTGATGTATAAAGTGCAACTGAAGTTCCTCCACCAACTAGTAGAGTCAATGATGTTTCTAATTGCGAGACTGATTACGATGAGACCGATTCTGATTATGATACCGAAGAAGACACTGAAGGATATGAGGAAGATTCTAATTAGAATAGTTCTTATGTAATACGTGTTTGTAATATGAACTTTATTTGGATTTCTTGTTTAAATAAAAATGTTTATTTCTATGTAATGTGTATTTGTAATAAAAATTCTATTTGTATATCTTATAATTTTTCAGGAAATGATGACAATATGGCTTTTGTTTATGTATAACACGGCTGTTGTTATAGGTCGTGGACACGTGGGTGATGGAGCTGAGGACCCACCTCTCCCAAGTGGTAGAGGTGTTGGTCATCACGAGCAGCACGATAAGTCTTATTACGAAATTTTATTTACTATTTTTGTTCAGTTATTATAAATTAAATACCGTTTCTAATAATTTTTAATTACATTTGTAGTTGAGCAACCTACACGAAGGAAAGTTCGAGGCAAAGCGAAAAATATAAAGCTTGAAAAAACGATCTTACGGAACCAGGGCAAACTGATTAGCATGGAATATGATAGGGATATCACATTTGATCCCGTAGGAGAGCCGAAAGACATGTTTTCCCGAGAAGATGGAAAAACAATGTGGCACATGGTCCCTTTTGATAAATGGACTTGGAAAAAAGTTTCCCCTGCAATACAGGACACTGTATTACAATATTTAGCAGTAATTATTTATTTAAATATATTTTATAGGGTTTAGGTCATTTTTGGTCACTTAACTTTTGGTTTTGTGCTTATTTGGTCACTTAACTATTTTTAAGTTTTAAAAGGTCATCAAACTTTTGATTTTGTGCTCATTTAGTCACTTAACTTTTGGTTTGATCACATTTAGTCTCTTAACTTTTAGATTTGTGCTCATTTAGTCACCTAACTTTTAAAATTTTGCTCATTTAGTCACCAAACTTTTAAAAAAATATAAAAGTTTAGTGACCAAATGAGCACAATTTTAAAAGTTAGGTGACTAAATGTGACCAAACCAAAAGTTAAGTGACTAAATGAGCACAAATGCAATAGTTTGATGACCTTTTGAAACTTAAAAAAAGTTAAGTGACCAAATGAGCACAAAACCAAAAGTTAAGTGATCAAAAATGACCTAAAACCTATTTTATATGGTTAACTATAATTGTTTTTTTACTTGGTTAACTTTTTTTTGTAGACAAAGTTTGATTTGGATCAGATGTACTGAGATGTACAAGCTAACATGTTAACAGAGAGTTTTCAAGCAGCTTTGTTAAAAGGTTATCGAGAACGTAAAGTTGACGCAAAAGAATATTTTATATCAGTCGAAGGGTCTGAAGATATACCGGGAGCATTAGCCAACCCTCCAAAGGGTATGGAAGTTGAAAACTAGAAGAAAGCAGTTTAGTATTTCCAAACAGACGAACACAGAATTGCTTCTGAAAGGAACAAAAAAAAATTCGTGAAATGCAAACAAATGTGAATCATGGGGGGTCGAGCTCGTATAGCAGTACTTGCTATAAGAAGGTAATGTACGATACATGTAATTATTTATTTAAAATATAATCTAATTTTTAAAGTTAAACAGAACCTGAAGAGAGTGGAAACGTTTCGCAAAGCTCATACCGATAAGAATGATATATTTGTTACTGCTGAGGTGGAACAACAATATGTAAGTATTTAATTATAATTTTATCATATAATTAAATGTTTATTTATACTTAAATGTTACTCACTTTTAGGAGTTACAGAATCGGTTAGTTGAAGAGTTGTTAGAACAAACTCAAGGTGAAAGTGAGTTAACACCCGCTCAAGAAAGAGCTGCGTTTGAGAAAGCATTAGGAGAGTGACGTGACCATATTAGAGGCATTGGCCTTAAACCATCTGCTCTCCCGTCGATTCCACAGCCTTCGCAACCATCACAGGTACTTTGGTTTTTTGTCTTAGTTTAAAAATAGCAATCTACTTTAGCATCGTAAAATGTATGTTGATTTGGTAATTTTGGTTTTGTGGTGATTATTTGCTAAAAAGTTTGGTAATTAGGTTTTTGTCCCAAGTACAAAAAATAACAACGTACTTTGGTAATTTTGGTTTTGTGGTGATTATTTAACTTATAAGTTTATATATGTTGTTATTAATTATGTAGTTGGAAAATCTTCGTGCAATGCTAAATGACTCGGCATGTAGGGATGAGCTGTATTCGTTTTTTCAATCCCAAAATAATCGAGGAAACAATGGGAACGAAGATGATGGTATGTAGGCCAGGATGAGTTTTATTTGCATACGTTTTGCTACTTGGTAAATTGTAAAACTTTGGTTGTTTTTTGTAATTACCGGCGACACTAATATCGGGCGACATTATTACATTTTATATTTAATCGGATATTATGACTTTTGATATTTAATTAATTATAATCGGATGTTTGTTTTGTAATTAGCGCCGACACTATTATTTTTGATATTTAATCGAATGTTGTTATGTAATTACCGAGTACATTATTATCGGCAACCAAAATCGTTAATTACAAAAAAAATATAAAAAAATGAAAATTGTAATTACCGGCGACAGACTTATTACCGGCGACATAGTCATTAGTGGCGACACACCTCATTATCGTCGACATGGTCAGTAGTGGCGACATCTATCATTAGCGGCGACAAGTTTATCAATAGCGACGAAGTAATAGTGGCGACTTATTACCGACGACAGGTTGCAGCTATTATTATTACCGGCGACAACTTGAGTTACCGGCGACAACTTGAGTTATTACTGGCGACTTTTGTCGCCGCTAATGATCTAATTATAATCTTAAAATTGCTTATTTGAGTTTTTGGGACCGAATTTGCAACAATGATTTTAAAAGTGTTTAGTTTTTTAAAAGAAAGCACTATTGTTTTAGCTCATAGGAGAATGTCTCATCTGACATTTAATAGATAAAGTTCAACGAGCATTGAATTGTTTTAAGAGAAAATGTAAACTCTTTTAATATAAATTGATTAACAAGTATATATTATTTTAGAAATGATATATTTTATTGAACTTTTATAATATAATGTATTGTAAAAAGAAAAATTAACAAAATTATATGAAAAATGAAATAATCATAATAATGCATATGTTACTTTATAATTAGTATTTTAGAATATTTTATTGTTATGATTATTCTCTTTGTTAAACTATGTATTGTTTTTAGATTTTATACAACAACAATGCGACGACAGTAATAAACTGCCTCTAATCATGAACATGAGCAATCAAACATCAAACCTTTCTTTCTGCCGTAACTCAAGTCTCACACCATTCTAATGACCACTTTCGTTATAAGTACCACAAGACATTCAAACTTTCTTTCTTCAACCAAAATGAGAGTCACCATGAAATCTTCTTCATTAATCAAACCGGCCGAACCAACTTGGACCGGTAGGCTTCCACTATCCGAACTAGACCAGACTGGCATGAACACACATGTTCTTACCATTTATTTCTACACAAAACCCTCTCAGGACTGGGACACTGTCCTACAAACCCTAAAAGCTTCCCTCACCACCACACTTGTTCATTTTTACCCTTTAGCCAGCCGGCTTTCTTCCATTGCCGGTGGTCGCCTGGAGCTGGACTGCAATGCAGCAGGTGTTCAGTTCATCGAAGCTTATTCCGACGTAAAACTAGCTGACTTAGATGATTTCGTGCAATCTCCAATATTTCACCACCTTATTCCTTCCGTAGATTATCGGCATACACCCCTTGAAGAAATCCCATTATTGCTTTTGCAAGCTACAAAATTTATGTGTGGAGGTTGGTCTTTAGGGTTTTGTATATCACATGTTGTTGTTGATGGACAAAGCGCTCTTCATTTTCTGTCTGAATGGGCTAGACTCTGTCGTGGTGAGCCGCTGGATTCACCACCTCATCTCGATAGAAAATGTTTGCACGCTGGTGAGCCTCCGACCACATATTCAAGCATCGAACAACATGTACAGTTTCGTCCTCCACCGATTCTTTTAGGTCAATCAAGTAATGTAAATGAACGTACGAAGGAAACCACTGTAGCAATGCTAAAACTAACTGACACGCTTGTCGAAAAACTACGAAATAAAGCTAACAAAAGTCTGAAAACTGAAACGGACCGTGGGTTTACACGGTACGAGGTTGTAACTGCACATGCATGGCGAACAGCATGCAAGGCTCGTAATCTACAACCTGAGCAGCCAACTGCAGTAGGCATATGTATTGATGTTCGAAGCAGAATGAAGCCGCCGTTGCCGGAAAAGTACTTTGGAAACGCCATTATAGACGTGATTGCCACTGGGACTTCTGGTGAGTTACTTTCGGAGACATTAGGGTATGTTTCAAATAAGATAAGGGACTCGATCGAGAAGGTTAACGATGAGTATGTGAATTCAGTGATTGATTTCTTGAAAAATCAAGAAGATTTATCAAAGTTCCAAGATTTGCAACGATCCGAGGACGGTGAAGGGCCGTTTTACGGGAACCCGAATCTGGGAGTTGTAAGCTGGTTAACACTGCCGATGTATGGTGTTGATTTCGGGTGGGGGAAGGAGTTATTTACAGGTCCAGGAACCGATGATGCTGATGATGGTGACTTTTTAATTCTACGAGGGGAAGAGGGAGGCGGATCTCTGGTTGTAGCATTGTGTTTGCAAGTGAGACACATGGATGATTTCAAAAGGGTGTTCTATCAAAGCATTGAAGATTGAAATTGCTTCTTTATTCCATTTTATTATATTTGTTAAATATTTTAATAATAATAATAATAAAAGAAAAAAAATTACGAAAAAAAATAAATTGTTTTTTTAACGCAAGAATTCAGCTAGAAGCTAGACTAATTACAAAGAGAGTAATTAGGGATTTTGTGAGTAACAGTCAAGATCTAGCCACCGAGGTGAAACTTTGGGTCAAAATTAGATGTAGAAAGGAAAAATTGTTGAATGGGTAGACGTGAAAATTAGATGGAGAAAGGAAATTTTGTTGAATGGATAGACTTGGTGTAATTGTCCGACTAGAGAATATTTGAACTTGTTGTAATTTTAGCTACCGGCTAGCCCGGTTTCTTATGAAATCTTCCTGTTGTTAAAAAAAAGTTACAAAGAGGGTATAACGGGTTATCATCTATCAACCCATAAATCCAAGATTAACTCCGCAAGAAATTACGGTAAAAGTTAAATTACCCACTCACGTACATATTAAGGAAATGTTTGGAAACATTAGTTTGGTAGTTGGGTAGTAAGTAGGGCTGACAATTCTCGACACGACACGCGACACGACACAAAATAAATGGGTTTGGGTTGAGTTTTTCAACCCGCCAACCCGCTAACCCGTCAACCCGCCAACCCGTTTATTAAACGGGTCATATATGGGTTTCTCAAAAAATAAACGGGTTGACCCGCCAACCCGTTTATATTCTTAATAAAAAATTATTATATTTTTAAATATATTTATGTATCAAGGATTAATATTTAATAAGTATTATATAATATATATAATTTATTCATAGACCATTTGATTGTTTTGACATTATTACTCGTGGTGGATGGTCTAAGGTCATAAGTCGTAACCTATAAGACTAAGTCTGTAACATGTTTCTATGAATGTTTTTAATTTTCATTTGGATGTTTAAGACTTAAATATCTAAAATTTAGACCCACGAACCCAAATCTGACCCACGAACCCGCCAACTTGTGAACCCATATAAATAAACGGGTTGGTGGGTCATATATGGGTTTAAGTTCCAAACCCGCCAACCCGTGACCTGTATATTTAAATGGGTCGTGTTTGGGTTGGCATATTTTGACCCGCCAACCCGCGACACGTCAACCCGAACACGACACGATTGTCAGGCCTAGTAGTAAGGGTGTAATTGAGTAGAGTACATACTTCCAAGTTTGAAATTCGGCTCTATTAAAACCTCAACTTTTATCCTTAAATTCAAGCTAGGGTTCGAGCTTGATAAAGTAATCGACACTTTTGAGCTCAACTCGAACCTTAAATTCAAGCTCGGACTTGAGCTCGATAAAGTACTCGATTTGGTTAGTTATTAAAGAAACAAAATTAAATTGCAATAGAAAAAATGATTATGCTAATGAACACGGCTCAACTCGGTTCGATTATGTAAAATTTGAATTAAATAAAGGTTACAATATAAATATAATTACGCTCGTCTTGAACCGAGTCAATTTCAAGTATTTTCTGATTCGGTCTCTAGTATCTCATAAGTCGTTTGACTTGATTGTACCTCTCATTAGTAGTTGGTAGTTGGTAGTTGTTAGCTTGTAGCTAATAGCTGAAAGTTCGAAGTTTTAGTTTTTATTTGTCTAGAATGGTTTGGAAAAAGTAGTTATATGCTTTTGTAGTATGTAAAATGATAAACAGCATAAAAGCTAAAAGCTAAAACTTTTCAAAAGCTACATGAAATAGCTTTTGTATTATGAGTTTTTTGTTTGAATTAAAATCTTTAAGCTATTACCCCAAAACAAAGTTTTGTCTTTAATTCAAGCTTCTTTATAACATCCCAAAATCAAGGTAAAATTATCATTTTTCAAAAATCAAACCACAAACCATAAATGTTTACAAAACTTAGTTTCCAAAATTCAAAATCACGAATAAGAAAATCCTAAAATCAAATCTCATATAAACTGAAGGATTTACAAGATTAAGCCTTCGCCTTACCCCGATCATCTGATGTACCTGAAACATAAAACGTATATTATAAGCCAAAGTTTAGTGAGTTCCCCCAAAGTACCGTACACAAACAAACAAATAACATCATACAAATATGAGCCTTCAGCGTGACTAGACCGCCTCGCATGGCCTACAACCTACATGGACCACTCTCAGGGACTTCGGCCTAACCGGTCCGCCTCTCGGGCCTTCACCTATCCAGACCACCCCATGTATCTTAGTCTTCAACACAAAGCACCTCAAGCCAACAAAACATAACATGTCGACATACACAATAACAATCAATAACCAGCAAGTACATATAATCAAACTGGTCTACCAATCTAACACATACTCACTGAACATATGTAATCATACAGATCTACTTGTTGATCGTATAACTAGCACAACATCAATCAAATATACCAGGATACATAATCCATTGGGCAGACATTAGTGCATTCGACCCACAAGTACAGTGAGGAAAAACTTACCTCGCAGTTTGAAATGTATTTATACAAATCACAACTCCAACTATTGATTCTACAGGTCACCTATACAGCAAGCAACTATCTAATCTCAAACTACTATTTAAAATACCCAAAATACCCCTAAGTCAAACTTGGTCAAACTTCTGGTCAAATTCAATGTCAAAAAGTCAAAGATTACATCTAGGTTAAGTACACCTTACGTACTCCCCTCTACGCCTAGCATAGAGGGTGCCTCTCAAGTCACGGGTTCGAAACTTGGTACGCGCAGTGTTCTAGAGCTAAATTTCCAATTATCCATTAAGTTCTTATTTCATTAAGCCAAAGTACCAAACTTTAGATCCAGGTAAAAAATGACGTCTTAATAGATAAAGTCTGTTACTTTATCCATTTGCATGCATACAAGAGGGTAAGAACTCATACGCTTGGTCTAAAAGTCATCCAAAGTTCCAAAACTCAGGCATGGCTTAATAAGGATGCCAAATCTCTCATTTTTATGAATCTATGAGCTCTAAACTACTGATAACTATATTTCAAGGACATGGAGTAGCTCATACTCCACTAGATCAAACTATAGGACCAAAAGTGTACACAAACTCTATACTAGTAAGATCTAAGCAAATAACTCATCAAAATCTAAACGTTATACCTCCAAAGAATGCTTGATGGTGAGATAGTTCTGGATGTAAGTAGTATTGTGCTTCCAAGATGATTTTCATTCCTTCTTCGTCCTACAATAACACCAAAACGCACTATAGAGCTCAAAGTTCCCACACAATAGATTAGGGTTTGTAAAGGGACGATTTGGGAGATGGAGTGTGATATCTCGGAATTAGGTCAAACACTGTGAACGGTCAAGTTCACAGTAAACCTCTTGTTAATTTGATTCGTTGAGTTTAGTGTAACACCGAAAATTTCAAAATAATTTTTCTCATAATATAAAAACATATTCATTTAATTTTCATAAAAACATTAGTGTTTGAAACTCCAATCCATGTCATACAAAGAATCCCAAGATCACATAACATAAAAATCCCATGTGTGTGTACTGATCAAGCCGGCGCCTTCCCACGGTCATCACTAGTACCTGAAACAAATAACACCAACACTGTAAGCACAAATCTTAGTGAGTTACCCAAAATACCACACATAACACATGTTAGCCACTCGAGGCTATAACTCTGTGGGTTCGTGGACCCTACTCTGTGAACCCTCTGGTTCTAACTCTGGGAACCTTCCGGTTCCAACTCTATAAACATGCACAGCATAAATCACATAGAAATAATGCAGTACAACACATATCATACATATAGCATACAAATACTCTGTCACATAACTCTGGTTACCTACTCAAGGTAAAGTATAGTGAGAAGACTCACCTCGCGTATCTCGATAACTCGCAAATCCCAGAAATCACTCGCGCTCGATCCTCCGAGCTATAATCCTCCTATAACACCATATATCTCTAATTAACACTTTCACAACTAAGGTTGACTACCCCTATCAAGTCAACACTGGTCAACGGTCAACGGTCAACTTTGATCGGACTTGGCGAGTGCACTAGAGCGACTCGGCGAGTCTATACGTGTTCACTGACTCCCTAGGATCCTCTCTTGACACGCCGAGTACTTCCCTGACTCGACGAGTTCCACCTGGCGTGAATCGCGGGGCCACCACGACTCAACTCGCCGAGTCTCAAGAACAACTCGGCGAATTCCAGCTTGACTTAGTCCACCTGTCAACCCTCTCTGACTCTCCCTGACTCACTGAGTCAGCCCTTAACTCGGTAAGACCACTCGCTGAGTGGTTATGGACAATCTTCATGCTACTCGCTGAGTCTGTTCTTCGGACTCGGCGAGTCTAAGCCATGCATGAACTCAAACTCACTCCTGAGGTCAGATCCGTTCCAAGAACTCATAGATCCAGTCCTTCCAAGCACATTTATCACGTAAAGATACAATCTTGGCTACCATGCGACGCCTACAAGGCTTCTTTTGGTGAAATGACATCTAAAATGGTAACCTAAGTCCACAACTCAAAAGGAAAGGCATAAAGCAGAGCATTTGGGACTCTCTAGACCTACTAAGGTCCGGATCTAGGTACCAATTCCCCATGGGACCTCTCACACTCCAATTACAAGGTAAACAAGGCATGAAGAAACCCTAGATTTGACTATATCAATAAAAACACGAGAATAAGCTCTGAATATTACCTCAAATAGCTTCCTCTGCCGAAATGAAAGTAGATCCAAGCTCCCCAACTCTCCTAGCTTGGGCTTCATCTTCCTTTCTTGCTAACACACACAAGGATGGTGAAAAATGGCCTCTTTTCTCACTCACAAGGACTCTCAGATGCTCTGGTGCTCTCAAGGTTGAAGGTAGCCGCAATGAAGGGTTATAAGGTCCTTTAAATAGGGCTCAGAGCCGGGAAATTAGGGTTTCATTAAACAGCATGGACTCGCCGAGTCCACTCTTGGACTCGCCGAGTCCGGGCGCGAACCCGCGTCCAAATCCGCGATCATACTCGGCGAGTCTAGGCTCCAACTCGTCGAGTCTCCTCACAAATTACCAAAAATAAATAAATGAATAATACCTGGGAATCCGGGCTGTTACAATTCTCCCCCACTAGAACTAGACTTCGCCCTCGAAGTCTCGCTCTGCAAATAACTCCGGATGCTGCTCACGCATCTCACGCTCCGGTTCCCAAGTCATCTCGGACCCCTTCCGATGTTGCCACTGAACCAAAACCAAGGGTACCTCCTTGTTCCGCAGAACCTTGACCTTCGGATCTCTGATTGCCACTGGTCTCTCAACATAATTCAGGCTCGCATCCACCTGAATATCCTCTAATGGAACCACTGCCGACTCATCGGCTATACACTTCCTCAATTGCGACACGTGGAAAGTGTCGTGAATCTGACCCAACTCTGCTGGCAAATCCAAACGATAGGCTACCCTGCCTACCCTCGCGACTACCCAGAATGGACCAATACATCGGGGCCCCAACTTGCCCCTCTTCCTGAATCGAATCACTCCTTTCCAAGGAGAGACCTTCAGGAGCACAAGGTCGCCAACCTGAAACTCAAGCTCGGACCGACGTCTGTCTGTATAACTCTTCTGACGACTCTGAGCGGTCAACAACCTCTGTCTGACCTGTTGGATCTGCTCTGTCGTCTGAAGCACGATCTCTGTACTGCCCATCACACGCTGTCCAACCTCTCCCCAACAAATGGGGGTCCGACACTTCCTCCCATACAACAGCTCAAAGGGCGGCATACCAATGCTCGAATGATGGTTGTTGTTGTAGGAAAACTCTGCCAAGGGCAAATATGCATCCCAACTTCCCCCGAAATCCAACACACATGCTCGGAGCATGTCCTCGAGCGTCTGAATCGTCCGCTCACTCTGACCGTCTGTCTGGGGATGATATGCGGTACTAAAATGCAGTCTAGTACCCAACTCCTCGTGAAACGTTTTCTAGAATCTGGAAGTGAAACGTACATCACGGTCTGAAACAATCGAGATCGGCACTCCATGTCGTGAGACCACTTCCCTCACATACACCTCTGCCAATTTCTCTGCTGAAGAACTCTCGTTGATAGCAAGAAAGTGAGCGCTCTTCGTCAACCTGTCCACAATCACCCAAATTGCATCGACTCCCCTGGCAGTCCTCGGCAATTTGGTGATAAAATCCATGGTGATCTGTTCCCACTTCTATTCGGGAACCTCCAACGGCTGCAACTTACCGTGCGGTCTCTGGTGCTCGGCCTTAACCCTACAACAGGTTAAGCACCTCTCAGCAAACCACGTAACATCCCTCTTCATACAGGGCCACCAATATTACTTTCTCAGGTCCAAATACATCTTAGTGGCCCCAGGATGGATCGATAATTTCGACCGATGAGCCTCTTCCATCAAAATGGTATGCGTTCCTCCCACAAACGGCACCCAGATACGCCCCTGAAATGTCATAAGCCGCCGACCATCGGTAACGAACTCTGAAACCAAACCAACAACCCGCTCTTTCTTCTGCATCTCAGGTTGCACAGCCTCGGCCTGTGCCCCACGAATGGCGTCTAACACTAGAGCTATCACGGTCAATCTCAAACATACATCTCGCAGCGGGGTGCTCTCCGCCCTGCGGCTCAGTGCATCAGCTACAACATTAGCCTTGCCTGGGTGGTATAGGATCTCACAATCATAATCCTTGACCACATCCAACCACCTTCTCTGTCGCATATTTAGGTTGGGCTGATCCATCAAATATTTCAAACTCTTGTGATCCGTGTATATCGTATACTGAACCCCATACAGGTAGTGACGCCAAATCTTGAGGGCGAACACCACTGCCCCCAGCTCTAAATCATGGGCGGGATATCTCGTCTCATGAGGCTTCAGCTGCCTCGATGCGTATGCTATCACATGCCCTCTCTGCATCAGCACTGCCCCCAACCCCAAAATCGATGCATCACAGTATACAACAAAGTCCTCCATCCCTTCCGGGAGGGCTAACACCGGGGCTTCGCATAACCTTTGGCGAAGTTTGTCAAAGGAGGCCTGCTGCTCGGGGCCCCATGAAAAAGCAACACCCTTCCGGGTCAACCTGGTGAGTGGCACTGTGATTTTAGAGAAATCCTTGATAAATCTCCGATAATACCCTGCCAACCCTAGGAAACTCCTGATCTCGGAGGGTGACCTCGGCACCTCCCAACTCATCACCGCCTCAACTTTGGCCGGGTCGACCAATATCCCTTTCTGGTTAACGAGATGTCCTAAGAACTGGACCTCCCGCAGCCAGAAATCACACTTGGAGAATTTGGCATAAAGCCTCTCCGATCTCAGAACTCCGAGAACCTCTCTCAAATGCTCCTCATGCTGCTCTCTAGATCTCGAATATACCAAAATGTCGTCGATAAATACAATCACCGACCGATCCAGCATCGGCCTGCACACTTGGTTCATGAGATCCATGAACACTGCCGGGGCATTGGTGAGCCCAAAAGGCATCACCACAAACTCGTAATGCCCATAACGCGTCCTGAACGCTGTCTTCTGGACGTCCTCATCTCGCACCCTCACCTGATGATATCCAGACCTCAAATCGATCTTGGAGAACCAAGATGCTCCCTGCAACTGATCGAACAAATCGTCGATCCTCGACAACGGGTAACGGCTCTTGACCGTCAGCTTGTTCAACTCCTGGTAATCAATGCACATCCGGTGTGAACCATCCTTCTTCTTGAAGAACAGGATAGGTGCTCCCCACGGCGAGCTGCTCGGCCGAATAAACCCCTTTCCCAACAGCTCCTGAAGCTGCGAGGATAACTCTTGCATCTTTGGAGGTGCAAGGCGATAAGGCACCTTAGCGATAGGCGCGGCCCCCGGAACCAAATCGATATTGAACTCCACTTGCCTCACAGGAGGCACACCCGGCAACTCCTCAAGAAATACATCAGGGAAGTCACGCACTATCGGAACCTCCTCAACAGACCTCAGTCTCTCGGAATCCACCCGTGTATCCATCACATACGCCATAAAACCCTTACAGCCCTGCTGTAGACACTGCCTTGACCTAGCGGCCGAACAAAACGCTGATCCAGAACGAGTACCCTCGCCGTACACCATAAGAACTCCCCCACTAGGGTCTCGTATGGTCACCAGTTGTCGCTCACAGTCGATAACTGCACCGAATCTGCTCAACCAGTCCATGCCCACAATGACACAGACGTCACCCATCGCAATAGGAACCAGATCAATCGGGAACTCAACACCGAAAATCTCGACTACGCACCCTCGGAGAACCTCCGTGGCATATATCACCCTCTCGTCAGCTATGGAAACTCTCAGAGGCCGACTCAACGCCTCACGACTAACACTGATATGCTGACTAAAAGCCAAAGATACAAAAGACCGACTCGCACCCTAGTCAAATAACACCAAGGTAGGTACAAAATTCACAAGAAAAGTACCTACGCATAACATAATATAAGCATAATATCTCAACATCAAAATAAATACACAAAAGAATACATACCAGCCACAACATCGGGTGCTGCACGGACCTCCTCCGCGGTCAACTGAAAAGCTCTCCCTCGTGCTCTCGGCGCCTCGGCCTTCATTGGCCGACTCTCAGTAGCTCTGATGGCGGCAGGGGCAGATCCCTGAGGTGGTCCCTGAGATGATCCTCGCAATTGCGGACACTCTGCCTTCCGGTGTCCGGTCTGGTTGCAGTGAAAACACACCGCAAACCCCTTGGGGCGGTCCTTGGCCATGTGCCCCTCCTTGCCACACTTGTAGCAAGATCCCGCTCTACAGACTCCATCATGACCCTTGCCACACTTCGCATAAGTGCGGCCCTTCTGGCTCCCTGGTTTGGGATTAGCGGGCTTGGCCCACTTGGCTGCCGGCTGAGACTGCGCTGGTCGCTGATCCCTCCCCTGAGACTCCGCCTCCTCCCTGGCCTGAGTCGTTAGCTCAATCTCCCTCTTTCGGGCATTTGCCTGAAGCTCGGCAAATGTCCGGTACGAGGAGTTCGCCGTGAACTCCCGAATGTCTCCCCTCAAGATACTCAAATATCGGCTCATACGTGCCTGCTCTGTGGACACGTGCTTAGGGAAGAACATCGCCCTCTCTTGGAACATCCTGGTAATCACCGTAACAGACTCAGTACCCTGCTTGAGGGTCAAAAACTCCTGGGCCAAACGCTCCCTCTCCACCTGGGGAACGTACTCATCTCGGAACATGGCAGTGAACCTCTCCCAGGTCACTGCCGCAAGCTCAACAGGCGTAAAGTGCATCGTCACAAACTTCCACCAGTCCTTCGCTCCCAAGTGAAGCTGGTTCAGCGCGAACCAAACCTTCAAATGCTCGGGAGATGAGCAAGTGAAGAAACACCCCTCTATGTTAGAAATCCATCTCATAGCCGCCACCGGGTCCTGGGTCCCATCAAACTCTGGTGGCTTTGTGTTGCTGAACTCTCGGAACAGCAACGCATCACCACCCTGCGGCCTCGCAGCAGCAATAACTGCGGTAGCCGCTGCAACAGCAGCCTCAGAAAGAGCGGCATAACGCTCGTCGAAGGTCTCAATCAATGTGGTCTTAATAGACCCGAACATCTCTGGTATCTCTGCCCTGATGGCCGCAGCCACCTCCTCATGGATGATCCGGCGGATCTCCTCAGCACTGGTCTCACTGCTCTCAGGCATCAGACGTGTCCTCATCATGATCTACCTCTGAAATACAACATACGATAAATTAGAATCCATTCGGGCATACTCACACTCGACAACTCATCCCTCCTTGATCCTTGGTATTCCAAAGATTCCTACTTGGGATGTACACCGCTCCGGTGCTTTCAGTAGTACGGGCCCAATACTCCTGTCCGCACCGTATCAGAATATACCCCAAGTCCTCCTCTTCGGATCCCAAATTCCAAGTACTCTATCATGCACAATCCATTCTCTAACTGATCTCTCATAAGCCCCTCGCTGCTACCTACTCACTCTCAAGCATCTCATAGCAGCTCACCTCTCCCTAGGCTAAGGAATCACAAATCAGGCCACTCTAGTCCTAATAGGAGTACCTAGCCTACTCTAGCATGAGAATACATCATATCAATATCAATATCACATAACATGAGGGTATTTTGGGAAATCACCGTTCGGGCGCGGACTGATCGTACACACAACTCTGCTCTGCGTTTTTCAAAAAAAATCTTTTACTCTGTTTTGAAAATACTTCTCAAATCCTCAGTTTGAGTTCAAATACACCCGAAGGTGTACTTGAATCCCTCAAACCAAGGCTCTGATACCAACTTGTAACACCGAAAATTTCAAAATAATTTTTCTCATAATATAAAAACATATTCATTTAATTTTCATAAAAACATTAGTGTTTGAAACTCCAATCCATGTCATACAAAGAATCCCAAGATCACATAACATAAAAATCCCATGTGTGTGTACTGATCAAGTCGGCGCCTTCCCACGGTCATCACTAGTACCTGAAACAAATAACACCAACACTGTAAGCACAAAGCTTCGTGAGTTCCCCAAAATACCACACATAACACATGTTAGCCACTCGAGGCTATAACTATGTGGGTCCGTGGACCCTACTCTGTGAACCCTCTAGTTCTAACTCTGGGAACCTTCCGATTCCAACTTTATAAACATGCACATCATAAATCACATAGAAATAATGCAGTACAACACATATCATACATATAGCATAAAAATACTCTGTCACATAACTCTGGTTACCTACTCAAGGTAAAGTATACTCAGAAGACTCACCTCGCGTATCTCGATAACTCGCAAATCCTGGAAATCACTCGCGCTCGATCCTCCGAGCTATAATCCACCTATAACACCATATATCTCTAATTAACACTTTCACAACTAAGGTTGACTATCCCTATCAAGTCAACACTGGTCAACTCAGGTCAACGGTCAACGATCAACTTTGACCGGACTCGGCGAGTGCACTAGAGCGACTCGGCGAGTCTATACGTGTTCACTGACTCCCTAAGGTCCTCTCTTGACACGTCGAGTACTTCCCTGACTCGACGAGTTCCACCTGGCATGAATCGCGGGGCCTCCACGACTCAACTCGCCGAGTCTCAAGAACAACTCGGCGAGTTCCAGCTTGACTCAGTCCACCTGTCAAGCCTCTCTGACTCTCCCTGACTCACTGGGTCAACCCTTAACTCGGTAAGACCACTCGTTGAGTGGTTATGGACAATCTTCATGCTACTCGCCGAGTCTGTTCTTTGGACTCGGGGAGTCTAAGCCATGCATGAACTCAAACTCACTCCTGAGGTCAGATCCGTTCCAGTAACTCATAGATCCAGTCCTTCCAAGCACATTTATCACGTAAAGTTACAATCTTGGCGACCATGCGACGCCTACAAGGCTTCTTTTGGTGAAATGACATCTAAAATGGTAACCTCAGTCCACAACTCAAAAGGAAAGGCATAAAGCAGAGCATTTGGGACTCTCTGGACCTACTAAGGTCCAGATCTAGGTACCAATTCCCCATGGGAACTCTCACACTCTAATTACAAGTTAACAAGGCATGAAGAAACCCTAGATTTGACTATATCAATAAAAACACGAGAATAAGCTTTGAATATTACCTCAAATAGCTTCCTCTGCCGAAATGAAAGTAGATCCAAGCTCTCTAACTCTCCTAGCTTGGCCTTCCTCTTCCCTTCTTGCTAACACACACAAGGATGGTGAAAAATGGCCTCTTTTCTCACTCACAAGGACTCTCAGATGCTCTGGTGCTCTCAAGGTCGAAGGTAGCCGCAATGAAGGGTTATAAGGTCCTTTAAATAGGGCTCAAAGCCGGGAAATTAGGGTTTCATTAAACAGCGTGGACTCGCCGAGTCCGACGCGAACCCACGTCCAAATTCGCGATCATACTCGGCGAGTCTAGGCTCCAACTCGCCGAGTCTCCTCACAAATTACCAAAAATAAATAAATGA
The DNA here is from genome assembly GCF_002870075.4 of Lactuca sativa. Lineage (NCBI taxonomy): Eukaryota > Viridiplantae > Streptophyta > Magnoliopsida > Asterales > Asteraceae > Lactuca > Lactuca sativa. Next base: position 200,884,176 of record NC_056627.2, on the reverse strand, counting down.
ATAATACCTGGGAATCCGGGCTGTTACATTTAGTGCATCTTATATGAAATAAATGAGTTCATTTCAGCTATTATAACATACCATATGATATATTACTTCCAAACGTGTAAATTGACAAATGGATCAAACAGCTCAAACTGCAACCCTAGCAATGCGCATGAAAAACTGAAATTTCGTATTAAGCAGTTGTGAGAAACACAAACATTCTAGTCTCGTAGCACATGTTTCCCTGTTTCCAAAAATATAAAGAACATCAAAAACGGAGTTCGTATGCAAAAGATACAACTGTTTTAAGAATCCAAACCAGTATAATACCGATTTTCTTAAAATCGCTAAAAATCGTTTCTATCCGTTGAGGGACTTGCACTCCTCAAATGGAATTTCCGAAAGCATTTTTGGACTCAGTTAATAGTCTATTATTTAATTTCATACTATAAACATTTTTGACAAAATATTTGAAAAAGTCGAAAAACCGGACTCCGAATTCAATTAAACGCGAACCTTTAAACATGATTTCCCGGAGTTCTACAACTTGAAAAATTAATTCGTCTGGGTTTTTAAAATCCTTGTAACCAAAACCGTTATTCTTCATTTTCTGAAAAATTATTTTCAGAAAAGAATTATAAAAGTATGAAAGAATTAGTTTTGTAAATGGTTTGAGACCTATATATATGTTTGTATACATATGTTATTCAGGAATCCCAAATAATAATAGTCAATCATGTAATCGCCATGTATATATAGGTTATGTAATTATATATATATATATATATATATATATATATATATATATATATATATATATATATATATATATATATATATGGCATAAGGAATATACATTACAGCCCTATATAAGCTTGCCTACAAATCAAACACCGTGTTCGAGTGTGTGTGGTCATAAAAATCAGAAGTGACGAGGGAGGAGCTGAGACGAGGAGATAGGAGCGAATTCAAAGTAGGAAACACAATTTGAGGTCATTTGGTTGAAAGGAAAATATATGCACAGGGCATAAACTGAGCATACATAGGTTCTCAATCCCACTGTGTTGTTGTGTGATCGCCGATGGCGGCAGCGCTGACCATTAGAGAAGGAAACGACGACGCTCAGCCGGAAGTCGCCGAATAAGGTGCCTTTTTCTAATTTGTGATATTTCATTGATTGTCGATTTAACATAAACCTCAATTAACAAACTCCCTTCCTAACCTAAAAGCTTTTTTTCTTATTTGTGGTTTCGATCCACCAGGTCAGTAACGACGATATGACTTGAATTGAAGAAATTGTAATAATGTTGGCGAAAGAGGACTACAGATGGTTGGGGAATGATTCAATTGTGAACCTTTCTGATTTTTCCCTTTGATTCTTGTTCTATTTGCATCGATCTAGTATCAGTGGAAATCTGTTATCGTTAATTGAAAATTCAAGGGTCAATTACCTTCATCCATTGAAGTCATCAATTGTAAGTTGTGACAATTGATACAAAATTTTCTATTTGTGTGTCAATTCTCCCTTTAAAAAACATGGGCTTTCTCTATTTCAGTTAAGGAAAGTGAGAATTCTTTCAATTTATCAATACCAACATTCCTATTGCAGGTAGTCTTTCAGTCTCTTCATTTCCTTTTACTCCTTTTTATGATGCTAATGCATTTTGGCATTGTGTAGGATTGGGTAGGATAGAGAAAGACAGTATTTGGGTCACAATTATGGTGGAATTGGGAAGTGGATGAAACATTGTATCAAGGGTGGAAACAACTTATTAAAGATCTTTGTGCAAATATATTAAAGTCATGACACATTACAATCCTTGTCTAGCTCTGGTAAGTAATCATTTTTCTTTATTAAAAAACACTTGTAAGGGCATTCATGTCTTTTGAAGATTTTTATTGATAAATATCATATGGGTAGATATCCAAATGCAAGGAGAAAGCTATTTGAAGTGGCAAAAACTTGGACATTTTAGTAAAAGACGAGTTGGACATTTTACCATGATTATTGTATTTTAAGGAATTATCATACAAAGATTTTATTGCTAACATTTAGCTATAGTGTTGGTCTTAATGAATGGCTTCCATGTGGATATAAGTTGCTCCAGTAATTACATATGAAGGTTCCAATTTTCTTAAAACCTCATTGATCTTTTTTTTGCATGTCATCGATGTGGCAGATAATATATCGCTTCAAGAGGAAAGGTAAAAAGGGAAAACAATCCTTACCAATGAGCAAGAGGGGCAATAGGGTTAATTTGTGGACTACTATGAAACTTGAGGAAGGAAGGGTAAAAAGGAAAAACAGACATCATTGGGTATAATGTTCATCACTCTTGTTTGGTAGATTTAGAAGTTTATTGTCATTAGTTATAAGGATTTAGTAACTTTATATATAGTGTTGTCCTATTTTTGGCATTTTTTGTTTCAGCTTGAAATATGTACTTGAACCAATCTTCTTATTAACATAATAATACTTTCAACAATAGCATTGTCATTTCATTTTATACACATAATAGCATCGTACTTTCAGTTTTTACACATAATATCCGCATACTTTCATTTTTTACACATAATACCACCGTACTTCCTTTTTTTACACATTATAACATCGTACTTTCAGTTTTTACACATAATATCCACGTACTTGTATTTTTTACACATAATTGCATCGTAATTTCATTTTTTACACGTAATATCCCCATACTTTCGTTTTCTACACATAATAGCATCGTACTTTCATTTTTTACTCATAATACCCTCATACTTTTGTTTTATATACATAATAACATCATACTTTCAGTTTTTACTCATAATATCCCCGTACTTCCGTGTTTTAAACATAATACCCCCTACTTTCATTTTTACACATAATTACATCGTACTTTCGGTTTTTACACATAATACCCCCATACTTTTGTTTTCTACACATAATAACATCAAACTTTTAGTTTTTACACATAATACCCCCATACTTCTGTTTTTTACACATAAAAACCCCTACTTTCATTTTTTACACATTATTGCATCACACTTTCATTTTTTACACATAATACCCCCATACTTTTGTTTTCTACACACAATAACATCATAATTTCAGTTTTTATAGATAATACCCCCTTACTTCTGTTTTTTACACATAATACCCCCATACTTTCGTTTTCCACACGTAGTTGCATCGTACTTTCACTTTTTACACATAATACCCCTGTATTTTCATTTTTTACACATAATAGCATCGTACTTTCATTTTTTAGACATAATACCATCATACTTTCATTTTTATACCTAATGACGCCATACTTTTTTTTACACATAATAGTAGTAACCATTCAAAATTTTAATTTCAAAACAGCAACGCACACAATTTATGTCCAAAACTAGAAAAAAGACAATTATTTAAAACTATAACAAAAAAGGACAGTTAACCTAAGCTAGAAAAAAGAGGAGACTCAACCAAAATCATAGCAACTACATATCCCATCATTGTTTCTCTTGCAACGATTCATCTACCTGATACATGAAAATATAAATAGATTATTATATAAATATAAGAACTACAAAATCATAACAAAGTAAGTTACTACTATATGTACCTTTCTTTTAGAACAACTAGTAGCACAATGACTTAATCCTTGACAATAAGAGCATGTTTGTTTTTTTTTCACTTCTAAAGAAGACTTAATTCTACTAGCAATTTTAGGACGCCCTTTCGTGTTAGTTGGAGCAAGAGGATCCCGGACAAATAACTGAGGCGTCATATCGACTTGTGACATTCTCACACAATAACCTTGAGATATGTTCTCAACTAGTAAAGGTTTTTTCCGTATTGCTTGATCTTGTAAGAGCTTTATCAATATGTTTTTGACATTTTCTATTTCTGAAGGGGAGTCTTTTACTTGTTCAATTACTTTATAAAAATTTGAACGAACACACCATAAATTCTAAGCACTAACCCCATTTCCGTTATTCATTTCTTCGAGTCCGATGCTACGCTTACCCACCTTGTACCTAGCATTAAGGGTCCACCGAGGTAAAAATATAATGACTCGAAAGTGTATCAACATGCCTTTTCTTCATCACATATAAGCTATGTTTACATAACATAACAATCCGCCAATATTTTTTGTCAATGTCCAATTGTCCAACTCGATACTTGATTTCTTCTTTACTTTTGCTTATAGTCTCATGTGGTAAATTGTTAGTAGCTTCTATCCATTCTTTTTTTTAAATCTCAAATACCTTTCTAGTATAACACTCACCTGCTTTTGCTTCAATTGGATGTATAGAGGAAAGAACCGGCCTCAAGTTCATAGTCTTGAAATCTTCATCTTCTTCGGCGGCCCTTCGTGAAGTAACTGCTTTGTCATATTGTACTAAAAAATATTCAACATGGTACTTGACTTAACAAAATCATCAAAAAATGAATTAATACTTTCACTTCGTCCACTTGTTGACATACCGACCAAGAAAATATCCTTTAAAATGGCTTTAGCCTAATGTACTCGTTGGTTATACATATCAGTTATCCAACAATTGTTTTCAAGATTATACTTATCACGTATAACTTCCCACCTGGTTTCAAATTCTTCAATTGTGTCACCCATTACCCATTCTTTATATGATTCTTGAAAATCACTATAAAGGGAAACATACGGTCGAAGGTGCTCCAATTCATGCTTTTTTATATGCCATGCACAAAAGCGATGTCTAGCATTTGGAAATACTTTTTATTGCATTACCCATAGCTTTGTCTTGATTAGTAATAATAGCCTTCGGATACTTGCTAAACATACATTTTAAGAAATGCTCAACCAACCATACAAAAGTTTCTTCCTTTTCGTTTTCTAGCAACACTCCACCAAAAAGTATAGACTGTTCAAGATGTTTCACCCTTATAAATGGAGCAAAAGGCATCTTGAATTTATTTGTCATATAAGTGACATCAAACACAACATCTCCAAATTTACTAAAATCGTCTCTTGATCTTCCATCAGCACAAAAAATATTTTTAGGACACCCGTCACTGCACAAATCCATAACAAAATACTGATCATTATCCACCAATGCTTTATCTTGTAGATGTTTTATTAGTCCATAGAACTCCCGTCCTCTGTTATGTTTTCGTTGCTCAGATAATACATCAACGCATTGTTTTGAAGTTACATCAACTTCATTTGAGGTTTTCATTGCATCAATAGCCTTTTTAATTTGAGAAGGTTTCAGTCCTGATTGTTTAAGTTGCACTATGACAGATTTACATTCTATTGTGCGGTGGAACTTCGAATGAGACCGATGCTTCATGTCACACCCCAGAACCAAGAACGACGGAAACGTTCTGGGGCGGAGGACGTCATGTACAATATCACAACAATGTAAAGTAGTAAACAAGCAACAACATCATCCATTGCACTAATAATATAATTATTATACAAGTGTGTTCTGTCAAATTTTGATAAACACTAAGGCATAAATCAAAATGAAATATGATTCTTCAACGAGCTCCATCTTCCCTATTCCTTGCATCAGTACCTTTCTATGATGACCTGAGGATACAAGTAATTTTGAAAGCGAGTATTAGCTTTGAAGCTGGTGAGATCATAAGTATTTTAGTGTCTTAATTCGTAAGTAAGTATTTGTAAGTATAAATTTGTATGTACATGAATTGTAAGTATTGAAAATGTATGTAAAACAACTGTAAACATTTGTAAAACCCTAGAAATCCCTATGATTCCTACTATTATAAAAGGGAGTCTTCTACCAAGACCCTACTGTTCTGTTTGTAGTCTTCTACCAAGACCCGACTGTGTTACTACTACTATTATTATAAGAAATTGTATCCTTTGGTACTAGGATACTCAAATATAATTCACCTCATCGGTTATGTGAATGAGTCACAAAATAAAGGTAATAATATAACTAACCTAAGTATTACCCTTTGGTACTAGGGTAACTACAATGTTAACTTTAGACTTCCGTAGATGTGCATTTACCTCTGTTGCTAACAGCTGGGTGTAGGAACAGTAAATCCCTTAAAGTATACCTGTAATGGTATCAACCGTTGACATTCGTGGATGTGCTTTTACCTCTGTAGCTAACAGAGATTCTAGGAATGGTCAGTCCCGCAATGTATCCTTGGGTACTAGGATATTAAATCCAATCTATCTCGTCGATTATGTGATTGAATCACAAGGTAAAGATAAGAATGAGGGTTATATAACGTAATCTATACATATAAAATGTACTAGAAATTTGTGTGAGTGTACTCATGTAAACGTAATCATGTAAATGTAATCATATAAATGTACTCATGTAAATGTACTCATGTAAATGTAATCATGTAAATGTACTCATGTAAATGTACTCATGTAAACGTAATCATGTAATTGTACTCATGTAAATGTACTCATGTAAATGTAATCATGTAAATGTACTCATGTAAAGGTACTCATGTAAATGTACTCATGTAAATGTACTGTAATGTTCTGCGTGTGCTAGTTGTAACGTGTGTTCTCTCTCTATCTAGCAAGTATTGACTCATGAATGAACTGACTCTTTGTATGATATCGTGTTCTAATAATAGTTCTAGTATCTTCCTAAACTACCCATATGGTAGTTTACTAGTAATCTAACTGGTACGTATGGACATGGATGTATACCCTTGCTACTCAAGGGCATGGGATGAACTGGAAGATCTTTTATGACTATATATGTACACATGATATATAACTAATATTTAAACGACCTTCGGACGAGTACCCGATATCCCACCAGACCACATCCAAATCGAGAAGAAGGAAATATGGTGGATAGCCTTCCTAAGTCTTTTAAACATTTCTTATATAACTATACATATAGAGGCATGCAATTTATAATATAAAAGCATAAATAAGTTTTGTAAAACCTTTGAGCATAATTATTATCTTAAGAAAAGATCGACTTGATGTCAAACTATAAAACGGTTTTGAAGGCATGGGTTTGATAAAACGGTTTAGTATAAAGAAACATTTGTTTGAAACACAATTTAAAATAAGTTTGAAAAGTAATACACATAGTAAAATGTACAGAGAAATAAGGAGTTTTAAACACATAAAGTGTTTATGAAAGACATTTGAAGGAAACTGTTTAGTAAAACGACTAATGAGTAGTCAATCATTTGAATGCTGCTTATTAATCACATGTGATTGATATAATAATTAGCATAATTCTACTTGTATCCCCCCATAAAACATCTAAAAACAGTTTAAAACATTGATTAAGGGGTATGAACTCACCTGTAGTGAGTGGTTCTGATGAAAATGTTGGATCAGTTGCTAAGTATCAAGTGGTGGCTTGAGTACACACGCGAATCCTATTTAGCATATATTGACACATATATGGATATAATTAGTGTTATGAACGACTAATTGATGTTTTTGGGACCACCTTAGGGACTAGTAAACACTTATAATGAAGTGTTACAATCATATATGATTGTATGAGGGTTTATAAGGCTATACAAGAGGGTGTATGGCCAAAATACACACTATATGTGTGTGTGCGGCCAGGTGTGCTGCCAGCACATGTGTGTGGCCATGTGTGCTGCCAGATGGTGTGTGCTGCCAGATGGTGTGTGCTGCCATGTGTGCGGCCAGATGGTGTTCTTTGTGTTCTTGGTACCTTTTATGAAGATCTTCAAGGAGAATGGATGATACTTGAGAGGATTTCGTGTTCTATGCTTGAAGAAGTGAAGGAAGTGTTCAAAAATGACTAAGTGTGGTATATATAGGTGGAGTGTGCGGTTGGGAAGGGTGTGAGGCCGCAAACACATGTGTGTGGCCGCATACTCAAGTGTGTGGCCGCACACTCCATGTGTTGGAGTGTTTGGCCTCTTTTTGATTCCTACACTTTGAGTTAACCCTTTTCCACACTCCAACCTTGATTATAACACGTTTAGAACGCTCCAATAGACTCTAAATGGTACTACAAGATACCCAAACGAGTCTATTATTGATAAGGAATGAAGAATGCAAGTTAGAAAATTTTGGGTTGTCACACTTCATCACCTTCGTTGGTGTGATGCTCAATTCGTGATTGTGTGTCTCATCAAACAAGTCCACAATCCATTTCCCATCCTTCCTTTTTGAAATTCGAAGCATTGCTTTGCAGCCAATTCTAACTTCTCTACGACGTTTTTTCTCATGTCCACTTGAAGTATCACCATCTTCCCGTTTAAAACCTTCTTTGTCGCATACAAGTATCTTTCGATAAGGTTCATTTGTTCCCTTATTTTTAAATGTAGTATGAATACGTATACCAAATCCATGTATAAATGCATAATCATTATAAAAGTTATACACATCATCAGTTGTATCGAAAACCTTTCCTACTATGCTTTCATCATTAACTTTATCTTTATCACATTCACCATTGCCATCGTCCTCATTAATTTTTTCAGATTCATATGTTGCTTTTGACAAATCTTCCACATCAACATCCTCAGTTATATGTGGTTCGATAGGGTGAATATCAACTTCAGTATCATTCATTATGTACTGCACAAAAGGAAACAATGTATTATTTAACATTAAAATTATCATGATCAAGTAGGAATGTAGCATTACATACATGAATCGATATAACTAGAAATAATCACAAACCACATGAAAATCAACACTTGGAAAGCAACCAATTTGACAGTGGCAATCACAAACCAGAAGTAATTCACCAAATCGGTGCAATTAACGAACTAGAACAAAATCAACCAAAAATTAACTGAACTCTTTAGTTAAGTTACTTTTGTACATTTCATTTAACATACAGGTAATGTATCCCAAACTTAACTTTAGCACCTTCAATCAAGAACACTTACCCCCACACTTAGACTTAGGTGATATAATGATTGTTTTTATAAATAACAAACACAATGAAATATGATATGCATACATGACAGGCAGATATTGTAACTTTTAACTAGCAGATATCAATCTCTTAACACGATTCTCAGATATCAATCTCTTAACAATAGCTCACGAAGAATAGAAAACTAACATCAAGATATGCATTGGACAAAAATGAAAATTGTTATATCACATCATCACCAAAGAACCTCATCCTGTAGTTATAAAAATCGAAACAAAGATTAACATACAACTGGAATCATAGGCATTTCACTAAAGGAGATGTATTGAATATTCACAGCAATAGAATCTGACACTAAATGGCAAAATATTAAAATATTTTGAATAATTATTGCAAAAACACATACCACAAGTCTAATCAGATCACTGGAAGTACCTTAGACAAAAAAGTCGTGTAATAGAGCAATTTTGTAGTCTTGACAAATGAGATCATCAAAGGAATTAGGAGAAATTGAGCAATTCCAACGGTAAGAGTGAGAAGAAACTACAAACTAGAGTCACAATTAGATGAAAATCAATACTAAGGATTACTTTGATTAGATGCTGATCTGGAACCTAAGCCAATTCAATGAGATTCAAAAATAATGTTTGTAATCATATACAATTCTCGAAAGTCAATTGAATTGACGACCTAGAACAAAATTAAAGAAAAAAATCAAGTCAACTTAATTTAAAAGAAAAAAAAAATCACGTAAAAACAAATGAAAAAAAAAAATCACAGACCTGCGTTGTTTCTTACGTTGCAATCTTTGTATCATGATGGCAAGAGACTCATGAAACATGAACGATCGGAATAAACCTTGTTTCAGGAAATCACGAAATTTTACTAGGAAGATACGTTTTTAGCATATCATATCACGTAGCCAATGTTTTTCAGGAATAACCTTAACAAAACAATGCAGTTTAGAAAGTTTAGTACGTAAGGTTATATGGGGCTGTAATATATATAGCATGAATATACAACATTATGCTACCAAATTCATTATTTTAAACTATACAAAGAATTTAACAGCCATTAGTTCTTACAAACCAAAACCACACTCAAACAAAACATATGCAATGTTAAGTTTTGTGCAATGTTAAAATGAACACTCAAACAATATACAATTATTAAAAAAATCAACACGCAAACACCTCCATATTTCTTTTTCTGTCTGCTTCGTCGTATTCAACCAAGATCAAACATCATAAACAAAAAGAAATTGTTTTCTCTTCTCTTCTTCTTCGAAATTACTGCCAAGAACAATCAAGAACAAATGCCTCATTTTCCCCCGTCAAATGAAACAATCTAAACACCCATTGAATTCTTGTTCTTCCCCTGTCTTCTTCCTTCTCAATCTCTTGCTATCAAGATTCAACAACCAATCCTGTTTTTTTATCGGTTTTTATCAAAACAAATAAAAAAAAGAACGAAGGAGCTGCAGAAACAGCCCCGTCCACTTACATTCTTCATCGAGCAAACAGTGGAAGGGAGACACCGAAGTTCGACAATCCCTGGAAATCCCCGTCTGGCTCCGCCTCTCGTACCTCACGCACGCATCTTGCCTTCGCACACCACTGCTGGAATCGAAGAAAGCAGCCGAGAAGTTGCTTGAGCAGCTCCTCGTTGCACCCACCGAAGACTACCACAGGTTCGCTGTTTCTCCCCTTTGGCCTCTTCGCGATTAATCGACCAACGAAGTGCCGCTATCATTGTAAGCGTCTTCCCCCGCTGCTTCGTTCATTCCAGCTTTCCCCTCCCTCGTTTCTATGACGATCCCGTTCGATCGTCTTCTCAATCAGTCGAAATCGATGCCGATTTCTTTCCCCGATCAGACGAGGATCGACCCTTTTCCATCCCAAATCAATTATGCTTCCGATTTCCTTTTTGCCTCCGTGATTCCTTCGTGACTGCCTTGACGTTCGTTCATAGTGATTCCCGTATTCGATTAGTCCAATGACGAGTATAAAAGCCCTACGTTGCAGTCATTTTATAAAATGACAAAAATACCCCCACTATTAAACCCATTATTCAAAATAAGTCTCAACCCCAAATATTAAACCCATTTATGTAAAACAATCCCTCATTTGGTTTTTTTACAAAAACAATCCTATTCATTTAATTAAATTACCAAAAAGCTCCTATCGTTTAGTAAAGTAACAAAACAACCCACATGGTTTAAATTCATTACTAAATGGACCCAAAAGTATTTCAAAGTTCAAGAATTGTGGATTTGCGGTTTCTCACGTCAAAATTTTCAAAGAAACCGAATCCGAACGATTAGAACTCACGTTTCAAGAATGAGAGCTTACGAGCCATTCTTATTATTTTAATCCTTTCCGCGGGGGGGGGGGGGGGGGGGGGGGGGGGGTGGTACATGTGCCTATATGCTTCGTTTATACTAGAATATAAAATGTTATTTAACAATGTAACTTATTGTTACAAATAAACTAGTAAAAACTTTTCGTATATATATTATGGAATTTTTATTGTGAAATAACCGGTCCACACAACAAATGTTACATGATACAAAAATTTATGATTTTTATATGACATGGTATATTATAACAAACACGTGATAAAACTTTGTAGTATTACAAGGATTCAAGCTATTACTATCCATATATATTTATATGTTTAAATGCATAAAATTTATACATACACATATGTTCATTACTTTGAAACATACATCTTTATAAAAGCGAATACAATACACTTTTCCATACATGTCAAACATACACGACTTTTATAAACTTTAGAGAATGAAATTCATTATGCCTCATGACTTAATCACAATTAAGTTAGGGATGAGAGTTATTCACAAACTTTTTAGTTAAGCGATTTTTAGTTAGACAATATTCATTAGCTGAGTCTAAACACTTAGCATACACACACTACTATAACCGTTAATCTTCGGATCGAGATACATATGTATAGATCTATACGTGGTTGACATCCCCACCTATGGTTCCTAGCTACAATCTGGACTGATCAATCGAAGTGGGTGATTAGTGTCTGCGATCGTTACTACAACATACAATGAAGAGGGTACACTTAGTCACATAAATCGGTTATAGGACTCACTATAAAGACATGGTCCCCACTCCCACCTTATCAGACTCTCTCTCTCTCTCTCTCTCTCACACACACACACACAGGGTTGTAAACGAACTAAATTTCAACGAACTGTTCGTGAAATATTTGGTGTGAAGTTCGTTTATGTTCGTTTATTTAATAAATGAACAAACATGAACAAAAATTCTCTTCATTTAGTTGAACGAACAAACGTGAACAATGGTCTTGTTCTATGACATCCCAAAATTTAGGTCAAAATCTATAAACGCTAAATTCACCGCAAACCTCTTTGTAATTTGACCTATTAAGTTTCATTGCATCTTTTGGAAAATAAATAAAGCCATTTCAACTATTATAAGATACCAAATGGTATCTTACTTACAAATGTGGAAAGTGTCAAACGAATGAAGCACGTCAAACTACAACCCTAGTTAATACGTCTGAAAAACTGAAAAATCGTATTGAGCAGTTGTGAGCAAAGCAAACATTCTAGTCTCACAGTACATGTTCCCCTGTTTCCAAAAATAAAGAGCGTCCAAACATAGTTCGTATGCAAACAATAAGACAGTTATAAAGAAACAAACCAGTAAAACACTGATTTTCTTTAAACTACTAAAACTAAATCGATATGTTAAGGTACTTGCACACCTCAGATGGAAATTTCAAGAGTGTTTCTAGACTCAGGTCATAGTCTAATATTTAATTTCATAATCCAAATACTTTTAGCAAAAGTATTTGCTAAAGTCGATAAATCGAATGTTTCGGGCCATTTAGACGTGAAACTTTAAATGCGATTTGTCGGTGTTCTACAACTCGAAAAATTAATCCGTTCAGGTAATTGGAATCCTTGAACTCAACTCTATCATATGACACTTTCAAAAAAAAACTAGATATCGGGATCTCAATACACAAAACTAGAGTTGTTTTTGTAACTTTCTGACAACATGACATCACCATGACCCACATTAGCTTGTAAGAGAAAAAAATCTGATTTTTTTGGCTCTTCCTTACCTCGCCCACATGACCTTCTACCCCATACCCTTTGTAACATCCTAAAAATCATGACCAAAATTTTCATTTTTAATTTAATATATAAACCATAGTTTATCCAAACATTCCATTCATAACGAAAACAGTTATATCAAATCATAGTATCATCTCAAAACATGTTCTTTTTTATCAGAGTAAACATCCCAGGCTAAAACTTCGTGGTGTGTGCCATGCAGTCATCCCGAGCTCTTCCCTCCGCTACCGGAAGTACGTGAAACCAAATTGAAAACTGTAAGCACGAAGCTCAGTGAGTTCCCCAATCTACCACATACCATACATAATCATATATTGCAAACATTGGGCCTAGCCCGCTACATCGGGACCCGCCCAGCATTGGACGAATCCGGCATCAGACCCCGCCTGGCATCGAGCCCCGCTCGGTATACAGATCTGTTTCTCTTAGGCCTCGCCTGTCTCTGGGCCCCGCCTGCTAAACATACTCAAACATATACATAACATATAATCTAAACATATTCTACTCCAATCCTGTTCTAAGGCCTCATGGAACACCGCCCCTGTCCTGCTACTAGTGAGTCATGGAACACCGTCAACACTCCTGCTGATAGTGAGATACGTGGCCCAGCCCACACTCACCTCTCTCCTACCTCGGGCCTCCCCTGTCCATTATTAATGAGATACGAAACCGTGTCCATACTCTGCTAGTGATGAGATACGGGACCTCGCCCACGCTCACCTCCCTACCAAGCATATACAAGTATCACACAGACAACAAGTATAATCTAACATGCAAACATTCCTCGGGCTTACCCCGACATCGGACCTTGGTCTGGAATAACATACACATAACAACCTTCCTCAAGCACCCACCTGGCATCAGACATTGGTATGGAATAGCATACTAGCATACAATGCCTACGGCTAACCCCTAGGTCTTCCTACTCATAAACTATATGGGCCAACATTGTGACCGTAGACCCATTCACACAGTTAGGAGACTCACCTCTCAAGCTGATTGTCTGCTGAAAAAACAAATGAGAAATCCCTGCCAGCTGTTCCGGTGACTCCCCGGCTATAAATTCCATAAGGACACTTAGTCAAAAACTGGTAACTACTATTAGGGTAAAATGACCATTTTACCCCTGGATAAAGTTAACATCCTTGTCAAAGTCAACCTACAGTTGACTTGACTCGTTGAGTTGGTCCACCAACTCATCGAGTCCCTATTCTTACAAATGGCACCATCCCCGACTGTACTCGTCTAGTGTAGCAAGAACTCGATGAGTTCTCCTTTAACCATAACATCGGGACCTTCTTCAACCGACTTGCCGAGTTGATCCTTGAACTTGTCGAGTTCATCTTCATCCTATGAAGGTGTCCATTCTATGACTCGCCAAGTTATATGAACAATTCGTCGAGTCTGTCTTTATGAGTTAGGAGATTGCCTTGGACTCGCCGAGTATGTTCGTACACTCACCGAGTCCCATGGTTTCCATGTCCATAACTACATCCATTTTTTTGATTCCCCCTTCTAGACTCAACTAGATTCCTCCGAAACTGCAAAGGTTGGGGAACCAATCCCTGACTCGCCGAGTCCTTTGAACGACTCACTGAGTCCCCTAAATTCCATGTCCATAAACTCGATTTTTGTTGAGATCATCTTATCGAAAGCGTAGATTTGGCCTCTTAGGGTTGATGTAACACGTAAATTCACAAACATTACATTCATGCATGGGTCCTTAAGCTCAAAAGACCCAAAATGAGGTCTACAAGATGCATGGGGCTTACTAAGGGCATAAAGATTGCACCTTTATGCCTCAACCACTCATTTGGACTCCAGATCTGAAAGGATCTATGCTTGGCACGTCCATTCATCCCATGCTAGGGTTCTTGGACCAAAAACCCCCAAAAAGTGACCAAGATAGATCTAAGTGCATAATGGTCAAGGTTGAAGCTTTCATACTAGAAAATGGAGAAGGGTGCAAGATGTTTCTGGATCTACTTGTCTCTTCCTGTATCCCCAAGGCTTCACCTTCTTCTTCAAGCTCCAAAGTACTCAAGAATGCTCAAAAATGGCTCATAAGCTCATGGAAGGCACTAGGGTTTCGAGGTGTATGCTCTATGTATGATAATGAGGCTCGTGAAATAAGAATGAGATGCTTAAATAGGGTACCAAGTCCAAATTTAGGGTTTCCCAAATGCAGACCAACGTCAGTCCTCTGACTCGTCGAGTTGGTCACTTACACTGCGACCCAATTCACGCTCCTACTCGTCGAGTTCCTCCCTGGACTCGACGAGTAGACCTCTTGACTTGGGTTTTTTCTTTCCTTTCTTGGCCTACTGAATCTCGGATGTTACAACTCTCCCCCACTTAAACTAGACTTCGTCCTCGGAGTCCGTGACTTCTACTACTCTGCAACCTTTCACCTCATACCTATGCGATACGTATTTCGCCATCTCATCTATTCTTCAGAGGGCCGCTTCCTTTGGCCTTCCATTCGGTCATTCGGCCAAACTAAACCTCTAAGATAACAATCTTGAGATCACTCTAATCACCAATAATCCTGAGAACACGACTCTTACCTAATTGACATTGCTTTCAGTACTCCCCGAGTACTTATGTCGAACATCCTAGGGGTTCACCCCTTTCCTTGCGCGTTTACTGGCCTTACCAAGGCAATTCTCCCAAAAAAAACCTTTCCTTTCTCTGTGAAGGACATACCCTTCGCTGAATCTACATTTCCAATCACTCCCAGTGCGGCTAATTCGTTGATACCCACTGAATGCTTCCTCTTACTTCCTCCCGGTGCTGAAAACCATCCCAACAAATGGATCAGATAATCCTTCGAGTAATAGACTCATCTCTGTAATGGATAGACTCAGATAAGAGCTGCGCAACAGAGTCAAATCACTCACTCTGAGATTATTTAACCCTGTTGTGAGCGGCGCAACATCTCTAGGTAAACTATTGCTCCTCTGATCCGCCTTCCGGATGAACCGGGACCACCCTAGTCCTAACTAATATGTCGTTATCTTCAGTTCCGGACTCCTACCGGTTACCGAACTCAAGCTCAATCTCTCAGTCACTCCCAGCGACTTCCGAAGAAAACTTCGGCTATCAAAACTTTTCTACCTATTTTCCATAGGAAACGCGACCTCCCAGGTCCTAACTTATCTGTCCACTTCCTGAAATACCAGCTTCCACCCGGTTACTGAACTACTGTTAACTTTCTCAGTCGCTCCCAGAAACTCCCGCATAAGACTTCATCTATCGAAACTACTTTATCCCCATTGCCACTCATGGCTCTATAGATCCTAGAATCCCCGATCCTGATTCTTGACCCTAAGGTCTCTACCAGGTCCCACCTGTGCTGCTTTAATTACACGGGCCTCGCCCACGGGTCTCACCCAACTATATCTCGGAGTGCCCTTTCTCACAGGTCCCACCTATCTAGGCTATGCAGGACCAACTCCATCCTGAAACTCAACAAACTACCCTTCCTCTATCTCTATCCAGCTAACTAGGAGATACGGGCCTCGCCCACACTCCGCTAACTAGGAGATACGAGATCCCGCCCGTACTTCTCTAACTAACTGCTAATTAATGCTACAACTATCCTACAGTCTTACAACACTTTTCCACACTGCTTAACTGCTGGCTACCAGCCTAACAAATATCCCATAGCGAGCACTCCACAGCTTAACATCCTGATTCACTCGCGTGCTACTGGGAAAACACCACCTGGTTTACCAAACCAATCCTCAACTAATGTGAGTACATGAACTCAATGTCGGGATGTTTCTCAAACCCCCGATTTCCCGCTGCTCTAAGCAAATGGCTACCAAGGCTGCTTTCCTTCTCAGTAAGGATGTGAACACATCCAAGTTACGCTCCTATCTCAGCTCCTGACTACTGAGTTAGTACTCCCCCACTTCGATTCAACTAGATCCCTACAGCTCCTAGCTTGGAAAAGATTCCCTATCCTTCTCTCCATCTAAAGGTCGATATGCTGACAACCAACGCTTACCACCGCTAGAGCTCCAAAACTAACCAATACCAAATCTGATCCACTCTTGCAGACTAACAAAACGCCTATCGAACCCTACTCACACTTGCTGCAGTGACTGCATCCTGAGAACCTGCTCCAAAGGGAAACATCTTTGAACTACTACTCTCACATTCATAGTATGTAGATGGCATATAACTAAATCGTAAGCATGAAACATAATATTCTAAAATACACCTACTAACATCAATGTAGTACCATAGGAATAAAATCATAACATAAATTGATAGGAAAGGGAAAGACACGCACCTGCCACATTAGGGGCTACTCGTGTCTCCTCTGTAACCAACTGGAATGCCCTACTCTTCGCCATGGGCGCCTCTGCCCGACCCTGATGGCTGTCAGTGATCCTCAATGTCGCAGGGGCAGGTGCTATCACTCGTCCCGCAGTAACCAAACTCGTATATTGGGCCTTCTTGTAGCCCCGTTGACTGTAATGGAAGCCGATCAAGTATGATACCTGATTGGCGGTTGCAATACAATCCATGCTATAATGACCGATCCGGTCACACTTGAAACAACCAGAATCGCCACCACTGCCATTCCTACATGCACCTTCATGTGTGTTGCTGCACTTTCCACAGCAGCTGCGGACCTGATGACCTCTCGATCTAGAATCTGATGTCTTGGGCCTCTTGCCAACTCCCGCTGATATCTGTACCTCGACTGGTTTCCTCTTCCTATCTGCCTCCAAGTCAATCTTTCTTTCCCTCTCTCGAGCAATCATATCCTCCAGTGTCTTGCAGCTGGACCGGTTCACAAACTGCCTGATGTCGCTCCTCAACATCTCGTGGTACCGAACCTTCTTCATCTCCTCATCCGCTGCATACTATGGAACAAGAAGGGATCTCTCTCTAAACTTGGCGGTGATCTCCGCCACAGTCTCAGTCGTCTGTCTCAAATCCTGAAACTCTCGTGCTAGCTGTTGCACCTCGATCACTGGTGCAAACTCGACCCTAAACCTGGTCGAGAAGTTGCTCCATGTCATCGCGTCCAACGCGACATCATCACCAATAGCATGTCCAACCTCCTCCCACCAATCCCGTGCTCTGTCCTTCAGAAGACAGGAGGAAAGTCGGACCTTGTCCCCCTCGGGACACCGGCTCATACGGAAAGCATTGGCAACATCGGCCAACCACCTTCTGCTAGCGATGGGGTCCCTGGCCCTATAGTAATCCGGAGCTCCACAAGCTCTGTACTCTCGGAATGTTAGTGTACGCGCCCCCATCATGGTCACCATCTTAGCGTGGAAGGCTCCCAGCCTCTCATCCAAAATCTCTAGTATACCCTCCTTGATCGTACCAAATATCACAGGAGTTTGATCTTGAATACTACGAGTAATCTCAGTTGATATAAACACCCTCATCTACTCCCCGAGTTGCTTGGCTCCTGAACCCGAGCCTGATCCCTCGCCGGCACCTAAACTGCCCACTGGCCTACCCCGTAGTGTCACCATACTGCATTAGTCATAACATAACTATCATCAAAATACTCATCACTGCTGAGGAATCTCACACTCACTACAAGTTCCCTGGTCTTATCTCAGCCCTCCTTGACTCGATTATAGATCCTCTGATTTTAGTAGTATGGGCCCCTACTACCTTCCACATCTATCCGTACTTTCCTCAAGTATTGCCTCGACTCCACCAAGTCCCTTACTACTACTACTTCTCCCAGCACTACTCTCATCCTAGGCTTACCCTAGTGTAACCTCCAACCCACACCCAGTCCATAGCTACTGAAGGTATCTTCATAATGCCAATTAGCCATTACCTGAATACCATCACATGCGACGAGGCTCGGATAATCGTTCGAGTAAAGGAATCGTCCCTACAACGGTTAGACTTAGACGAGAGTTGCGCAATAGGGTCAAATCCAGCACTTTGAGATTATTCAACCCTGGTCAAATGTGACTTGACGTATTCACCTAATGGCTAACTCCCATCACTTAGAGTCCCACAAAGCACAAAGTAAGTAGAATTCAGACAAAAGGGAAAGTCAAACCATATAATCCAATCAAGCTGTTATCCTCTTATCAGGAAACTGTACAAGCATGCAACTCATAAAGCTCATACACATATAACATGCACATAAGGCATCCTACTAGATCCTTAGTCCTAAACTAGCATGCAGTTCTAATACACATATCATAACATAAACTTGCATGGGTAATCTGGGAGAACTTACTTGAGCTCGATTGATTGCATGCACCACACGCTTTTTCTTCTTTTCAAAGTTCTTTTCTCTGTTCAAAACTCTTTTCTTTTTCTCAAAGATTGTTTTATAAAAAATATGATTTTCTTTTGAAAATTTTCTCATACCAATCCCTTAGTTTGAGTCCAAACACACCCGAGAGTGTGTCCGAATCCCTCAAACCAAGGCTCTGATACCAACTTGTAACATCCTAAAAATCAAGACCAAAAATTTCATTTTTAATTTAATATATAAACCATAGTTTATCCAAACATTCCATTCATAACGAAAACAGTTATATCAAATCATAGTATCATCTCAAAACATGTTCTTTTTTAGTAGAGTAAACATCCCAGGCTAAAACTTCTTGGTGTGTGCCATGCAGTCATCCCGAGATCTTCCCTCCGCTACCGAATGTACCTGAAACCAAACTTAAAACTGTAAGCACGAAGCTTAGTGAGTTCCCCAATCTACCACATACCATACATAATCACATACTGCATACATTGGGCCTAGCCCGCTACATCGGGCCCTGCCCGGCGTCGGACGAATCCTACATTAGGCCCCGCCTGGCATCAAGCCCCCTCGGTATATAGATCTGTTTCTCGTTGGCCCCACCTGTCTCTGGGCCCCGTACGCTAAACATACTCAAACATATACATAACACATAATCTAAACATATTCTACAGCAATCCTGTTCTAAGGCCTCGCCTATCTTGAGCCTCGCCCCTGTTCTGCTACTGATGAGTCATGTACCCCGTCCACGCTCCTGCTGATAGTGAGATATGGGCCCCCGCCCACACTCACCTCTATCCTACCTCAAGCCTCGCCATTGTCCGTTACTAATGAGATACAGAACCCCGTCTATACTCTGCTAGTGATGAGATATGGGACCTCGCCCACACTCACCTCCCTACCAAGCACATACAAGTATCACACAGACAACAAGTATAACCTAACATGCAAACATTCCTCGGTCTTACCCCGGCATCGGACCTTGGTCTGGAATAACATACACATAACAAACTTCCTCGGGCACCCACCCGACATCGGACCTTGGTCTGCAATAACATACTAGCATATAATGCCTAGGGCTAACCCACCCCCGGGTCTTCTTACTCATAAACTTCATGGGCCAACATTGTGACCTTAGACCTATTCACACAGTGAGGAGACTCACCTCTAAAGCTGATTGTCTGCTGAAAATCCGAATGAGAGATCCCTGCCTGTTGTTCCGGTGACACCCCGGCTATAAATTCCATAAGGACACTTAGTCAAAAACTGTTAACTACTCTTAGGGTAAAATGACCATTTTACCCCTGGATAAAGTCAACATCCTTGTCAAAGTCAACCTCCAGTTGACTTGACTTGTTGAGTTGGTCCACCAACTTGTCGAGTCCCTATTCTTTCAAATAGCACCATCCCCAACTGTACTCGTCGAGTCTACCAAGAACTCGACGAGTTCTCGTTCAACCATAACATCGGGACCATCTTCAACCGACTCGCCGAGTTCCTCCTTAAACTTGTCGAGTTCATATTCATCCTATGAAGGTGTCCAATCTATGACTCGCCAAGTTATATGAACAACTCGTCGAGTCTGTCTTTATGAGTTAGGAGATTGCCTTGGACTCGCCGAGTATGTTCGTAGACTCACCGAGTCCCATGGTTTCCATGTCCATAACTACATCCATTTTGTTGATTCCCCCTTCTAGTCTCAACCAGGTTCCTCCGAAACTGCAAAGGTTAGGGAACCAATCCCTGACTCGCCGAGTCCTTTGAACGACTCACTGAGTCCCCTAAATTCCATGTCCATAAACTCGATTTCTGTTGAGATCATCTTATCGAAAGCGTAGATCTGGCCTCTTAGGGTTGATGTAACACGTAAATTCACAAACATTACGTTCATGCATGGGTCCTTAAGCTCAAAAGACCCAAAATGAGGTCTACAAGATTCATGGGGTTTACTAAGGGCATAAAGCTTGCACCTTTATGCCTCAACCACTCATTTGGACTCCAGATCCTAAAGGATCTATGCTTGGCACGTCCATTCATCCCATGCTAGGGTTCTTGGACCAAAAGCCCCCAAAAAGTGACCAAGATAGATCTAAGTGCATAATGGT
This sequence comes from Lactuca sativa, assembly GCF_002870075.4. Classification (NCBI taxonomy): domain Eukaryota; kingdom Viridiplantae; phylum Streptophyta; class Magnoliopsida; order Asterales; family Asteraceae; genus Lactuca; species Lactuca sativa. The sequence continues at coordinate 200,862,848 of NC_056627.2, read as the reverse complement.
CAAGGTTGAAGCTTTCATACTAGAAAATGGAGAAGAGTGCAAGATGTTTCTGGATCTACTTGTCTCTTCCTGTATCCCCAAGGCTTCACCTTCTTCTTTAAGCTCCAAAGTACTCAAGAATGCTCAAAAATGGCTCATAAGCTCATGGAAGGCACTAGGGTTTCGAGGTGTATGCTCTAGGTATGATAATGAGGCTCGTGAAATAAGAATGAGATGCATAAATAGGGTACCAAGTCCGAATTTACGGTTTCCCAAACGCAGACCAACGTCAGTCCTCTGACTCGTCGAGTAGGTCACTTACACTGCGACCCAATTCACGCTCCTACTCGTCGAGTTCCTCCCTGGACTCGACGAGTAGACCTCTTGACTTGGGTTTTTTCTTTCCTTTCTTGGCCTACTGAATCTCGGATGTTACAACTCTCCCCCACTTAAACTAGACTTCGTCCTCGAAGTCCGCGACGTCTACTACTCTACAAGCTTGCACCTCATACCTATACGATACGTACTTTGCCATCTCATCTATTCTTCGGAGGGCCGCTTCCTTTGGCCTTCCATTCGGTCATTCGGCCAAACTAAACCTCTAAGATAACAATCTCGAGATCACTCTAATCACCAATAATCCTGAGAACACGACTCTTACCTGATTGACAATCCTTTCGGTACTCCCCGAGTACTTTTGTCGGACATCCTAGGGGTTCACCCCCTTTCCTTGCGCGTTTACTGGCCTTACCAAGGGAATTCTCCCAAAAAAAAACAACCTTTCCTTTCTCTGTGAAGGACATACGCTTCGCTGAATCTACATTTCCAATCACTCCCTGTGCGGGCTAATTTGTTCATACACTCACCGAGTCCCATGGTTTCTAGGTCCATAACTACGACCATTTTGTTGAGTCCCCCTTCTAGACTCAACGAGATTCCTCCAAAACTGCAAAGGTTGGGGAACCAATCCCCGACTCGTCGAATCCTTTGAAAAACTTGATGAGTCCCCTAAAGTCCATGTCCATAAACTCGATTTCTATTGAGCTCATCTTATCCAAAGGGTAGATCTGGCCTCTTAGGGTGGATATAACACATAAAGTCGCGAACTTTACGTCCATGCATGGGTCCTTAAGCTCAAAAGACCCAAAATGAGGTCTACAAGATGCATGGGGCTTTCTAAGGGCATAAAGCTTACACTTTTATGCCTCAACCTCTCCTAGGGACTCCAGATCCAAAAGGATCTATGCTTGGCACGTCCATTCATCCCATGCTAGGGTTATTGGACCAAAAACCCCCAAAAGTGACCAAGATAGATCTAAGTGCATAATGTTCAAGGTTGAAGCTTTCATACTAGAAAATGGAGAAGGGTGCAAGATGTTTGTGGATCTACTTGTCTCTTCCTATATCCCCAAGGCTTCACCTTCTTCTTTAAGCTCCAAAGTACTCAAGAATGCTAAAAAATGGCTCATAAGCTCATGGAAGGCACTAGGGTTTCGAGGTGTACGCTCTAGGTAGTGGAGGCTGATAATGAGGCTGGTGAAATAAGAATGAGATGCTTAAATAGGGTACGAAGTCCGAATTTAGGGTTTCCTAAACCCATACCAACTCGCCGAGTCAGTCCCCTGACTTGTCGAGTAGGTCACTTAACTCGCGACCCAATTTGCGCTTCTACTCGTCGAGTTCCTCCCTGGACTCGATGAGTAAACCTCCTGACTTGGGGTTTTTATTTCCTTTCTTGGCCTTCTGAACCCTAGATGTTACACCCTTCTTCTTTCTTTGTGTGCACTTGTTCTCATAGTACAAGCACGGTGAGTTTGTGTGTTGGACTTTTTAACTAGGTATGGTGCATGGTGCATATGAGAGACCCCCTACACTATAAATCGAATGCCTTGGTTCCCATTATCATCAAATATTCACCATACCTCTATCTCCTTTCTCCCACTGTCTTGCACTCAATTTTCTTGGTTTAGAAACACCACCAAAAATCACCACTCCACTACCATAAACCGCCACCCTCCTCGCTTGTCCCTCCCATTTCCGTCGACCAACCACCACCACCATTATGCCACTTTACTCTGCTTCCCTTTTTGTGGTGTTTCTAAGAGCTAGGCTAGAGTTCTTTTTGTTTTGTGGAGTTTTTTTCAAGTTCAAAACAACCACGGTTTAGGATAATTACTAGTTCGTGTTTCTCATGGTGCTTCCCGCAAAACAAACCATATTCTTATCTAAAATGAGTTCACACTTCAAAATGTGAGTGCTAACGGACCCTTTTTATATTTATTATATATTTTTAGGGGTGAAGGTTGGGTGTGGGGGGATACATGTTCTCACGTATTTCGTTTATGCAAAAACACTCTTGAAAAACATACTACAAAATGCTATGATTTTATGTGAAAATTATGGTCCATTCAAGATATGTTTTGCCCATCTTAAACCCTATGGTTTGCAGAACTATTTTGTATGCAAGTATTCCAGATCAATACCATTTCCGGGACTACTCACACACATTCATACAATATTTATACACTTTATTATGGATTTTTTTTTTCAAAACTACATATCATTGTAGTCCTTTTTTAGACCGGACCGTAAAAATGGTCATTTTCACCTTAGTTAGGGTTCATATTAGGTCGGGAAAACAATTAGTGACAAAGTATTATTCATTTCTAAACCTTGAGAGCTTACGGATCCTAATTCTGGCCCATAACGATTTTACTAGAATTTTTCTAAAACAGGGACACAATCGACATACTAGGTTAATTTTCTTGTTTTATCTTTCAAATACATATATATATATATATATATATATATATATATATATATATATATATATATATATATATATATATATATATATATATATGATCTGTGACATTTCCACCTTTGTAGTATTTCAAACTTATGCATGCATGTGTGTGTGTGTGTATATATATATATATATATATATATATATATATATATATATATATATATATATATATATATATATATATATGTGTGTGTGTGTGTGTGTATGTGTGTGAGTGTGTATGTGTTTGTGTGTATGTGTGTTTAAATACATATGTATATAAGTTATATAGATTGTAACATAGAGTTTATACATGTACTTATGATCACTACTTTGAAACGCACATCTATATAAAAGCAAGTACATTACACCTTTTATGTATATACCAAACATACTCGACTTTTATAAAATTTGTACAAATCATTATGCCTAGTGACTTATCCACGTATAAGTTAGGGACGAGAGCTCTTCACATACCATAGTAAAGGGTTTTACAGTGAGACGTTATTCAATAATTAAATCTAAATGCTTAGCATACCCACACTACTATAACCATTAATCTTCGGAGTGAGATACGTATGTATAGATCTATACGGGGTTGACATCCCCAGATGTGGTTGCTAGCTATAACCTCGACCAATGAATCAAAGCGGGTGATAAGTATCTACTATCGTTACTACGACGTATAGTGAAGTGTTGTAGTGCGTTACATTCAGTCACATAGCTCGGTTATAGGACTCAGTATAAACATTATCTAGAATCTGTCTCTTTCTCTCTCTCACTACAAAACCATGGATTTGGTTTCTCTCAAAACAATTTTAAGTATAGATTTACTTATGCAAAGATATCTTTTTGTTTTCAATGATTATTTAAAGATTCATTACAAACACAGTTTTAAGTATGGTTTTACTTACAAAGAAAATACTTTTTAGACTTTTTAAAAGTATCACTACTGTTAGCAGAAAACCTGTAACTCTCACTAAACTTTTGTTGACCCTCATAACTACGTGTATTCTCAGGTAATCAGTAATCAAGAAATTCATACGACGGATTAGTCATGGATTTCAGGCTATCTAGTTTACTAGTTTTTGGTATGTCTGCCTACGTGTTTAAGGTAATCCATGTACTATACTATTATCTGTAAGAACCATGTATTCAAACATCAAGATGAAATACAAATTCTGTTGTTTTTATTATTATATTTATGCTATATATTCATTTTACCTTTGATCCATGAACTAAGTCGCACAACCCGACATGTTCTACTGCCTAGACCAGAGGTGTGGCAGATTGGTATCAAAGCTAAATTGGCTATAGAGAGATCATATCCTCGAAAGAGGAATACAACTATAGCAGCATGCCACTAATAAAAGTATTATTATGAATTATCCTACTTATTGACTATTTACGGGAGAGGTAACTGGTTTGAAGAGCCACTTAGGTTGGTAGATTTCAGAATAGTTATATGTTAAAAAGATCTTGCCCTCCGGTGCTTTTTGTCTGGCCCTCATCCATACTTGATAGTCTTGGAGTACAATACAAAAACTAATAATACTGGAAATCTCATCAACAATAATATGTAAGAGTTATATATACACTTTGACCCACGTTGAGGACACTTAATAAGATTCTAACATACCTTCAACTAAAACTACCAGCTCAACCCTTTAGGTCAAACGCCTCAACTAAGGTTAGTACCGTACATAAGCCATTCCACAAATAAACATGGAATGTATGCCTATGTTATTTATGGTCGGACTGGTGCACAATCAACCTTGATCAAGGAGTTTGATGGACTACAATGGCTGAGAGTTTTAGAGATTGAAGGATGTTCTTAAGATTCGTTGTAGAAACCTAGTACCTTAGAATCCTATAGATAACACATATAATTTAAAAAACATAAAAATACTTAAAAATCTGGGATAACGTTAAGATTTTCTTAATGTTCTTAAATTTAAAGAACCAATAGCTCTGCTACCTTTGTAGCAGAGAAACCCAAAGTTCCCAGTCGATCATCTAATAGTCTCCAAACTTTTCTCTCCCATGTCTCTCAAATATGATAGGAATCCTTTCAAGTACGAACCATTTAAAGAAACCACTGAAGGGGAAGAATCTGAAGGAGGGAAGCGTTTGAAGATAAGAAACCGGTAGCAGAAACCAAAAGGATTTCAATACCTTCTTTATCATTTGAAATCAGTAGGATTTTAGTTCTCGCCCTATCATTTGGAAATCTATTGGATTTCTGGTATCGATCACTCTCTATAATTTGGAAATATGTAGGATTTATAGAATTGAACGCTCTCTATAATTTGGAACACTACCATGAAAGGATCAGAATTGACTACTTTTTTAGAATAGGTGTCTAAGCCAATAGCTAAATTGGTATATACTTGAATTAAAAGCAAAGCCCTTTTGGGTTGCCATCATAACCAGAAATACCTAGAAATGATATTAGGAGAGAGAGAGAGAGATATGTTTTTTTGTTAATATATATATATATATATATATATATATATATATATATATATATATATATATATGTTAACTTGTTATGTGATTAATAAATTAACATGAGGTCAATAGTTAAATAATTAATTTGTTAATTTATATGGTTAATAAATTAATAAGAAATCAATTAGAATTAATTAAAGGTGCAGTGGTGAATTGTAAATATTCAATACTTGAACAAAAGAAGCAATTGTAGAATCATCCAAAGGTTGAACAAAATTATGAGTCTTTCTAGGGTTTTTGGAATCCTCCTGGCTACATAAAAGGAAAGAATTTGCATTAGTATTAAATTTGTTATTTAATCAATTCATATTCTGCTTTGTTTTGCAAGTTACCTAAACTATAAATAGGACCCCAAGGCCATCAATTTTCATTCATGAAATTCCTAAGAGTATTAGGAACTAAATTTCTTCTTCTTCCTCTCTCTCTCTCCGCTTCATTCTAGGGCTTTAAGGGTTTTGGGTGTGAGCCATCAAAGGCACAATATTTCTAGTACTTGCTTTCTAGAGCTTGTTTAAGAAAGATTTTATTGATTATTTACAAAAATAATCAAAAGGTATGTAAACCCTAATCCCTTTGTGAATTTCGAAAATAGTAAAGTATTCCTAGGGTTCTTGATGTTCAATTGTTTGTTGCAATCAATAGAGAAAACTTAGATCCAATAAGTTTCATGTGAACTTAGGGTTAAGTTTTTCCGCCACATAATTGTTGTAACCTATATTATAAGAATAATATATTAAAGGAGAAATCATATTTATTTAATTAGTATTGGTCATAAATTAATTAGGAATTAATTTGGTGACTAAAAGAGATTAATTAAATAAAGGGGTATAAACTATCAAATGTATGATAGTTGAGTTTTGGGCTGGGAAACATAATGGACTATAGGGGGAACGAAATTATGATGGGGATCCATCATATTTTCATCCAAGGCCTTATTCCAGAAGGTTCCTTGGGCTGCTTGGTGGCTAAGCTGTCCATTAGGGTTTAGACTAAAACCCTAGCATCCTGCAGTATAAATAAGACCCCTAGGCTATGAAAATCGACTATACTTGATTCCAAGAGAACCCTAGGGCCAATTTTAGCATCTTTCACCCTCTCTCATATTGCCTTTTTGCTTGTGGGGTTTGTGAACCATTAGAGGAGTTACAATTGTGACTCTAAGCTCAAGATCAAGAAGACTACAAGGATTTCAAGCTACTTGAAAGAGGTAAAACACTTAGATCTGTTTTCATGATGTTAATTTCGAATTATATATGATAGATCTAGGGTTGCAAGTCTTAGATTCAAAGCATGTATAATAGAGAAACCTAGATCCAAGGATTAGGGTTTGTATGAGCACATAGGATTGTTCTTATACATAAAACCCATCAGTCGTATCAGAGACTTGATTGGTTTCAATTGTATGTGATGCTTTAACTGTTTGCTTGCTGAAAATTGTTTTTCTTGCATCTGCCCGACTCAAATCGGCGAGTCAGTATCTGGACTCGACGAGTTGGCCCTACTCGGCGAGTTCAGGTCTGACTCGGCGAGTCTATGCGTCAGGAAGAGGATATTTCGAGATTTTGTTGCCGTTTTGTCATGGGATTAATGCCTAAATTGTTTTTTGAAGATAAAATACGAATTTTATTATATTTTAATGATTATCCCATCCAAAACAAAAGATAATTTCAATCTTTTGAATATTAGTTGTTTATATGATAAATATGGATTATTTAAAGTTATTTGGTCATTATCTTATGACTAAAATAGGATTAGGTCAAATATAGATAATTATAAAATTAATTGTTTAATTTAAATTATTTGTTATTTGATCCCTTGTGTTTTGAAAAGTTCAAAACTTGCCCTCAAGTTTTGAAATTTAAATTTTGTGATTAAAAGTTAAATTTTGAATAATTTAAATTTCAAACCCTTAGAATTTTACAAGTTTAAAAATTCAATCCTATACTATTATATTATTACAAGCTTAATATATATATATATATATATATATATATATATATATATATATATATATATATATATATATAATTTAAAATGCTAGTCTTACCGTTAGTAGGCCTTATTCACGAAGCCGGTCTATAAGGTGGGTATAAGGCTGTTGCCTATAAAATGGCGCTTAATGGGTGTACACTCACACCCATCGCTTGCTTGACTGGTGGAGGGTCGTTAGCCGAACGGGTAGGATAGGGCAATCCTCTCCTCATTAAAAGTATAATGTAAGATACAATGTAACTATAATGTTTTTTACAAATTCCCAATCTTAGTTACTTTAGGGCAAAATGTGAAAATGATGCTATTCCATGGAATTACACTTTGTACCCTTGTCAAACATTAGTGGAGCGTGTGTGGTTAACCGACACGCTAATTTGGGATTGAAATTGGTGGAAAAGGGTGGCTCGATGTTTATCATAGATCAATGGAGCGTGCATGGCTAACCGGCACATTGATTAGGTGATAGAGACATTGAGTGCACCATGTTGATTCACATGGTTATTCACAACTTATTTGCGATCCTCGACATCCTAGTCGCAAATTTGAAGTGCATATCGAGATTTAAACATGCCATTGAAAAGTTCAATGAATCTTAAAGATCTAGGAGTTTTCAATACATTTAAAACTTAAATCTCTTTTTCGTTTTTCATGGTGAGAATTAGTGAATCGTCATTCACTTACCTTCAAATTATTTACTTTTAGAGTACGACATCCCTTTCTAAGTTGTAAATAATGATGTTGGGTCCTAGCCTTAATTTCTCATTTGGGTGTTTAATTAGGGACTCATTTCTTATCAAACTTTGTTCCTTTTCTTTTTCAGATGTCGGCAAGCAACAACAACAACGCTTCTGGGTCATTCTCGTTGATGAACCTATGTCAAAAGGTGACATTTGATGGGTCAAACTTCAATGAGTGGATTAGGTATATTCGCATGATCACTCGCTACGAGGACAAAGAATATGTCCTCGATGAAAAGCTTGAGAAGATCATCCCAGATGTTGCTACTCCTAAAGAGTTGGCTGCCTTTGAGGACCAGGAGCGTGATGCTATGAAAGTTCATTGCATCATGCTGGCCACCATGAACCTCGAACTCCAAAAGTCCTACGAGGACATGTATCTGTATGAAATCCATCAGGATTTGTTGGACCGGTACCACCAAAGTGCGAGGAAAGAGCGCTATGAGATCATTTGCAAAAAATGCAGAGGTATGTTGATCGTCTTCTCAAACTTAATGTTAAGTTTGATGAGGATTTGGCTATCGACATAATCCTCCACTCCTTGCCTCCATGCTACAACCAGTTCAGAATAACCTACCACATGAATAAGGAATATATCTCCTTGAGTAAGCTCCAAGGAATGCTAAGGACTGTTGAGAGCAACCTCAAAGACAAATCTGTTGCACCATCCCCTACTGTGGTTGCTCCCGTGTTGGCAATTGGTCAAGGAAAGGGAAAAAAGAGGAAGGATCCATGTAAGGGCCACCATAAGGGTAAGACCCAAGATGGTTCCTCTTCTAGTGGAACCAAAGCTGGTTCGGTCAAACCCTCTTCCAACCCCAAAGAAGTAGAGTGCTATTACTGCCACCAGAAGGGCCACTGGAAACGAAGTTGCCCTAAGTATCTGCAAGACATAAAGGATGGGAAGATTAAGCCCACCTTCGCAGCTATGTACTCTATTAAATCTAATAACTCATCATTTGCTACTTCATGGGTTCTTGATACAGGGTGTGGTTACCACATTTGTTCTAATTTGCAGGGCCTAAGAAGAAGTAGGGAGATGGAACATAGGAAGATAAACTTGATTATGGGAAACAGAAGATCGTCTCCTGTGACCAGAGTCGGATTTTATTCTTTAGTGCTGAGTAATGGGTTAGGGTTAGATTTAGAAAATTGTTGTTATTCGCCAGATTTGGCAATAAACATTATTTCATTTCATGGATTATTTAGACAAGGTTTCAGATATTCTTTTGATAATAGTAATGGTTCTATTAATGTTTATTTGAATGGTGTCTTTTATTTCAATGCATTACCTTGTAATGGGATTTATGAATCTATGATGGTTGTTGATAATTTAGCAAATGATGTATTGAATATTGATTCGTCTACTAGCCTAGACAAAGCATGCTTGTGGCATTGTCGCCTTGGCCATGTCAACAAGAAACGCATAGCCCAACTCCAAAAGGATGGAGTGTTGGAGTCATTTGACCTTAGGGACGATGACACGTGTGAATCTTTTTTACTTGGGAAGATGACCAAGTCACCTTTTACTAGCACTTGTGAAAGGGGTGAGGGTCTATTGGATCTCATACACACCGATGTGTGTGGGCCCTTTAGATCCACCATAAGGGATGCTTGCTGCTTCTACGTGACTTTTACGGATGATTATAGCAGATATGGATATATCTACTTAATCAAGCAAAAGTTGGAAACCTTTGAAAAGTTCAAAGAGTTTAAGAATGAAGTGGAGAATCAGCTGGGAAGGAAAATCAAGATGCTTCGGTCAGACCGAGGAGGAGAGTACCTAAGTCGTGAGTTTCACGAATATCTAAAAGAATGCGGAATTGTTTCGCAATTGACGCCTCCGAGAACGCCACAATTGAATGGTGTGGCTGAGAGACGTAATCAAACCTTGTTGGACATGGTTCGTTCTATAATGAGTCGAACTTCGTTACCAATAGCTTTCTGGGGATATGCCTTAGAGACTGCCACCCATATCCTTAACTTAGTTCCCACCAAGAAGGTTACCAAGAATCGTTACGAGATGTGGACAGGGAAAGCTCCCACATTGGCACATATTAAGGTTTGGGGTTGCGAGGCTTTCGTAAGACAAGAGACTCACAACAAGCTCGAACCTCATAGTGAGAAGTGTTATTTCACCGACTATCCACAGAAGTCTTTTGGCTATCTTTTCTATAGACCGAATGAAAATGTTGTCTTCGTTGCTAGAAGAGGAGTTTTCCGAGAAAGGGAATTGATAAGCCAAGAAGACAGTGGGAGGCAAATTGATCTTGAAGAGATCCAAGAGCAAGGCGATGAAGGAACTTCTAACACTGACGCTCAACCCGAGGAGGAGACTCCTGTTGAACCCGTTGACGAGGCCTTACCTCTTAGACGTTCTAGTAGGGTTAGTGTTCAACCCCAGTTTTATGGTTTTCATATTACTACTGAAGGGGATACATTTATTAGTGTTGAAAAATTGATGAATTTGGACGAACCTAGCAGCTAGAAAGAAGCCATGGCAGGCTCGGAGTCTGCTAAATGGAAAGAGGCGATGGACAACAAGATTCAGTTCATGTATGGCAACCAAGTTTGGAATTTGGTTCATAATGTACCGGGTCGTAAGACAGTCGGGTGCAAGTGGATCTTCAAGAAGAAGACGGACATGGATGGGAATGTGCACACTTATAAAGCGTGATTGGTTGCGAAGGGCTTTACTCAAACTCCCAGAGTTGACTATGATGAGACCTTCTCACCAGTTGCGAAGACAAAGTCTATTAGGGTAATGCTTGCAATAGCTGCGTTTCATGATTATGAAATCTGGCAGATGGACGTGAAAACCGCTTTCCTTAATAGGAAGTTGGCTGAGGATGTGTATATGCATCAGCCAGAGGGTTTTGTCGATGCGAAGCATCCAAATACAGTGTGTAAGCTTGAGAAATCCATTTATGGGTTGAAACAACCATCTCGCAGATGGAATCTTTGTTTTGACGAGAAAGTTAAAGAGTTTGGCTTTCTACGAAGTGAAGATGAATCTTGTGTATATGTCAAAGCCAGTGGGAGTATAGTGAGCTCCCTCGTACTGTATGTTGATGACATACTACTCATAGGAAACAATGTCCCAACCTTGCAGGAGGTCAAGTCCTGGCTTGGGAAATGTTTCGCTATGAAGGACCTCGGAGAGGTTGCTTATATTCTAGGGATAAGGATAGTAAGAAACAGGGAAAGAGACTGATAGGACTCAGTCAGGATACATACTTGGATAAGGTACTAAAGCGTTTTAGTATGGAAAATTCCAAGAAAGGGGAGTTGCCAATCCAAAGCAATACCAAGTTGAGTAAGACTCAAAGCTCGAGTACAGAGGCAGAGATAGCTGATATGAGCCAAGTACCTTACGCTTCCATAGTAGGCTCTATCATGTACGCTATGACTTGTACTCGCCCTGATGTGGCCTTTGCTTTGAGCATGGTCAGTAGATATCAAGGGAATCCTAGTAGAGCTCATTGGATTGTAGTTAAGAATATTCTTAAGTACCTACGAAGGACCAAGGAATGGTTCCTGGTCCTCGGTGGGAGTGATGAATTAAGGGTACGACGGTATAGTGACACTAGTTTTCAGACGGATCGGGATAGTTACCGATCACAGTCGGGCTGGGTTTTTACCCTAAATGGAGAAGGAGTGACTTGGAAAAGTTCCAAGCAGGAGACTGTAGCTGATTCAATGTGTGAATCGGAGTACATTGCGGCAAGTGAAGCGTTGAAGGAGGCTATATGGTTGAAGAACTTCATTGGAGACCTTGGAGTTATGCCATCCATAAAGGAGCTGATGGAAATTTTCTGTTATAATGAAGGAGCGGTTGCCTTAACCAAGGAACCAAGAGATCATGGTAGATCTCGACATATCGACAGGAAATACCATTTTATCAGACATCAGGTAGAAGAGGGACTCCTCATTGTGAAGAGGGTATCATCAGAAGACAACCCAGCAGATCCCCTTACGAAGGGACTGAGTAGGGTCAAACATTTGCAGCACGCTAGGAGCATTGGGCTAAAGGATGATATAAGTTTGGGTTAGATAGATAAGAAACGTGTAATAGATATTTTGTACTTGACATTTTGATGAATAAATAAAGTCGTGTTATTTATGAGTAAAGCTACTATCTTGTGTTGGTTATTTAGTTATTGTTTCTATTTTGCATGTTTTGACTTCCTGAATAATAAGATTATTCAAACAGTCCACAGTCGTTCATATTTTGGAAGTAGGTGTGAATGAAGACTGTCATGAATTGTTTGTAGAATGTCTAAAAGGTTTTGGGCATAGCAAAAGTTAGCTGCAAAGTTCATGAGTGCTTATGAATATGATTTGAGCAATGGAGTAAACCCGCGTTTGCTGGTATCACTTCGTGGTGCTTTACCTAAAGTGATCGCAAAGCAATAATATCATATAGTCTTAAAACTTAGATATATGGTTGTTGTTTGCTGGTTGGTTATGCATTGATGATGTGTAAATGCATCAGTAACTTGATGTTATAAAACACATTGTTGTGCATGATTCAATTAGTAAATAATAGATGCATATGAGTCGAAGTTGATCTGTTCCTTTTATTCTATGAGAATAAAGGTGATATCTTGGCCACTTAATGATTTGGTTTGACTTATGTGCCGGGCCCGGTCGGAATGAAGTTGATGTTTTCAACTAAATTCTATGCCAAACAAATCGGATATCAAGAAACAAGTGCTAGACAATAAGCATTGCAACATGATATCTAGAACAGAGGATTATACGATCCCTTATTTGAAGGACAAGTTGCTGATCAGAGTTGACAGCAAAGTATATGAGCTACGATTGCTAATCGGATTCTAAAGTCGTATGTGAGATATAGTTACTAGACTTATCCAAGTGAGAGACTGTTGGATTAGTGTCTAAGCCCGTAACTATATTTGGTATGTACTTGACCCGGTTGTGCATGGTCCTTTTGGGTTGCCTTCACCAAAGCAACTTGACAAGGTAATTTAAGGAGAGAGAGAGAGAGAGAGAGAGAGAGAGAGAGAGAATATTATGGTTTATTAATATATTATAAGAATAATATATTAAAGGATAAATCATATTTATTTAATTAGTATTGGTCATAAATTAATTAGGAATTAATTTGGTGACTAAAAGAGATTAATTAAATAAAGGGGTATAAAGTGTCAAATGTATGATAGTTGAGTTTTGGGCTGGGAAACATAATGGACTATAGGGGGAACGAAATTATGATGGGGATCCATCATATTTCGACCAAGGCCTTATTCCAGAAGGTTCCTTGGGCTGCTTGGTGGCTAAGTTGTCCATTAGGGTTTAGACTCAAACCCTAGCAGCCTGTAGTATAAATAAGACCCCTAGGCTATGAAAATCGGCTACACTTGATTCCAAGAGAACCCTAGGGCTGATTTTAGCATCTCTCACCCTCTCTTATATTTCCTTCTTGCTTGTGGGGCTTGTGAACCATTAGAGGAGTTACAATTGTGACTCTAAGCTCAAAATCAAGAGGACTACAAGGATTTCAAGCTACTTGAAAGAGGTAAAACACTTAGATCTGTTTTCATGATGTTAATTTTGAATTATATATGATAGATCTAGGGTTGCAAGTCTTTGATTCAAAGCATGCACAATAGAGAAACCTAGATCCAAGCATTAGGGTTTGTATGAGCATATATGATTGTTCTGATGCATAAAACCCATCAATAACAATGCCCTCTCATGGAACATCCTTGTAATCACTGTTACAGACTCTGTCCTCCACTTAGGGACAGAAATTCTTGGGCCAACCGTTCCCTCTCCACCCGGGGAACATACTCGTCTCGAAACATCGCATTAAACCTCTCCCATGTCACTACAGAGAGATCTGCAGTAATGGAGTTGGCTGTCAGAAACTTCCACCAGTCCTTCGCTCCTAAGCGAAGGTGGTTTAGCGCAAGTCGTACCCTCAAATGTTTCGGACAAGAACAAGTGTAGATGTAACGACGTAATTTTTCAAAACAATTTTTCATTTTTAAAACACACTTTCATTCACACGATAATCATAAAAACATAATGTGTACACAGTAACATAACAAAACATGCCCCAAGATCTCAATATCATAAACTCTATAAGTGTGTACGGGTCATGCCGACGCCTTCCCGCGATCCTCGCTCGTACCTGAAACACATAACATAACAACTGTAAGCATAAATGCTTAGTGAGTTCCCCAAAATACCACATACCCCACATACGCCTTTCCAGGCCATAACTCTGTAGGATCTTCTGATCCATGTGTCTTAGGGGACTTCCATCCCAAATCCCGGTAGACCTTCTGGTCCTACGCATATCGACCTTCTGGTCCGTACCCTCTTGACCTTCCCGTCCATATCATCTTGACCTTCTGGTCCTTACCATACGTAACATACATAGCAGATACATAAATATCATCTTAACCATCCGGTCCTTATCATACATAACATACATAACACATACATATCACATAACCGCATATAGAACATACATCATATCATACAAGACCTCCCAGTCACACATAGGTACCCTTCCAGGTACAATATAGTGAGAAGACTCACCTCAATGAAGTTGGATAAACTCTCATGCTCAACGTCCCGACCTAGTCTCCTCCTATTATTCAAATAACATTCCCGATCAATACTCTCCCATGATCTCATCTCTACAAATTGGGTAGAAGGCCATTCTACGCTACCCTGAACTCTCCTGAATTAGTCTTGGCCAGAACCCTAAGGTCAAAGAAAGTCAACGGTAAAACTTTGACCTGACTCGTCGAGTGCACAACGGCGACTCGGCGAGTCCATACGGGTCCTCTGAATCCTTTCGGACTCTCTTGGCTCGTTGGGTCATTCTTCCACTCGACGAGCTACACCTGACACAAATTGCGGGTCAACCCCGACTCGATTCGTCGAGTCCGCTCATGGAGTCGGTGAGTTCATTCCATGCTCACACTCAAATGACCTTCTGAGGTCAGATCTGTTCCTCTAGTCCATAGATCTGACCTTCCCAAGCTCAATAAACACGTAAAGGTTCAAACTTGATACTCATGCAACGTCCAAATGACTCTACTTGATAATTTTGCGCCAAATACAACATCCTAAGTCCAATCCTTTCATATCTCACCATAAAACAAGATAGATAAAGTCCTCTGGACCACTACGTGTCCAAATCTGAAGCCTAAACATGATAAGGGACCATATCTCTAACAAATCATCCCAATAAAGGGTATAGAAAACCCTAGATCCATGGATTATTTAACGAAACAAAGAGAGGGTCGATATGCTACCTCAAAGATGATGTCCTCTGCTTGAAATCCACAAATATGCAACCTCCTTGGCCTCCTCTAAGCTGGAATCAACTTCTTCTTGCAAAAACCAACCCACAAAGGTCAAATAATGGCTTCTTCTCTCTCACAAACGCTCAAGCACTATAAGGGTTTCTCTCAAGGGTCTGGTAGCCGCAAATAGTGGCTATAAGGGTCCTTAAATAGGTCCCAAACCCGAGAAATTAGGGTTTCATTAAACAGCGTGGACTCACCGAGTCCACGTATGGACTCGCCGAGTCCTTCATTAAACCAGACCAGAACACGCGCGATCCCACTCGGCGAGTCTCAGCTTCCACTCGCCGAGTCCCTCTCTAAAATTCAATGTAAATACATAAAATAAGATACCTGGGAATCCGGATGTTACAATTCTCCCCCACTAGAATCAGACTTCATCCTCGAAGTCCTGCTCGGCAAACAATTCTGGATGCTGCTCCCACATCTCAAACTCCGGCTCCTTGGTTAGCTCGGACCCTCCCCGATGTTGCCACTGGACCTGCACCAGTGACACCTCCTTGTTCCTCAGAACCTTAATCTTCCGATCCTGGATCGTGATTGGCCTCTCCGCATAATTCAGACTCGCATCCACCTGAATATCCTCCAAAGGTACCACCGCCGACTCGTCGGCTATACATTTCCTCAACTGCGACACGTGGAAGTTATCATGAATTTGGCTTAACTCTGCAGGTAGCTCTAACCGATATGCTACCTTGCCCACCCCTACGGTCACCTTGAGTGGACCGATGTACCGAGGCCCCAGCTTGCCCCTCTTCCTGAATCGGATCACTCCTTTCCAAGGAGATACTTTCAGAAGTACGAAGTCCCCCACCTGGAACTCCAGCTTAGATCGTCACCGATCCGCATAACTCTTCTAACGACTCTGAGCTGTCAGTAACCTCTGTCTAACCTGTTGTATCTGCTCTTCCGTCTGAAGTACTATCTCAGTGCTACCCATCACACGCTGCCCTACCTTTCCCCAGCAAATGAGAGTCCGACACCTCCTCCCGTACAACAACTCGAAGGGAGGCATACCAATACTAGAATGGTGGCTGTTGTTGTAGGAAAACTCAGCCAAGGGTAGATACGTGTCCCAACTTCCTCCGAATTCCAACGCACATGCTCAGAGCATGTCCTCGAGCGTCTAAATCGTCCGCTCACTATGTCTGTCCGACTGGAGGTGGTAGGTGGTACTGAAATGCAACCTCGTACCCAACTCCTCGTGGAACTTCTTCCAGAACCTGGAAGTGAAACGTACATCTCGATCTGACACGATCGAGATCGGTACCCCATGACGCGATACCACCTCCCTCACATACAACTCTGCCAACCTCTCGGCAGAAGAGCTCTCACTGATAGTAAGAAAATGCGCGCTCTTCGTCAGCCGTTCGACAATCACCCAAATTGCATCAACACCCCTCACGGTACTTGGCAATTTGGTGATGAAGTCAATGGAAATCTGTTCCCACTTCCATTGGGGAACCTCAAGTGGCTGCAACTTGCCATGCAGATGCTGGTGCTTGGCCTTAACCTTGCGACAGGTCAAGCACCTCTCGACAAACCACACGACATCCCTCTTCATACAGGGCCACCAATAATCTTTCTTCAGGTCCAAATACCGGCTCATATGTGCCTTCTCAGAAGACACCTTCTCAGGGCAGAACATCACCCTCTCATGAAACTTACTAGAAACTATAGTAACAGAATCAGTACCCTGCTTGAGGGTCAAGAACTCCTGGACCAACTGTTCCCTCTCCATTGGGGGAACATACTCATCTCTAAACATGGTAGTGAACCTCTCCCAGGTCACCTCTGAAATCTCTGCAACAGTGAAGCTTGTCGTCACGAACTTCCACCAGTCCTTCGCTCCCAAGCGAAGCTGGTTCAGCGCGAACCGAAGCCTCAGATGCTCCGGACATGAACTTGTGTAGAAGCATCCCTCAATATCAGCAATCCATCTCATCGCAGCAATCAGATCTTGCGTCCCATCAAACTCGGGTGGCTTCGTGTTGCTGAACTCCCGAAACAACAACGAGTCACCTCCTTGAGGCTTGGCAGCAGCCACAGCTGCGGTAGCTGCAGCAGCCTCAGTCACCACGGCGTACCGCTCATTGAAAGTCTCAATCAGTGTGGTCTTGATAGACCCAAACATCTCCGGAATCTCGGCTCGGATCGCCGCTGCCACCTCATCGTGGATCATCTGATGAAGCTCCTCGTCACTCACATTGCTCGCCTCAGGTCTGTGGCGTGTCCCAACCATGATGTCTTTGAAATACAACATAATAATGTCAGAGACTCGCTCGAGCATACTCACACTCGATAACTCAACCCTACTTGTTCCTTAGTACCTAAAGGATTCTTACTTAGAATGCGCACTGCTCCGGTGTCTTCAGTAGTACGGGCCCTATACTACCGTCCACACCGCATCAGTATTCACCCTAGGTCCTCCTCCTTGGATCCCAGATCACAAGTACTCTATATCTCACTTGCATAGGTTACCCTTCGGTAGACCTCTCATCAGCTCCTCACTGCTACCTATTCGCTCTCAAGCATCACACAGCAACAAAATCCTTCCTAGGCTAAGGCATCACAATATCAGGCCACTCTATTCCTAATATCAATACCTAGCCAACTCTAGCATGCATATTATATCATAACATATCTCATAACACATAATGTAAGGATATTTTGGGAAATCACCATTCGGGCGCTGGCTGATTGTACACACTGCTCCTTTCTGTCTTCCTCAAAACCTTTTACCCTTTTAGAAAAATTATTTATTTTATGAAAAACTTTCTTAATTCCTTAGTTTGAGTTCAGATTCATACGAAGATGCACCCGAATCCCTCAAACCAAGACTCTGATACCAACTTGTAACGACGTAATTTTTCAAAACAATTTTTCATTTTTAAAACACACTTTCATTCACACGATAATCATGAAAAACATAATGTGTCCACTGTAACATAACAAAACATGTCCCAAGATATTAATATCATAAACTCTATAAGTGTGTACGCATCATGCCGACGCATTCCCGCGATCCTCTCTCGTACCTGAAACACATAACATAACAACTGTAAGCATAAATGCTTAGTGAGTTCCCCAAAATACCACATATCCCACATACGCCTTTCTAGGCCATAACTCTGTAGGATCTTCCGATCCATGTGTATTAGGGGACTTCCGTCCCAAATCCCGCTAGACCTTCCGGTCCTACCCATATCGACCTTCCGGTCCGTACCCTCTTGACCTTCCGGTCCATATCATCTTGACCGTCCGGTCCTTACCATACGTAACATACATAACACATACATAAATATCATCTTAACCTTCCGGTCCTTATCATACATAACATACATAGCACATACATATCATATAACCGCATATAGCACATACATCATATCATACAAGACCTCCCAGTCACACATAGGTACCCTTCCAGGTACAGTATAGTGAGAAGACTCACCTCAATGAATTCGGATAAACTCTCATGCTCAACGTCCCGACCTAACCTCCTCCTATTATTCAAATAAAATTCCCGATCAATACTCTCCCATGATCTCATCTCTACAAACAGGGTAGAAGGCCATGCCACCCTACCCTGAACTCTCCTGAATTAGTCTTGACCAGAACCCTAAGGTCAACGAAAGTCAATGGTCAAACTTTGACCCGACTCGTCGAGTGCACAACGGAGACTCGGCGAGTCCACACGGGTCCTCTGAATCCTTTCGGACTCTCTTGGCTCGTCGGGTCATTCTTCCACTCGACGAGCTACACCTGACACGAATCGCGGGTCAACCCCGACTCGACTCATCGAGTCCGCTCATGGACTCGGCGAGTTCATTCCATGCTCACACTCAAATGACCTTCCGAGGTCAGATCTGTTCCTCTAATCCATAGATCTGACCCTCCCAAGCTCAATAAACACATAAAGGTTCGAACTTGATACTCATGCAACGTCCAAATGACTCTACTTGATGATTTAGCCCCAAATACAACATCATAAGTCCAATCCTTTCATATCTCGCCATAAAGCAAGATGGATAAGGTCCTCTGGACCACTATGTTTCCAGATCTGAAGCCTAAACATGATAAGGGACCATATCTCTAACAAATCATTCCAATAAAAGGTATAGAAAACCCTAGATCCATGGATTCTTTAACAAAATAGAGAGAGGATCGATATGCTACCACAAAGATGATGCCCTCTGCTTGAAATCCACAAATATGCAACCTCCTTGGGCTCCTCTAAGTTGGAATCAACTTCTTCTTGCAAAAACCAACCCACAAAGGTCAAATAATGGCTTCTCCTCTCTCTCAAACGCTCAAGCACTATAAGGGTTTCTCTCAAGGGTCTGGTAGCCGCAAATGGTGGCTATAAGGGTCCTTAATTAGGTCCCAAACCTGACAAATTAGGGTTTCATTAAACAGCGTGGACTCGCCGAGTCCACGTATGGACTCGCTGAGTCCTTCATTAAACCAGACAAGAACATGCGCGATCCCACTCGGCGAGTCTCAGCGTCCACTCGCCGAGTCCCTCTCTAAAATTCAATGTAAATACATAAAATAAGATACCTGGGAATCCGGATGTTACAGTAGAACACCCCTCGATATCAGAAATCCATCTCATCACAACAATCGGATCCTAAGTCCCGTCAAACTCTGGTGGCTTCGTGTTATGGAACTCTTGGTACAGCAACGAGTCACCCATTGCGGCCTGGTAGAAGCGACAGATGCGGTGGCTGCAGTAGCAGCCGCCTCAGTAAAAACAACATATCGCTCATCAAGCGTCCCAATCAGTGTGCTCTTAATAGTCCCAAACATCTCTTTGATAGCCTCTCAGATAGCTGCAGCCACCTCATCATGAATCATCCTACGAATCTCCTCATCGCTAACTCCACTACTCTCAGGTTGTGGCATGTACCCACCATGATGTCTCTGAAACAGACCACAAACTATTCAAAGACTCGATCGAGAATACTCACACACGATCACTTGCGCCTACTTGTTCCTTAGCATCCTAAGGATTCTTACTTGGACGTTTCACCGATCCAGTGTTTCCAGTAGTACGGGCCCAATACTACCTTCCCCACCGCATCTGTTTTCATTCTAAGTCTTCCTCCTAGGATCCTAGTTCACAAGTACTCTATATCTCGCCAAACACAAACTAATCTCTTAGTAGACCTCTCCGAAGCTCCTCTCTGCTACATACTTATACTCGAAGAAAATCACTGGTAGTAGTAACCCCTAGGCTAAGGCATCACAAATCAGGCCACTCTATTCCTAATGTAACGCCCCGATTCTCAAGTATGGTTAATATGAGTTTTTGGATTAGGCCCTACTCGAAAAGTTGGTTTACTTACTCGTCGAGTAGCAGTGAGAAGGATCGCAGGTTAAGCGACCTACTCGGCGAGTCCATAATGAGACTCGGCGAGTAGGAGCTGGCAAGTGAAACCCTAATTCCTGGGGTTTGCACCCCTATTTAAAGGGACCTTAGCCTCCCTTGGACCTCCTTATAGTTCCAAATAACCCTTGAGAGCCTTATTCGTGTGTGTGTGTGCCTTGTGTGTGTGTTTGAAGCTTGAAAGAGAGTTCTTGGAGGGAGAAGACTTGGAGGAGAAGGAGATTGAAGCAATTGGAGTGTGGGAATCAACACTCATCTCAGATATCAACTTCAAAAGGTACCCGAACCATCATTCTCCTTATAGATCTCCTTTATTGGGTGAGTTTTAGGGTTTTCATGGAATATCAAGTTGATATGATGAGCTATGGGCTAGATCTGAAGTTGTAACTTCAGATTTGGACTCTCTTTGGGTTTTAGAAGCATAAAGTTGCAGCTTTAGTCGTGATTGAGGTCCCCTTTGTGCATAAAGACCCATCAATAGCTTAGATTTGCCATTTTGAGCCTTGTAAGCCATGCATGCACATAAAGTTTGCAACTTTATGTGATAAGCATGCCCTAGAAGCTTGGATCTGTGATTTGGAGTGGCTGCATGGGTCAAAATGGATGTGTATGGAAAGAGGACTGAATGGACTCAGCGAGTCACAAGGTTGACTCGGCGAGTCACATGAAGATGGCCGTGAACTTGACGAGTTGGATGAACAACTCGGTGAGTCCGATGAACATTGTGATAAGACTCGACGAGTTAAAGAACAACTCGGCAAGTCGGATGAGTTTTCTATTGGATGTATATGAAGGTGTATCCGTCAAGTTGCAAGGAAGGAACTCGACGGGTGGCCTTAAAGCTTGATCGAGAATCAAAGGAACTCGACGAGTCATTCCGATGACTCGGCGAGTTGGAATGTACTTCAGGGAACTCGGCGAGTAGCCAAGGGTACTCGGCGAGTTAAGGTCAACATCGACTATTGGCCTTGACTGAGGACTTTGGCTTTGACCAGGGGTTGACTAGTGGGTTTTGGAGTACCTTATAAGGTTAAGGACTTATGAGTATGACGTACTATGAAGATAGGTGGTGGAGCCTGTGTCAAGTGATCCGAGAGTTGGAGTTTACCTTTTGTGTCGACATCTGCTAGGTGAGTTATACTCACTATATCGATAGGGTCTATGGCACCAAGGTCGGCCCTTTAGTTGTTATTGGTTATGGTATGCTACATGCGGTTATGATATGTTAGATCGGTATCCAGATAGACAGTATGTTGTCATGCTCTTATGATCTGTTAGGATTGATATGTTAGTGACCTGGTTAGGTCGGTGTTCTGGTTATGAGAGATTACTATGATCGAACATCTGTGAGATAGTTATATCTGATATTTGTACATGTACGGGGTGATGTGCTTATTGATCTGATTTGATCAGCATCCTGGTAATTAGGACAGTATTATGTTAGTGACCTGGTCTAGGTTGGTATCCTGGTATATAGGATGATGCTATGTTAGTGACCGGTTAGGTCGGTATCCTGGTTAGGATGTTGCTATGCCTTATGATCTGCTAGATCGATTTGTTTATCTATGGACTGTTATGTGATTACCTGTTATATGTGCACATGGTTATTTTCTTGTGGTTGGGTTGAGGCGGTCCTACTTTGTGTTGAAGGCCAACATACCCTATGAGTGGTCCGGGGAGACTGTTGGCCCACGTGGCAGACTAGCCATGCTGAAGGCTCAGGATAGATCCAGACAGACTGTAGGCCCAGTAGGGAGGTCCAGTTAGGCTGATGGCCCCGTATGCATGTTGATTGATTGATTATTACTGTTATGGTATTGTCATTGTGGTGTTGGTATTTTGGGCGTAGCTCACTAAGCCCTCGGGCTTACAGTTTTCAGTTTATTGTTTCAGGTACTTCAGGAGGTCATGGAAAGGCGAAGGCGTGACCATACCGCTCCTCATCCTTATGTTATGATTTTTGGGACACTCTGATGGGAAATGATTTTAAAACATTTTGTAAACAATGCTATTTTTTACTTATGATTTAAAAAGTTTAAATTTGGCATAAAATTTATGGGTATTACAAGTTGGTATCAGAGCCTTGGTTTGAGTGAATTGGAGGAACACTCTTGTGAATCCAGTCTCAAATCAAGGAGATTTTCGGAAATAAGTTTTAAAATGGTTTTCAAAATAAAGGATGGAGGATGCAGAGGGTACGATCAGCTGGAGCTTGTAAGGAAACCCCAAGATACCATGCAGTTATTTGATATTTCGATATGTGAGAACAGCATGCTAGTGCTAGGCTAGGGATCTTCAGGAATCACATGATAAATTTGCCTGATTGCATGATCCCTATTAGCCTAGGGTTTCTTGTACGTGGAATTGACATCATAACTGTAGATGTTTAGTGTATGCATCACGGCTGTGCATAATAAAGACCTTATAGCCTGAGAATGTTGATTCGGCCTTCGGGTAGGATCGGATATTCGAAAGTCTATTGGGTCCAGCGTTATGTGCAGCTAGCATGCATTAGCGCTGCAGGGGATGATGGAAGTTTCATGGATGTGAGAGTCATGATAAGTGGTGACTCTAGATGTGAGGTATTTGGTATTCCCCTAGAATGAGGGTTGAGCGCATTTCCTATGTTGATGATATTGTTAGGGCGTTGTGGTGATACTTGAGACAAATATGGGTAGGTGTGGAAGGTAGTATGGGCCCGTACTACTGAAAGCACATGACCCATATGCGTAGCAAGGAAGTCACAACCCCTAGGGTTTTTGGGTTTTGGTCTCCCGACATTATGTTATTTATCTGATGACTTGTATATATTTCAGTACGGTGGTGACGAGACGTGTTGCTTCGGGATCCGGATCAGGATCAGGATCGGGGTCGGGAGACGGAGGGTTGGAGGTGCCGGTAGCACCTGAGCTCGTGGTTCAGATATGAACTGAGGAGTTGGATTCCAGGATCTGGGAGATCATGCACGACGCAATTGCTGCTGCGTTCCGAGCGCAGCTGCCAGAGATGTTTGGGTCGATTAAGACCGCGATGGTTGAGTATTTTGATGAGTGATATGCAGCTCTAGCAGAGACAGCTGCCGTTGCAGCCACTTCGGCTGTAACCGCAGAAGGGGTTGGAGGAGGAGCTGATAGGGCTTTCCAGTACCGGGACTTCGATAATACGAAGCCCCCGACGTTTGATGGTACACAGGATGCGATTAAGGCTATGAGGTGGTTATCTGACGTGGAGGGCTGTTTCTTCATGTGCTCATGTCCTGCTGACCAAAAGGTCAGGTGTGACCTGAACCTGCTGAGGCTTAGGGAAAAGGACTGGTGGAGGCTGAGGACTGGGTCGTATACTGATGATTAGTGGGCTGCTGTTACTTGGGAGAAGTTTAGAGATATGTTCCGCACCCGCTACGTTCCACGCATTGAGCGGGAGCGGCTTGCGTAGGAGTTTCTGACCTTGAGACAGGATGGGGAGTCTGTGATGGAGATTACCCGTATGTTCACGGAGAGGGCTATGTTTTGCCTGGAGTTCACTTCAGAGCAGTCTCAGATGACTCGTTATCTGAGTATGCTCAAGACTGATATTCGACTGTTCGTGTCTACACAGCGATGTGATACCCTCCTGGACCTTCAGGAAGCCGCGAGGCGGCGTGAGTTGGAGATAGAGCTACAGCTAAAGGAGCAGCGTCATGCACCGGCACAGTCTTAGTCGGCGCCTAAGCGGTCTAATACCGCTGATACACGGTCTGGTGGTCAGCAGAGCCACACTTGTGGAAAGTGTGGCAGGGTTCAATCGGGAGTCTGTAGAGCAGGAGGTGGGTGCCACAAATGTGGCAAGGAGAGGCACTATGCCAGGGACTGCCGTTAGTCCGCCCTTCCCGTAGATATGAGGATTTGTTATCATTGTCATCAGGTTGGTCATGTGAAGACCAATTGTCCGCAGCTCGCTGCCAAGCCAGCGCAAGATTCCGCGCCAGATGCTGCGAGGATTGGAGATGGGAGGCCAGTCAAGGTGGAGCCTTCAAAGGCTCAGGGTCGCGCCTTCTAGCTCACGGCCGAGGAGGCCAAGTCAGCACCAGATGTGGTTGCTGGTACATTTCTATTCTCTGTCTCAGTTATTGTATTTGTATTATGCTTATTGATTGTACTTGTGATTAGGTACGTTTTTAGTAAATTCTTTTCCCGCTTTGGTATTATTTGACTCGGGGGTGAGTCGGTCGTTTGTATCTTAGTCCTTCTCTAGAGGGTTCAGTGTGTCGATAGATGATCTTGAGTATCCGTTGCGAGTTTCGATCGCCAACGAGCATGGGGTTTCTGTTTCTTTGGTCTACCGGGGATGCGGGTTAGAGATTTTTGGGGTGTCCTTCCCGATAGATTTGGTTCCTATCCCCATGGGGGATGTATGCGTGATAGTAGGGATGGATTGTCTTACCCATTTTGGCGCCATGATCGACTGTGAGGGACAACGGGTGGTGGTTCGAACCCCAAGTTAGGGAGAACTTGTAGTATATGGTGAGGGCACCAGGTTGGGATCGGGGTTTTGTTCAGCAGCCAGGGCTCGACAGTATATTCAACACGGGTGTGCCGGATATTTGGCGTATGTGGTAGATACGCAGGTTAGAGAGAAGCTCTCAGTTTCTGAGGTCCCGGTGGTGAGGGAATTTGCTGATGTCTTTCTGAAGGAGTTACCCGGAGTGCCTCCGGAGAGGCAGGTTGAGTTCAGGATCGAGTTAGTACCAGGTGCGGCCCCTATCGCCAAGGCGTCGTACCAACTGGCACCGCCTGAGATGTAGGAGCTGTCATCTCAGTTGCAGGAGCTGCTAGGCAAGCAGTTTATTCGTCCGAGTAGTTCACCCTGGGGAGCATCGATCCTTTTTGTCAGGAAGAAGGACGGTTCGCACAGGATATGCATTGACTATAGGGAGCTAAACAAGTTAACGGTGAAGAACCGTTATCCACTCCCGAGGATAGATGATCTTTTTGATCAGCTGCGGAGTGCGTCTTGGTTTTCCAAAATTGATTTGAGATTAGGATATCACCAGGTCAGAGTGAGGGTGGAGTAGGTGGAAAAGACCGTGTTTCAGACTCGTTATGGTCATTACGAGTTCGTGGTGATGCCGTTTGGGCTCACCAACGTGCCAGTGGTGTTCATGGATCTGATGAACCGAGTCTGCAGACTGATGCTCGATCGCTTGGTCATTGTGTTCATAGATGATATCTTGGTGTATTCCAAGACTCGAGAGCAACATCAGGAGCATCTTAGGGAGCTGCTAGGGGTTTTGAGGGGAGAATGGTTGTATGCCAAGTTCTCGAAATGCGAGTTTTGGTTACGAGAGGTCCAGTTCCTCGGACATCTCGTTAACCAGGAGGGGATTTTGGTCGATCCGGCCAAGGTGGAGGCGGTAATGCAGTGGGAGACTCCGAAGTCTCCCTCGGACATTAGGAGTTTCTTGGGTTTAGCAGGGTATTATCGGAGATTCATTCATGATTTCTCCAAGATTGTTGTACCCCTAACTCGTCTAACGAGGAAGGGGTGGATTTCAGGTGGGGCCCTGAGCAGTAGAGGGCATTTGAGACCCTCCGGCAGTGTTTATGCGAGGCGCCGGTGTTGACACTCCCCGAGGGAGTGGAGGATTTTGTGGTATTTTGTGATGCATCCATCATAGGCTTGGGGGCAGTCCCCATGCAGAAGGGACGAGTGGTAGCCTACGCGTCATGGCAGCTGAAGCCGCATGAGACAAGATACCCTACTCACGATCTTGAGTTGGGAGTAGTAGTTTTCGCTCTCAAGATTTGGAGGCACTATATGTACAGGGGCCGTTGCACTATATACACGGATCACAAGAGTTTGAGACACATCATGGATCAGCCGAACCTGAACATGAGACATCGCAGGTGGCTGGATGTGGTCAAGGACTATGATTGCGAGATCCTTTACCACCCTGGTAAAGCGAATGAGGTTGCGGATGCTCTGAGCCGCAAGTTAGCTGGGTCCTTGGCCCCAGCCAATTGTATAAGGATAGCAGTGGATTCCTCACTGGTGGGTTTGATCAGAGATGCCCAGATTAAGGGCATGAGGCTAGAGAACTGGAAGTTGGAGAGGATTAAGGGCGAAAGTGCCCGGTTTGTTTAGGATAGTCGCGGATTGTTGACCCGTTACGATCGGGTTTGGGTTCCGATGTCCGAAGGGGTCCGACAGACTGTGATGGAAGAGGCTCATAAGTCTCGTTTTTCGATTCACCCGGCAGCCACCAAGATGTACCGTGATTTGAGTTTGAGTTATTGGTGGCCTGGTATGAAGCAAGATATCGCTTGGTTTGTTGAGAGGTGCTTGACCTGTAGGATGGTCAAGGCCAAGCATTAGAGGCCGCATGGTAAGTTACAGCCTCTGGAGATTCCTAAGTGGAAATGGGAAAGGATCGCAATGGATTTCATCACGAAGTTGCCGAAGACGACAAGGGGGTTCAATGCTATATGGGTCATCGTGGATCGATTGACCAAGAGTGCCCATTTCCTAGCCATACGGGAGAGTTCGTCGGCAGAGAAGTTGGCCGACCTGTACGTCAGAGAGATTGTCTCTCGCCATGGGGTTCTAGTTTCTATCGTTTCCAATCGAGATGTCAGGTTTACTTCCCGTTTTTGGCAGAAGTTCCATGACGAACTGTGTACACTACTGCATTTTAGTACAACATTCCATCCGCAGACCGATGGGCAGAGTGAGTGGACCATTCAGACCCTCGACGATATGTTGAGGGCATGCGTTATTGATTTCGGTGGGAGTTGGGATTCCCAACTACTGCTTGCAGAGTTCGCCTATAACAACAGCTATCATTCTAGTATTGGTGCCCCGCCTTTCGAGCTTTTGTATGGGTGAAAGTGTAGCACCCCAGTCTGTTGGGGCGAGGTTTGGCATAGAGTGATGGGTCGGATAGAGGTAGTTCTACAAACTACCGAAATGATACAGCAGATTAGACAGCAACTGCAGACCACTCAGAGCCAGCAGAAAAGTTATGCCAACCGACGCCGATCTGAGCTGGAATTTCAGGTGGGTGACATGGTTCTACTGAAGGTATCACCCTGGAAGGGTGTGATCCACTTCAGGAAGAGGGGAAAATTGGGTCCCCGTTACATCAGCTGTTCAGGATTATCGCCAGGGTTGGCAGGGTGGCTTATAGGCTAGAGCTGCCGGAGGAGCTTAGCTGGATCCACAACACATTTCATGTTTCGCAATTACGAAAATGCATTATGGACCAGGAGGCAGTGGTATCGTTGGATGACATCTAATTCGATGAGCGCCTGACCTATGTGGAAAGGCCTGTGGCGATTTTGGAAAGGAAGAAGAAGATTCTGTGAAACAAGGAAATACCTTTGGTAAAGGTACAATGGGAACATCGGAAGGGATCCGAGTGGACATGGGAGCCGGAGGCGGAGATGCGTGAGCATTACCCGGCATTGTTTATTCTGGCGGACTTTGAGGGAAAAGTCTAGTTCAAGTGGGGGAGAGTTGTAACACCCCGATTCTTAGGTATGGTTAATATGAGTTTTTGGATTAGGCCCTACTCGACGAGTTGATTTACCTACTCGTCGAGTAGAAGCGAGAAGGATCGCAGGTTAAGTGACCTACTCAGCGAGTCCATAATGGGACTCGGCGAGTAGGAGCTGGCAAGTGAAACCCTAATTCCCGGGGTTTGCACCCCTATTTAAAGGGACCTTAGCCTCCCTTGGACCTCCTTACAGTTCCAAAGAACCCTTGAGAGCCTTATTCGTGTGTGTGTGCCTTGTGTGTGTGTGTTTGAAGCTTGAAAGAGAGTTCTTAGAGGGAGAAGACTTGGAGGAGAAGGAGATTGAAGCAATTGGAGTGTGGGAATCAACACTCATCTCAGATATCAACTTCAAAAGTTACCCAAACCTTCATTCTCTTTATAGATCTCCTTTATTGGGTGAGTTTTTGGGTTTTCATGGAATATCAAGTTGGTATGATGAGCTATGGGCTAGAGTTCTAACTTCAGATCTGGACTCCCTTTGGGTTCTAGAAGCATAAAGTTGCAGCTTTAGTCATGATTGAGGTCCCCTTTGTGCATAAAGACCCATCAATAGCTTAGATTTTCCATTTTGAGCTTTTTAAGCCATGCATGCACGTAAAGTTTGCAACTTTACGTGATAAGCATGCCCTAGAAGCTTGGATCTGTGATTTGGAGCCGCTACATGGCTCAAAATGGATCTATATAGAAAGAGGACTGAATGGACTCGGCGAGTCGCAAGGTTGACTCGGTGAGTCTCATGAATATGACCGTGAACTCGACGAGTTAGATGAACAACTCGCTGAGTCCGATGAAGATCGCCATAAGACTCGATGAGTTGAAGAACAACTCGGCGATTCGGATGAGTTTTCTCTTGGATGTATATGAAGGTGTATCTATCGAGTTGCAAGGAAGGAACTTGACGGGTGGCCTTAAAGCTTGATCGAGAATCAAAGGAACTCAACGAGTCACTCCGATGACTCGGCGAGTTGGAATGTACTTCAGGGAACTCGGCAAGTAGCCAAGGGTACTCGGCAAGTTATGGTCAACATGGACTGTTGACCTTGACTGAGGACTTTGGCTTTGACCAGGGGTTGACTAGTGGGTTGTGGAGTACCTTATAAGGTTAAGGACTTATGAGTATGACGTACTATGATGATAGGTGGTGGAGCCTGTGTCAAGTGATCCGAGAGTTGGAGTTTACCTTTCGTGTCGACATCTGCGAGGTGAGTTATCCTCACTATATCGATAGGGTCTACGGCATCAAGGCCGACCCTTTAGTTGTTATTGGTTATGTGCGGTTATGATATGTTAGATCGGTATCCAAATAGACAGTATGTTGTCATGCTCTTATGATCTATTAGGATTGATATGTTAGTGACCTGGTTAGGTCGGTGTTTTGGTTATGAGAGATTACTATGATCGATGATCTGTAAGATAGTTATATTTTATATTTATACATGTACGGGTTGATGTGCTTATTGATCTGATTAGATCGGCGTCCTGGTAATTAGGACGGTATTATGTTAGTGACCTGGTTTAGGTTGGTATTCTTTTATATAGGACGATGCTATGTTAGTGACCGGTTAGGTCGGTATCCTGGTTAGGATGTTGCTATGCCTTATGATCTGCTAGATCGATTTGTTTATCTATGGACTGTTATGTGATTACCTGTTATATGTGCACATGGTTATTTGCTTGTGGTTGGGTTGAGGCGGTCCTGCTATGTGCTGAAGGCCAGCATACCCTATGAGCGGTCCGGGGAGACTAGAGGCCCACGTGGCGGACTAGTCATGCCGAAGGCTCGGGATAGATCCAGACAGATTGTAGGCCTGGCAGGGCGGTCCAGTCAGGCCGATGGCCCAATATGCATGTTGATTGATTGGTTATTACTGTTATGGTATTGTCAGTGTGGTGTTGGTATTTTGGGGGGAGCTCACTAAGCCCTCGGGATTACAGTTTTCAGTTTATTGTTTCAGGTACTTTAGGAGGTCATGGAAAGGCGAAGGCGTGACCGTATCGCTCC
The DNA here is from genome assembly GCF_002870075.4 of Lactuca sativa. Classification (NCBI taxonomy): domain Eukaryota; kingdom Viridiplantae; phylum Streptophyta; class Magnoliopsida; order Asterales; family Asteraceae; genus Lactuca; species Lactuca sativa. The sequence goes on along the minus strand of NC_056627.2, from coordinate 200,832,567 downwards.
TCATCCTTATGTTATGAGTTTTGGGACACTCTGATGGGAAATGATTTGAAAACATTTTGTAAACAATGCTATTTGGTTTTTACTTATGATTTAAAAAGTTTAAATTTGGCGTAAAATATATGGGTATTACACATACAATATGAAATACCTAGCCTACTCTCAAGCATGCATAATATATCTCATAATATCTCATAAATATATCATAACACAGAAAGTAAGGGTATTTTGGGAAATCACCGTTCGGGCTTTGGCTGATTGTACACACTGCTCTTTCTCGTTTTTCTCTTAGAAACTCTTACTCGTTTTAGAAAAATCGTTTCTCTTCAAAAATTTTCTCAAATCCTTAGTTTGAGTCCGGACATACCCGAAGGTGCATCTGAATCCCTCAAACCAAGCCTCTGATACCAACTTGTAACAACGTAAAATTTTCAAATCAATTTTTCATTTTCAAACACGATAAATCACATGTCAGATTTCTCCTAAAACCTCAAGTACAAATGTCAAAACATATTTCGAAAAGTGTTTATCACAAATCCAAGATCCAAAAATAAATATAACTCCATCTCAGATGTGTGTGTACAATCAAGCCGGTGCCTTCCCGCAATCCTCGGAAGCACCTGAAACACATAACATGGTAAGCACAAAGCTTAGTGAGTTCCCCAAAATACCACGCACAACTAATTAGCCACTTGAGGCTATAGCTCTTTAAGACCCTCAATGTGTATCGGTGGAACGCTCCAGTCCCGCAGCTCGTTAGACCCTCTGGTCCGGTCTCAGTGAGGACCCTCTGGTCTCACTGCTCGTTGGACCCTCCGGTTCGGTCTAAGTGAGGACCCTCCGGTCTCATAGTTCGTTGGACCCTCTGGTCCGGTCTAAGTATCTCATAGTTTAACACACAACACATATCACATAGAAAATTCATAACTCAAGCAAGCACATAAGACCCTGTGGCCACACATTATTGATGGGTTTTACCCATAAGAACATCCTATGTGCTCATACAAACCCTAATGCTTGGATCTAAGTTTCTCTATTGTACATGCAATTCATCCAAGACTATAAACCCTAGATCTAATATATGATAATCAATATAACATATGAATTAGGGTTTAGATCATACCTTGATTGTTATGTAGTGATAACAATCTCAAATCCTCCTTGTAATGACTTTAGAAAGCTTAGAGTCACAAATGTCACTCCTCTAATGGTTCACAAACACCAAGAGCAAGAGGATGAAAAGGAGAAGAGAAGGAGGTTGCCCAAAACGTGTAGAAACCCTAGAGAACAAGTTCACCACGTTTTTGGGGCTTAAGGGTTCCTTAAATAGTGAGGCTATTAGGGTTATCTAACAAGGAAACCCTAATTTGGATGCTTAGGCCCTAAGCAACCCATGTACTCCTTTCTTAAAGGCCTTTGGACGATTTCTAATGGGTTTCCCCATAGAATTCGTCCACCCCTTTAATATAAAGTCCATTAGCTCAATATTCAACTATCACACAATTGACAGTTCTAGTCCCTTAAGTTTAATTAATGTCTTTTAGCCACAAACTTAATTCTTATTAATTCTTGACTAATATTAATTAAACAATATGATATCTCCTTTAATATATTATTCTCATAATATATTAATAAATCATATTTAATCATTTCTCTCCATAATTCATCCTATCAAGTTGCTTTGGTGAAGGCAACCCAAAAGGACCATGCACCATCAGGTCAAGTACATACCAAAATAGTTATGGACTTAGACATTAATCCAATAGTCTCCCACTTAGATAAGTCTAATAACTATTCTGTGTATGACTTCAGATCTTGATCTGCAATCGTAGCTTTCCAAAGCCATTGTCAACTCTGATCTTATCAGATACGCGTGTCCTTTAGATAAGGGATCATATATTCCTCCATTCTAGATATCGTATAGACTGAGACATGGATCTAAATCATTCTCTCTTTCTATGTGTTGTTTCCCGAATTTAGATTTATGACGACTGATAACAGACTACAATTTGAACACATCAAATTATTCCCGGCTTGGCCAAGTGCTTATGTGCCATCACTAAATCATCGAGGGGCCCACATATATCGCTTTAATCCCACTTTGGATAAAAGGAACGGATAAACTTTGATTCAATGCTTGCTTGCACTCACTCACCGAATCACACACAACAATATGTTTTATGACACTAAGTTACTGGTGCGTTTACATATTATCAATGTGTAACCGACTCGCAAGATACAACTCACACATCTCGGTTTCATGAATATAAGATATTATCATCTCACCAATCACTCGTGATAAAATCCATGAAGTGATCCAAGTGAGCGTGGGTTTAATCCAATGCTCAAATCATATTCATAAGCACTCATGAACATTGCAGCAAACATTTGCTTATGTCTAATACACTTTAGCCAATCCACACACCAATTCACGACAGTCTTCTTTCCTATCTACTTCCAACATATGAATGACTGTGGCCCGTTTGAATAATTTGATTGTTCTGATCCAATTAAATTATTTAGGAAGTCAAAACATGCAAAGTGAAACACAAGAATAATACTAATTCCATATGGCCTCAAACCTTTGAGTATAAATAAAACACCTTTTATTTATCACCATATCGATTACTCATTATTTGTTGTTTCGGGTAATCAACTTCTTACTTGAATTATCACACTTGTCCCATGCTCTTAGCATGCACACAATGTTTACCTATGGTTCTTACTTTGTGAAATAGATCAAATGAACACATTTCCAATCCTACTCACTCCACAACTCCCAATCCTTTTCACAAGTGAAAGAATGTCAAATTCTTGCCACTTATAGAATATGTTAGATTCCAACATTTTATGCAATGATCCTTTCGTAATGTCACTGCACTAAAGTCACAATGACTATTACCAATGATATTACAAAGCTCTGTATCGGAAATTGTTACAAGACAATTCCATAGATGTGATGTCTCTCACTACAAGGTACATTCCTTTGAACATCCTTCTTGCATAAAAGTTTATAATCTAGACATAGATTCTTAATATCCAACTCCCAATATGGAAACGTTTCCATACTTACCATATGACAACTCATTCTCAATAGAATCTTATCTATAATGTCGATATGGTCCATCCAATATCATACTTCCAACTACTCACAAGCGACCAATCCTTAGCAAGCTTTCGATCGTCCTTTGATAGTTGTGTAATTATCTTAGTCAAAACCGATTCTAGTCGTTTTTCCCTCTAAATGCGCAAGACATTTGGAAAATTTTAGAATGGTCAAATATTATAGCATTTGCAATCGATCCTATATACTCGAAGCGTATGGGACACGATGCATAATGTCTTACATAAAGATTTGATACTTTATCAATCTTCTGCCATAATATTTTACGTGCTACGTTCTCGTAATTCGAAATATGAAGAGGAATGCCGTAATCATAATCGAAATTTAAGAACACACTATGTATCCTTGACTAAATTTATTAACATTCCATAACCTAAACCTTTAGATTTGAAATGAAGCATAATATTCTCTCCCTTAATTATAGCAAGACAACTTTACATCCTTACAACTTTGCAAAGTATGACTCTTGTTTTCTATAATTAATATTGATAACTTGCCATACTTGCCTTAATAATCATACAATCATAACATTTATGCTCCCACTATCATGATGATTATTATAAACATAACACTTATGCTCCCACTAGCTTTGACATGTATTCAGAAATCAGCTTAACTTCTAGAAAACAATGCTTATTGAATTTCTTAAGTTCATGTTTGTAATACCTAATGCTTTGATAATACTTTATCTAAGCTTATACACCTTTCCTTTAGACAACTCATATGTGTGTCTAAACAATTAAGACTAATTGCCAATTCTCACAATTCGAATCATGGAAAGGGATACTTTAACCATAATCGTATTCGAGAATCCAATTATCACAATCACTATCTTCTTAAAATCTCTTTTAGTGAAAGCATTTCCTCACAGTCATTTTCATGAAGGAGGGAATCTTATGACATTTAGATTTTAATGGTGTATGTGTTCCTATCCATGTGAATTTATCAAAAACAAAGTTTACGACAAATTCAAACTCATATGGCTCGAACTTTCTTAATTTTGATTTCTTGCCTTATGGTAACACGGCTGCCCACCATGTCTTCCAAGTAGTTAAGTATCTCACCCTTTCCTATCAATGTACTTTTCATTGATCAAGGTCCTTGCCTTTTATGCATTCAAATGAGAACTCATAGGGCTCACATGCATAATTAACTCAATTGGAACGGCACAGAAACAAGACAATGTCAAAACCTCAACTCGTATGCTAGTGATGATCGATAAGGTTTATTCTTGATTAGTTCTTGAATCCTTTCAAGACCATTAAGACTCCCACTGACTCCTTAACATATAAGATTTTTTTGTCAATAAACATTTCATGACAAACAAATATTCAAGAGTTAGTGTAGTTTTTATCAAGACAAAACATTTCATAAAATTGGTCCTAGTTGGTCTTTGTCTTATCCAAGACATCACAACTTTCCAATTTCAAATGTACGAAAATAAGAAAATCCTTTTTCCAAATTCTACACTTGATGAATGTTATAAACCTTCTTGAAACTTGTCACTCAATGTCATAGTCTTAACTCTAAGACTGGTTTTTGGAACGAAGTATGATTGACTTCTTGATTTAACCATTCCTTCAATTCCCGATTTCTCTTTCTTAGACATACAATTGCACAAAGATTCATTTAGAGGATCAATTGAGATATGGTTCTTAATCATTAAGACCTATCATAAATCATAAAAGGTACTCTCCCTTCTTCTTAGAATAGAGAAACTTTTATCTTTCTGCCTACTTGATTCTTCTTATTCGTTCTGCTATTGATTTAAACCTTTTCAATCAATTCAGAATTACACTTAATCTTGTAAGTATAATCATATTTACTAAACCTTTAGTAAATCATGACGAATATCTTTGTTACTCTTGTGGTGGACTTGATCAACACACAACTTTGTGTACTCGATCTCCTAGTCTTTCACTTGACACTTTTTCAACGAATTAGTCTAATTTCCAAATATGAAATTTCTCATTCATCGTGCAACCAAGTTGCATGATTCCAAGTTTCTGTCCAATTGAAACTTGGGCGATGAGAAACTTTCCCTATTTGGTAAATTCTTGACCTTTCCACAATTATCATAATTAAGAATCCCATCCATTCGTTGTAGAAATAAGCAAACATCAACTTTTCATAACGATTTCATTGCAAGGAAATAAATAAATACGTCAAACAAAATTTATTTTATTCATAAAAGCAGCGGAAAACATTTGTCCTTACAATGCAAAATCAACTGAAAAACTATGTAATAGATATTCCTAACAACTCTATCATAACTTTCTAAGCTCAAAATCTAATCTTCGAATCTATGCGATCGAGATCCATTTCTTCGTGATTAGACTCATCTTGCTCTTTCATCAAGCTTCCTCTCTTTTCACTGATCCTGCAAAACATTCAAATGCAATCTTATCGCATCATGTATTAAGGATCAACGAATAGGAACTTAATGGAGTTAGATAGTGGATTTTACCTGAAGCACAACCATACTCTTTGACTCTCCCATCTTCTGGACTCTTCAGGCTCTTAGGGTAGACTTGTATCCAACACCCTTTCTCTTGGCAGCAAACGCAGGTCGGTTCTCCTAGAACATCCTCGGAAGCATGGTTGGTTGAATTTCCCAACAAATACGCTTCATTGCTTTGCCAAATCATTTCTGATTCAGCAGCAATGAGCATGTAAGTTAGGTCAATGAGGTTTTCGTCATGATCCATCATATAGTACTCTCTTTTGAACTCATTATATGATTCAGGAAGTGACTGCAGAACCCAGTTCACAGCCAACTTATCCGGGAATGACGTACCCAACATTATCAACCTATCGATGTGTGATTTCATTCCTAGAACGTGGGCACACATGGGTTTACCATCTTCATGTTTCATTTCCAATAGGGATTTAGTGACATTGAACCTTTCAATTCTTCGATCTTGTGGGTTAGGGAGAATAACGGGAGGAGGAGGAGGAAGTGAAGCATGATTTCTTGTTCCTCGATCGAATCGTGGAATATCATCTTCATGTGGAAAGCTTGTTCCATGGGATTTGGGAAGACCATAGTTGTCGAACTTTGACATCTACAAAACGGGAGAAAACAAATTCAAGTTAGTTGATCGATTGAGTCCTTAATAAATCACCCAAATGAGATATTAAGGCTAGGACCCAACACAATATTCCACAACTCAGGAGAGGGATGCCGTAACCCAAATTGCAGAACATTTTAAGGTAAGTGAATGACGATTCAATAATTCTCCACCATGAAAAACGAAAAACAGATTATGTTTTAAATGTATTGAAAAACTCCTAGATCCTTTGAGATTCATTAAACTTTTCAATGGCATGTTTAAATCTCGATATGCCCCTCTAGTTTGTGACTGGGATACCGAGGATCACAAAGCGGGTGTGAATTACCATGCAAACTTACATGGTGCCCCCACATGTTACAGTCACCTATTCGATGTGCCGGTTAACCACACACGCTCCACCGAACTATGATAAATATTGAGTCACCCTTTGCTACCTTTGCTTAGAACCATTTAGTGTGCCGGTTAACCACACACACTCCACTAACATCTTTGCAATGGCACAAAGTGTAATTTCATGGAATTGCATCAATTCACTTTTGCCTAAGGTAACTAAGATTTGGAATTTTATGAAAACATTTAGTTACTTTTATACTTCATTATACTTATAATGGAAGGTTTCTGTCCTATCCTACCCGTTCGGCTAACGACCCTCCACTAGTCAAGAGTGCGGTGGGTAGGAGTGGATACCCATTCAATCACCATTTTATAGGCAATTTCCTTAAACACCCCTTATAGACCAGCTTCGTGAATGAGGCCTACTAACGATAAGACTAACTTTTACTCATACATATATATAATGTTAGACTTTTAATGTTATATATAGTATAGGGTGTATTTTATACTTTTAAGATACTAGGTGGTCAAATTTAATAATTATACTTTTAATTTAATTAAATTGTAAACCAAAACTTTTTATGGATTTATTAAACCTCCTTTAATTATACACCTTAATTAATTAATAAAACCATAAGAGTGTGATTTGAATCTTTTCAAAACAATACTAGGGTTTTAGAATTTTACATTCCTAAATTAAACTTTTAATCAACTTTTAAATTCCAAAACTTGAGGGCAAGTTTTGAAACATTTCAAAACATTAGGGTTTCAACTATTTAAATTTCAAAAAGAAAACCTTTGAGTTCAAATTTAAACTATAAAACCTAAAGGGGAGAATTGAAACTTTTCATAACACAAGGATCAAATAGCAAATAATATAAATTAAACAATTTATTTTATCATTATCTATATTTGACCTAATTTCAATTTCTTGCAAAGTAAGTTACCCAATTAATACAAATAATCAAACTTTATCATATAAGGAAGTTATTATCTAATTAATTGGTAATTATCTTTTGTTTAATCAAGGATATACTCATAAATATGCATAAAATCGGATTTTAATGATCTAAAATAGATAAGGCAAGTATCCATGTGTAAAACAGCAATAAATCCTGAAAATAGCTCCATCTGACGCTCGAACTCGCCGAGTACCACATTGGACTCGCCGAGTACACTATGGTACTCGCCGAGTTCATCCGGCAGGGAGCTTCAAAAAACGTTTTTGCAACTTGAACAAACACACAAGGAATCAATACATTAGAAACCAATCACGGCTCTGATACCACTGATGGGTTTTACCCATAAGAACATCCTATGTGCTCATACAAACCCTAATGCTTGGATCTAAGTTTCTCTATTGTACATGCAATTCATCCAAGACTATAAACCCTAGATCTAGTATATGATAATCAATATAACATATGAATTAGGGTTTAGATCATACCTTGATTGTTATGTAGTAATAACAATCTCAAATCCTCCTTGTAATGACTTTAGAAAGCTTAGAGTCACAAATGTCACTCCTCTAATGGTTCACAAACACCAAGAGCAAGAGGATGAAGAGGAGAAGAGAAGGAGGCTGCCCAAAACATGTAGAAACCCTAGAGAACAAGTTCACCACGTTTTTGGGGCTTAAGGGTTCCTTAAATAGTGAGGCTATTAGGGTTATCTAACAAGGAAACCCTAATTTGGATGCTTAGGCCCTAAGCAACCCATGTACTCCTTTCTCAAAGACCTTTGGACGATTTCTAATGGGTTTCCCCATAGATTTCGTCCACCCCTTTAATATAGAGTCCATTAGCTCAATATTCAACTATCACACAATTGACAGTTCTAGTCCCTTAAGTTTAATTAATATCTTTTAGCCACAAACTTAATTCTTATTAATTCTTGACTAATATTAATTAAACAATATGATTTCTCCTTTAATATATTATTCTCATAATATATTAATAAATCATATTTAATCCTTTCTCTCCATAATTCATCCTATCAAGTTGCTTTGGTGAAGGTAACCCAAAAGGACCATGCATCATCAGGTCAAGTACATACCAAAATATTTATGGACTTAGACACTAATCCAACAATTATTATCACTCTAGGTAAGTATAGTGAGAAGACTCACCTAGTAAGAACTCGGATGATCTCAAACTCGAATCACCGTTCTAGCTTCCGCCTAACACAATGATAATAATTCCTAATTAATAAGGCTCTCACTAAAGTAACCCTTCTGCAAGCTCACAAAATGGAAAAAAAAAACATTTTACCCTTCTATTGCCTTATAGTCCACAAATTGACCAAACCCTGAAATTCAACCTAAAGTCAACGACAGGGAGTACGCTGCACGTACCAACTCTCTATGCTGAGCGTACTTGGTTGCCATGCAGGCATCGGGGATGCTCGACCCCTATGCAGCGCGTACTGGGATTACGCCTAGCGTACGTCCCAATTTCACTCTCCTCACATTTTTGGTCTTAATCAATTAAGACATTGGCTCATATCTCAAATCTGGCCTCCTTAATGTCTCTTAATCCATAAAGTCAGTGACTTTAAGCCTTTACATGGCTGATTAGGTCACAAACACTCAAAACACCCATCCTCTTTCCTCATGAAGCTCATAACTCATGCATGGCTTACTCCTAACGTCCAAGATTGGATTTTTATGACTCTACTCCACAAAATACGTTGAAAAGGGGTAGATCAAGGTCTCTAGAGCTCATTATCTCATAAAGTCTTCATATTTTGGGACAAAACCCTAAAATAATCCATATAAACGCACAAATCAAAAGAGTGAGAGAGCTTGAAGCTTTATACCTCTATGTGAAGCTTTCCACACAACTAAGCTCAGATCCAAAAACCTAGACTCTCACTCCTTCTTCTCCAAAGCTTCTTCTCTGCTTCAAGAACACAAGATTACACTCACAATCTCTCAAATGAACTCTCAAGCTATAAGAACGAAGATTTAGGGTTAGGAGGGTTTGGTGTTTGGGAATGGTGGCCATGAATGAGGCCATCATACCCTTTCTATAGGGTCACACTCCAATTTAGGGTTTCCACTATGGGCCTAGTACGCCCAGCGTACCCTCCGGTACACCCATCATACTAGGTGGCATTCGCATCCAATGCACGCATATGAGTATGCTGAGCATACACTCTAGTACGCCCCACGTACTCATTTACCACCTTTTCTCTAAAAAGGGCCAAATAGAAAAATTCTCAATAGATCAAGGTTCACAAGGTATACCTGGACTTGGGATGTTACATGTTATTCCATGAAAACGCACATCATGCTTTATATGTCGTTAGTGGAGCGTATGTGGTTAACCGACACACTAATATGGACTATAAAGATATATGATGGGCATTTCGAATATTATTATTGTTAATGGAGTATGTGTGATTAACCGGCACATCAATGTGAGATGATAAATGACATCATGGTGGTCAAGCGGGTTTGTAGGGTTATTCACATCTTGTTTGTGATTCCCGACATCCCAATCACAAAAGTGAGAGCATAATCCGAGATTAAACATGACATTGATAAGATTGAATTAATCTAAAAGGATCTAGCAGTTTTAGAAGATTGGAATTGGTAAAAGACTTTCCTACCTAAAATAGATTCGACGTTGATTACGACATCCCTCTTCAAAGTTCGAATCGAAAATATGGATCATAACCTTAATTTAAATTTATGGGTTATTGATTAAGTATTAAAATCTATTACCTTTAATTCTTTTTTCTCCTAATTTTAATCGTCTTATAAAGATAGAAATGGTCTTCCTCAATCTTATGGAAATGGTTTTCCTCAATCTTCTAGAGATGGTCTTCAATTTCACGTCAAGGTGAAATTGTTTTCCCTTCCTTAGGAAATGATGGAACTAGACATCATCTTTCATCCACCACCTCTTCCTGTGACTCTCCCAGCCTCACGTTTTCCTCAAGTTGAAAGATATGAGACAACTCAAGCCCTATTGGCATGTAGAAATAAAGATAGAAACTTTGTGTGTGTGCATGTTCTACAAATAAAATCATGCACTAACAAGTTGGATAAAATGTGTGTCGGTTTCATAAGGGAGCAAGCCATTGATTAGGTACTTCTCTCACTTCAAAATTCATATGATCAGTTCATTGAGAACTTTTATATAAGGAATATCGATGTGACTCTAATTGATCTAAGTAAGTATTGATTGTTGCTGAAACATAAATGTTTAAGAGAAAATCTAAAATAGAGATGCTTATTAGGTGTAGGTCCAAGGTTTCCATGGACATTGGCAATGGTGACAATGGTTGTACAAAAATGATTTCTATTACCAATGGAAAAGGGTTGTCCAAGATCAAATTATTTGATCGTATGGTAAAGAGAAAGGTTAGTTTTGGGATCGTTCCATGTGTTGACCCCAAAAAGTGTTGGATTATGTGTCTAAGCCCATAACTAGATTTGGTATGTACTTGACCTAGTTGTAGAATGGTCCTTTTGGGTTAGCTTCACCAGAGCAACTTGACTAGATGACTAATAGAGAAAGAGGTTATTAATGTTTATTAATATATTATATGAATAATATATATTAAAAGAGAAATCATATTGGTTAATTAATATTGGTCAAGAATTAATTAAGAATTATTTTTGTGATATAAAGATATCAATTGAACCTAGGGGACTAGAATTGTAAATATAAGATAATTGGATTTTGGCCTGAGGATCCCTTAGAAAAGGGGTGGACAAAATCAAGGACATAAGCCCACCTTGAATTCGTCCAAGCCCTTATTCTGGAAAGTTCCTTTGGACTGCTTAAGGTCTAAGAAATCCAATTAGGGTTTTGACTGAAACCCTAGCAGCTCACCTATATAAAGGACCATAGGCTTTGCATTTTCGGCTACACCTTGAACCCTATAGATCTAGAGCTGATTTTGTGCACCCTTACCCTCTCTCCAAAGATCATCCAACTTGCCTTGGTGTTTGTGGTCGATTAGAGGTATTGCACTTGTGATACTAAAGCTCTCAAAGGTTGAAGATTCTTTCTACAATTGAAAAGTAATCATCTAAACTTGTTTTAGTTATTGAATTTGATTTTGTATACTAGTATTAGGGTTTACAAGCTTTAGATGATTTGCATGTACAATTAGAGAAACCTAGATCCAAAGCTTTAGGGTTTGCATGTGCACCATAGGATTGATGTAATGCTCAAAACCCATCAAAAAGTTCATTTGTTTCTACCACCAATTGAAGGGACATTAGAAACGAAGCTGCCTAAAATACCTGAAAGATCTTAGAGGTAGTAAAGTCAAGTCTTGTGAATCTACTTCCGGTACATCCATTATCCAACACCATTTTTTATAAGTTCATATTCATAGACTGTTAATACATGATGTGATGATCACATTTTTTTATAGTATTAACGAAGCTAAGAGATAGAAGGAAGCTTGAGCAAGGTGAGATAAATCTGATCATGAGAAACAAACTTTGGTCACATGGTTTAAAGATCAGAATTTGGAGCTACTACTAAGCAGTTGGGATAATTTAATAGATTTCTATTACTCTTTGTGGATGTCTAGAAACATAGTTTTAATTTTAAGCATTGTAAGGACAAGTTCCAACTTTTCGTTTATTTTTAATAAAAGTGAAATTTTGGTTTATCTGGTTACCTTATTTTATGTTTCCTTGCAATGAAATTTATGATAGTGTTAGTTACATTTCTAATATTAGCAATATTAATTTTGGATTTTATTCTTATGATATCGCTTATGGTATTGTCATAATTGAATAAGTGAAAAGATGTAATATTCTGTTTGAAATAGAGTAATAAAATAATAAACCTGGAACCTCGGGATGTAAATTTATATTTTATATTATTTTATAGTAGCCCTAAAATCCATAATATTTAATAGGGTGTTGGTTTCGGGGAGCCAAATGATATAACTTGGATTTTCGGGGGTTAAAAGTGTAATTCCAGGATTTAGTTTGTAAAGCATTCTGAAGGCTGAGGGATGTTTGGTAATTATTTGATTCAAATTGAATAGATTTCTGGAAGCAGGGGCTAAAATAGTAAAATATGGACTTGGATTGAAAAGAGTTGTGGGGGCCCGGTTCCCGGAACGTTGGTGCCATCCTGTAAAGCCCGGTTCCCGGAACGTATTTTTAAAATAAGCTTTTACATTTTTACACTGGGACTCGACGATTTGGAGGCCCCAACTCGTCAAGTAGATGCGATTTTTGGACACGGGTGGAAAAGTCTACTCGCCGAGTCGGAAGCCCCGACTCAACGAGTAGATCTGTCTGGATGAAACCCTAAATTTTAGGGTTTGCACCCTATTTAAACAACTTATAGGGTCTCCACTCCAACCTCTATCACCCTCAGACCCTCTTTATGAAACCCTAATTGAATATTAAGTGTTCTTGAGCTTTTTGTGCCATCTGTGTGTCTTTGAAGCTTGAGAAGAAAGAGGAAGCTTGGGAGATCAAGAGAAAGCAAGTTGATCCAAAGATTTTGGCACATTTTGAGCTTATTTGAGGTATAAAGCTGATATCTTGAATATTCATTTCTTACATCTCCTTTTTGGGCTATTTTCTACATTTTCAAAGTTTTAGTGAAGCCATATTCGGGATTGTGTGTATCAATGGGGATATACTTCAGATCTTGAACTTATAGGGTTCCCATGGCATAAAGGTGCCAACTTTATGGCCATGGGAGTCCCATGCACCTTGTAGACTTCATTTTTGGGTCTTTATGAGCTAGTTAACCCATGCATGCACCTAAAGTTTATAACTTTACATGCTATATCGATCCTAGGAGGTCAGATCTATGTTCTGCATGCATTAAGCCCGACTGAAATCGAATGGGTAGACTTGGACTTTGGGAGACTCGATGAGTTCTTCATATGACTCGTCAAGTCAGGTCATGGTTCCCTAACCTTTTCTGTTTCTGAGAATCTGGTTGAGTCTAGAAGAGGACTCAACAAGATGGACGTGGATATGGACTTGAAGATCAAAGAACTCGACGAGTTCATGGATGAACTCGACGAGTTCAAGGCAACGTCCCGAATGAATGAAGAAAAACTCGACGAGTTCAAGGAAGAACTTGGCGAGTCCAGGACTAAACGTTCCAACTTGCATAAAGCAGGACCCGACGAGTTCAAGGATGAACTCGGTGAGTCATGAGAAAAATGTCCCAATTTTGTATGAAGGAGAACTCAACGAGTTCTTGAAATACTCGATGAGTAGGATCGAAGTTCCAACATTTTGTTGATTATGGAACTCGAAGAGTTGGTAGACCAACTCGGCGAGTTGCGTTGAGTCAACCAGATGTTGACTTTGGCCAAAAGTTGACTTTGACCAAGGTGTTGACCTTGAATTTGAGTTTGACCTGAGTTGATCCTTGAAAGGGTTAAGAGTATGAAATAGTAATTAAGGAAGGTTGTTATGTGTAGGAGTTTGAGAGGATTTGATCCCACCATCGAGGACAGTTCAGTTGCTGCATGACATTGAGGTGAGTTACCTACCAGTAGAAGTGGGTCTAAGGCACCAAGGTCGGCCCACTAGTATGAGTTATAGTTGAGATAATTGTCTTTATGATAATTATCTGGTATGTGCTATATGTTATGATTATGTACTAGCATGATATGATGTTATGTGATAGTAGGTAGTAGGGGGAATAGTCCCAATGTTACGGTCGTAAGAGCTGAAGGGTAGGTCAGGCACCCCAGATATGCCCGGCAGTATGCTCATGCTATGTTATTATGTGGTAGTAGTTGGGGGTGAAATAGTCCCCGTAGTCGGTCAAGATAAACTGGAGAGTAGGTCAACACCCCAGAAATGCCAGAGAGGGTAGGTCGGCCACCCCAGAATTGGCCGACAATATGTTAGTTATGTGGTATGTGGTGTGATGGGGGAGCTCACTAATCTTTGTGCTTATAGTTTTCAGTTTTGTTTTCAGGTACCACTTAATCGAAGGGGAAGGAGTCGGGACGGTAGCAACACATCACACACACAAGATTTCCGCATTATGAGATTCTTGGGATTGTACTCTAACACTGTTACTATTTCTATGATATGATTTTGAGACATGTAGTTATGGTTTTATGAAATGATGTGACTCGATGATGTTTTCTTATAATTGTTTATGCAAATCGTTTTATCAAAAAATGAAATTTTTGGTCTTGAAAATTAGGATGTTACAAGTTGGTATCAGAGCCTTGGTTTGAGGGATTCAGACATACTCTTGGGAGTGTCTGAACTGAAATCAAGGGTTTGAAATATTTTCACAAGAAAATAGTTTTTCCAAAAGTTAAAGTAAAGAGTTTTGAGAAAGGACTAGGTGTGTGATGCATGCAACCGGCCGAGCTCAAGTAAGTTTTCCTCAGGATACCAATACATTTTACGTTATGATATGATATGATTAAGAGAACTGCATGCTAGATTAGGGGTAAGGATCTAGGAAGATTCTTGATATGCCCATTGTATAATCTACATGATAGTACTGATTAGCCAATGCTATGATAGCCTGGATAAGATATGCTTGGTTTGGTTACTCAAAGCCCGAATGCTGTTTGCTTTGTTCTTTTAGGAGTTCTAGCAATCTTTAACTAACTAGTGAACGAATACGCTAAGTTATATATTGCAAGGACTAAATAGTTTCAGAAGGTTAGGTCTAGACCTATTCTGCAACTCTTGTTTGATTCCAACCGTTGTAGGGTAGGACCCCTCATTCGAAAAATAATCTGGTCTTAGTAATACATGATGGTATTCGCGAGCTAGTTAGGTAAACGTGGTCGGGACTCCTTATGCAGCTGATGGCGGAGAGTGGGGTGGAGGAGTTACCCTAGGGTAAGCCTAGGATGGGATTAGCACAAAGTGCAGTAGTAGTAGAAGGGACTTGGTGAATTCGAAGCAATCCTTGAGGAAAGTACGGATAGATGTGGAAGGTAGTATGAGCCCGTACTACTGAAAGCAGAGGATTCGTACTCAAATCAAGGAGGTCCGAAATAGAACTAGGGAACTTGTAGAGTGTGTAAGACCTCTCAAGATTATGTATGAGCTTGACACTTATGTATTTTGTTTAAGAATGGTGGTGATTACATGTCACAGAGCAGGAGGATCGAGATCAGGGTCAGGATCAGGTTCGGGTTCAGGTTCCGAGCCAGTTGATGAATGGCTATCCAAGTTCATCGCGTCGGAGATCATGAGAGGCATCCTTGAGTCGACCCCGGTGATTTTCGGGTTAACCAAGGAAGGGATTATCAAGCTGATGGAGGATCGCCTCAGGGCGTTCAGGAGCGATTTGGCATCTGGCCAAGCAGGGACACGCACACTCTCCTTCAAGGATTTAAGGGGATGTGGTGCGCTAGACTTCCATTGGGTGAAGGACTGCATTGTTTCCAAGAGGTAGATTGCAGACATGGAGTCTACCCAGTTGATGAGCTTCTGCCCTGAAGGGTTGAAGGTCCGGTATGCGACAGGTTGTCTGAGGGACCGAGGTCGAGATTGATGGGAGGCGGTCAGTGATTCTTTGGGAGCCTCAGTCATTGAGGCTATGACCTAGTTTGACTTTGTAACCAGGTTTAGGGTTGAGTTTGCGCCAACTGTGGAGCTTCAGCAACTGGCCAGAGAGTTTCTTGACATGAGACAGACTACTGAGATGGTGGCAGAGATTACCGCCAAGTTCCGGGAGATGGCCTTATTGGTGCCTCAATATGTAGGGGATGCGGAGATGCGGACGACCCGCTATCATGACATGTTGAGAGATGACTTTTGGAAACACGTCAGCTACTCGACATATCCGACATTGGATGATATGATTGCGAGGGTGAGGGAGAGGGAAATTGATATAGAGCACCTCAGGAAGAGGAAGGCAGAGGATGGACATGTTACTAGGGTTTCAGGGATCCGACACTAGGTCGAAGGGCCATTCGGGCCAGAGGCGATGCAGGAAATGCGGCAAGCCGCATGAGGGAGTTTATAGATTGGGATCATCAGGCTGCTAGAAGTGCGGAAAGACCGGACACTTTAGCAAGGATTTTACAGCCCCTACCCCCACATTCCAGACATCAGACCTGATTTGCTTCCATTGCAATCAGAAGGGCCATAAAAAGGCCGACTGCTCGAGATTTACAGCAACAACAACAACACCAGTGACGACGCCAGTTCCAGCGACCCTACAGATTACGGATGGCCGACAGGGCAAGACAGATACTCCGGTGGTGTGGAGTCGAGCCTTCCAGTTGACCACTAAGAAGGCACATTCCGCACCCGACGTGGTGACATGTGACAACCCGAACCTTTTTCAGTCAATGAAAGTCAAATCCTGTTAAACAAAATTTTGAATTTTATTTGTTCCATTAAATTCTTGTGGGTTAGAAAATCATTTAAATTATATAAATAAAATTTATATAAGATTCGGAACCAAAAACACATGAAAAACCGAGTTTTCCTTCAAAACTCAGCAAAAATTTCGTCCAACCTTGTGCTTACGGCCGTAAACCCTTGGGTCATACACCCTGGGCGGTAAACATGTTTACAGTTGTGAACTTATTCCTGGATGCAAACCCAACCGGTATAAAGGTTTTTCATAGAGAGATTCTTAATTTTTCATCTTTTTCACCCAAAAATTCTCTCAATTTGCTCCCAATAACCTCCTAAGAACATTCATATCATCAAGATCGAACCTTCAAATCTTCAAGTTTTTCACAAAGAACACCACGAACATCCTTCATATTTTCAAGGGCTACAAACCATTCACAACTGCAAACCATTCACAACCGCAAACCGTTCACAGCGGCAAATTCGTTCAGGGCCGTAAACCTTATTCACGACCGTAAACCCTGGATCCCAACCGCAAACAACTTTGAACTGTGAACCTTGGATGAAAACCCTCATTTTTTCCACTTCAAACAAGTCTGGTAACATTCCTAAACCAAAAGCAAGTGTTTTCCAACACTATAATTAATGGTTTTGCTAATTAAAATACGATTATATGTTTGATTATCATTAGGATATTGTTAATCCCGCATACTACAACTCGAGGGTCATCTTTCCGGTTTTGCTGTTGAGATCGTGCACATAATCAACTGTGAGTTCATACCCCTATGCTTTTACCGTTTTTAACGTTTTCAAGGGGAATACAAGCCAAACAAAAGAGAATTTTTGTGTTCTTATACAAAGGATTTCAACGGAATTAAAACTTGTGCAATTGATACAACCAAGAGATCACTACATTTTATAAAATAATTAGATATTTTATCTCTTTTGTAACCTGTTGAGCATAAGGGAAGTTTTCAACTTACAACTATAACTACGAAATTTTCAGAATAATACATGAACCGAATACATAACATATATGCAAGCTATAATAGGAATTTTTAGGGATTTCAATACACAGTTTTACAAATTCAGAGCTTATACATTAACAAACACATAAATTATGGTGGATATAGTTTATGGTATACATTACTACTTTCTGAATGCAAGAGTACAACACTAAATAATTATTCAAGTATAATTATTTTTACTTTACAAGTATACATATGGTTTCAAGTATAAGAGAACAATACAACACTACACGTAAACTAGCTAATACAAGGTTGTGAGGCATTACTTCAGGGTGCGGGCTAAAGCCTACAACAGTATAACCAGAGTCTCCTGGAGGGAGAGCGTGATATTTTTGAATAGATCTATTCGGGACAGACAATCCCACACCTGAGCTGTTAGCTAAAGTTAGGCAGGCATGCCTGGGGTGACAAATATCATACCATCCGACGCCTGAAGAACTTCACAGAGGTCACTAGGTCATATCAAGCATGGTTATACCAAACTCACAATAGTATAAACTAACCATATGTTGATGGGATTTCATTCTTCATTAGTTTTATTTTAATTAATAGAACTACTATACATTACACTGGAGGATTACATGGGATACAAACACATAACTTTATTTTAAGTAATAAAACTACTATATGTACTGGTGGTAGCCAAAGTTCTCATACAAGGGTTTTTCATACGAAACAACGTTATACAATACAGCTGGTGATAACCAAACATACAAACTAACATTTTCATATACTTCTACAAAGTACAGTAACGAACATACAGTTTGGAAAATATTGGATTTTCTTGAGAAACATACAAACATTTTTACAGATTCAATGACAAGTTTTCATTACAAAATCATTCTTATGAACTCACCAACTTAAATGTTGATACACTTTCAAAATCGCTTGTATTCTCAGGGAATCAGTACATAGGTACTTCCGCGAGCTTTTGAGGAGACGGAGCACATAAAGTCACGTCTTTTACTCTTTTGTTATATTTTGATGTATACAAAACTTTATATCAAATAGATGTATATACCTTATATATTCAATGTAATGGTTGTTTTTACTTTGATTACTATGATGCAATTGTTGTGATACTGTACATGACATCCTCCACCCTCGAACGTTTTCACCGTTTCGGTTTGGGGTGTCACATGATGGGTATGTTTTGTTCTCCCTAGCTCTTATTATATGTTAGTTATGATATATAAGTATATGTTTTATGTGCTTTTTAGGATTGTCCCATGTAAACGGTATCCCAGTTCAGGTGTTATTCAATTCGGGATCCACCCAATCGTTTGTCTCCCTTGCACTTAGCAAGAGGTTCCCTGAGTCTTCGACAATTTTGGATTTCCCTCTAGAGGTTGAGATTGCTGATGACCGATCAGTACGAGCATCATAAGTTTTCATAGATTGTGTTTTGAGGATGTACGAGGAGCGCTACCTAGTGGATTTGGTTCTCATTCCGTTGTGTAGGAAAAAGGTTATCATAGGCATGGACTGGTTGAGCCCTAATTAGGCGATGATCAACTATACGCAGCAGTTGGTACGTGTCAGGACCCCAAGTGGGGAAGAGCCGGTGATTCTGGGCGAGAGACCGCAACATGGACCAACTATGTGTTCAGCAGCGAGGGCTAGATGTTACCTATAGCCAACAAGGTTACGTAGGGTATGTCACCTACATTATGGATACCCAGGAGGCGGGTAAGGTGACTGTGAACGATGTACCAGTGGTGCGAGAGTACTCGGACGTATTCCCATAGGACCTTCCAGGGATACCTCAGGAAAGATAGGTAGAGTTCATGATCAACCTGGTCCCTGGGGCCGCTCCGATAGTCAAGGCACCATATCGGTTGGCTCCTCCTAAGACGCAGGAGTTGTCTACACAGTTATAGGAGCTGTTAGACAATGGATTCATTTGGCCGAGCATTTCACCTCGGGGAGCCCCGATCCTGTTTGTGAAGAAGAAGGACAAGTCGTATCAGATGTGTATAGATTACCGGGAGCTGAAGAAGGTAACAGTGAAGAACCGTTACCCACTCCCGAGGATTGATGATATCTTCGACCAGCTACATGGGGCATCTTGGCTTTCCAAGATTGACTTGCGTTCAGGCTACCATCAAATGAGGGTCAGAGATGAGGATGTACAGAAGACTACTTTTTCGGACTCGCAATGGCCACTACGAGTCCGTGGTGATGTCCTTCGGGCTCACCAATGCTCCTGCCACGTTCATGGACCTAATGAACCGCGTATGCAGACCAATGTTGGATCGATCTGTGATAGTTTTCATTGATGACATCTTTATTTATTCCAAGACACGGAAGCATCACGAGGAGCACTTGCAAGAGGTGTTGGATACCTTGAGGAGGGAGAGCTTGTACGCCAAGTTCTCCAAGTTTGAGTTCTGGTTGCGCGAGGTGCAGTTTCTTGGGAGCCTTGTCAACCAGAACCGTATTTTGGTCGACTCGGCCAAAGTAGATGTCGTGATGAGATGCGAGGTTCTAAAATCTCCATCCGAGATTCAGAGTTTCCTGTGATTGGCAGGCTATTACTGGAGATTCATTCAGGACTTCTCCAAGATAGTCGTACCCTAGACCCAGTTCACGAAGAAAGTTGTGGTCTTTTGTTGGGGGCCTGAGCAGCAGCTAGCGTTTGAGACATTGAGACAGATGTTGGGCGAGATGCGGATCCTAGCCCAGCCAGAGAGCTTGGAGGATTTTGTAGTATACTATGATGCGTTCATTTCAGGTTTAGGCGCATTATTGATGCAGAGAGGGCATGTTATCGCCTATGCCTCGAGGCAGCTAATCCCTCACGAGGCGAACTACCCTATGCACGATCTGGAGTTGGGGGCCGTTGTCTTTGCCCTCAATATTTGGTGACACTACCTCTATGGGGTCCGATGTGCCATTTACATGGACCAAAAGACTTTGAGGTACCTCATGGATCAGCCGAATCTGAAAATGAGGTAGCTTTGGTGGCTAGATGTGGTGAAGGATTATAATTGTGAGATCCTCTACCACCCAGGGAAGGCCAACGTTTTGTCCGATGCGCTTAGCTGAAAGGCGGCCCCAATTAGAGACATTTTATTGAGGATGACGGTAGTGACTCCACTTTTGGAGCAGACTCGAGAGGTGCGGGTTGAGGGTATGAAGGAGGAGCACCAGAAGTGAGAGCGGATCATAGTCTAGGTGGCCTCGTTTGACTATAACAACCGCTAGCTGTTGACCCTGCATGGGAGGTTCTGGTTTCCGTACTAGGGCATAGTACGGCAGATTTTGATGAATGAGGCCCATAAATCTAGGTTTTCTATCCATCTCAGGGCGACGAAAATGTACAGAGATCTTCATCCTGATTATTGGTGGCCCTACATGAAGCGAGATGTAGCCTGGTACGTTGAGAGATGCCTGACCTGCAGAAAGGTCAAGGTCGAACACCAGAGGCCTCACGACAAGACACAGTCATTGGATATCTCTGTGCAGAAATGGGAAGATATTAGTATGGATTTCATCACGAAGCTTCCTAGGACCGCACAGGGAGTGGATTCGATTTGCGTTAACGTGGACCTATTGACCAAGAGTGCCCATTTCATTCTGATCTGGGAGAGCATTTCGGCCGAGAAGCTAGCCGACATTTACATTTGAGAGGTAGTAGCATGACATGGAGTGCCAGACTTCATGATTTCTGATAGGGGCATGCGGTTCATTTCCAGACTCTGGAAGAAGTTTCACGACGAGTTGGGTACTCGTTTGCATCTCAGTACCAGTTTTCACCTGTAGACAGATGGTCTAAGCGAGCAGACCATCTAGACTTTGGAGGATCCATTGCAAGCATGTGTGTTAGGCTTCGGTGGTAGGTGGGATACTTACCTACCCTTGGCAGAGTTTTCCTATAATAATAGCTATCACGCGAGTATTGAGGAAGTGCAGAACCCCAATTTGGTGGGGTGAGGTTGGAGAGGGTCGTAGGGAGTACCGAAGTGGTACTCAAAACAACGGAGAGGATTGAGCAGGTTCGGAGTAGGCTTCAAATTGCTCAGAGTCGGCAGAAAAGTTATGCCGACAAGCGTCATTTAGACCAGGAGTTCCAGATCGGGGAGTTCGTGATCGGGGATATGGTTCTCCTAAAGGTGTAACCTTGCAAAGGTGTCATCCGATTCAGGAAGCGGGGCAAGTTGGGCCCCAGGTACATCAGTCCCTTTAGGGTTGCAGCCCAAGTGGGCAAGGTAGCGTATAGGTTGGATCTGCCAGCCGAGCTTAGCCAGATTAATAGTACCTTTCACATCTACCAGCTACGGAAGTTCCTAGTAGACGACACTGTAGTGGTGCCTCTAGAGGATATTCAGGTGGAGGACAATCTGCACTACATTGAGCGACCAGTAGCTATCCTCGACTGGAAGGTGAAGGATCTGAGGAATAAGAGGTTCGAGCTGGTGAAGGTGCAATAGCAACACCGCAAGGGCTCAGAATGGACTTGGGATCTGAAGGACAAGATGAGAGAGCACTACCCTGAGCTTTTTCCAAATGTAGTAGCAGACTTCGAGGACGAAGTCTAAAATAAGTGGGCAAGAGTTGTAACGCCCGGTTCCCGGTAGGTATTTTTAAAATAAGCTTTTACATTTTTACACTAGGATTATACGAGTTGGAAGCCCCAACTCGTCGAGTAGATGCGAGTTTTGGACGCGGGTGGAAGAGTCTATTTGTCAAGTCGGAAGCCCCGACTCGATGAGTAGATCTGTCTGCATGAAACCCTAAATTTTAGGGTTTACACCCAATTTGAACAACTTATAGGGTCTACACTCCAGCCTCCATCACCCTAAGACCCTCTTCACGAAACCCTAATCTAATATTGAGTGTTCTTGAGCTTTTTGTGCCATTTGTGTGTCTTTGAAGCTTGAGAAGAAAGAGGAAGCTTGGGAGATCAAGAGAAAGCAAGTAGATCTAGAGGCTTTGGCACATTTCTAGTTTATTTGAGGTATAAAGCTGATACCTTGACTGTTCATTTTTTAGATCTCTATT
Organism: Lactuca sativa; assembly: GCF_002870075.4. NCBI lineage: Eukaryota > Viridiplantae > Streptophyta > Magnoliopsida > Asterales > Asteraceae > Lactuca > Lactuca sativa. The sequence goes on along the minus strand of NC_056627.2, from coordinate 200,809,710 downwards.
TAGGGCTATTTTCTACCTTTTCTAAGTCTTAGTGAATCCATATTCGGGATTGTGTGTATCAACGGGCTTATACTTTAGATCTTAAACCTTTAAGGGTTCCCACGACATAAAGGTGCCAACTTTATAGCCATGGGAGTCCCGTGCACCTTGTTGACTTCATTTTTGGGTCTTTATGAGTTATTTAACCCATGCATACACATAAAGTTTGTAACTTTATGTGCTATATCGATCCTAGGAAGTCAGATCTATGTTCTGGATGCATTAATCCCGACTGAAATTGACTGGGTAGACTTGGACTTTGGGGGACTCGATGAGTTGTTCATATAACTCGGCGAGTCAGGTCATGGTTCCCCAAGCTTTTCTATTTCTGAGCAATCTGGTCGAGTCTAGAAGAGGACTCAACAAGATGGACGTGGATATGGACTTAAAAATCAAAGAAATCGATGAGTTCATGGATGAACTCGGCAAGTTTAAGGCAATGTCCCGACTTTATGAAGAAGAACTCGATGAGTTTAAGGAAGAACTCTGAGAGTCCAGGACTAAACATTTCAACTTGCATAAAGCATGGCCCGATGAGCTCAAGGATGAACTTAGCGAGTCATGAGCAAAATGTCCCAATTCTATATGAAGGAGAACTTAACGAGTTCTTGAAAGACTCAACGAGCAGGATCGAAGTTCCAATATTTTGTGCATTATGGAACTCAACGAGTTGGTGGACCAACTCGGCGAGTTGAGTCAACCAGATGTTGACTTTGGCCAAAAGTTGACTTTGACGAAGGTGTTGACCTTGACTTTGACTTTGACCTAAGTTGACCCTCAAAATGTTAAGGGTATGAAACGATAATTAAGGAAGGTTATTATGTATAGGAGTTTGAGAGGAGTTGATCCTAGCATCGAGGACAATTCAGTTACTGTACGACATTGAGGTGAGTTACCTTCCAGTAGAAATGGGTCTATGGAACCAAGGTTAGCCCACTAGTACGAGTTGTAGTAGAAATAATTGTCTTTGTGATAATTATCTAGTATGTGTTATCAGTTATGATTATGTACTAGCATGCTATGACGTTATGCAATAGTAGGTAGTAGGGGAATAATCCCCGTGTTACGGTCGTAAGGGCCGAAGGGTAGGTCGGGCACCCTAGATATGCTCGGCGGTTTGTTTATGCTATGTTATTATATGGTACTAGTAGGGGTGAAATAGTCCCCGTAGTTGGTTGAGATAAATTGGAGGGTAGGTCGGCACCCCAAAAATGCCAGACAGGGTAGGTCGGCACCCCAGAACTGCCAAACAGGGTAGGTCGGTCACCCTAAAATTGGCCGACAGTGTTAGGGTCGAAGACATTTTGTAATGAGTCGAAGATCATAGCCTTCGTGTACTTTGTAATGTATTTACTAAGACGTCTTATATGTTCGAAGCTTAATCGTCATGTCTTAGTATTTTTGTATACTTTCATGTTCCCTATAAATAGGAACTTTACTTAGAGTTAGATAGGAAGTCTATACAGAACTTGTCTTTATTCTCTCTGTATAATCTCTGTAGAAACTGTGAAATTATAATAGAGATGAAACAAGATCATATTTACATCTCATGTTCTTTCATATCGCTTTCACTCTGATTTGATTCGCATTTACTTGATTAACGCTTCTTCGATTGGTATCAGAGCAGGATTCATAACTGCGATCTGATTTTTTGTTGAATCTGTTGTATTTGAATCTTAAAATTTGATTCAAAAGTTTTCGCACAATTAGATTTATAAAATCATCAAGGATCATAAGTTTTGATTCGATTCTGCAATGAATCTACTTAATCGAGTGTTTGTTCTTGAATTTCTATACAATTCATTCAGTCAAATTCAAATTTCTTCAAACTTTCGGAAAAATTCAAATCCGTACAACAATGGCGGATTTTAATATGAACACAATGACTTCTTTCTCACACCTTTTTGGTTATTCAACAAAAATTCCAATGCTGGTTGCAGAATATTACGATCAATGGTCTGACCAAATGGAGGATTATCTAAACGGCCTAGATGAAGAATTGTGGAGTTGCATCTCTGGAACTACACAACCTCCTGCAAATGTTCAAAACATTGGTTAATCGAATTCAACTACTGATATTGATGAACGTACTGATAGAATGAAGAAAAATGAGAAACAATGTCTGAGGGAGCTGAGAGGTGCATTGCCACTAGTGGTTTACGACTATGTTTGTGGTTGTAAAAGTGCGAAGGAGATATGGAACACTCTTAAGGATAAGTATCAAGGAAGCGAAAAGACGAAAATTAACTCAGTGAAGCAATGTTTGGTGGAGCTGAAGGAATTTCAACAGAAGGAGAATGAGACAATCGAGGTCTAATATGATCGCTTCAAGAGTTGATATATTGATGTAATTGATATGGTATCACTCGTTCTGCAATGGAATTCAATCCTACGTTTGTGATGGGACTCCAAAAAGAGTGGAGAAGCGTGAGTATGATGGTTAAAAATTAGCAAAGTTTCGACACATCTTCATTGAATGATTTGTGTAATCAACTAAAAACTCACGAAAGTGAGATCAATGAGATGGTGGAGTAATCGAAGCTTACTCTAGGTGGTCCTTTGGCACTTGTCTTGAAAGTTACCAAAAAAGAAACTGTTGAAAGTGGTGATTCGGATGTTGAAGAAGGTCTTTTAATGAATTCGGATGATGAAGCAATTGCATTCTACTCCAACAACAAAGCCAAAAAGTTCTTAAAGAAACCGTTTAATCCGAAGTCGAGGCAAAGTGAAGGAAGAGGAAATTTTTTGAACAAGGCTGGTGGTGAGGAGAAGAAGAACATAGAAAAGAAGGAAGTGAAAGTTGTTGAGGAGAAGAGAGAGAGAAGAAATTGAAAGGAGATTCTAGAATAGATTGTCACTATTGCAGCTGGGCCAATCATCTTGCGAATGATTGTATGCTTTGTAAGAAAGAGGAGAAGAAGAACAAGGTGAAGGATGAGGCGTATTATTCGGAGAAGCTAGAGGAAGTTAGAGCGAATGCAAAAGGCATGTCGTTGGTTGCAAAAGGCAAACAGGAGGAAGAAGGTGTGTATCAAATCTGGTCTTCAGGATCAGATGATGATGAAATGCGTAATCCGACACATGGTGCTCTGTACGTGAAATTCGAAGATGATTCTAACGAAGAGGTCACAAGAAGATGTTTCGTATCCAAAATAGCTGACAAGTCTCTGATGACTACGAAGGTACATTCTATTCTCGAATCTTTCAATATTCCTTTAAATGCATATCACTCTGAAATTATTGCTTTTGATGACATTGTTGCTTATTTCAATTCAATTGTTGTGTCTTCTAGTAACGAAGCTAAGAAACTGATCTTACAATTGTTAGAGACACAAAAGAAGCTTGATTCAAGAATAACTAAGATAGAATGTTTAGAATTACACATCAAAAACATCTTGTGTGATAGAGACTCTCTTTCGAGTGATGTAAAACTCTTATTAGCACAAAGAAATATCTACTATAATTCTGCAAAAAGACTATATGGGAAACTTACAGCCTTGCATCATTCTAGTGACATTAGCAAAGAACAACATAGAAAGTTATTACCTTTTTTATCTTTTGAGAGAGAGAGAAGGTTGACATTTCTTATGATTGTGAGAAAACAATTGTTGAATTTGACAAAATTCCAAATGATAGATATGCTTATGGCATCGTAAAAATAGATGAATGTCGTGATTCGAATGAATTAGTTGATATTGTATATGAAACCTTGACCAAATCTGAACAATTTAAAATTTTGAAAAAGACTGAGAATTCGACATCTGACTTACAAACTAATTTTTCTGATATCGAAGATGATTTTGATAATATTATTGAAATCAGTGAGTTTGAGGATGTTGATTGTTCACAGTTATCGTTCATTAATGTCACATCAAAATCTAAAGGAAAAGAAATTTTTAAGGATTCGAAAGTTGAGATTGACACTGACAAACCTTCAACTTCGAAAGTTTGTGATCCTGATTTCGTTGATGTATGAGATAGTCAAACAAATGACAGTGATGAAGAAAATGAAATTCCATGAAAAGTTGTGGACCAAGTGTATGGAGACACTGAAAAATTCGAAAAGGTGTTGTCTGAAAACGGTGCTCATTATTTGGAAACCAACATTGTGGTTTATCCGAATTTTAAGTGCACTGATGATGTGATATTTCCAAATCAAGTGTTTGTTACTACTGGGAACGTTGCGAATGTCAAACCTGAGTTCAAGAAATTAATCGAAGAAGACAACAAGAAAACGACTGACCAAGGATTCTTTTCCAACCAACGCATTGTCGAAAATAATCTAACAAAGAACTCGTATGTTTTCCAAAGACAAAAACCTCAACGAAAATGGGTTGAGAAATCAAAAGTTGTGAACGAGGTTTTAAAACAAAAGGTTGTGGAAAATGAAATTTTTGTCAAATTAAATTCAAAAGAATTCAAAGAACAAATTGACAAATTTTCAAAAGATAATAAAATCTCAAAAAGGAAAGCACGAAAGAAGATTTTTTGGCAAACCATTGAGTCACAAAAAACACAAAATGATTTGAAAATGAAAACATCGAAAATCCCAAAAACTCAATTTGTTAAAAAATAAGACTATGTTTTCATCTTATTCAGACAAAAGGAAAAAATCTCACTAGATTTCAAAAGATCCGAAAACATCATTTTCTACAATGGCTCATCATTTTTCAAAGAAATTTCAAAATCAAAATGTTGAAAATCGTTTTTCAAATCAAAAGAAAAATTTTCAACAAAGATATATTCTGAAAACAACCGCTACAAACAAATTTGATGGAAGTTATGCTCAGAAATTTCGTCCAAATTCAAATGTTGAATTTGTTCCACAAAAGCCGAACTTTCCAAATCCTTCGTTGAAACAACCTTCAAAAGTTTTGTATACAAAAGGGTTATCCCAAATGAAAAACATTGATCACTGGCTTGAAGGAAAAGGTCACATGTATTAGTCAAGGAATTACTCTCAACAACCAATCAAAGACGCTTATGAAAAGTATGTGAATACTTCGTCAACTAGAAGCTATTGTCAAATGATTCGAATGTCTCATTAAAGAAGTGGAGAGCAGTTGTGAAAGAAACGAATGTCGAATCACAATCTAAGAGGACAAAGGACGATGTCAGTAACAATCCTAAACTGTCGAAAACTTATGTTTCGAGTCCTTTACCTAGTGATGTGGACTTAATCGATAGTTTCAAAACTAGAATTTATGATTGGGTTAAGAGTACTGCATTTCGTTCTGTTCTTAAAACTAATTTCCAATAACCTAAACAGCCTTGGGTACCTAAATTCTTTCAATGATCGCAGGTACTTTGTGATGAGCAATATGATGAGAAATGGTATATTGATAGTGGTTGCTCACGTCACATGACTAGACGAAAGGAGAATTTGTGAGATTATCGAAGCCTAGATAACGCTGGAGTTGTGAAGTTTGGCAACAATCATAAATATCAAGTCAAAGGCTATGGAAAAGTAATGAATGGTCAATTCACTGTGAATCAAGTTGCGTATGTCGAAGGCCATAATTTGATAAGTGTTTCACAACTAGATGTGGGCACTGGAAATCAAGTTGTGTTTAACGAAGAAGGCAGTACTATTTCGAAAATAGAAACAAAAGAAGTGTTGCTGAAATCAAAACGACATGGCGATATGTTTACTCTTGATATCAAACCGATTATTGGGAAACCTTCAATTTGTTTACTTTCGAAAACTAAATCTGATGTTAGTTGGTTATGGCATCGTCGGTTATCTCATTTAAATTTTCGAAATTTAAATAAGTTGGTAACTGAAGATCTTGTTCGAGGCTTACCAGTTTTAAAATTTGATAAAGATACTTTATGTGCAGCTTGCGAACAAGGAAAACAGCATCGAAAAGGACATCCAGTTTTCATAGATTTGAAAATCATGGAACCGTTGGAACTTCTTCATATTGATCTTTGTGGACCATCAACTGTTGAAACTCGCAACAAGAAACAATACATTTTGGTTATTGTTGATGATTTTTCACGATTTACGTGGGTATATTTTCTCACGTTAAAATCTGAAGTTGCCCAGACGATGATCGAATTTATCAATCAAATTGAGAAAAGTCTGAAGAAAAGTGTTAGAAAGATCAAGAGTGATAATAGGTCTGAGTTTAAGAACAAAATTGTAGATTCGTTCTTAATTGAAAAATGGATTTCGCATAATTTCACCATATACACCACAACAAAATGGTGTCGTTGAACGAAGGAATGGGTCACTTTGTGAAGCAGCAAGAACAATGTTGACATATGCGAATCTTCCTCAATATTTTTGGGCTAAAGCAGTATCTACAGCGTGTTTTAATCAGAATCGTTCTTTTATTCATCACGTTTCAATATCACTGCATATGAAATAATCAATAATCGAAAACCAAATGTTAAATTTTTTCATATGTTTGGTTATAGGTGATTTATCATGAATCTCAAGGATAATCTTTCGAAGTTTCAAGCTAAGGATGACGAAGGAGTATTTTTGGGATATTCGCACAATTCGGTTGCATATCGAGTGTTAAATAAACGAACACAAAAAGTCGAAGAAACATTCAATCTTACTTTTGATGGCTATTATGTTAAACAAGTTGACAAACTCTTCGAACAAAAGCCAATTATTAATGAATCAAATGATGAAACTGAAATTATAACTTCAGCTGATTTTGATTATGATTTAATTTTTGGTGTTCCTGACAGGGAAATAGATGCTGAAGTTCGTGCGAATGATAATAATTAATCAGACTCTTCGAAGAATATTGAGGGATCGGATCTTACCCAAATTCCTAATGACACTTTTCCAACTTTGAATTCTCCAACAATTGGAGAAAGTATGCTAAATAATCCAGTGGAGGGGGAGCACTTGGATACAAATACTCAAATTGAGGGGGAGCATTCTTTCGAGGGGGAGAATGGAAGAATGAGTGAAGATGTTGAGGGGGAGCATCTAGTTGAGGGGGAGCAACAGAATCTAAACAACAGTGATATAATAAGTCTTGATCTAAAAGATGAATTTGACAAAATAATTGATAATCTTTCTGTTGCAGGATCAGAAAATGAAGATTTATACGAAGATGCACATTTGGATTTTGATCCAGCTTATCCACCACTCGAAAAATGGACAAAAGATCATCCGAAAGAACAAGTACTTGGGAATCCATAAGATGGAGTTTTAACGAGAGCTCAACTTCGTGCAAACACTGAGGTATTAAATACTCATCAAGAATTTTGCATGTTCAATGTTTTCATTTCGAAAATCGAACCAAAGACAATTAAGGATGCAATGGAACACTCTAATTGGGTTGTTGCAATGCAATCTGAATTGGTTGAGTTTGAACGAAATAAGGTTTGTAGATTAATTCCTAAACCTGAAAATATTTCGATCGTTGGGTTAAAATGGATTTTCAAAAATAAAACCGACAAAGATGGAAACATTATTCGAAACAAAGCCAGACTTGTTGTAAAAGGTTACTCACAACAAGAGGGAATAGACTATGAAGAAATTTTCTCCCTTGTCGCAAGACTCGAGGCTGTTCATATATTTCTGGCTTATGTAGCTCACAAAGATTTCGATGTATATCAAATAGATGTGAAGTGTACATTTTTGAATGGAGAGCTCGAAGAAACAGTATATGTGGAACAACCCCCGGGTTTTGTCAATAAAGATCATCCTGATTATTGTTATATTATAGTTAAGGCAGTTTATGGGTTAAAACAAGCACCAAGAGCCTGGTATGCAACTCTTACCTCTTTCTTAAAACAATTGATATATAAACAAGGATCAGTTGACCCCATGTTATTTCGAAAGAAAGTTGGGAATCATCTAATGCTTGTTCAAATTTATGTCGATGATATTATTTTTGGATCTACTGACCCTTTTTTGTCTAAAGAATTTGAAAATCTGATGAAAAGCAAATTTGAAATGAGCATGATGGGAAAAATTAATAATTTTCTTTGTCTAAATATTCGTCAAAGCAGAGAAGGAATTTGTATCAACCAAGAAAAGTATACGAAGAATTTGCTTGAAAAGTTTGGATTGACGAATAGCACAAAATTACGAGTACCGATGGCAACTGGAACAAGGCTGACACCTTCTGTAACACCGAAAATTTCAAAACAATTTTTCATTTAAAAATAATCGTTTAATTCTTAAAAACACTTGCTTAAAATCTCATTCATAATCGAATTACAAAACATAACTTCATTTTCACTTGCATAATAAACCAGGATCCTCAAAACATGACTCTTTCTCTGGTGTGTACAATCGAGCCGGTGTCGTCCCGTGATCCTGAGAGAAACCTGAAACACATAACACAAAACACTGTAAGCACGAAGCTTAGTGAGTTCCCCAAAATACCACACATAACACATATTAGCCACTCGAGGCTATAACTCTGTGGGTCCGTGGACCCTACTCTGTGAACCTTCCGGTTCTAACTCTGTAAACATGCACAGCATAAATCACATAGAAATAATGAAGTACAACACGTAACATACACAGCATACAAATACTCTGTCACATAACTCTGGTTACCTACTCAAGGTAAAGTATAGTGAGAAGACTCACCTGGAAATCAGAAAGCAATTATCTGCACATGCGAACCTCGTACTTGCCACCGCCTAACACATAAGGCAAATATCTCTAATTAGTACAAGAAGTCCCAACTCTAATTAACCGGCGATTACTCTTTCCCTCTCTAGTCAGGTAATGGGTAAAAGACCATTTTACCCCTCCCTGACCTCTATTACCTCTGTTCACCAAAACTCCCAAAGTCAACATAAGACAACACAAGTCAACGGTCAACACTGACCAGACTCGGCGAGTACACAAGAGTGACTCGGCGAGTCCATGCGGGTTCTCTAAATTCTTTTTAAACCTCTTAGACACGATGATTTCCCTCTCCACTCGTCGAGTTACTCGGCAACGAAACGCAGGGCAACCCCGACTCGACTCATCGAGTTTTCCTATGGACTCGGCGAGTTGCTCCCATGACAACCCTCATCTGACCTTCTGAGGTCAGATCTGCTTCACCAAACCATAGATCTAACTCCCTCAAAGCCAATAACCACGAAAAGCTCGAACCTTAGGCACTCATGCAACGTTCTACAAGCTCATTTGGGTGAAACCCTCCATTACCTAACAACCCTAGCTCAAAACTCCAAATATAATGCATAAAGCAGGATGGAAGGGACTCTCTGGACCTCTTTGGGTCCAGATCTATGGCTTCACACTCAATGGGACACTATACTCCACAAATCTAGCCATAAAAGAAGCTAGAAAACCCTAAAATCACCAATCTTACCCAAAACAAAAAAGGGGGAACGATTTGATACCTCAATGGTGAAGATGCAAGCTCAGAAGCTCTGAATCGACACCCCCTTGACCTCCCTTTGCTGGAAATGACTACTCCATTGCACAACCACCTCAAGAATGCTCCAAAATGGCTCTTCTTCACTCTCTCAGCTCTCTGGTTCGATAGGAGTCTCTCAAAGGTGTATGTGGCCGCCACTGAAGGCCATAAGGGCCTTTAAATAGGTCCCAAACCCGGACAATTAGGGTTTTCCTTGACAGCGCCGACTCGGCGAGTCCAAATACCCTACTCGTCGAGTCCCTTCATTAAACTGATCCCCAAAACGCGATCCTACTCGACGAGTTGAGGCGTCAACTCGCCGAGTCTCCTCATTCCCCAATATAAAATACTCAAATTCCCATACCTGGATATCCGGATGTTATAATTCTCCCCCACTAGAATCAGACTTCACCCTCGAAGTCTCACTCTGGAAACAACTCCGGATGCTGCTCACGCATCTTGCGCTCTGGCTCCCAAGTAAGCTCTGACCCCTTCCGGTGTTGCCACTGGACCTGCACCAGAGGCACCTCTTTGTTCCTCAGAACCTTGATCTTTTGATCTCGAATAGCCACCGGTCTCTCAACGTAGTTCAGGCCCACATCCACCTGAATATCCTCTAATGGCAATACTGCCGACTCCTCGGCTATACACTTTTGCAGCTGCGACACATGGAAAGTGTAATGGATCTGACCTAGCTCTGCAGGTAGCTCCAACCGGCAGGCTACCCTACCTACCCTCGCGATCACCTGAAAAGGACTGATATATCGGGGTCCCAGCTTTCCCCTCTTCCTGAATCGGATCACTCCTTTCCAAGGAGAGACCTTCAGGAGTACAAAGTCACCGACCAAAAATTCGAGCTCGGACCGGCGCCTGTCCGCATAACTCTTCTGGCGACTCTGAGCGGTCAACAACCTCTGCCTGACCTGTTGTATCTGCTCTGATGTCTGAAGCACGATCTCTGTACTTCCCATCACACGTTGCTCTACCTCTCCCCTGCAAATGGGGTCTGATACTCCCTTCCCTACAACAGCTCAAAGGGTTGCATACTAATGCACTAATGATGGCTGTTGTTGTAGGAAAACTCTGCCAAGGGCAAATACGAGCCACAATTCCCCCCTGAAATCTAATACACATGCCCGAAACATATCCTCGAGCATCTGAATCGTTCGCTCGCTCTGAAGTGTCCGCAAACATCACCATGGTAAACTCTAGCTCATTTCTCATATTCATCTTCGATACCGAGCACCAGGTTAGCTTTTGGCCCCACAGTTGAACCCTCAAAGGTCACACATAACATGATCCAAAACATCTCACTAACTTCCTCCTCGTGACCACTATCATGGTCCAGTGACACGCAAGTCACGAAATTCCCTTTTTCCTCATAAAAAAAATACAATCCAATCGAAGATCGACTCAGCTCTAACCTCTGGCGTCTGCTGCGCATATTCTCCCGCACGCCTCGCTGACCCTCCCGACAGAGACGGAGACCCCAGTCTCGCGCCGGTTTAACCACTAGGCTCCAAAAACTCAACACTAGGGCTACTCAAGCCTAAAACTCTTCTACATCATGCACTTATCGGAGAACACTCCATCATCACACTCTCTTGCCGTCTAGTGGGTACTATGGCTTCCCACAACATTACGACAGCCTCTGACTAGTGAGTACTACGGCTCCCCGTAGTATCACAACGCCAACTAACTAGTGAGTACTACGGCTCCCCGTAGTACCACGACTCCCTCCCTCTGACTTGTGAGTACTACGTCTCCCCGTAGCATCACAACACCCTCTGACTGGCAAATACTACGGCTCCCTATAGCATCACGACTCTCTCTCTCTCTCTCTGACTTGTGAGTACTACGGCTCCCCGTAGCATCACAACACCCTCTGACTGGCGAATACTACGGCTCCCCGTAGCTTCACCCTATACGCTCATTCTCATTACAACGCCACACTATGTTCACTAACTCATGCACCGAAGACTATCATAGATAGTTACACACACTTGCCCCGATATGCATTACAGACTCTGGCGGCAACCGCCATAACACAGAACCTACCTCTGCGGAGATCCACTTCCTTAAATAATCCCTCTTGATGACAATACACGAAGGGCTCCCACTGGAATCGTGGATACATGATACATCACTAGTCATCTTAAACCCAAGACTCTAAATAACTCTGAAATCGGGACGCTATACGCGGAAACCACGGAACACCCTAACAGAGCATCACAATGTCCTGCCTCTACCACTGATTCCCTTACTCCCAGCACCATACACATACAACAATACATTTCCTCTGAGTCCCATAATAATTTCCTGTTTCACTCAATGTGCAACTTCAGTGCATCCAAACACTCAATTGGAATACAAGGAAGGCGCTAACCCTTCAGAACACACTGATGATCCTCTGAAACCCTTTCCATTGCTGCTCAAAATCCAAGCAATAATACACATCCCAGTCCGGGAGTTGGCTACTCGACAATCTTCTACCCATATTTCAAGCCAGAAATTCTCAACTGCCCATACCATCATTACGAGTCTTCCACTTGAAACGACTCTGACCACCACTAGATTCCTGACCATTGACCACCCGCCGTGGGGACACCCATCCTTCTCTCAGACATATACCACATGCATTATCTCGCCCTACACCTTTCCTTGATCACCAACAACCTTGATCTCATGAATTCAAGCCGCAGGTTTCTGTATCCAACCCCTAACCGCTCTTGCACAAATCTCTGGTTCTCTCAATAAACCACCCGGTTCTCCCCCACTTAGGGTTCGAACCATCACTATCTGACACATCAACAACCTCACAAACTATTTTCATCAGCAATAACGCACCTGCCCCTGGAATGTGCTACGCAATGCCCGATAATCCCCTTTAAGGAAATCAATCGATCTCATAACTCTGAACCTCAGATGAAATCCTCAAGAACTTCTCGTCACGACTGCCTCTAGTCGTTCCAAGTCTCGTACCAATCCAATACCAAACAACTCAACTGTCCAATAACATCACTGACTCATAGACTGGACCACGAAATCATCATACTCCCCCACCTCGACTCATCAACCGACGTTCCAACACATGGATCATCCCAAGAACAGGGACCCACTCCCATATTCAATACCCAACATAGATAGAAAAACCACTGCACTGATTAACTCGACTGGACTCCCCACTGATACCTCTACAATACGCCCTACTATACGCAAATAGGTGTAACGTGGTCCTCGACTATCTCAGTCCCAACTAACTATCTGCTCATGGTAAATCACTGCCTCGCGGCACACGTGCCACCTGATACTCTGATGGAAAATCATCATCAATGACAACCTGCAGGGTTTACCCCCAAACCCAAAACTTAAACATCATGCCTCTCATATTTCGCACATGAACATAAATAGCACCACCCAGGTCATAGAAGGTCACATCTCCTCTATCGACTGATTGCTCAACTCAGACCGAAATTCTCCCCTCCCTCTGACTCCTTACCAAAATACTCTAAAAGGCTCTCGACCTCCCTCTCAAGGGATGCCTCTTTGAACTCAATCATGGCCCACAGGCCTAAAACCCATAGCGTCCAATCTCTACCTCATCAATCGTGACCGGATAACCGGAGAACCACAAGCATCATTCACTACGAACCATGGTACTCTTCCTATGACATCTCTTCTCAATATGCTCCGGTGTATGGTACCCGAACCATAGCATCACTCCTCCATCTGCTCCGATGTATGGTACTCAAACCATAACATCATTCCTTCATCCGCTCCGATGTATGGTACTCGAACCATAACATTACTCCTCAATCCGCTCCGATGTATGGTACTCGAACCATAACATCACTCCTCAATCTGCTCCGATGTATGGTACTCGACCCATAACATCACTCCTCAATCTGCTCCAATGTATGGTACTCGAACCATAACATCACTCCTCAATCTGCTCCGATGTATGGTACTCGAACCATAACATCACTCCTCAATACGCTTCGATGTATGGTACTCGAACCATAACATCACTCCTCAATCTGCTCCGATGTATGGTACTCAAACCATAACATCACTCGCAATACGCTTCAATGTATGGTACTCGAACCATAACATCACTCCTCAATACGCTTCGATGTATGGTACTCGAACCATAACATCACTCCTCCATCCGCCCATTAGAACCTTCAGAATACTCCCTGTATCAAGTATGGGTCCTCTACTTTCAGTAGTACGGGCCCATACTACCTGCCACATCTACCCATACTTTCCACACGGACTATCCCGGAGCTCCTAAGTAGCTGCTCGACCTTCTCATTCACCAATTCCGTCGCGCGCTCGCTCCCCAGCGAAATTCTCTACTCTGCCAGCGCACTCATCTGGCTAAGGTCACTCCCTAGGCTCTTCCTAGATTCCCACACTTCTTTGCCATCAGCTGCTGAAGAGCTCCTAATGATGCCAGCCATCTACCTCCTGAATATCGTCATATTCGCTTGGTAGCTGACTCCCATCATCAAGAGTTCCACAAAGCACGAAGCAAGAAACATTCAAGCATCGAAGAATATATATGGCTCACTCTAGGTGATAACTCCGCTTGCTCTGCTCATCCTTGAAAGTACCACCGAACTCTGCAACTCTTCCCCTCGCGGGTTCTAACTATTCTTTCCCTAAGTACCACGGTACTTATCTAGGTATCTCCCCTAGATTACTCCTCTACTCAAATCCCCTAAAGGATTCCAGCTAAATATTCTCAATCATCACATACTCAAAAGCACATCGCATATAACAGCAATTCCTAGGCTAAGGCATCACAAATCAGGCCACTCTAGTCCTAAGATATGGAATACCTAGCCTGTCTCTAGCATGCAATAATATCTCATAAAGTGCATCATAAATATCTCATAACACAAAAGTAAGGGTATTTTGGGAAATCACTGTTCTGGCTCTGGCTGATTGTACACACTGCTCTTTCTCGCTTTTTATTTGAACTCTTATTCTCTTTAGAAAATTATTTCTTTGAAAACTTTTCTTACTTCCTCGGTTTGAGTCCAGATTTACCCGAAGGCGCATCCAAATCCCTCAAACCAAGGCTCTGATACCAACTTGTAACACCGAAAATTTCAAAACAATTTTTCATTTAAAAATAATCATTTAATTCTTAAAAATACTTGCTTAAAATCTCATTCATAATCGAATTACAAAACATAACTTCATTTTCACTTGCATAATAAACCAGGATCCTCAAAATATGACTCTTTCTCTGGTGTGTACAATCGAGCCGGTGCCGTCCCGTGATCCAGAGAGAAACCTGAAACACAAAACACAAAACACCATCAGCACGAAGCTTAGTGAGTTCCCCAAAATACCACACATAACACATATTAGCCACACGAGGCTATAACTATGTGGGTCCGTCGACCTTACTCTGTGAACCTTCCGGTTCTAACTCTGTGAACATTCCGGTTCTAACTCTGGGAACCTTCCGGTTCTAACTCTGTAAACATGCACAGCATAAATCACATAGAAATAATGCAGTACAACACGTAACATACACAGCATACAAATACTCTGTCACATAACTCTGGTTACCTACTCAAGGTAAAGTATAGTGAGAAGACTCACCTGGAAATCAGAAAGCAATTATCTGCACATGCGAACCTCGAACTTGCCACCGCCTAACACATAAGGCAAATATCTCTAATTAGTACACGAAGTCCCAACTCTAATTAACCGGCGATTACTCTTTCCCTCTCTAGTCAAGTAATGGGTAAAAGACCATTTTACCCCTCCCTGACCTCTATTACATCTGTTCACCAAAACTCCCAAAGTCAACATAAGACAACATAAGTCAACGGTCAACACTGACCAGACTCGGCGAGTACACAAGAGTGACTCGGCGAGTCCATGCGGGTTCTCTAAATCCTTTTTAAACCTCTTAGACACGACGATTTTGCTCTCCACTCGTCGAGTTACTCGGCAACGAAACGCGGGGCAACCCCGACTCGACTCGTCGAGTTTTCCTATGGACTCGGCTGTAACAGCCCGAAATCTCAGGTATTGTTAATTATGTTTTTGGGGTGAGTTGAGAGGGAACTCGGCGAGTTGGAGCCTAGACTCGCCGAGTGGGATCGTAGACCTAGTCGCGAGTCCGCGACTGGACTCGACGAGTCCAGATATGGACTCGGCGAGTCGACGCTGTTCAGCAGAAACCCTAACCGTTCGGTTTGGGATCGTATATAATGCTCTTATATGCCGTCATTGTTCGTTTTTAGTCGATTGAGAGGAACCCTAAACGGTTGTGGGCATCTAGAGCAAGATTGGAGAATATTAGGGCTTGAAGAGGTTGTGGGGCAAAGAGGAGAAAGGTTTTGGCTAAAGGAACAGCAAAGGATTCGAGTTCTGCGGTTTGGAGACGCAGAGAGGGCATATTCCAGGTATTATTTCGGATTCCCTTCTGTTGTTTGTTGTGTTTATGAAGTTAGGGTTTATGAAACCCATTTAGTGAATAGATGGGTTATTATGTTATTACCCAAACATTTATACCCCAGTAATGAGATGTTTAGAAGTCCAGAACGTCCCATGATTGTATATCTCGGGACCACACGTAATTCAGGGAGCAGTTGCTCGTCTGCATGGCATGGACTCGCCGAGTTGTTCTTCAGACTCGGCGAGTAGCTTGAAGATTTACTGGGACTCGCCGAGTTGTTCTTCAGACTCGGCGAGTGGAGTCGGGGTGGCCCCGCGATTCTTTCAAGGGTAACTCGTCGGGTCGAGGAGGGTACTCAACGAGTAGATAAGGAATCTCAGAAAGTTGGAGGACGTCTAGACTCGCCGAGTCGCCATGGTACTCGCCGAGTCCGGTCGAGCTGACCGTTGACCGTTGACCAGAGTTGACCTAAGTCTGACTTCTTAGGGATAGTCACCCTTAGAAGTTATAAGTGTTAATGAGATATGTGATGTTATAGGAAGGTTGTAGCTCGTCGGATTGTGCACGAGTGATTTCAGGAGTTGCTAGCTTTCAGCATCTACGAGGTGAGTCTTCTCACTATACTGTACCCGGGAGGGTTTGACTGTGTGACCGGAAGGTCGGATATGTTATGTGATATGTATGCTATATGTGGTAAGTTAATTGTTATGTGTGCTATGTATGATATGTGGGCTGGAAGGCAATATGTTACGGGCCGGAAGGCGATTATGTTACGAGGACAGGAAGGTCAGGGCCTGGAAAGGCGTATGTGCGTAAGTGTATATTGGGGAACTCACTAAGCATTTATGCTTACAGTTGTTGTGCATGTATTTCAGGTACTAGCGAGGACCGTGGGAAGGCGCCGGCATGATCGATACACACTGAAGATTGTCTTTATGATCTTGGGATTTTGAATAATTGTATTTGACAGAATATTTAAACTATTTATGCCTTGTTTAAAATGGAAACAACTATGTTTTTAAAAATGAAAAATTTGTTGAAAAATTTGAGCTGTTACAATTGGTATCAGAGCCTTGGTTTGAGGGATTCGGGTGCACCTTAGGGGGTAACTGAACTCAAACCGAGGATTTGAGGAAGCTTTTCAAATAAAGGCATAAACTTTTGTAAATGGTTTTGTGGTAAGCAAGAAAGAAGCAGTGTGTACGATCAGTCAGCGCCCGAACGGTAAAGATCCCCAAAATACCTTACAATATTATATGATATGAATTGTTATGCATGCTAGAAGACTAGGTATTCATGATAGGACTAGAGTGGCCTGATTTGTGATGCCTTAGTCTAGGGAAGTTGCCTATATGAGATGCTTTGCTAGTATGCGGGTAGATAGAGCGTATCAGAAGTAGAGTACTCACTATCCGGAGTTTGGGGAGGAGGACTTGGGATGAACATTGATACGGTGTGGTCGGTAGTATTGGGCCCGTACTACCGAGGACACCGGGTCAGTGGGAGGCCCAAGTAAGAATCCCTGGATATCTGGGACTGAGTAGGGTTGCGTATCAAGTACGATTATACTCGGTAGAATCTCTGATAGTTTTATGTTGTATTTCAGAGATATCATGGTTAGACCGCGTCACGGAGCAAGTACGAGCGGTGTGAGTGACGAGGATATTCGTCAGATGATCCACGAGGAGGTGGCGGCGGCGATCCGGGCTGAGATCCCGGAGATGTTTGGGTCTATCAAGACCACCCTGATGGAGACGTTCGACGAGCGGTACGCCGCATTGACTGAGGCTGCAACCGCTGCAGCTACCGCAGCTGTGGCCGCTGCTAGGCCACAGGGGGGTGATTCATTGCTGTTCCGAGAGTTCAGCAACACGAAGCCACCAGAGTTCGATGGGACGCAGGATCCGATTGCTGCGATGAGGTGGATCGCAGATATAGAGGGGTGCTTCTACACTTGTTCATGCCCGGAGCACCTGAGGGTACGGTTCGCTTTGAACCAGCTCCGTTTGGGAGCAAAGAACTGGTGGAAGTTCGTGACGGCGAACTTCACTTTGGCAGAGACTGCGGCAGTGACATGGGAGGGGTTCACTACCATGTTCAGGGAGGAGTACGTTCCCCCGGTGGAGCGGGAACGATTGGTTCAGGAGTTCTTAACCCTCAAGCAGGGTACCGATTCGGTGGCGGCGATCACGCGGAAGTTCCATGAGAGGGCGATGTTTTGCCCCGAGCTGGTGGCCACAGAGCAGGCTCGGATGAGCCGGTACTTGGGTGTTCTGAGGAGGGAGCTCCGGGAGTTTGTGTCAAACTCCACTTACCATACTTTTACTGAGCTTCAGGCGAATGCCAGGAAGCGTGAGATCGAGTTAGAGACTCAGGCCAGGGAGGAGGCCGAGTCTCAGCAGGCAGACCGGCGGCCGGCTCAGTCTCAGCCGGCAGCCAAGCGGATCAAGTCCGCCGATTCGAGGACGGGAGGTTCGAAGAACCGCACTTGCGTAAAGTGCGGCAAGGGTCACGACGGGGCGTGTCGAGCCGGTGCCTGCTACAAGTGCGGCAAGGAGGGGCACATTGCTCGAGAGTGCCCCAAGGGGTTTATGGTTTGCTTCCATTGCAACCAGACCGGCCATCGGAAGGCCGAGTGTCCGCAGCTTCGTCAAGGATCTGCACCTGTTGCCAGGACTACTGAGACTCGACCGGTGAAGGTCGAGGCCCCGAGGGCTCGTGGGAGAGCCTTTCAGCTGACTGCGGAGGAGGTCCGCGCTGCGCCCGATGTTGTGGCAGGTATGTTGTAATTCGTGTAATTATTTTAATGTCGATATGTTATGCTTATGTTATTATGCGCGTAGGTACTTTCCTTGTGAACTCTGTGCCTGCCTTAGTGTTATTTGACTCGGGTGCGAGTAGGTCCTTTGTGTCCTTAGCCTTTAGTCAGCAGATCGGCGTTAGTCGTGAGTCGTTGAGTCGACCTTTGCGAGTTTCTATAGCTGACGAGAAAGTGATTCGTGCTACGGAGGTTCTTCGGGGATGTGTACTAGAGATTTTCGGGGTTGAATTCCCGATTGACCTGATTCCTATTGCGATGGGGGATGTCTGTGTTATCGTGGGCATGGACTGGTTGAGCCGATTCGGCGCTGTCATCGACTGCGAGCGTCAGTTGGTGACCATACGAGACCATAGTGGGGGAGTTCTTTCGGTGTACGGTGAGGGTACCCGTTCAGAATCAGCTTTTTGTTCGGCCGCTGGGGCGAGGCAGTGTCTACAGCAGGGCTGTAAGGGTTTTGTGGCGTATGTGATGGATACGCGGGAGGTTTCCGAGAGACCGAAGTCAGTTAAGGAGGTCCCTGTGGTGCGTGAGTTTTCAGATGTTTTTCCCGAGGAACTGCCGGGAGTACCTCCTGTGAGGCAAGTAGAGTTTGGTATCGATCTGGTTCCGGGGGCCGCGCCTATTGCTAAAGTGCCCTATCGTCTTGCACCTCCAGAGATGCAAGAGTTGTCCTCGCAACTCCAGGAGTTGCTGGGAAAAGGATTCATTCGGCCGAGCAGCTCGCCATGGGGAGCACCTATTCTGTTCGTCAAGAAGAAGGATGGTTCACACCGGATGTGCATTGATTACCGGGAGTTGAACAAACTAACGGTCAAGAACCGTTACCCGTTGCCGAGGATCGATGATTTATTCGATTAGTTGCAGGGAGCATCTTGGTTTTCCAAGATCGATCTGAGATCAGGATACCATCAGGTGAGGGTACGGGAAGAGGACGTCCAGAAGACAGCGTTTAGGACGCGATATGGGCATTATGAGTTTGTGGTGATGCCTTTTGGACTCACCAATGCCCCGGCTGTGTTCATGGATCTCATGAACAGGGTATGCAGGCCGATGTTGGATCGGTCAGTGATTGTATTTATCGACGACATTCTGGTGTATTCGAGATCTAGAGAGCAGCATGAGGAGCAATTGAGGGAGGTCCTGGAGGTATTGAGGTCGGAGAAGCTTTATGCAAAGTTCTCCAAATGTGACTTCTGGTTGCGGGAGGTCCAGTTTCTAGGACATGTGGTTAATCAGAAAGGGATATTAGTCGATCCGGCCAAGGTTGAGGCGGTGATGAGTTGGGAGGTGCCGAAGTCACCCTCTGAGATCAGGAGTTTCCTTGGGTTGGCGGGGTATTATCGGAGATTTATCAAGGATTTCTCCAAGATCGCAGTGCCACTCACCAGATTGACCTGGAAGGGTGTTACATTCTCATGGGGACCCGAGCAGCAGACCTCCTTTGAGACACTTCGCCAGAGATTGTGCGAAGCCCCGGTATTAGCTCTCCCAGAAGGGATGGAAGATTTCGTGGTATATTGCGACGCATCGATTTCGGGATTGGGTGCAGTGCTGATGCAGAGGGGTCATGTGATAGCTTATGCGTCGAGGCAGCTGAAGCCTCATGAGACGAGATATCCCACGCATGATTTAGAGTTGGGGGCAGTAGTGTTCGCTCTCAAAATTTGGCGTCACTACTTGTATGGGGTTCGATGTACGATATACACGGACCATAAGAGTCTGAAGTATTTGATGGATCAACCCAACCTAAATATGCGTCAGAGGAGGTGGTTGGATGTGGTCAAGGATTATGATTGTGAGATTCTGTACCACCCAGGCAAGGCTAATGTGGTAGCCGATGCATTGAGCCGTAGGGCGGAGAGCACTCCATTGCGAGATGTATGCTTGAGACTGACTGTGATGACTCCAGTATTGGACGCTATTCGTGGAGCCCAGACAGAGGCTGTGCAACCAGAAATGCGGAGGAAAGAGCGGGTTGTGGGGTTAATCTCAGAGTTTGTCAAGGATAGTCGAGGCCTTATGACGTTTCAGGGTCGGATTTGGGTACCGTTCGTGGGCGGTACGCGTATTACGTTGATGGAAGAGGCTCATAGATCGAAATTCTCGATCCATCCTGGTGCTACAAAGATGTACTTGGATTTAAGGAAGGAATATTGGTGGCCCTGTATGAAGAGGGACGTAGCATGGTTCGTTGAGAGGTGCTTGACCTGTCGTAGGGTTAAGGCCGAACACCAGAGACCGCATGGCAAGTTGCAGCCATTGGAGATCCCCGAGTGGAAGTGGGAACAGATCACTATGGATTTTATCACCAAATTGCCAAGGACTGCTAGGGGAGTTGACGCAATTTGGGTGATTGTGGATAGGTTGACGAAGAGTGCACACTTCCTTGCCATCAGTGAGAGTTCTTCAGCGGAAAAGTTGGCAGAGATATACGTGAAAGAGGTGGTGTCTCGGCACGGGGTGCCGATCTCGATTGTGTCAGACCGCGATGTGCGCTTCACTTCCAGGTTCTGGAAGAAATTCCATGAGGAGCTGGGTACTAAATTGCATTTTAGTACCGCATACCATCCCCAGACAGACGGTCAGAGCGAGCGGACGATTCAGACGCTGGAGGACATGCTCCGAGCGTGTGTGTTAGACTTCGGGGGTAGTTGGGATGCGTATTTACCATTGGCAGAGTTCTCCTACAACAACAGCCATCATTCGAGCATTGGTATGCCACCTTTTGAGCTGTTGTATGGTAGGAGGTGTCGGACCCCCATTTGCTGGGGAGAGGTGGGACAGAGAGTGATGGGCAGCACGGAGATCGTGCTCCAGACGACAGAGCAAATTCAGCGAGTGAGACAAAGGTTATTGACTGCCTAGAGCCGACAGAAGAGTTATGCAGACAGGCGCCGATCCGAGCTTGAATTTCAGGTCGGCGACTTCGTTCTCCTGAAGGTCTCTCCTTGGAAAGGAGTGATTCGGTTCAGGAAGAGAGGCAAGTTGGGGCCCCGGTATATTGGGCCATTTCGTGTGATTGCAAGGATAGGTCGGGTAGCCTATCGGTTGGAGTTACCAGCGGAGTTGGGTCAGATCCATGACACTTTTCATGTGTCGCAGTTGAGGAAGTGCATAGCCGATGAGTCGGCAGTGGTTCCATTGGAGGATATTCAGGTGGATGCGAGCCTGAATTACGCGGAAAGACCTGTGGCGATCAGGGATCGGAAGATCAAGGTTCTGAGGAACAAGGAAGTACCTCTGGTTTTGGTTCAATGGCAACACCGTAGGGGATCGGAAATGACTTGGGAGCCGGAACGTGAGATGCGGGAGCAGCATCCGGAACTATTTGCAGAATGAGACTTCGAGGGCGAAGTCTAACCCAAGTGGGGGAGAGTTGTAACAGCCCGAAATCTCAGGTATTGTTAATTATGTTTTTGGGGTGAGTTGAGAGGGAACTCGGCGAGTTGGAGCCTAGACTCGCCGAGTGGGATCGCAGACCTAGTCGCGAGTCCGCGACTGGACTCGACGAGTCCAGATATGGACTCGGCGAGTCGACGCTGTTCAGCAGAAACCCTAACCGTTCGGTTTGGGATCGTATATAATGCTCTTATATGCCGTCATTGTTCGTTTTTAGTCGATTGAGAGGAACCCTAAACGGTTGTGGGCATCTAGAGCAAGATTGGAGAATATTAGGGCTTGAAGAGGTTGTGGGGCAAAGAGGAGAAAGGTTTTGGCTAAAGGAACAGCAAAGGATTCGAGTTCTGCGGTTTGGAGACGTAGAGAGGGCATATTCCAGGTATTATTTAGGATTCCCTTCTGTTGTTTGTTGTGTTTATGAAGTTAGGGTTTATGAAACCCATTTAGTGAATAGATGGGTTATTATGTTATTACCCAAACGTTTATACCCCAGTAATGAGATGTTTAGAAGTCCAGAACGTCCCATGATTGTATATCTCGGGACCACACGTAATTCAGGGAGCAGTTGCTCGTCTGCATGGCATGGACTCGCCGAGTTGTTCTTCAGACTCGGCGAGTAGCTTGAAGATTTACTGGGACTCGCCGAGTTGTTCTTCAGACTCGGCGAGTGGAGTCGGGGTGGCCCCGCGATTCTTTCAAGGGTAACTCGTCGGGTCGAGGAGGGTACTCGACGAGTAGATAAGGAATCTCAGAAAGTTGGAGGACGTCTAGACTCGCCGAGTCGCCATGGTACTCGCCGAGTCCGGTCGAGCTGACCGTTGACCGTTGACCAGAGTTGACCTAAGTCTGACTTCTTAGGGATAGTCACCCTTAGAAGTTATAAGTGTTAATGAGATATGTGATGTTATAGGAAGGTTGTAGCTCGTCGGATTGTGCACGAGTGATTTCAGGAGTTGCTAGCTTTCAGCATCTACGAGGTGAGTCTTCTCACTATACTGTACCCGGGAGGGTTTGACTGTGTGACCGGAAGGTCGGATATGTTATGTGATATGTATGCTATATGTGGTAAGTTAATTGTTATGTGTGCTATGTATGATATGTGGGCCGGAAGGCAATATGTTACGGGCCGGAAGGCGATTATGTTATGAGGACCGGAAGGTCAGGGCCTGGAAAGGCGTATGTGCGTAAGTGTATATTGGGGAACTCACTAAGCATTTATGCTTACAGTTGTTGTGCATGTATTTCAGGTACTAGCGAGGACCGTGGGAAGGCGCCGGCATGATCGATACACACTGAAGATTGTCTTTATGATCTTGGGATTTTGAATAATTGTATTTGACAGAATATTTAAACTATTTATGCCTTGTTTAAAATGGAAACAACTATGTTTTTAAAAATGAAAAATTTGTTGAAAAATTTGAGCTGTTACATCGGCGAGTTGCTCCCATGACAACCCTCATCTGACCTTCTGAGGTCAGATCTGCTTCACCAAACCATAGATCTAACTCCCTCAAAGCCAATAACCACGAAAAGGTCGAACCTTGGGCACTCATGCAAGGTTCTACAAGCTCATTTGGGTGAAACCCTCCATTACGTAACAACCCTAGCTCAAAACTCCAAATAGAATGCATAAAGCAGGATGGAAGGGACTCTCTGGACCTCTTTGGGTCCAGATCTATGGCTTCACACTCAATGGGACACTATACTCCACAAATATAGCCATAAAAGAAGCTAGAAAACCCTAAAATCACCAATCTTACCCAAAACAGAAAAGGGGGAACGATTTGATACCTCAATGGTGAAGATGCAAGCTCAGAAGCTCTAAATCGACACCCCCTTGACCTCCCTTTGCTGGAAATGACTACTCCATTGCACAACCACCTCAAGAATGCTCCAAAATGGCTCTTCTTCACTCTCTCAGCTCTCTGGTTCGATAGGAGTCTCTCAAAGGTGTAGGTGGCCGCCACTGAAGGCCATAAGGGCCTTTAAATAGGTCTCAAACCCGGACAATTAGGGTTTTTCTTGACAGCGCCGACTCGGCGAGTCCAAATACCCGACTCGTCGAGTCCCTTCATTAAACTGGTCCCCAAAACGCAATCCTACTCGACGAGTTGAGGCGTCAACTCGCCGAGTCTCCTCATTCCCCAAAATAAAATACTCAAATTCCCATACCTGGATATCCGAATGTTACACCTTCGTTAGATAAACCAGCAATCGACTTAACTCTTTATCGAAGCATGATAGGTTCATTACTTTATCTCACTGCAAGTAGACCTGATATCATGTTTTCTGTGTGTAAATGTTCTTGGTATCAGTCAAATCCTCGAGAACCACATCTTACTGCAGTCAATAATATTTTTCGTTATCTCAAAGGATCAATTTCGTTAGGATTGTGGTATCCTTCGAAAACCGGTTTCTTTATTCAAGCTTTCTCAGATGCTGAATTGGGAGGTTGCAATCTTGATCGCAAAAGCACGAGTGGAGGATGTCAATTACTTGATGGAAAATTGGTGAGCTAGCAATCGAAGAAGCAAACATGTGTTTCAATTTCGACTGCTGAAGCAGAATATGTTGTTGTTTCTGCATGCACATCACAAATAATTTGGATTCAAAGTCAATTGCGTGATTATGCAATAAACATGAAGAGAATTCCTTTATATTGTGATTCACAAAGTGTAATTCGTATTTCTCATAATCCTGTGCAGCATTCAAAGACTAAGCATATTGCTCCTAGTTACCATTTCATAAAAGATCATGTAGATGATGATAATATCGAAGTGTATGCCGTGAAAACAACTGATCAATTGGTTGATATTTTCACAAAACCGTTAGATGAAAAATCATTTGTGAGAATTTTAGGTGGACTTGGAATGGTCGAAGGGGTTCTATTTCGAAAGAATAGCGATAACTGGACAGCTATCAAATTCGACGGTTACTGTTCATAGTCAACGCTTCGTTACCATTCATCTTCGTGAATTGGAACTGAAATATTCGTGCGTCCAATACATTTCCAATATTTTCGTTAAGTAGTTTTTATTTTTGAAAAATTCAAAAAAAACAAAAAGATTTTTCTTTTGTTTTGTCATTTATTTTCGAAAAATTTAAAAACAACAAAAAGATTTTTTGTTTGTTTTGTCATTTATTTTCGAAAAACACAAAAAAAAACAAAAAGATTTTTATTTGTTTTCTCTTTTATTTTTGAAAAAACAAAAATCACAAAAATATTTTGTTTTGTATTGTTTTGTCTTCATGTTTTGTTTTAGGTAACAAAGATGATTATCAATGGTTAATGCTTGCAGTTCCAGGGTCAGGTAAATCTTTCAAAACTCTTGAACTAGTTAAGGTGTCCCTAGAAGCATGTTGCAGCATGTTGACCAAAGCCTTGAATGACTCTATGTGTGTTTAACGAAAGCCTTAATGAAATATTTCATATGAAAATTTCTTCCCAGGACAGGCTTATATTCACATTAGTCACATGAGCCACCTGACTCTTCTCACATGAGTGAAGAATTTACTGTTTTGTCCATAATAACAAAGGTACACATGAATTCTTAAACCAATCTTTTTCTTCTAAACATTCTTACACGAACACACACAAAGAGATATGTCCAAGAGGTCTTTGATCAAACCCATCGAAGCTTAGACATATCAAAAATCTGTTTTAATGATCTGACATCATGAGACCGTGATGAAAGTGAAACCCAATTCTCAAGATTTTCAGGAATTGACGAGGAATTTGTTCCAGTTTTTAACAAAACTTTTGTTTCTGTACCTAGATTCGAAACTCCAAATCATATTCATTTCGTATGAGTGATCTTGATCAAATTATCAAAACCCATGATGTTTGTTACCCAACAGGATCCAGCACAAATTTTTTCATGAATATGGTTTCCGTGTGAGTTTCATTTAATTTCTAAGTCACTTTCCAATTTAATTCAAAGCATACTTGTCACTGACTACACTGTTCAACACAAGTGATTTCTGTTACAATTTCTCTCCTTATGTTTTGGATGATATGTAATAAGATCGTGTACCCACCTATGAAGCCTTGAAAAAGAAGCCCTTCGAAACTTCTTAGTAATTTTTCGATTGTAAATCATGGGAAAATACAAAAGCAGTTGATTATCTCTCTTGATAATTAACGAAGAAACTTTTGCCCGGAGTTTAACTGCTTTTGTGTCAAAATATTTTTGACATCACAAATCCAAAGTTTATTTTTATTTGATTCTTATCTTTTTCTTTGGCACACTGCGCTCACGAAATCCTTCAGGTTCTGAGTAATACCAACTCGGGCTGATGATTTCAAAAGTCTGGCACATGACTTCGCTTTCAATCCCAAAAGTGAAAGAGCCTAAGCTCCATCCGAAGGTTGCTGATGGCTCATATTACATTAAGGGAAATAAACAGGCTATGAGAAGTGACGTCTTGTATTCTATCCGATTTTCAAGGAGAAGTGACAGTTACTTTTTCATGTGTGGCTACTTTATCGACATAGTGGTGCGAGTTTCAAGGTGCCACGTCGGATTTCATTAAATGCACATCCCGCTCCAAATTTAAAAATCAGGGTTACATATAAAAAGGAAATCAAGGGTCTGTTATCAGTTTACGCTTTCAGAAGAAAAATTCCCAAATTCTCTCTGAAAAATCCAATTTTTCTTCATACGATTTTACATCCCTAGTCATAGCTGATCAAACTAATGTTGATGGACCATCCCAAACCACAGAAGATGTTACATATTTACCAATCATGAATATTCAAGGCACAAACTATCAAGTCGAAGCGGATGAATCTCTTTACCCTGAAGGATTGAAGAGGTTGGTGATTGCTCTAAAGATCTATGTTCTTTTGACAACTCTGTTTCATTCTTTTGCGGTACCTTTATCCTGGCTTTCTCAAGCAGGTTCTACTGCAACATACTCTAAAGCCCTAGATGTCATCACATTCAACTTGGTGAATGATAAGAAGGTATGATTGACAAAGAAGTTGTTTTGTCAAATTTTAGGCATTCCAAATTCTCAACCATTCATTGCTCTTTCGACTTATCAAGTGAACTACATGTTCAATAAGATGGGTCATCAACCCCCACTCACCAAGATTAGTGATTTTAAAAAATCTGGTCTTCCGACGATCTGGAATTTCTTGTTTGGAATCTTTCTACGATGCTTAATAGGTCAAAGTGTTGGGCTTGATGAAGGACATATGGAAGTCTATGAAATGGTTGCAAGTGTCTATTATGATATACCGGTGGATTACTCTACACAGTTATGGAAATAATTTCAAAAGAGTGTAGAGAATACGAATGTCGTGCAAGGTATTTCATGTGCAAGATATTGGAGTCTTATCTTCAGATATTTCTATGATAAAGAGGGAATTATGGTGGATGTTGAGGAAGAAATTGCAGATTTCTTGAAGTATAATTTTCCTTAAGAAGTGTTTGATGATAAAGAAATTTTTTCACATGTTGCACGAATCCCAGATGCCATGTTGAAAAAGGTTGATCCAACGAATACTGTGCTTATTGATTATACGACAACAATTGATCCCAAAGTTGAAACTGGGAATTTGTTAACGAAAGAAGGTGTGGGTCATTCGAAGAAATCTAAAACAACAAAGCAAGTTGTGATTGTCAATACTGAGCCAAATTTTCAAGACACGAAGCAATAAAAGTCTCCCAAGAAAACAACGAAGCCTGATGAGGTAGTTTCAAAAGTTGTGATAAAAACTGTTGAACCTATTGTTACAGAACCAACTTCAGTTACCATTCCTTCGAAGACTGGAGTTTTTCGAAGATTAAAGCTGAAGTATGGTGGTTCTCCTACTTCGAATTAGGTTTGCAAGCCTCATATTACTCATCAAGGGGTAATTATGTGCGAAGTCCTAGCTCCAGTTTCTCCTCACTCAAAGAAACGAAGGGTTGAGGATATGGCCAAGAAGATTTTGAAGAAAAAGAAGAAGACAAAGAAGACACAGTTAGTAATTCCAACGGAATCATCTGAAGAAGAACAAGTGCCTGAAACACCCGAACCCAAACCTATTATAAAGCCTACTTCTACTGAGAAGACTGTTTTCATACCACCCGAAGTTTCGTCTGCCAAATCATCTCATGAGGAGGTACGAACTTCAGACATCACTACAAATGTATCTGATACGAATGTAAATGTCATCATGGGTAAAGGAGATCTATCGAAGGAAACTACTCAACCTCCACAAGGTACTCCAGTTATTGTTTCTATCGAACCCATTACAAGTACCTTTGTTTCTTTACCTCCATTTATCATCCCTACTACTTCCACCACTGATTCACCAACCTTTCAAAACATCATCGACCAACCCATTGCATCCATTTTTTTATCTCAATCCACTGATCCACCCAAACTGAATGATGAATCTGAAAATGAAGAAGGTGGCTTTGGCGGTACTTTTGAAGATATGGTTTTTGATGAAGAAGAGGAGGATTTCCTTGATCATATGCTCATGTCTTTGAAACAATTCAAAATACTAAATAAAAAGCTAAATTCAATTATTCAGTCTCAAGCAGACATGGGGGAGGAAGTTCAGTGTCCAGTTTCGAAATTGATGGACTAATGAATGCTTGTGAGGCACGACTGGTGAGCGGGATGTCTAGTATGCTTAGAGATACCGAGTCCAAAATCTTAGAGAAGGTTGATCAAAATGATCAAAACACTGAGTTAAGGATAAATTCTTTCAATTCAAAATATGTGGGAGCTGTGAAAGAGTTAACGAATGTTCAAAAGGAACGAAACACACTGTTCATTATGGATGTGAAGAAGGTGAGAGAAGATGTAAATTTGAAGCTTCAAGAGCTTCGTGATGACATGGTTCGTGAAGTTGCAGTTGTTCAGAATGATTATGCCACTCTGCATAAGAAAGTTGATATTATTTGTGATGCTGTCACGAAATATGTTACGTTGTACGAAAGCTTGAGTCCTCAAATTACTCAACTTTCTACAACTGACAGTCAACAGTTTGGGGAGGTTATTTTGATGCTTAAAGATTTGGAGGATTCGGTGCACAAGCCTGCTACATCTTCAATAATTACTCCAGAGTTTCTCTCACAAACTTTTACACAGTTCGAAGCCATTCTCCATAAACAACTAGCTCCTTTGTCAACCATTTCGAATCTTCTGCCAACTGGTGCCCCACCTGTTCGAACAAGGGTGCAAGGGGGAGAATAGAGAGTTGGAGAAGGTTCGCATGCGAAGGCTGAAGGCGATGCTTCACATGGAGAAGATAAAGTTGTGGGCACAGTTTATCCTTCGAAAATTCCGACGACCAAGCCAATAATTTCGAGTGTTGGACCAGTTACTTCAACTGTTGTAACGTCTATGCCACTCACAAAGCCGATCACGAAAGGAATTGTAATTGGATCATCTACTAGCCAAAGTGAGGCTTCGAAAACAAAATATGGGCCAACAATTAAGAATTGTTTTCCTCTGCTTGGTGCATCAAAAACCAAATCACAAGCTTACAGATAAATCAACAGACAAAGGCAAGACGATTGTTGTTGAAAAATCAAAAGAAGAAAAGAAAGCAAAGGTCGAAGCAGAGATTGAAAAGCTAAGGGTAGTTCAGAGCATAATGAGGCAAAGGGTGAGTGATCCTCTTGGTTTGAGCAAAGGAGATCCTGCAAAACATTATAACTACAAAACGATTGAAGTGAATGTTGCATTTAATCACATGTATGCATTTGAAAAGAAACCAAAGCATATTTATGGGGTTTCTAATGCAGACATGAGTCAGCTGGATTTTCCGATTAATGAGATGATGTTCCTCATGCCTCAGTTTAAAATCTCTGATAAATTAAAAGCAAAAATGATTACAACTACATAAAACTTCGTTTTCATGCAGTTCTTACAAAGGCTCCTAAGGAAATTTGGTCACTGATAAAAATCAAGAAGGTTATAAGCATCAAGATGGACGTATTATTCGACGAGATGATGCAGAATGTAAGATTCATTGTTGCAAGGGCGAATAGTCACACTTGTGATTTAACAGTCACAGATTTTCCTCTCATGAATCTGTATGACCTTATTAAAATGACTCTTCTCCTAAAAGATAAAAATTCCTCATATCTTCGAGAAATTGAACCTGATGTTTTTCGAATGGGAGTGGCTCACATCAAGATCTTCTTGGAGAATTATTATGAGTGTTTAGCACTTACAGTTGTGGAGATAGCAATAGTGAAAGGGCTTGAAGTCAAAGTACCCACGGAGCCATCCAAGTCTCAACAAGAATTAAAGAAATATGCTAATGGGGAAATATGTTTAAAGCCTTTCGGTTTGGTATTTGCTGGTAAAGATAAATCTGGAAAGTCGAAGAGATTTTTGTTCCAAGTCGCTGAAATCGAAAGATATATAACGTCTCAATATACGAACTTCATTGTTTGTATGAATAATTGCAAGAAAAACAACGAAGGAGATAAGAAGGAGTTGAAGAAGATTATATCCTGGTACACAGAAGTTCAAAGGGTGATGATGTATGTCATCCAGATTCTCACAACCTGAGAATTCGACTTCATTCCAAAGGGGGAGATTTTTAGGGTCAAAGACATTTTGTAATGAGTTGAAGACCATACCCTTCGTGTACTTTGTAATGTATTTACTAAGACGTCTTATATGTTCGAAGCTTAATTGTCATGTCTTAGTATTTTTGTATACTTTCCTGTTCCTTATAAATAGGAACTTTACTTAGAGTTAGATAAGAAGTCTATATAAAACTTGTCTTTATTCTCTCTATAAAAACTGTAAAAGTATAATAGAGTTGAAACAAGATCATATTTACATCTCATGTTCTTTCATATCATTTTTACTCTGATTTGATTCGCATTTACTTGATTAACGATTCTTCAAATAGTATGATAGTTATGTGGTATGTGGTATGATGGGGGAACTCACTAAGTTTTGTGCTTACAGTTTTTAGTTTTATTTTCAGGTACCTCTTCATCGAAGGGGAAGGAGCCGATACGGTAGCAGCGCATCACAAACATATAGGATTTCCGCATTATGATATTCTTGGGATTGTACTCTGACATTGTTACTATTTCTATGATATGATTTTGAGACATGTAGTTATGTTTTTATGAAATGACGTGACTCAATTATGTTTTCTTATAATTGTTTTTGTAAATCGTTTTTATCTAAAATGAAATTTTTGGTCTTGAAAAATAGGATGTTACATGTCCGTTGGCACCGCCATTGTCGTAGTGAAGTTCTGTCGTGAGTCGACATCGCTCCATCATCTCCCACCTCCATGAATCAGATGTAGTGGCTTGGTGTGTGTTCTCATTCTTATATGTATGTGTGTTTTAGTATGGATATCTTTTGTTATTAAACCCAAGAAGTGTTGTGCGAGTGTTGCTGGCCGAAAACCGAGGAAAAGAACCACCATGGCCGCCAGCCATGGTGGCCGCCGTGTGCTGCCATCTTCCATCGCAACCAGCCACCATGGAAGGTGGTTGTGTGCATGTTTTACTGTGTACTTTAGGTGTGTGTTGGTGATATTATGTTGTATGTATGTTGTTTGGCTAGAAAAACCCTCCACCACCACCATGAGGTGGTGGCTGCCCCTTCACACCGCCATTATGCCGCCACTTTGGGTGGCTACGTGCTCTTACGTGTGATTGGATTATCATTTGGGATTCATTTGATGTATTTTGGTCTAGAATCATAACCACCACCGCGAGGTGGTAGCTGCCGCACTGAGCTGCCGTCGACCACCACCGCCCAAGGTGGCAGTGGGTGGTGCTCGACATAGTGAAACCCTAATCAGCCCAATAGCTTAACCTTGGACAAATTGACTTGTGTTGAGTTGGAAACCCTAATTAGGGTTTAGATAACCCTATATTTGGAAATCTTAATTTTTTATTGTCGAGACCCGCATTTAAGTTGTTAATTAAATTTCTAAATAATACATAATAATGTCCCTATAATTACCTTAACACAATATTGGAATTAATGGGTTAAGTAAGAACACTTAACTCTAATCATCATTTCATGTGAGAAACCCTAATTATGTTTGGGCTTCAAGTTGGGCCTTCTGTTGGGCTTTGGTGATTGGGCTATTGATGGGCCATCCAAGAACAAGTACATGGACTAGAATATTTGAATGGGATTTAAAGTAAGGCCCATGTGAGGGGTTTGGCCCCAATTTGGAAAATTGGGTCATAGATGGGCCATATCTAGGCCTTAATGATTATATGATATTGGACAATCGAAATGCCAAATGTTTGGACTAGAATAAATGTTTGGGCCTTAAAGTAATACCATGTAGAGGTTTGGGCCCAATTTGGAAAATTGGGCCATATATTGGTCCTTTTAGAGTATGAGTTTGGGCATTGATTTTGAACCTAGATAGGTTAGGGGTATAATGGTCCTTTTAACCCAGGTGTGGATTTATGGTTATGCATTAAAACCAAATGGTTAATTAGGTGTTGTTTTGATGTTGACAGTTTGGGAATCTGCCATCCAGCAGCTAGAGTTTTATCCGCAGGACTTCAGCAGTGTGAGGTGAGTATCCTCACCATACCAACGGGTCTAAGGCACCAAGGTCGGCCCATTGAGTTAGTTGTAGTATTTATTGTGAAATTACTACTGATATGTCTGGTATGCTTGTATATGTGAATGTGCTAGTACTTATTAATTGATATGGAAGACCCCGGGGGGATCCTGTGGCAGTTGGATATCAAACCATGGGGGAGCGCATGGCATTCTAGGTAAAGACCATGGGGAGCCCATGGCATATAGGTGTAATACCCTCGGGGGGAGCCCACGTCAACTGGAGTAAAACCCTAAAGGGGGTGCACGACATCCTTATATGTCTATATTCATTGTTTCTATGATATGTGGTATACTAGTTGTATATGTGCTATATGGTACACTAGTTGTTTATGTGATATATGGTATATTAGTTGTGTATGTGATATGTGGTATACCAGTTATCTTTGTGATACTTGCATGGAAGACCCCCGAGGGGGAGCCCACTGCAGCTGGATATCAGACCATGGGGGGGCATGGCATTCCATGTAAAGACCAAGGGGAGCCCATGACATATAGGTGTAAGACCGTGGGGGGAACCCACGGAATCCTGGAGTAAGACCATGGAGGGAGTCCACGGCATCCTTATATGTTTATATATATGGCTTATGTGATTGATATGGTTTATGTGGCTATGTTTATTATGTAGGATATGCTCTGGATAACTCATTAAGCTTCGTGCTTATAGTTTTGTTTACGGTTTCAGGTATCATCGTTTTGGAAAGGAAGGGCCCGACTTGATCGCAATGCACACACCCGTGTTTCTGCAATATATGATTTTGGTATGAACTCTGATAAATGTTTTCTATTAATCATGTGTTTGGAATGTTTTGGATTTATAAGATATCTGTGTTTTGACTATAATAAATAAAAAAAATTACCCTTGATTTTTCGATCGTCACAAGTTAGTATTAGAGCCTTCGTTTGAGGGATTCGGACATACTTTCGGGTGTGTCTGATATCAAACTGAGGGTCTGTAAAGGTTTCAAAAAGAAAAATGCTTTCAAGGGAAAAAAATTCTAAGACAAGAAAGGGTATCAAGCATGCAATCAGCCGAGCACAAGTAAGTTTCCCAGAATACCCATATATGTTATCTGTTATGACTTGATTTATGAATTTGAGAATCGCGTGCTATTTAGGGCTAGGAGAGATTGTAGACTTGCATGCTAGTTCTGAGTAGTCAGCGATAGATTGGCCTGATATGTGATGCTTGTAACCTGGGAGATACTGTATGCTATGCTGGAATGGGAATGATTATTGGTATTAGTCACTGCTAAGTGTATGCTTTAAAAATTATAGACGGTTAGGATCCTATAGACTTAGA
Organism: Lactuca sativa; assembly: GCF_002870075.4. Classification (NCBI taxonomy): domain Eukaryota; kingdom Viridiplantae; phylum Streptophyta; class Magnoliopsida; order Asterales; family Asteraceae; genus Lactuca; species Lactuca sativa. The sequence goes on along the minus strand of NC_056627.2, from coordinate 200,775,793 downwards.
ATAATTGATTTGGCCTTATTTATTGTTCCTTGTCTGGTTGTGGTCCTAGGATAGAGTATATTATTCGATAGTCTATTAGATCCTGTTCTGTGTATAATTTGCATGCATAAGGTACTAGGCAGTGAGGGTAAATGTGGATAGCATGAGTTGTGGTATGTGGGTTTAATGTTCTATGACAGTTTCATGGGTTGAAGAGTCATTGCACAAATGTTGCTTGCTTTGTGCTTTGTGGAACTCTTGAATGATGGGAGTCAGCTACTAAGTGGATATGACGATATCCAGGAGGTGGATGGATGGCATCATGGGGAGTTCTTCAACAACTGATGGAAGGGTGATGTTGGGAACCTAGGAAAGCCTAGGATATGCTCCAGTGAGTTTAGTGGGGCGGTTTGGTGAGGTTGGGAACCTAAGGGGAGCCTAGGAGTTGCTTCGGTAGGTAATGTGTTGTTGTTTAGCGGATATTTGGTGCATTAGTAGATTAGGTGACTTAGAGGGTTCAGGAGGATTGTTGAGGAAAGTATGGGTAGGTGTGGAAGGTAGTATTGGGCCCGTACTACTGAAAGAACAGGATCCATACTCGAATCGGTGAGAGTCATGGAGAATCTAAGAACCTTATGGGAAGGAGAATTCTTGGTTATGCTCTGATCGTGGGGATAACTGCATTACTTGATGAGGATAAGTACACATGGGGAAGGACCAGGGTTTGGTCCCGGCTTCGGTGGTGAGCCAGTTAGTGGAAGGACTGTCAGGGATTTGAGTTCGCCTTGGGCTAAGGAGATGGAAGGTGTTTTCTGCACTAGTCCTTACCCCTTAGGAGCTTGGGTTTGGCTCGCCTTAGATCTCTTGTATAGGGCAGCAAGAATTGATTGTGCAATCTATTGCAAATTTAGGATTGGAAAATATGTATTGGGATTAGTCTGTAGCCCGGTTTAGGGCAGAGGTTGCTCCAGTTATTACGATTAGCCTTTGACAACCGAGCCGGTGAGTGTTTCAGGGCGCGAGACCCTAAGTGATATGACTTCTAGAGTCCGAGAGCGGGAGATAGATTGGAAGCACTCAAGGATTGGATCTGGATTCTAGGAGGGAGTGGTCAGGATTCTTTCAGATATTTGCGAGTATATAATCTTCTGCCACTTAAAGTGGATATCGGGAATTTCTATTACTTTGGAATTTTGATTGAGTTTGAATAAGCTAGATCTCGGGTCAGTTCTCTGCTATTGTCTGAGTTAACAAGGATTGTCATATGCCATTTTGCATGCTGAGGAGTCTTTGAGGAATCTTCAGATGGACGTATCTTGCGGGGTGGGTTTCGCGTGTACCGTTATTGTTCCGGGTCTTTTGTTGGAATCTGTTCAAGAGTATTGCCTAGAGGATCTTTGGTCAGGAACTAGTGGGATAGTTCTCCAGTGAAGTTAAGGTTCAGTGGTTCTGTCATCTGTTCGGGTATGATCAACAATTGCCTATGGAAGAACTTTGGAGTTCAAGGATCTACCGTATCTAGGAAAGGGATGGTGAAAATGGTGGTTTCAGTTAAATGAGTTGTTTAATCATTGGATGCGTCAAGGGAATCGTACCTTCATGTGGACGGAAGTCAAAGTGGCTGTTTGGTTTGAAACTGGGATAAGTATCGCATCCCCGTCAGGGAGGAAGGCAACCGAAGTGGTTGTTTGGTTTAAGGGTTGTGTGAGTTTGGAGTTCGGTAAAACCTCCCAGCATGTGAATCAAATCTTCTTGGTGCTTGATAGCAGAATTTAGGGAATCAGGTTGGGGTTCTAGTAATGAATTGTGTTTAGTACGGGTTTTCATCCAAGTGTGCACTTGACTCTGAGTGTGCTTGAATTGATAGATTGGGGGTAAGACATAGGGCTGCGAATGTGGTAAGGTGAAAGTGTTGTAAGAATATGGGGAGCTGTATCATTCACTAGTAGTCAAATAGTGTGGAAAGTGTTGTAAGACTATGGGGGTAGCCGTAGCATTCACAAGTGGTCAGATAGTGTGAAAAGTGTTGTAAGACTATGGGGGAGTCGTAGCATTCACAAGCGATCAGATAGACTGGGAAGTGCAGAAAGACCACAGGGTAGCATTGGCATTCACGGATTCAGATGACTTAGGCCAGGGTGGTCCAGTTCGTAAGGATGTGAGTAGGTTACAACATAATTGGAATCAGGCAACGGTAGGTCGAAGGGGACTCAATATGATGTAAGACTACAGTTATTCTGGTAGCATTCACTATTCGCATTACATTCAGCGGCGACAGGTTGTTAGGAAATTATGATCAAATGGACTAGAAGGGTTGATGGAGCTATGAGTGGCGATATAGCGAGGGAAGTTATTGCTCGCAGAAGTTTCCTTCGGAGGTCACATGGGGCGACTGTAATATTGCCTGTTGGTTCAGCAATCAGGCAAGAATCCAGTATTCCAGATGAGCTTTCTGTTTCCGTCACCACCAGCCACCGTGGAAGGTGGCTGTTTGTGTGTGTTTTACTGTGTACTTTAGGTGTGTGTTGATGATATTATGTTGTATGCATGTCGGTTGGCTGGAAAAACCTGCCACCACCACCATGAGGTGGTAGCTACCACCTCATGCCGCCATTCCGCCGCCACTTTGGGTGGTTGTGTGCTCATACGTGTGATTGGACTATCATTTGGGATGCATTTGATTTATTTTTGTCTAGAATCATAACAACCACCGTGAGGTGGTAGCTGCCGTCGTCGACCACCACCCCCTGAGGTGGCAGTGGGTGGTGCTCGACATAGTGAAACCCTAATCGACCCAATAGCTTAACCTTTGACAAATTGACTTGTGTCGAGTTGGAAACCCTAATTAGGGTTTAGAAAACCCTAATTTTGGAAATGTTAATTTTGGTCTGCTGGGACCCTCATTGAAGCCGTTAATTAAATTTCTAAATAACACATAATAATGCCCCTATAATTACCTTAACGCAATACTGGAATTAACAGGTTCAATCCTTAATGGGTTAAGTAAGAACACTTAACCCTAATCGTCATTTAATGTGAGAAACCCTAATTATGTTTGGGCTTCAAGTTGGGCCTTCTGTTGGGCTTTGGTAATTGGGCTATTGATAGCCATCCAAGAACAAGGACATGGAGTATAATATTTGAATGGGATTTAGGGTAAGGCCCATATGAGCGGTTTGGGCCTAATTTGGAAAATTGGGCCATAGATGGGCCATAACAGGGTGTTAATGATTATAAGATATTAGACCATCGAAATGCCAAATGTTTGGACTAAAATAAATGGTTGGGCCTTAAAGTTACGGATGAGCATCGGAAATGGGTACCCACTTTCAGAACCGGAACCGCCTCGGAACTGCCGGTTCAGGAATGGGAACCATCTTAAGCGATTCGGGTTACGGTTCCTAAAGTTACGAAACCACCTTAAACGGTTTGGGCTCCGGTTCTTATTTTTTCAAAACCGCTACCCGTTCGGTACCCACCGGAACCGGTATATATATATATATATATATATATATATATATATATATATATATATATATATATATATATATGTTAGTATTTGGTATGAATATGTGTGTGTTATTTTAGACCGATTTAGAATATATTTGTCCAAATTTGTCTGTCTTTTGGTCCAAATTGATTCGATATCAATCGAAATAAATTTTTATTTTGAAATTTTTTTAATAAAGTTGATGTAACCGGGTTATCCGTTCCTGGAACCAGAACCGCCGGTTCCGGGACTGGTTCCAAAAATTCAAGAACTTCCTAGACCAGTTTCGGTTCCGGTTCTAACTTTCTAGGAACCGCCGGTTCCGGTTCTTGCCAAATGAGGCGGGTACCCGCCTATGCTCATCCCTACTTAGGGCGTGTTTGGCACGGAGCTATTGGAAGCGTTTGGGAGCTTCTAGCTTTTAGCTTTTGACAAAATGCTCTGATTTAAACAAAAAGCTTTGTTTGGCAGTACGAGCGTTTAGCTTTTAGTTTTAACAAAACGCTCCGATTTTAAAAGCTACTTCATGTAGCTTTTAACAAAACGCTCCGGAGCTTTTGAAATCAATTTCCATAATTACCCTTAAAAATATATTTATATATTTTTTTATTTTTAATCAATTGTCCTTTTATGTAATTTTATATATTTCAAAAGCTTCCAGCTACTTTTGCCAAACATTCATATAACAAATAAAAGCTACAGCTTCCCGCTACCAGCTACCCGCTACCAGCTAACCGCTACCCGCTTCCAGCTAACAGCTACTTTTGCCAAACACGCCCTTAAACTAAGACCATCTAGATGTTTGAGCTCAATTTGAAAAATTGGGCCATGTATTGGGCCTTGGTTTATTATTTGGTTTTTGGGCCTTTAGAGTATGAGTTTGGGCCTTGGTTTTGAACCCAGCTAGGTAAGGAGTAATATGGTCCTTTTACCCCAAGTGTGGATTTATGGTTATGCAATGAAACTCAAATGGTTAATTAGGTGTTGTTTTGATGTTGACAGTTTGGGAATCTGTCATCCAGCAACTAGAGTTTTATCCGTGGGACTTCAGCAGTGTGAGGTCAATCTCCTCACCATACCAATGGGTCTAAGACACCAAGGCTGGCCCACTCAGTTATTTGTAGTATTTATTGTGAAATTACTACTTATATGTCTGGTATGCTTGTATATGTGAATGTGCTAGTACTTATTAATTGATATGGAAGACCCCGGGGGATCCTGTAGCAGTTGGATATCAGACCATGGGGGAGCCCATGGCATATAGGTGTAAGACCCAGGGGGAGCCCACAACATCCTGGAGTAAGACCCTTGAGGGAGTCCACAACATCCTTATATGTCTATATGTATTGTTTCTATGATATGTATTATACTAGTTGTATATGTGATATATTGTGCACTAGTTGTTTATGTGATATATGGTACACTAGTTGTGTATGTGATATGTGGTATGTCAGTTATCTTTGTGATACTTGTATGGAAGACCTTTGGTGGAGCCCGTGGCAGTTGGATATCAGACCATGGGGGGATCCCATGGCATATAGGTGTAAGACCTTGGGGGAGCCTATGGCATCTTGGAGTAAGACCCTGGAGGGAGTCCACGACATCCTTATATGTTTATATATATATATATATATATATATATATATATATATATATATATATATATATATATGGCTTATGTGATTGATATGGTTTATGTGGCTATGTGGATTATGTGGGGTATGCTCTGGGGAACTCAATTGGCTTCGTGCTTACAGTTTTGTTTATTGTTTTAGGTATCATCGTTTTAGAAAGGAAGGGCCCGGCTTGATCATAGTGCACACACCCATGTTTCCACAATATATGATTTTCGGACGAACTCTGATAATTTTTTTAATTAATCATGTTTCTGGAATGTTTGGATTTAGAAGATATTTGTGTTTTGAGTATAATAAAAATAAAATTTTACCCTTGATTTTTGGGTCGTTACAAAAGAATTCTCGTCACCAAGTTTCAAATTGGACAGAAGCTTGGTTTCTTGCAATTTGAATTGAGTGATGCATGAGAATCTTGGTCATTGTAAAATTATGACTAGTTCATTGATCACATGTTTAAGTGAGGAAAGTGAAGGACTAGTGGATCCAGTACATGTTGATATGGACTATTTAGATCCACCATAAAGGATGATAACTCTATTCTTCGTGATTTATTGATGCTTTAGTAAATATCGTTGTGTTTATGATATTAAGCATAATTATGATACTTTGAAAAGATTCAAAGAGTAGCAGAACAAATAGAAGAATGTATTAGGCAGAAAGATAAAATATTCTCCAATCTAAAAAGAAAGAAGAATGCTTTAGTATCATGTTTTATGATCATCTTAGTAATTGTGATACTGTATCACAATTGATTCATCCAAGAACATCTTGGTGAAATTGTATTACTAATAAGAGGAATCGAACATTGATGGAAATGGGCCGATCATAGATGAGTCATACTTTGTTCCAATCAAGTTTTGGAGTCATACTTTAGTAACTACAAATCGTATCTTGAAACTTATGTCAAACTAGGAAAGTTGAAAACACCTCGAAATATGATGAGTGAAATGTTTTCTTACTCTAACACATACATAATTGGAGTTGTGACGTTTTTGTTAATCGAGAAAGAAAGGATAAACTGAGACCTATTCTATGAAGTGTTTTCTTGTCGAGAATCCACACGAACTTTTGAATATTTGTTTTAGCTCTTCAAAGGAATGTTCTTTGAGAGAAAACTCATATGTCAAGAAGTCAGTAGGAGTCATATTGATCTTGAGAGTTTCAAGAGTCAATCAAAAATAAACCTTTTAGTTATAACTAGCACGTGACCTAAGGTTGATAACCTGTCATGTTTGATTGACATATTCTTATTTCTGTGCGCTTCTAGTTGATTTGACAATGCTTATGATTTCTATGTTTCTATTTAAATACAAAAGCAAAAGTTCGTTGGTCAATGAAAGTACATTAATCAATATCGGTGACTTGCTGACAACATGGAAGCACTGTTAGGCCCTTGAGCTACCACAGGGAAAGAAATTTAGAATAGCTAAGTTTTGCCCATAAAGGAAAGCTAAATTTGAATTTGGTTTTATCCTAAACCTTTTCTTATGATTATAGGTTGGAAACGATAGATTCATATGTATAGGAACATATGCACCATAAAATCTAGGTGACAAAGGGTTCGCTCTAATTCATGACAATGATTGTGAGGAAACATTTTTGCAGATAAATTATAATATTTGATAAAGATCAATATGGATGTTGGATGTGTTAATTGCATTATCAAACTCATAATATGATTATGAAATCCCTCTTCTTATTTTAAATTGTGAGGAATGACAAGGAATTGATTAAAATTTCATGACATATATCTACAAGTTTTGAAAGGGTTTAAAACACACATATGATATCCAATGAAGGTATATAAGCTTAAGAAGTCTAGTTAGAGACTTATTAAAGCATCACATAACATAAATATGTAATTCAGTATGAAAGTCAAGAGTATTGATTTCTAGAAGTCCAATTGATTTATGGGTACATGTCAAAGCTAGTGGGAGCATAATTGTTATGTTAGTATTGCATGTTGACAATACTGTTTGTAGGGAACAAATTTTTCAATTTTCAAATTGCAAAGTTTGGGAATTGTTTTGCTATAGTAGGCTTAAAGGAGAGGAATTCATACTTATTTTCAATTCTAAACGTTTAGATCGTATAGTTTAATAGAACTTAGTCATAGACGTGTATAAATATCATGTTGAAATGGTTCAACATACGAAAGTACATATATGGAAATATTATAGCAAGAGATTGAACATATATTAGATCCTTATATAAGGTATAATGAGTCGAGTCCTATATGTTGTGGATATAGGATCGATTATACATGTTATAGTATTTAGTTATTCTAATTTTCAAATGCTCAGAGCATTATAAAAAAGGATTAGAATTTTGTGTGACTAAAGTTGTTAAAAAAACTGTCAAGAACATTCTAAGGTTATACCAAAAGACTGGTTGCTTATGGACAGTTAAAAGTATGATATTAATTTGGACGGACCATAGTGACATGATTATGGATTGAGATGTTTCTTGATCAGAATTAGTGGTTATATGGAAATATGGAAATGTTTCCATAATGGGAGATGGTTGAAAAGTCTACATGTGAGTTAGGAACTTTAATGCAAGAGAAGTGTTCAAGGAGTGTACCTTGAATTAGAACCTTCATTACCATGGAAATGTTTCTAGTAACAAAGTTCCAATGGGATATTCTGTAATATCGAAGACTCAGTATTAAAGACTTTGTAATCTTAATATCATAGGATACTAATGCATGTTAAATTGAAATTCCATCACATCTTGGATAGGGATAAGAATTTGGAATTGTGAAATTTGCATCATTGGAATAATGTCCAGTTGATTTGTTCACAAAGGAAGGACCACAGAGAGTCATAGAATGCATGTTCATAACATGACATGACTTATGTTTAATTCAAGTGGTTAGTTGATTACTTGAAACATTATAAAATGAATAAATTCATAACTATTATGGTAATTAACTAATGGAGATTATTTATATTCAATAGTTTTGAGACCATAGGTAATTAGTTTATTATTGTGTTTCACTCTGTATGTTTTGCTTTCTGAATAACTTGATTATTCGAAATTCCACAGTCGCTCATATTTTTGGAAGTAAGAAGTGAATTAAAATTGTCTTGAATTGAATTGTATATTGTCTATGAGGATTAGACATTGCAGTAAGATTGCTACAATGTTAGAAAAATGGGATTTTAAGTATTCGATAAACTCACGCTCATAGAATTACTTTATGGATTCTATAATGAGTATTTATCATAATATAATATCTTTTATTCTTAAAACGGGGATATATGAGTTGTAATTTACAATTTGGTTGTGTATTGGCATTGTGAAAATGCATCAGTAATGTGATGTCATAAAATGTAGTGGCATGCATGATTTGGTGAGTAAAAGATACAAGTATATAAGTCGAACTTTATTTGTTCCTTTTGCCCTAATAATCAAAGCGGTGTCTTTGACCCCATTGATGATTGTTGTTGAGAATTGAAGTGCTTAGCCAAGCCCAGACTAAATTGATGTGTTCAATTATCAGTTTGAACTCAATTGTCAAAAATCAGGAAATTGAGAAACAAAAACTTGGACTATGACATTGAATCTAATCCATGTCTCATGTTCATACGATATCTTGAAGAATGAAGGAATATTTGATCCCTTATCTTAGGACCTATATCTGATCAGATCAGAGTCTTGAGTTTCTTTGGAAAGCACCATTTGTTGTTTGATTTGGAAGTTATACATGTAATTGTAGTTCTAGACTTACCCAAATGAGAGACTGATGATTAGGTGTCTAAGTCAATAGCTAAAGTGTTAGATACTTGAATTAAAAGAAAATTCCTTTTGGGTTGCCCTCGTAACCAGAAATAGCTAGAAATAACATTAGGAGAGAGAGAGAGACAGAGAGAGAGAGAGAGAAAGAGAGAGAGAGAGAGAGAGAGAGAGACAAACGTTCTATTAATATATATTAATTGGGAATAGATATATGATATGTTAACTTGTCATGTGATTAATAAATTAAAATGAGATCAATAGTTAAATAATTGATTTTTTAATTTATATGGCTAATAAATTAATAAGAAATCAATTAAAGTTAATTAATTATTAATCAGAATTAATCTGGAATTAATTTGGGATTAATTGGAATTAATTAAAGGTGCGGGAGTGTGTAAGTCCCCAATCTGCTTATGTATCAATCAGATCCGTTTGATGGTGCGGAATCCTAATCAAACAGATGATGTTAGATCAAATAGAAGAGAATGAGAAGAAGATGATGAATCTTGTATGTATTGATATGAATGTAGATCCAGATACAAGATTCACACACACTCTTTTTTCTCTCTCTCTAGAACACCTTCAAATGCACACACTTAAGCTCCTCTATTCTCTCACTCATCACTATTCTCCTCACCCCTTACACCTATACTTATACATGAGAAACATGGGTCATAAATGGGTTTACGACCGTAAACCCTGTTTACGGCCGTAAACACCTCCCTGACCGTAAACCTAAACGTAAACTCATAAAACATTACAGAAAAATACATTTGCCAAGAAAAGCAAAGTATAAACCATATTTTTGACCCAACAATCTCCCCCTTGGTTTATAGCTTTCTTTTCTTAATTTACCCAACAAGTTCCCCCTAAAAAGTAGTTGGCTTTTCTTATCAATCTTCATTGGGAGCTTGGCTTCAACATTAATCTTCAGTTTCTTCACAACTTCAAGATGAACTTGATGAATCTTCAATGAATGACCTCATCTTGAGCAGTTGGGCTTTTCTTTAGAATTTGACATTGAACACACATTGGGTGAGGATGCTTGATGTACTGATTCTTGAAAGATAGCGCTTTCATCTTGAGAATCTTCAGAGATAACACCATAGAGAACAAATCTTCTGGATCACTTCAGCAGGTTCATAGATAGCAGCAGACTGATTGAGGAGGCTTCAACGCAATCCGTCACATAATCTTCAAGAATAGCTTCACCTTGCTACTGGGGTTGAAGGATTGAATGTTGAAAGAATAATCTTCATTTCTTCCTCCTTCGAATGAGAATTCTTCGATGATCACGGATGAAGCATTGGCTCAAAAATCTTCGACACAAACTCCATGAGTTTCATCTTCACCTAAATTCACTTTTCAAGACAAAACAAAACTAAAAGAAAATTCAGCACACAATATTTTTGGGTTTTCATATTTTCTGAAAAAAATAAAACAGAAACCCAAATTATTTTGGATTTTTTATTTTCTTGAATAAGAAATAAAACAGAATATAACAGTATTTTTTTATTTTGAATTTTTTGACTTTTTTTTGTTTGATTTTTGAATTTTTTTAATTCTCCCCCTAAATTTGTGCACAGAGGAAAACTATGAACAAATTTAACAAAAAACAAAAAATATTTGGGATCAAAGTTGTGATACAGCCTGAACTTTTTTATCAGTACCTTCACCTTCATGAATAGATCTGGTCTATTGCCAGTATTATGGTCCACTTAAACACAAAGAATATTGACAAACTTTTCAAAATATACCATTTAGCTAACGACGACCACTAGTATTGTTGTCCACTTAAATTAAGCAGCGAGATCTACAGACAACTTGTAAGTGTTCAATTTTTAATTGCACTAGAACATGTTCCCCACTTTCCGATATACCCTGGTTATCAAGAACTTCCTAAGGACTCCTTACTTTAGGTGAGTAAACAATTATTAAGGAGGAAGACAGATTTAGAGATAGATGTGTATTTTGTGTCCCAGGTCAGATTTATTTCAATCACGCAGAGGGGACAACATATTACTAATAGAGATAGAGGGTTATAGAAATAGTAGGGTGCATATGTTGTGTTCCAGGTCAGATCTTCCGATCACACAGAGGAGACAGCATATGGCTAACAGATAAGAAGAATTTCATAGATAAGGAGGTGCGTAGAAATAGAGTTGCATATGTTGCAATCCAGGTCGGATCTTCCGATCATGCAGAGGAAGCAACATATGACTAACAGATAGAAAGAAAGAAAATAATTTCCTACAGACCTACTTTATCAGAACCCCCCAGTCACCCTATCAGAACCAGAATTAAGGACATAAGTTTGTACATCAAGGAAAAGTTGAACCACTGTTCTAGATGCGTATTAATTTAGTTTATCCTGTAGGTTCCCGTGTTTATCCCACTGCTCAATCTACCCGAGCATCGTATGTTTAGTCCAAACAATCATATCTAAATCCACACTGTCAAATCCTTCATGCCTACCAGCACATTGAACATAGAATCTAGAAAATTCAGATTCAGTCCTTTACACATGTTTTAGACTACCCGTTATCACTTTCTTGATATCACTTCCCGATAATAACTACTAACGAAAAACTATTAAGAAAATGAAAAATTGTCTTTAAAATGAATCATAGTAAGATGAACTCAGGAGTATAGAGAAGAAAACACAAACCGTAATTCATCGATTGAATTTGCATCCAGAAGGTCTAAGAACCACACACATAATCTCAAAACAGATCCGAAAATTCTTTACGTCATTAAGCACTAACCCCATGTGATCCCTTCCTTTCTTCCCTTCTTTCCTTTCCTGCAAAAAACACATACTCTTGAACAAAGTTCTGAGTGTTGTATAGTTGAGAGATGTCCCCTATCATATGCCAGGAGTAGCCACTACCAACAAACCGGAGTTTGATGATATGCCTCCATAGCTGCTCTGACACAGAGCGGGATCAATTGATCTTTAGAACCCAGCCCATTTTGAAATTGGGTTGACCTTTGTCATCCTTGCATGGTACTCTCTCCCATGACATATCCTACTTATCACAAACAGAAGACGATGAAATATTAGAGTCATTAGAAGATTTGGGAGTTTTCACCTTTGGTACCCATCTATATTCAGGTTTAACCCATTTCTTGTTCGATCTGATGGGTAGCTCAGTACTTGCTTTTGAACTTAAAGCAAATCGCCGAGATGACTTTAACCTAGCTGGTCTTGGTTTCGCTGGAGCATATCTTGGATTAGACTTCTTGGCTGGCATTCCCTTCTCGCCATTGGAATTCGGATTCTTGTGGGTTTGATTCTTAGCTTTCTGCGTGTGCCAGTCACCATTGTCTGAACGTGACCTTGAGGGGTTTCTTTTGGAGTATCTCCCTCTTGGCGTGTTTTTCCATCCTTGTGCGTATTAGGGAACGTATGCGCGATTTGGACAGTTTGGGCAATGTGACCAGGTGTTCCACAGTGAAAACAAGTCTTTTTCTTCACTGGGAAATTGTTTCTTTCTGCCCCTGGTGGCATCTCCTTGCCTTGTTTCTTATTGTTCCCACAAGAACAGTTACAACAGGCACTCTGTTTCACTGGAATTGGTGGCATGTATTTCTCAACAGCAGGTTGATCAGAAGCAGCTGAGTTCGAAGCAACAGATTCAGATTTCAAGGAGATGTTGGTTTGTTCAATGGTATTCTCCTTGTTCTCATCCTTTGCTACTTTACCTGCACATGAAGTAGAAGCATTAATATTTTCAACCTAAATACCTCCTGACACAAATCCAACTGGTTTGCCATATTGAAGATGTGCCTCCCTGTCAATTTCTTCCTGTGTCATAGGGATGGATGCGTAGTTATGATTGAAAGGTGTAGGAATCCTATCATACCCTAGACCTTTTTGCTGGTTATTTTTAAATTTTAAACAATGGTCTATCATGTTCGCAACTACTTCGCTTGACACATCAAATTTTTTAAAATCAAAATTTGCAGTTTCAAATTTTCCTTTTAACATGTCAAGCTCAGTAATTAGCTCAGCATTCTGTCTCTTGATATAATCATAATTTTCACATTTGTTACTATAGTCTTCCTGAAGCCTCCTAAAGTCTTTGATTTTTGCTTCTAATTCAGCCTTCAGAGGTTTCTGTCCTTTCCTAAGTTGATATCCTTCGTATTTTAGGTCCTTGACTTCCCTTTTTAGCAATCATTATGTTCACGAAGAAGTTTAATCGTAGCTTCACATGAATGAGAGCATGAAACTTCATTGACCGAGATGTTTGTGGAACTCATTGTTTTTCTACACTTTAAAGCGTCAAGTTCTTTAGTTACAGCAGCAAGACTAAGACAATTGAGATCTTTTGTCTTCTTGATGACAGCCACGTTCATATCCCACGACTTCAAAAGTGAATTCAGCAGCTTTTTGTTTATCTCATATTTAGTCAAGAAGATCCCAGCTATATTCATCTCAGTAGTAAGTGTAGTAAATCGCTGCAACTGAGCTTCAAGGGTTTCTCCAGGGATATAATTGAGCATGTTGAATTTTTGTCTTAACATATCTTGACGACTCTCTTTCATGTCTTCAATTTCCTCGTAGACCTCAAAAGCCATTAAAAGCACAAAATAGAAGCCAAAATCAAATTTAAAAAGTCAAACTTAAAAGTCAAACCGAAAAGCTAAATTTGAAATTTTGAAGGTTAAACGAGAAAGTCAAAGTTTAAAGTCAAAGGTCAAACTTGGAATTCAAAGTTAAATTTTAAGTAAAAAGACAAAAATAAAAAAAATAAAACTATATTTTAATTTTTTTTAATTGAAAATGGATTTTGAAAATAAAGGAAACTGATTTTTTTTAAATAAGATGCTGAGCTGCGAAGACTATATCAGCTAAAGACGAAAGATGCTTAACGTGTTCCTTGGTAGTTCAGCTGGTAAGGTGCATGTTTGAAGAGTTAGAGGTCTTGAGTTCGAATCCTAGCAGGCGCAAAAACTCTAATTAATTTTTTTTAAGTATAGGCCGCACTTTATGGGCTGAGGTGTTGCTGGGCCATAAACTGTTTCCGACCATAAACTTCGGGCCGTACACTCGGACTATAAACTATTTCCGGTCGTTAACTCTGGGCCGTAAACTCTTCAAATACAAAGAAAAACGACGTTTTTCACACTTTTTGCTCCAAAACTCGATCTAGAACTCGTTTTTATGAAAAACACAAAGAAACCCCCCCCCCCCCCCTAATTTTCAGAGATCTATCCAAAAACGCAAGAATTCTTCCAAAATAAGATAAAATCAGCTCCAGATCTGACAAAATTGACTGATACAAACCAAGCTCTGATACCACTTGTAAGTCCCCAATCTGCTTGTGTATCAATCAGATCCGTTTGATTGTGCGGAATCCCAATCAAACGGATGATGTCAGATCAAATAGAAGACAAGGAGAAGAAGATGATGATGAATCTTGTATGTATCGATATGAATGAAGATCCAGATACAAGATTCACACAGACACTAACACACACTCTCTTTTCTCTCTCTCTCTCTCTCTAGAACACCTTCAAATGCAGACACTAAAGCTCCTCTATTCTCTCACTCATCACTCTACTCCTCACCCTTTAAAACTATACTTATACATGAGAAACATGGGCCGTAAATGGGTTTACGGCCGTAAACCCTGGTTTACGGCTGTAAACACTTCCCTGACCGTAAACCTGAACGTAAACTCATAAAACAATATAGAAAAATACAGTTGCCTAGAAAAGCAAAGTATAAACCATATTTTTGACCCAACAGAGTGAATTGTAATTGTTTAATAGTTAAACAAAAGAAGGAATTCTAGAATCATACAAGGGGTAAATGAAATTGGGATTCTTTCTAAGGTTTCTAAAAGTCTCCTGGTTACATAAAAGGAAAGGATTTCAATTAGGATTAAATCTATTATTTAATCAACTCAGATTCTGCTTTGCTTGCAAGTTACCTAAACTATAAATAGGACCCCAAGGCCATCAATTTTCGTCCATGACATTCCTAAGAGTATTAGGAATGAAATTTCCTGCTTCTTCCTCTCTCTCCTTTTCATTATAGGTTTTTTAGGGTTTTGGGTATGAGCCATCAAAGGCACGATATTTCTGGTGCTTTCTTTCTAGAGCTTGTTCAAGAAGGATTTTATTGATTATTTACAACAATAATCAAAAGGTATGGAAACCCTAATCCCTTTGTGAATTTAGATAATAGTAAGGTATTCCTAGGGTTCTTAATGTTCAATTGTTTGTTGCAATCAAAAGAGAAAACTTAGATCCAATAGGTTGCATGTGAACTTAGGTTTAAGTTATTCCGCTACATAATTTTTGTAACCTATAAAACCTATCATACTTACACCTCCCGATTTAACGACCTCGCAAACCTTTGCCCGAGAATGGTGAACCTGGAATACAAAAGACCAAAAGGTACATCTGGGGATTAGCTTCACCAGTTCAAGGTCTGGTTACTACATCCAGACCCACTACCTTTGATAGTGCCAATAAATTAGCCTATCAATTTACTGATTAGTGTATCCTTTAGGGTACCATGACCCAACAAATTGAAAAGAACCAGGATGGGAGTACAAAAAAGAAGTTCCATGGCAAGTCAAAGGGGAACTTCAAGCATCGTAAACCCAATCCAGAACATGTGGTTGTGTATGTCGCAATCTCAAACACTCCCCCCATCAAAATTTATACTTTGGGAATTTACCCCACCATGAAATTTTCACCGTGTCGGAAATTGCATGGTTTGCAGCATCTATGACTTGAGAGGTCACACCTTTAAGTATTGCAACAAGACCCCAAACAATGCAACCTCAACCACTATTGTAGGAGGAATCCATAATTGTTTTGAATGCAATCAACCAGGTCATTTTTAGAAGGACTACCCGGAATTGAAGAATCAGGGTGGCTAAGGAAGAGCATTTGTGATAGGTGTTAGAGATGCTCGCAAGGAACCAACTGTGGTTACTAGTACGTTTCCTATCAATAACATTTATGATTCCATATTATTTGATATTGGTGTTGATAGAAGCTTAATTTCCCATAAGTTTAGATGCATGATTAACCATAAATCATGCAAACTTAACGAAGCTTACATGGTAGAAGTAGCTAACGGCCAGTTAGAATGCACCTTAGAAATACTCACTAATTGCCTTCTCACCCTAAATAACCACGTCTTTCATGTCAACCTAGTACCTATAAACATTGGAAGTTTCGATGTAATCATCAAAATGGATTGGTTATCACTTCATCAAGCATAGATTTTATGTTACGAAAAAGTTGGCTGACTACCTTTACCCAATAACGAAGCTCTCATGATTTACAGAGATAAATCAAGAAAGAATCTAGGAATCATCTATTGCATGAAGGCAAGAAGGTTTTTTCAGAAGATATGCTTCGATTTCTTGGACCACCTGGTGGATATGCAAAGCAAGGGTAAGGAAATCAAAGATATATCAGAAAGGGTTCGACTACCAGTACATATGTCTAGAGGATCTACCTACAATACCTCTAGTCAAATAGGTCGAATTCTTAATCGACCTAATCTCGGGTGCAACACCACTGGCAAGATATCTTTATCCCCTAGATCCATTAGAAATGCAAGAATTATCTAGTCAAATCCAAGAACTTCTTGATAAAGGCTTTACACGACCAAGATTCTCTCCATGGGGAGCTCCAATATTATTCATCAAAAAGAAGGATGGAATGTTCAGGATGTGCATCGAATATCGAGATTTCAACAAAATCACCGCCAAAAATCAATATGCACTCCTGAGGATCAATGACCTGTTTGATAAGCTACAAGGATCCTACTACTACTCGAAGATCGATTTGAGATCTGGCTATCATCAACTTAGAGTTCAAGAAGCTGCTATTCCAAAGACTGCATTTAGGACTCGGTATAGTCGCTACGAGTTTCTGGTTATGCCATTCGGACTGACTAATGCACCAACCATATTCATGGACCTTATGATTGGGTGTGTAAACCCTAGTTGGATAAATTCTTGATCGTTTTCATCGACGACATATTAATATATTCACGAACCAAGGAAGAACATGGCTAACACTTGCAGTTAATTCTGGAAGTGTTAAGGAAGGATAAAATTTATGCAAAGTTCGCTAAATGCAAGTTCTGGATTAACGAAGTGCATTTCCTAGGCCATGTGGTCAGTAGTAAAGGGATTCATGTCAATCTCGTGAAGATCGAAGTAGTTAAGGATTGGAAAGCACCAACGAAACCAACTGAAGTACACCAATTCTTGGGGATTGTAGGATATTAGTGGAGATTCTTCGAGAACTTCTCTAAAATAGCCAAGCCTCTCACCGCCCTAACCCAAAAAGACAAAAAGTTCTCTTGGGGAGACAACCAAGAGTCAGCCTTCCAAAAATTGAAACAATTGTTGTGTAGTGCACGAATTTTGTCTCTTCTATATGGAACAGAAGACTTTGTGGTCTTCTGCAACGCCTCACACCAAGGGTTAGGATGCGTACTAATGTAAAGGAATAAAGTCACTACATATGCATCCCGTCAACTTAAGCTAATAGAGACAAACTACACTACTCATGAGTTAGAATTGGGAGTTGTAGTGTTTGCCTTAATAATTGAGGCGTTACTTATACGGAAAAAGGTGTGTCGTGTTCACCGACCATAAAAGCCTACAACACATCTTCGATCATAAAGAGCTAAACATGAGAGAAAGAAGGTGGGTTGAATTAATAAATGATTATGGATGTGAAAGTCGTTATCATCCTATTAAAGCAAATGTCATAGCAGACGCTTTAAGAAGGAAAAAGAGAGCAAAGCCACTTCGTGTAAAAGCCTTAAGCCTAACCATCCACTCCAATCTTACCATCCAAATTCAAGATGCTCTCTCACCATCCAAATTCAAGATGCTCAATCGGAAGCACTCAAACCTGAAAGTATCATAGATGAAAACTTGTGAGGTATGGACAAACTGTTCGACCTCAAGGAAGACGAAACACGATATTTCATGAATCGTATTTGGACCCCAAAGTTTGGTGAAGTTAGGAGTATAGTATTAAATGAATCTCATAAGTCGAGATATTTAATACATCCTGGATCAGATAAGTTGTATCTCAATTCTAAGAAGCTTTATTGGTGGACCAACATGAAGGCGGAGATTGTCACCTATGTCAGCAAATGCTTAACTTGCTCCAAAGTAAAAGCAGAGTACTAGAAGCCATCTTGTCTACTCCAACAATCGTCAATCCTATAATGGAAGTGGGAAAAATAACCATTGAGTTCATAACAAAGTTGCCAAAAACATCAAGTAGTTGTGACACCATTTGGGTAGCGGTTGACTGTTTGACCAAGTCCCCCCACTTCCTACTCATCAAAGAAATTGAAAAGATGGAGAAACTCACCAGGACCTATCTCAAGGAAATAGTTGTAACATCCCGATTCCCAGGTATGAAATTTTAAGGATTTTTATACATTTCATAAAACCTACTCGCCGAGTTGGAGGCCCCAACTCGTCGTGTAGAAGACCAAGATCTGGGTGTTTTGTGGCTCCTTGGGCCTAAAGTATCAAGCTTTATCAAGCCTTGATCACCCTCCATGACCTAAGTCCCTTAAATAAGCCTTGTATTAGTGATTTCGACCCTTGATGCCATGAATGGACATAAAGCTTGCAGCTTTACGTGGTATCTCAGCCCTAAGGGACCAGATCTATAGTTTGGAGCTTTGGTTTCACTTAAAAGTGTCTGAATGCTATAAGACTAGAAGAAACTCGACGAGTTGCCTTGCTAACTCGACGAGTTGGGACGAGTTTCCCCACTTTCTGGATACCGAGTGAACTCGCTAAGTTGGTGAGATAACTCGGTGAGTTGGCTAGGGTCTTCCCCGGTTTTCTAAACACTAAGGGAACTCGACAAGTTGCTAGATGTACTTGACGATTTGGGTCAACATGGACTGTTGACCGTGACTGTTGACTTTGACTTTGACGATGGTTGACCAAGTTTGACTTTAAGGGTATTTTTGGTATTCTGGAATTTTAATGAAGTTGGTCATATGGTGATTGTAGGAACTTGAGTTCGAAGCTAGGTTTTAGGAGTTTGATCCTATCATTTAGTGCTACTTGTGAGGTGAGTTCTTCTCACTATACCAACAGGGTCTACGTCACCAATACCGACCCTTTTTGGATTGTATTCGGGTTAGTGTATGATGATATGTGTAGTAATCTGTTAGATATGTATCCTATTATATAGGATGATACAATATTGATGATCTGTTAGATCTGTATCCTAACGTATAGGATGATGCTATGATTAATGATCTGTTAGGCATATATGATTACTGTATGAGCTAGCTAGTGTTTGATATCTATGTGATGATTGCATTATTGTGGTGGGTTGAGGCGATCCTGATTTGTGCTGAAGGCTAATAGACCCAGGGCATCCCGGATAGACTAAAGGCCCAACGGGGCGTACCAGTCAGGCCGAAGGCCTGGAGAACGGTCCAGACAAGCTGAAGGCCTAGTAGGGCGGTTCAAACATGTTGAAGGTGCTAAGAGTGGGCCAGATAGACTGAAGGTCCAGTGAGGTGGTCCAGTCACGTTGAAGACTCTATATGCATACTGTTTGTTATGATATTGTTATGGTTTGTATGACGTTGGTATTTTGGGGGAACTCACTAAGCTTTCGGCTTACAGTTTCAGATTTTGTTTCAAGTACTTCGGATGATCACGGGAAGGTGAAGGCTTGATTGTGCACCTCCTCACATTTTTATGATTTGATTTTAGGACTTCTCTGATGTTTAAACTATTTTGGAAACAATTTGTATTTAATGGTGGTTTTTGGGTGTTTTAAAATTTTCAAATTTTTTATGAGTTTTATGGATGTTACAATAGTTAGACTACACGGTGTGCCAATATCTATTATCTCATACCGAGATAGCAGATTCACTTCCAAATTTTGGCAATCAATGCAGAGATCCCTTGGAACCAAACTAGACATGAGTACTACATATTAACCTCAAACGGGTGGCTAGAGAGAAAAAAAAAATACAAACTTTGGAAGACATGCTCCTCACTTTTGTGGTAGACTTCGATAATTCATAAGATACTCACTTGCCGTTAGTTGAGATTTCATACAACAATATTTATCACACTAGCATTAAGGATGCTTCATTCGAGGCCTTATATGTACATATATGTTGTTCTCTGATATGCTAGGAAGAAGTTGGAAATACTCAGATGGCTAAAAAGCATGCTACAGATACTCTATTCACTGGTCCTAATACCATTCATTAAAGAATGGAGAAGATCGTTCAGATAAAGGAACGATTAAAGGTCGCATGTAGTTGTTAAAAAAGTTATGCTGACGTGAGATGTAAACCCTTAGAATTCAAAGTAGGAGAACGTGTCCTTTTAAAGGTTGCACCATGGAAAGATGACATTAGTTTTGGAAAATGAGTTAAACTAAACCGTCGTTACATCGGACCTTTTGAAATCCTGGCAAGGGTTGGTCTGGTAGCATAAAAACTCAAGTTACCTCAAGAACTCAGCAAAGTTCACGATACACTCCACGTGTGTAATCTTAAAAAGTGTCTCTCTGATGAGAACCTTGTCATTCCTCTCGATGAGATCCAGGTCAACACTAAACCTCACTTAGTGGAGGAACCGGTGGAGATACGACATCCCCTATTTTTCAGAACCAATTATAACATTTTTCTTTGCGCTTTATAAAGTTGAGATGCGGAAAATTTCCAGTAAAATAAAACACTTTTAAGATAACAAAAATTATTTTATTAAAACCTTGAGTATGTAATTGCTATATCCAAACATACATTAAAGCGTAAATACTAAAAGGTCCTAAAACTACTTATTACAGGTGCATATCTTTATTCCACTCGACATCCTAACTAGACACTGCAGCCTTGATTCCACTACCTTTGATGTATAAAGATGAGTGGGTCAAGCTTGGGAAAACCTGGTGAGATACATAGGGTTTTCAAGCCCATATTAAATTGTTGATATTAAATAATATCATTTCTGAAAAACAATATATATATATATATATATATATATATATATATATATATATATATATATATAATATTTGAACTAAGACCAACTACCTAACCCAACCGATCCGCATAGGTCCTAAAGCAACGATTATCTGGAGGAATCACCCAATCTGATGAATCGTTTGAGCATCTGTTTGATTACACATCTAAGGGTGTCTTTGGCTAGTGTAAGTCATATAAGGCAACCAATGTTCAGAGATTTGATAAATATGGTATCCATTTTATCTATGTCCATAGGTTATAAGTCTATTCTAGCAACATAATTCACTAAACTGCCTAGAATAGTCAAGGGTTGTCATCTATTCTAGTTGATAACCCGAACATACTTGTCAGACGTCTAATCTGGAACCACCATTTATTGTCATCTAAGAAAGAGGAGAAACAATTCGCTATGATCTCAAACACCCTACTCTAGTCATGAGACCTAATCGATATCTAACTTAATTTCAACTAAATATCCTTTAAAAGTCATATTCTTAAACCTAAGGGAAGACTTATAACTAAAGGCAATCGATTCCCAATACGGTTTCTAATTCAATAGTGTCACACCCCCGCCGAGGCGGCAGAACATGTCGGGATGTGCGACTTAGTTCATGTATCACAAGCAACCGAATGTACAACACAAGTACAACGATAAACAAACAGTATTTGTATTTCATCATGAAGTTTCAATACAAGGTTCTTACATATAATGATAAAGTATAGTAGTTGCCTTAAACAGGTAAGCGAATATAACAAACTAAAACTGGATAACTAGATCGCCTGAAATCCATGACTAACCTTCTATCTAAAAGCTTGATTACTGATTCTCTGAGAATACATGTAGTTTTGAGGGTCAACACAAGGTTGGTGAGAGTTACAGGTTTTCTACTATCAACATTAATAATACTTTTAAAAAGTCCAAAAAGTATTTTCTTTGTAAGTATAACAATACTCAAAAACTATGTTTGTAAAGAGTCTTTGAATAAGCTTTGAAAACCAAAACGTATCGTTGCATAAGTAAATCCATACTTAAAATAGTTTTGAAAGAAACAAAGCCAATGCTTTAAGTAAGAGAGAGAGAGAGAGAGAGAGAGAGAGAGATTCTAGTTAATGATTATGGTGAGTCCTAAAACCAAGCTACGTGACTAGATGTAATCCTCACAATGCTTCATTGGACGTCATAGGTAACGACTTAAAATATTTCTATGGATAAAGTTGTATGGATGAAGTTATATGGATAAACTGATATATGGATATACAGATAAAGTTATCTGCCAAAGTTGTAGTTAGAAACCGTAGATACGGGTAAAGTTGTACGGATATACGGATAAAGTTATTTCATAAATTTTGATTATAAAAGTCATTAATTAAGGTATACACATATAATTGTACGGATAAAAGTCGAGTATGTTCGATAGGTATAAGCGTAACAGTATATGATATTCGTTTAAAGAGGTGAAGAATAATATGGGAGTGTACACAAGTCCATGTAAGAATCTAAGATATAAGTTTTACAGCTTGTGTGTTTGTGTGGGTGTGTGTCTATATATATATATATATATATATATATATATATATATATATATATATATATATATATATATATATATATATATATATATATATATATATATAGGTATAAGCGTAACAATATATGATATTCGTTTAAAGAGGTGAAGAATAATATGAGAGTGTACACAAGTCCATGTAAGAATCTAAGATATAAGTTTTACAGCTTGTGTGTTTGTGTGGGTGTGTATATATATATATATATATATATATATATATATATATATATATATATATATATATATATATATATATATATATATATATATATATATATATAGGTTGGAAACTATAGAGTTGATAACCATTTACGACACATGTTTTATGACGAGCTTTATATACCTAAAATCATAGTACATTGATGTAGGAAGATATATCATTTTTATTAGTTGTGATATATTTATAACTACTATAATATATCTATATAACATATTTTGACTAGTTTATTTGCATATGAGGTGTTATTTAGCAAAATAATATATATAAATATATAAACTAGTTATGCATTTGTAAATCAAAATGTTAAAATTTATCTAGAATAAGGATTTTGTCCCTGTTTTAGAAAAATTCAAGAAGAATCATCGGAAGTCGGAAATCCGTAAACTCTCAAGGCTTAGAAATTAAGTCTACTTTGTCCCCTATTTTTCCCTAGCATGATATGTACCCTAACTAGGGGTGAAAATGGTCATTTTTCACAGACTGGTCTAAAATGGACTGAAATGATATGTACTTTTGAAAAAATCATAATAAATTGTATAAAAATCGTATGAACACGTGCGACTAGTCCCTAGAAAGGTATCGATCTAAATTACTTGCATATAATATAGGTTTGCAAGGCATAAAGCTTAAGAGGGGCAAAACAGGTCTTGAACAGACCATAATGTTGGTGTAAAATGTTGATATATATATATATATATATATATATATATATATATATATATATATATATATATATATATATATATATATATATATATATATATATATATATATATCATATGTGTTTGCATTTTTACTTAAATAAGATTTTATATCATCCAAATAGCAATCATTTAGCATTTATTCTCCTCCAAAATATAAAAGCTTTAAAAAGAGGGTCCGTAAGAACTCACCTTAATGTGCAATTTGTGAACTAAAGTCGAGAGTGCGGTTATCTTTGAGAAACACTTCAAGAAAACACGAACTAACAACGATCTAAATTGGGGTTGTTTTGGACTTGATTTAAGCTTTATTGTATTGAGCTCAGCATGAGCTTGTAAATAATTATACAAGCTCGGCTCATGCTAGAGCTCGACTCGTTTTTAGTCTAATGTGCGTAAATAAGTTTAAGCGCGGTTCAAACTCATTAAGAAATTCGTTTACTAATACCTTAAATCCCTAATTCCCCATATATGTGTTTATTTTAATATATAAAAATAATAATAAATTATATTACATATATGCTTGTTTAGGCTCGCGAGCCTAATCAAGCTTAGTGACATAGACTTGAGCATGAGCTGGTTTATAAACAAGCTTAATATTAAGCTAAAGCTTGGGTCGGGCACATTTAAAATAGGTTTCAAGTCGCATTTTTAACGAGTCGAGATGAACTTACAAGTAGTTTGACTCGTTTGCACCCGTACCTCCGATTATGTCTAGAACGTAGTATTCGAGATTAAGTAGTATTTTTAACAATAAAATATAAATTTGATTATTTTGATCAAAAGATGCATTTATATGAATTAAATTGCTCAGTTTCCCTAAGAAGAAAAAAGTTATAATTTTATCTTTAATAAGACTTTGGTGAAAACATTTTTTAAAATAAAGGACATAGCCATCATTTCATTAAGTTTACGGGTCAAAATGCAAAACGGAACTTTATCAGTTCTATCATTTGAATCGGATGTCCTATCTTGGTCGATCAAGCTTGAACAATTTGGCCTAAGCTTTTAGAAGCATATCAGGGGGACATTCACATTGTCGTAGAATCTGCAAGGAAATGGATGTGATTTATTCGTCGATTCAAGCTATGAGCATCCTCGAAATGCATAATCGACCAAGTAAGCACACGATTCACATAAGAGTAAACCACTATAATTCACGAACATGTGCTTTGAAATCTACTGAATCGGCATCGACCCACAAAGTATTCGACGGAATGCCTGTGTCAGCAGATTCTTTGGTTTGGAACAATGTTATCCAAACCCATTTAGGAAATTTGAATTACAACAAGGCCGTGACGACGTATCAAGAAATGTTAACTCGTGGCATCCGACCTAATCGACACACTCTCCCTCGCATCTTATCTGTGTCCAGGCTATCCGGTAGCTTGTCACTTGGGAAGCAGCTCCATTGTCAGGCAATGAAGCTTGGTGTCTGTAATGATATCTATGTGACTGGTAGTCTGATTGAATTGTATGGGCATCTCGATGGCGTCGATGCTGCAAAATGGATTCTTGATAATTCTGAAAAGAAGACGAGTTCTGCTGTATCCTGGACATTGTTGGCGAAGTTGTATATGAAGCAAAATAAACCTGCATTTGCTATCGACCTGTTCAATGAGATGGTGAAATCGGGTGCTGAGGTTGATGCTGTTTCACTTACGACAGCGATTAGCGCCTGCATTCTTGTGAAATCACTGATAAGTGGTAGGAACATTCATGACACGGCTAGAAAACATGGATTAGAGTTGGATGTTTTGGTGAGCAATTCCCTCGTAAAAATGTACATGGAATGTGGCAGCATGAAAGATGCCCGTGACCTGTTCGATAAAATGCCATCAAGAGATGCCATTTCATGGACTTCCATAATTCAAGGGTACGTGAAGAACGGAGAGATAAACGAAGGGCTAAAACTCTTCAGAAAGATGGTGAACGAGGACAAAATAAAACCAGATGCAGTAGCAGTTTCCACCATACTCCCAGCCTGTGCAAGAATGGCAGCTCATAAAAACGGAAGAGAACTCCACGGGTACTTGATCAGGAACAAAATTCCCATAAACCTGAAACTCAACAACGCACTGATCGACATGTATGCAAAATCTGGAAACTTGGAGTATTCTTCAACGATATTCTCAAGAACAAAATCCAAAGATATCGTTTCATGGACAGTGATGATAATGGGCTACAGTTTACACGGTGAAGGCGATCTTGGAGTTGATTTGTTCAACAAAGTTCCAAAATCAGATACAGACGAAATAAGCTATGTCACATCCCTCCACGCTTGTTGCACTTCTCTCAATGTCGAAAAGGGTATTCATTATTTCAACTGTATAAAGTCACCTAATTTTGTTCACTATGCTTTAATGGCTGCACTTTTGGCACGTGCTGGAAAACTCGATGATGCAAAAGCTTTTGTGAAAGAACACGGTGTAGAAAAGCATCCAGAAGTGCTCAGAGCATTGATAGATGGATGCAGGATTCATAAAGAGATAACCACAGGGAAAAGATTGGTGGAGCAGCTGTGTGATTCAGAGCCTCTTAATGCAGACAACTATGTTTTAATGTCAAATTGGTATGCACAAAATGGAGGGAAACATAAACAGAAAATGGTGGATAGATGGAGGGAGACTATAAGAGACATGGATTTGAAACCAAAGACTGCGTATAGCTGGATAGAGTTTAGGAACAAAGTTCATGTGTTTAAGACAGGGGATGTCTCTCATCCAAGATCAGAAGGGATATATTGGGAGTTGGAGAGTTTGATGAAGAATTTTGAAGAAATTAATGAAGATTTTAGTTTTCATGATGTGGATGAAGAGAGAGAGTGTGTTCCGATTGGACACAGTGAGTTGTTGGCGGTTTCTTTTGGATTGATCAGTACAAAAAGTGGGACTACAGTTCGTGTCACCAAAAATCTTCGTGTTTGTCATAGGTGTCATGAGGCTGTAAAATATATATCAAAAGTAGTCGGGAGAGAGATTATATTAAAGGATCCGAATCGATTTCATCATTTTAAGAATGGGGTGTGTTCTTGCCAGGATTTCTATTGATTAAGGTTCTGTTTAAAAGTTTATCATCATTGACGACATTATTCATACATAAGGCTGAAAACCTAGAATTTCATTACATTCTTTTCTACTCTTTCTTGTAATGATGTGAAAGTTCTTCAAGAAAAACCAGAAGACTTTGAGGTAAAAGATTGTGATGAAGCACCTTTTAATGTTAGGATTCTAGATACATCGTGATTGTTCACAACACAAGGAATTTTTGGATTATCGCGAAGGGCTTACATGGAAATAGGAAAATTCCTAGAAAAATTCTTGGCTCATAATAAAGTCATTGCTTTATTTGGTTGACAGAAAGTAATACGGTAGAAACTTTTTGAAAAATTTGCAAAAAAGTGGAATTTTTGACCTTTGATAGAAAGTCAACCGGGTGTAGTGGATTTTTTGCAAGCAAAATATAGGGATTTCTAAAACTAAATATTTTTATAAATGAAGTGTAATTTGTTTTATTATTTTATTGAGATCTTATTACACTGTTAATCTCTATATTTTAAAATTAACTCAAACAAGTCTTTTGCTAGTTTAAAACTTCCATGGTTCATCCTTTTATCATTTTCACCAACACAATCACCACTATCATCGGTCACCAGCTTCAATACACAAGCAACTTCAAAACATCTCTCACGATTGTGGACTGAAAAGGAAAAACCCATCTCTCTCTCTCTCTCTCTCTCTCTCTCTCTCTCTCTCTCTCTCTCTCTCTCTCTCTCTCAACAAATCTGGACTAAAAAAAAAAAGAAATAATAGATCGACAACCATGGTTGAAGATGCGATAAGGATTTGTCACCACTCATCGCTAGCATGTTCGAATAGTTGGTGAAGAAGAAGAGATGGGGTAGACCTAAACCCTAATCGTCGTCCCCATTTTCAAAACCCAAACTCTAGATCACTGTTGTATCCCTACATCCTGAACAGTCACCACCATTGCAGATATACAAAACCATCACCTGAGATCTAAGCTTTTTTCGAATGGAGGTGGCGATAGTTAGGGTTTCAGACAGTGTTAGGTTTCGGTGCAAGTCTATGGTGGCGATGGCGGCTCACAACACAAATGGTTTAAGAACACAGGTAGTGATGGCAGCTCTGCAAGGTTACCTTGTCCAGAAAGGCGATGACTTTAGACGTCGTTGGGAATGGCTTCAACATCGATGGGTTGGGATGTGAGTGGGGTGAATAACCATTATCCACCTGTCATTCGATCAATAAAACAATATATAAATAGTATTACCATATATATCCCCTCATTCAAATCAAAGGTCAAAACAGGGTTAAACACATACTAACTCACTCACAATCAATTAGAGTACATATAGAATTAACCTATATAAAAATGGTATCTTAAAAGAAGATTTTATGTGATGAAAGTCCAATCAACTTAAATCATCTTTTATTTTTCCTTTTTTTTTTTTTAATGATATAATTTGTAGTTTTTTATTTTTAATTCAATTATTATATAGTATTATCTTATTATTTTTTTTATTGTTTTGAGAAAAAATGGTGTTTTTCCGAATGCATTATTTGACGTTTTTTATTATAGTAGTTATTTTTATTTTTATTTTTACGTTTTATTCGTTTATATTAATATAATATAAAACATTTATTAGTTTGACGTTTTTTTTTCCAAAGTAGCTATTTTTATTTTTTTACGTTTTATTGGTTTATATTAATAGAATATAAAACAATGTGTGTTAGTTTTTCTAAAATTTTGGGAAAGACAAGACAATAAAAACGTTTTAGCCGCTTTAGTTTTGGGATGTAAATGTTGGCACTTGGCACTCCATTAATTCGGTTTTATAAAAAAATTAAAAATTAAAAATTAAAAAAATTAAAAAAAATAAAACATATTATCGGAATCTGTAATTCATTTAAAAACCAAATCATCCAAATCTGTAATTTCTTTACAATTTTGGAATGTATTTTTGCAAAAAAATTTGTAACGTTTTTTTGTAAAAATAATATGTTAACCATGAAAAACTATAGATAAAAAATTTAAACGTTATAAAACTTTAAAGAAAATTTGAAAAAAAAAGTAATATAAAATATAAAAATCATGAAAACATATGTAAATTATGGTAAAAAATTAAAATCTTAAGACATTATAAATAATTTAATGAAAAGTCGAAAAATGTAAGAAAAAAAAGTTTAAAAAGCTTGAAAAAAAAAGCTAATAAAAAGTTGTAATCAAGTTTAAAAAACTTGTCGTTTTGTTCGAATATGTTATTTAATCCGAAACTGGTTTCAAGTTATATAGACTAATGGAAATTCATAAATGGATATACCATAAAATACCTATTTGGATTTAACCAAAATCTTTAACATGTTGTTAAGGGGAGGGTCTATCAATACTGATGGCAAGTGTTTTTTTTTTTTTTTTTTTTGGGGGAGGGGGGGGGGGGGGGGTGGGGGTGGGGGATTTTTCCCGAGCAAGTTCAAACTGAAATGGCCAATGCAAATATCCAGGATGAGTCTGATAAATGGTGATGCTAATGTCTAGGGGGGAGAATCTAACCAATGAAGATAATAGTGATTATTTTGAAACTGAAGAAGTTAATTCTGACAGAATATGATTCTAGTTATCCTCCATTGGTGAAATGGACAAGTGATCATCCAAAAACTCAAGTAATCGGTAATCCATCAACTGATATATTGACATGTGCACAACAAAAGGAGAGACAAGCTTTATTAAACATACATGAATGTTGCATGTTTCACTCATTCATTTCCAAAATTTAACCAAAGACATTGAAAATGGTTCTTGATCATTTCGATTGGGTTGAAGCAATGCAAGCCGAGTTGAATGAATTTGAAAGAAATAAAGTTTGGCGGTTAATTCCAACACCTCCAAAGGCTTCTGTTGTAAGTCTAAAATGGGTTTTCGGAAATAAGTTGGATAAAGAAGGCAATGTAGTGCAAACAAAGCAAGGCTCTTTATGAAGGGCTATTGTCAAGAAGAAGGCATTGACTACGAAGAGATGTTTGCTCGTGTTGTGAGACTTGAAGTCATTTGTGTTTTCTTAGCTTATGTTGCACACAAGAACTTTGAAGTATTTCAAATGGATGTTAAATGTGCATTTATGAATGAAGAGCTTGAAGAAACGATGTATGTTAAACAACCTCCAGGTCTTGTGAATGAATAATATCCAGATCATTGTTATGTCTTGATAAAGGTTTTTATGGTTTGAAATAAGCTCCGAGGGTGTGGTATAAAACTCTTACTCGTTTTCTTAAATAGTCAAAATTTTAACAAGGTTCGGTTGATCCGACTTTCTTTCGAAAAATTAGGGAACATCTGACTGTTCAAATTTATGTTGATGACATTATTTCCGTTCGACAAATATTAAATTGACTGCTGAATTTCGAAGTTTAATGGAAACTAAATTTGAAATGAGCTTAATGGGTCCTATTATCCTTTTCCTTAGTTTAAACATAAGACAAAGTAGATAGGGAATTTTCATAAATCAGGAAGCCTTCACAAAGACCTTAGTGACAAAGTTTGGAACGAATGGTGATTTTAAGGTCAAAACACTGATAGCATTCAGAATGAAGCTAACACCTCCACTTGACAAACTAGTTGCAGACATCACCTTGTATTGTAGTATGATTGGGGCCTTACTTTATCTTGCATCTAGTAGACCTAATATCATATTTTTTTTTTGTTTGTTATTGTGTTATGTATTAATCGAATCCAAAACCACATATGACGGTTGTGAAGAATATCTTTTGATACTTTCGCAAAACTACTTCCTTAGAATTGTGATGTTTGGCTAATACGAGTTTCTTTGTGCAAGAATACTTTGATGATGATCTTGGTGGATGTAGGTTTGATTGCAAAAGCACAACTGGAGGGTGTCAATTCTTGGATGGTATGTTTTTTAGTTGGAAATCTAAGAAACAAACGTGTGTTTCACTTTCTACTGTAGAGGCTGAATATATCGATGTTGCTACTTGCACTTCTCAAATCATATGATTCAAAGCCAATTAAGAGATTACGCCATAAATATGAAGAAGATCCCTCTATATTGTGACTTTGAAAGTGTTATCAAAATTTGTCACAACACCATCAACATTCAAAAACGAAGCATATCACACTACGATATCACTTTATCAAGGATCATATGGAAGATGGAAATGCTGAGATTCATTTTGTTAAAACATCGGATCAACTTGAAGATATATTCACAAAGGCATTACCTGAAGCTGTTTTTTTTTATCATATTCTTTAAGGACTTGGAGTGATTGAAGTTTAATCCTTTCCTAAAGCAAACTGAAAGTGTTTATTGTTCAACTCCGAAGGGCTCTGAGGCATCAGAACATATCGGAGTAGGTAAAATTTCATTGTTTTTATCTTATGCGTCGATTTCACTTTATGCGGTTAGTGTTAATTTTTTAGGGGATCTGATCCATCAGAACGTGTTGTAGTCTATTTATTTGTTTTTTATTCTTAGTTTAATGTTCATTTACGATGGACACCGAGCTGTTGTAGTCCATTAGAGTCTTAAATTTTTGTTTTTTCAAAACTTCAAAAACCCAAATATTTTTTCTTTCTTAAAAATTTTGAAAAATCCAAAAAAAAGTTTTGTTTCTTAAAAAATTTCAAAAATCCAAAAAAATATATTTTTTTTCTTTAAAATATTTGAAAAAGCCCAAAAATATTTTTCTTTTCTGGTGATTTCATTCATCAAATATAAGGAATTTACGGTGAATACTCAATATTCTAGACTGAAACTTGTTGAATTGACGGGAAATTTTTATAGTTTCGCAATGCCATGAACACTCAATGTCTCTAGAAGTATGATGTTTGTCTAAAGTCTCTTAAGTCCTCTTGTTGTGACGCCTTAATGAAACTCCTAAATTCCAAGAGTTTCTTCCCAATAGGCCACATCGACAGAGACCGTGGAGCCACCCATCTCTACTCACATTGGGATTATGAGATTACTCATTGGTCCTAATTATTACAGCAGGGGTGCATTGGGTTTGTCCTTACATCACTCAAATTTTTCTGACATCTATTTGAAATTGATTACATTGATCATTCAAGGATTTTCATGCATATCACTATTCTTATTTGGATATGTATATATGTGTGAGAGCATCGTGAATCCTATTTATATAGCTTTCATAATGAAACCCATCATAAGCTTCTTAACAAGTTTGTGATTGTAATTCAGCGGGAAACGACATCAGCACTATAGGGTCAACTCTTCATGTCGAAGGAAAAGATCTTTGCTTGGGACCAAATTGATTTCATATCATGAATGCTCACACAGGGAGATTTCTTATCATCAATGCATCGATTTTGAAGAAAGCTCTTACTCACTTTAAAGTTCCTATTTATGCATTAATTTTGGTGTAGTCAACTGCAAGCTACAACAAATCATAAGATACTATAAGTTTTGAGATTCAAGGGAACAAGACAACAAATTCTCGATCAAGTTTCTACAAAATTCTAGGATTATCTGTTGGTGATTCTTTTTATATTTTGATCTTCTTTCATCTGCAAATATGTTGAAAGTTATTCATCAAATGGGATACACACCAATTATGTCTTAATTATCAAAGTTCAAAAAGACATGCTTGCCAATAATGTGGAATGCAGTGTTCACTATTTTCTTTAGGTGTTTCTCTAAAAGAGCTATGATGTATGATAATTTTAGTAAGATGTTACTTTCTTTGATGTATAGGATTTACACTGATGACAAAATTGACTTAGGTCATGTTTTGTAGGCATAATTAAGTGTGAGCCCTTCTTCTTCATAAAAGGACAGCGGAATCTCTTGTGCAAGGTTCTGGTCAATTGTAGTGAAGAATGCCAAAGACCACTACAAGTTCCCCTAAATGAAATATGTGAACATTGCATAGATTCTGAAGCTTAATGTTGCGAATCTGGTGTTTCCAGCTGATACTAACTTTTCACACGTTGGCCCGATTTTCGACGTGATGCTTGATAAAGTGCCTTTATATAATCTAATTATTTCTCTTTAGAATTTGCTTCCAAAGATTGGTTCAAGGTATATTCTTGCATATTTGCAAGCGATTTTTTATGCTAATTTGGTTACAAGACGTATTGGTGTGGGTGGAAAACAAAAGGCAAAAATTGTTGAAACGTTTATAGTTATAAAGCCAAAGAAACAACAAAAGAGCTTGAAGAAAGCAAAACCTTTGATTGTTGATGAAAAGGAAGTGAATGAGGAAGGAGATGAAATTACAATTAGTGATATTCACATGGATATTGATGTTCACGGTGAAGATGACACTGCGAAGTCATTAGAGCAACCCAAGACATATAAGATTTTGATAGCCCCTGAGCAACCAAAGGTATCAGAAACTTTGAAGGTATATTTTGTTTTGACAACTACCACTTCATCCATTCCTAATCGAACTCATCATGGTATTTTCAAAACTGCTCTTGAACATCGTATTATTAATCTCTCACAATCACCCAATATTCATCCTACCACTCATCCTATTATTGCATCATTATCTCAATCTACTCTTACTTTCACACCTTCTAATACATATCCTACAACTACTACAACCACATCAGTTATAATTACTATGACTGTTGATCCTACAGTTAATAGGTGTGACAACCCGATATTTCGAATCAATGTGTAACGCCCCGTTCTAAGGGTAATTATTTCTAGATCCCCGAGACCAAGAGTAAGGGCGCTTCGGTCTTTTATGGGCAATGGGTTTTATTCAGGAAGGTTTCGGGTCGGGGTGTGTTGCCAAAAGCATAGGGCTTCTTGCCACCTTTTCGTGGATATAAAGTCCATCGGAAACGGACTTAGAATAAAGGAGTTATGACACTTTGAAGATAGTGTCAATAATGGTCCCTAAAGGAAATATTTGGCAAAGGGGTCCTAGGCATGCATGGAGTGCATGCATGTAATTGGCTGGGTACGCCCAGTGTAAGCTAGGTTACACCCAGAGTAGAGTGGTTAAGTGAATGCGGGTGTTGGGGGCGTACGCCCAGCGTACGTCCAGTGTCTAGAAAACCTAATTTTAGGGTCAGCCATTATATAAGGAACATTATAGTTCCAACCCTAGCCTCCGTATCTGCCCTCTTACCCTCAAAAACCCTAAGTAGCCGTTCTTCTTCCATTGTTATGGATATTTGACCTTGGGGAGCTTGGTTTGGCAAAGGAGATCCTAGGTGAAGAAAGAAGAAGTTGTCAAGGAAGGAGTTGGGTGGCTGGAGCTCGTAGATCTGGGAAGGCATCATCTTTTGGAGCCCTTTTGAGGTATAAAGTCTCTTGCTTGACATCTATTTTGTGTAGATCTTGGTGTTATGAAGTTTTGACACCATTTCTTGTCCCCAAAACCCCAAAGTGATGCATGATGCGACTTGGCTGAGATTAGCTGTCCTTTCAGACCTTAAGAGAGGTCTTGAGTGAGAAAAATGAGGTCCCAATGGCTTTGGTTGTCTCATGAATGATGTAGGTAGGTCTTAATGGATTAAGACCTTGATTTAAGAGCTTTATGGACGTCCCAAGTAATAAAGTTTGAGATTTATGAATCCTAGGCATGTTTGATCAATGGATCTGAAGTTTGGGCTTAAGAGCTTAAGCCATTAAGAACTTATGAGGAGTTTTAGATCAGCGCACGTACGCCCCACGTAAGTTGATGTACGCCCAGCGTAATGGGTCAGTATCCCGTTCTAGTTCGCGAGAATCGAAGTACGCCCAACGTACCAAGAGGGGTACGCCTAGCGTACTCCCTCTGTTGGGTTTTTGATTTTGGGCCTTAAGTGATTGGACTGTTTATGGGCTAATGGGGCTTGGGTCGTGACTGAATATTATGGATGGAGTAATTTAGACCCAATAGTTATTATGGACCTTGGATCTAGGCCCATTTGGTGAGGTGGGCCCAATTTAGTAAATTGGGCCAATATTGGGCTTTGCATGAGGATTTGGTTTTGGGTCTTGGCCCAGTAAGAGGATGATGGACTTAATAAGTGTTGTGGTCCCTTGGCCTAAAAGGTCATGATTGTTTCTAATGTGATGATTTTTCATGTGATAGTTGGGATTCCCGGTGAATCAGCAGTCAGAGATTTGCAGGATTTCGGCAGTTCCAAGGTGAGTTATCCTCACTGTACTCAAGGGTCTAAGGCACCAAGGCCGGCCCTTTGAATTGTTGTTTACAGCTTGTTATGTTGTGTGATGTTATGCTTGCTAGTATCCTGGTATATAGGATGATGATATGAGGATATGCCTTGTTAGCTTAGTATCCTAGAGGAATGGATAGTTAATAGATGGCTAGTTCTGTTGGATTAGCACCCTGGTAGTTGGGTAGCAGTTATGAGAATAGACTTGTAGTTGGTCTTGCCTTATGTACGATTGTAGGAGGTTACCTGTGGGTTATGTATGTTGAGCAGTAGCAGAGGGATGTAGAGTGTTGTGTGGTTGCATGTTATGTGTGCATGTTAGCTAGTGTCACACCCCCAAACCAGGATGGCGGAAACGTCTAGGGGCGGGTGACTATCATGTAGTGTATCATAACAGTTGAGTATAAATGTTCAAAGCAAACACCACCAACATATATATAATTGAAAAGGTTACATCATTTGTACGTATTACATGTTTCAAAATATCAATTACAATATGTTGTCAAAAGATTTGTTTAGACGCCTAAGCGTCCCATCCTCAAAGCCAGTTGTTACCTAATTTACTGATTTCCTGAGAATACAAGTTATTTGAAAAGAGAGTATCAACATTTAAGTTGGTGAGTTCATAAGCATTTGTATGTATATTTGTAAACCTTTTCTATGAAATGTAGTAATGTTTGGTTTCCGGAAAATCCTATATTTTCCCTAAAATGAGATGTGGCCTTAAATGAACCAAGACCGAAGCGTATAAGTAATTTTCCTACTTAAAATGATGTTATGCAGTTTTGTTTGTATATAAAACTGTTTGAAGACTGTCTTTGCGTAAACTAAAAGTGTCATTGTTGTTTTACGTGAGTTTTAATTTTTATCTTATAACCATGCTTGATTGACCCAGACTGCCTTGTTCGCAACGTTCTTCAGGTGTCGATTTCGTTATGACATTTGTCACCCCTAGACCTGCCGGTCTAGCTGTTGCAAGCAGCTAAGGTGCGGGATTGTCGGTCCCAGTATAGATCTACACACAATTATCACGCTCTCCCTACAAGAGACTCTGGTTATATTTAACAGGACTTTCGTGTGTACTTTATAAGGTACCGTGATGACAAAACTCACTAAATTTGTTCAACGAGTTTACGTGTTTTTGTGTTGAAAATGTTTGTATAAATGATCATCCCCTAAGACTGTGATAGCTATGAAAAACGACGTGAAATCTTTAGATATGCATTTGACAATATTTTACCCTTTGCTCAACAGAATACAAATGGAGTTGAGTTTCGTAAACTATATATGTATATTTTTGATGTAGAAGACAAGTTTGTAAACAAAACATATATATGCAAATGATTATATATATATATATATATATATATATATATATATATATATATATGTATAAATTTTAAAAGATGATTTGATATGTTTCGTAATTGTTGTTCATATTCTTACGTTTTTATTAAAAACTTTGCATGAAATAATCCTTAAGTTTGATACTAAAGACCTTTTTGTACTTATCACTTTTGTAAAAATTGTAATTAAACATATTTAAATGATTGTGTTTTAACTTCCTTAATGTATAAACATTGCTCAAAAATGTTAGAAGGTGTTAATAAATCTATAAACCACTTTTGACAGTTTTACCCTTTACTGTCCCTGTTTTTAGAAAACTCATAGAAAAATCATCGTAAGTCAAAAACTGAATCCGTCACCTCTAAGAGTTTATAAAATGAGTATACTTTGTTCCTAATTTTTATTATGATTTTTAGTGGTCTCAAACTAGTGTGAAAATGAACATCTTCACAGACTGGTCCGAAATAACTTCTAAAATGACAGACAGTTTTATAAAAATCTCCATAAATTGTAGAAAAATCGTATGAATGTGTGCGAGTAGTCCTTAGAAAGGTATAAACTTGAAATATTTGCATATTGTACAGTTTTGAAAGATATTAAGTTTAAGATGGTCAAAACTGTCCGTGAACAGGACTCAACTTTTCTGTAGAAAGCTGTCATTTAAATTTAAGTTATGTTTAGTGCTCTAACTTGTATTCCCCCCCCCCCCCCCCCCCCCCCCGCTTAAAACTTGAATAAAAAATGAAAATGTAGGGGTATGAACTCACCTTATGTGAATACTTGAAGAATGGAAGGTTGAAGATGAAGAACTTTTGGTTGTTGGTTTGATGCTCCAAAACAACCATTGTTTTGGCTATGTTGCTGTCACGAAAACTTCACAGCAAAAGAGTAAGAAAAAGGGTAGTTTACTCACTGTTTTGAATCAATAATTTTGAGTATCATAACAAGTAACTTCCAGGGGTATTTGGTGGTAAAAATATCAAGCAAAAGGAAGGTGTAGATGGGTGAAATTGTGGCTGAAACACAAAAGGGACAACAACCCTTTAGTTCATGGTTTTGATGGCTTCGGAAGGGAGTTCTTGTGGCTGAAAATGAGATGAAGGTTGAGAGTAATTCCCTGGAGTATTGGCTGGTGAATTTAGGGTAAAATGATGAGGAAATTTCGTGATTATGAAGGAGGAAAGGGTGGAAGAGGATAAGGGGACAAAACCTAGACTAGCTTGTGATGGGATGTTAGTTTAAGTGATGTGATCTTGTCTAGCCACTTGCTTGGGTGGTTGCTTAGAGATTGGGTTAGTTAACTAACTAACTACTAGTTATTTAGTTAGTTAGGAGTTCTAGTTAAGGAGAGGGAATGTATTAATCTCGAAAACTAGAAGAGGGATTTAGAAGCATTCTTAGTAAAATGTCTTAAGTGATTAAGCACTTATTAGTTAAGTTGGCACATATCTCCACCAATTCTCTTATCTTAATTGATTTAGAAAGC
Source organism: Lactuca sativa (assembly GCF_002870075.4). NCBI lineage: Eukaryota > Viridiplantae > Streptophyta > Magnoliopsida > Asterales > Asteraceae > Lactuca > Lactuca sativa. The sequence goes on along the minus strand of NC_056627.2, from coordinate 200,738,433 downwards.
ATATTCCTTACATGAAATCACCTAAATCAGTACCCATAACTAGTCATTCACTAGATAATAATACATATGTACAAATACATACATGTATACTTAGTATAAAATAACAATGTAGTTTTTGTGTATTTGAACTTTAATGTTTATGTTTTATTCTTTTTATTCAAAAACACTTATAAATTCTAATTATACCTTATAATAATTCATTTTATATTTTTATTTATTTAAATATAAATTTATTGACCAATGTATAATTTCGTGACATTTAACCGGTTAACCATATCGTTAAACACGTTTTGTCACTTTGATTAGTATATTTGTCAAATTTAGATCCTCCACATCTATTAAGCAAACGTTTTACATAGAACCTAACTTACTTATCAACTAGAAACATGTTGATACAAAAATTAAGTTTGTTGCATTTAAATGATGTTATACGCTAATTTCACAAACCGGTGATGGTTCGTAGTCATACATCAAAACGAAATTTATCAATAGTTACTTGTTTTATATTTCACAATAACTTATTTAAATAAAAGAGGTTAAATTCCTTCAACCATTCTTGATAAAATACTCATATTGCTTAATAATCAAAACATAGCATCGTACGATCGTTCCTATTTTTACCAATTGTTACAGCTAGTGTAGATTGGCATTCCAACCCGATGGTTGTGGGCCAGGATTATTCCATCCAGGTAGGATGATTGGACTCATAGTAGTTTGGAATTCCAACCCGATGGTTGAGGGGCCTGGGGTATTCCATCCCGAGGGATGATTGGACACATAGTAGAAGTAGTTACTGTATGTTTAGAAAGTGGGGCATTCCAACCCGATGGTTGTGGGCCAGGAGTATTCCATCCCGGTAGGATGATCGGACTCATAGTATGTTGGCATTCCAACCTGATGGTTGAGGGGCCTAGGGTATTCCATCCTGAGAGATGATTGGACCCATAGTAGTTATTATTGTACGTATAGGTGTATGGGCATTCCAACCCGATGGTTGTGGGCCGAGAGTATCCCATCCCGGTAGAATGATTGGGCTCGTAGCACGTAGGCATTCCAACCCGATGGTTGAGGGCCAGGGGTATTTCAACCGGAAGGTTGTTTAAACCTGTAGTATGTTGTTCTTTGCTGTATGTGTATGTTTATGTGTGTATAGGTACTTTGGGGGAACTCACTAAGATTTCAAGCTTACAGTTGTGGTTTATTGTTTCAGGTGCTTCAGGAGATCGTCACAAGGCGAAGGCGTGATCGTACCGCTCCTCATGTTTTATGCTTTATGTGATATGGTTCTGGGGAAATACTCTGATGTTTAAACTATTTTGAAAACAAGATGTATGAACTTAATGGTTATTGAATGAAATAAAATGTTTTAAATTGGTTGAAATTTTTGGTCGTTACACGTTGGTATCAGAGCCTTGGTTTGAGTGAATTGGAGGAACATTCGTGTGAATCCAGTCTCAAATCAAGGAGAGTTTTTCAAAAATGGTTTTCAAAATAAGAAAAGGAGGACGCAGAGGGTACGATCAGCCGGAGCCAGTAAGTTACCCCAAATTACCATACAAGTTATTTGTTTTGAGATATGTTAGAACAACATGCTAGTACTAGGCTAGGGATCTTCAGGAATTGCATGATAGGATTGCCTGATATATGATGCCTGCTAGCCTAGAGTTCCTTGCCATGAGCTATTCGGTATTCCTCTAGGGGAGGATTGAGTGCTTGCTATGTATGTTTGTGCTTAGGGCGTTGTGGTGATACTTGAGACAAATATGGGTAGATGCGGAAGGTAGTATGGGCTCGTACTACTGAAAGCACAGGACCCATACACGTGTCAAGGAAGTCATAACCCTTAGGTTGTTGGTTAGAGGATAGTTCTCGGCGGTTATGCGAGGTATCTGAGATTCTTATGGTTCATTTCAGCATGGCGGACGCGAGACGTTTCGAATCAGGATCCGGTTCGGGATCGGGATCAGGAGAGGGTGGTCAAGATGGATCAGCACCACCCAAGGGTATTGTTCAGATGAGTACAGAGGAGTTGGATGCTAGGATTCGTGATATCCTACACGATGAGGTTGCTGCTATGTTCTGGGCAGAGTTGTCGGAACTGTTTGGGTCGATCAAGACCGCCATGGTTGAGTATTTTGATGAGCGCTATGATGCTCTTGCAAAGACAGCGGTCGCGACAGCCACATCGGTTGTGGCAGCGGCAGGGGGAGGAGCCAATCGGGGCTTTCAGTATCGGCATTTCGACAATACGAAGCCCCTACTTTTGATGGAGTTCAGGATCCGATCGTTGCTATGAGGTGGTTGTCAGACGTAGAGGGTTGCTTCTTCACGTGTTCATGCCCTACAGATCAGAGGGTGAGGTGCACTTTGAACCTTTTGAGGCTCGGGGCAAAGGATTGGTGGAGGTTGACCACAGGATCTTATTCTGATGCGCAGCGGGCTGCAGTTTCGTGGGATCAGTTCTGGATGTTTAGTACTCGTTATGTTTGGTAGGTTGAGAGAGAGAGAGAGAGGTAGGCTCAGGAGTTCCTAGAAGTGAAGCAGGGTTCAGATTCAGTGACGGAGATTACCAGGATGTTCACTGAGAGGGCGATGTTTTTCCCGGAGTTTGCTTCGGAGCAGGCTTAGATGTCTCGATATCTGAGTATGCTCAAGAGGGACATCAGGCAGTTTGTATCCACTCAGAGGTGTAGTACCTTGTTGGATTTGCAGGAGGTCGCTAGGCGGCGCGAGTTAGAGATTGAGCTCCAGTTAAGAGAGCAAAGGCAGGCCCCGGTGCAGTCGCAGCCTGCACCGAAGCGGATGAGGCCCGCTGATTATCGACAGGGGGGTCAGAGGAGTCGCACTTGCAGGAAGTGCGGCAAGGTGCACGAGGGTAGTTGTCGTTCTTCTTCGGGGTGCCACAAGTGTGGCAAGGAGGGCTACATAGCCAGGGATTGCATGCGGCAGGCTCCAGCCGCCGGAGTTCGACTTTGTTATCATTGTGATCATGTGGGGCATATGAAGGCCCAGTGTCCTCTGCTAGCTGCCAGGTTAGTGCAGGCCCCAGCGCCAACCACTTTGAGACTTACTGATGGGAGTCAGGGTCGGGCGGAGCCTTCAAGGGCTCCAGGGCGTGCTTCTCAACTTGTGTCCGAGGAGATCAGATCTGAGCCAGAGGTGTCAGTCGGTATGTTCTTCTGCTTTATCTCGTTTATATTATGATTATGAAATGTTGTTTCTTGCATGAGATATTAAGTGTTGCAAGTTTTAGAGAAGATTTAGTATCTAGGGTTTATATCCAATGTGGGATTCGTAAGAGGGGAAAGTTATGGTTTGAGAATTCGGGAACTTTCAGCAGGAACTTAGGTTCCTTGAAGTTCGGCATATTAGTGGGTTCGATTGAACAGCGTGTTAGCTTCGCCGCCAGTGGATGGTGGTTAGTGCCCTAAGTGGGGGAGAATTGGAAATTCTCGGAGGAGCCGCTGGTTATAGAAGGTTGCCTGGCACGGCTTGAACGTCGGTCATTGGGACGGTGCGATGAGGAGGTTCGGTTATAGTAAGGGCTTGCATGTGTCGAGGAAATGCGACAGACTATGTATGGATTGTTGGTTATATGATCAATCTCTGAGTATGTACGCATGTTATGAGACGGCGGTGGGCACCGCTAAGGGGTGATGTATAGCGAGGATCTATCGTTGGGACCATGTTGGATGATGCGTAAGCATGTTTTCAGTCTCCTTGGAAGAGGAGGGGGATAGTGGCTCCAGATTGGAGGGTTGGACAGAGGAAAGTAAGATAACAGATTAGCAGACTCGGGAGCAGTCTGGACCGGTGATGAGGACTGTGCAAGGATATTGCAGTCAGAGGTCAAGGACCTAAAGATCGTGTTAGGGAAGTATGAGTGGGTTACACTCAGGTGTGGCGGACCGGAGAGTTCGAGGGTGACACAAGGACAAGGTCCTTAGTTCTGAGTATGGTTTTGGGTTTGAGTTATGTATGTGGAGGTATTCCAGTCTGGGGTATTCCATCATGAGGATGACCGGACCCTATGATTGATTGGACCTGATGTGTTTGGTATTCCAACCCGAGGGTTGATTGGGCCAAACATGTGTAGGGATACGAGGGTATTCCATCCTAGGGATGAGCGGACCCGTCATAGGCATGCCTGGTATTCCAGCCCGAGGCTGATTGGGCCAGGTGTCAGTGTTGGTTTTGGTAAGGGTATTGTTGTATGTGCATTTGGGTATGAGTTAAAAAGAGAGCAAGTGTGGCCGACAGCAGAGTATGACTCGTGGTCCTGTTTTCAGGTTGGGAATTTAGGTTCCAATGGTTGAATAGTCTCTCTTTATAGCAGTGGGAAGAGGTCAGGGGATGGTTAGTTTGAACAGACTGTCTGGGAGACGGATCCAATCTAACTTTCCAAGTTCAAGGCTTGTCGGAGAGGTAGGTATTTGAGACTGCATGAGAATGAGTAGGTATCTCTTCGAGATGGAGTTCCATTGGGGTTAGCCTCCCTTGGTGGTCGTCACGCTTTAGGGCGTGAATGTGCCGTTCAGGATTTTGAGTAGCCAAAGTTGGCAATTGGCGATTTCGAGGGCGAAATCATATTTAAGTGGCGGAGAATTGTAATGCCTCGTTCTAAGAGTAATTATTTATGGATCCCCGAGACCAAGAGTAAGGGCGCTTCGGTCTTTTATGGGCAATGGGTTTTATTCGAGAAGGTTTCGGGTCGGGGTATGTTGCCAGAAGCATAGGGCTTCTCGCCACCTTTTTATGGATATAAAGTCCTTCGGAAACGGACATAGAATAAAGGAGTTATGACACTTTGAAGATAGTGTCAATAATGGTCCCTAAAGGAAATATTTGGCAAAGGGGTCCTAGGCATGCATTGTCACAACTAGGAATTTTGATGCCTTGTAAACATTGAACAATGATAACAAATGTGAACCAACAATGTGAAAACATGTAAGATGCTTATTCAATAACAACAAAATTTCAATCAAACCCTTTATACAAACACTACAAATAGTCAACAAATAATTAGAAACCCTAGAAATCCTTGTTTAAGTCCATTTTGGACTAGGATTTCCTTATTGCGCCCAATGGACCAATAAGCTTCCAATTGGACTATCTTGGGCTTAGAACTCTTGAATGGGCTCTAATTGGACCCACTTTCATTTATTTTAATATTTTGAGCCATATTTGGCCTAGAATGAAACAAAAATATTTAAATGAACCTTATTGGGCCATAACTAACCTAATATAGCCCTAATAGGTCATAAAATCACATTTATATTTATTTGGACCAAAAATCACTCAACATAACCATGAAATTGGGCTTAAGCATTTAAGGCCCCAAAACTCTCTCTTCCCCCTCCATTCTCGGCCCAAGCCCAACCCATTAAGAAGAGTTGACTTAGGCTTGCCACCTCATTTTTGCATGGAGGTTATCCATGCAAATAACCCAAATCTCCATGCACCATCTTATCACACTATCTCTTATTCCTCTCTCCTTTGCTCTCGGCCGAATCCAAACACACACACACACACACTTCATTCAAAATTCTCTCAAAGAAACTCTCTCTCCATTCTCTCCAAATTTTCGAGATCTAAGAGGTGTTCAAGGAATTTCTTCCATAAAAATCATCATTCAAGGTAAGTTGGTGCTTAAATCTATGATCTAACTCACTTCTTTCCATCAAAAATCATCTCTTAATCCATTCAAGTTCATGATCTTGCATCTTAGAACCCACCAAGTTCGAGATCCATCCAAGGAACTTGATAGGGCCGAAAATAGCACCAAACTTCTCCAAATCTTCTTCAAAACCGATCCATAACTCAAGGTGAGTTTCATACCCCTTTCTTTTCGGTTTTTATGAGTTTTATGGGGGAGAGTACAAGAAAATGTGTAGATCTATGTGTAAATGTATGTTATGTGTGATTTTATGCATGTATGTGTGTGATATCATGTGTTTTGTGATGAATATGTTATCAAAAAGTGTGTAAAAGCCGAGATCAAAGACATGAGAAAGGAAATAAACATAACTTAAGCTATTTTACACTAATAAAGTCAAGAAAAATAGTTTATAAGGTTAGGATGAACATACTTGAACATAAAACCCATTTTTGGGCTTAAATTGTCAAAAATACAAACTTGGGGTAAAAATCAACAATTCACGGTTTCTTGAAGGTTAAAAGGGGCCAAAACAGTTTCCATAAATATTTTTCTGATTTTTAGAAATTTCTAAGGACTTAAAATGTAAATTTTTAACCTAATGGGCTAATTATGGGCTTCTCGGCCCAATAAGCCTCCAAATGCGAAATTTTACAAGTTGAGGGGCTGGAAATGTAACTTTCTGTAAAACAGGGGGTATTTAGCATAACAAAAAGTTTATAAGGGTCAAAAATGCTTTTGATTATAAAAAAGGACCAAAAATGCAAACTTTTTAGATTTTGGGCTAAAACTGTAAAAGTTGTGAAAAATGAGTCCTTAACCGAGAATCACTATTCTAGAGGGGCTGAATCTGTCAACTAAGTAAACTTTGGGTTAAAAATCGTGTTTTCATCAAATAAATTATACAAAAGTGTCAAGAAAAGTATTTTAAGGACTAAAAATGAAACTCTTTTATTTAAAAGGACCAAAAGTGTTACTTTTTATAAAAGGAGGGTAATTCCATTTTCAAACAAATTAAGTCATTAATACAAAATACAAGATCCACGACTACCGACAAAACAGAATAACAAATACATTCTCAACAACAAATATCGTTACAAAACGAATTGATTCGGTCTCAAATCAATAACAAAACAAAATCATAAAACCAAAGCATTTCAATAAACATGCGATAATCATGATGAGTTAACCTACAAACTTTGGGATTGGAAGTTTCCAATTATGCTTGTTGGGCCTTGCTAGCCCAATAACATGATCTTTGGGCCCGAAGGGAATACACTTACGTGTTTTTGGGCCTTCTATGACCTAATTCCATGTAAAAGGACTTTCAATAGCTCTAATGTGCTATTGGGTCCTAGTGGCCCATTAGTGTTGCTAGTGAGGTCGAGAAGTCAAATGCGAGTTGGGCCAAGTGTCTTTCGCATTCCTGATAGCCTTGAATAACTCATGGAAATAAAGGGGGCCTCGTATCCTCCTTTCTCCTCGGTTGTTGGGCTTATGAGAAATCAAAGTAAACAGATTCAGGACGATAAACAATAGTAATCAGGGTGGGTGGATTAAGTGAGTAGTAACGGCTGATGCCTTTAAGGATCGCTCGTAATTTTTAGTTATAAACTAGTCATTTTCTTAATGCGTGATTATAACAGCTCACAAACCCTAATTAACCCAACGCCACCCGGGTAATCAAAAACATTCGACGTATCGGTATAACAATAAACAAGTCATGTAATTTACGTATTGGGAAAACATCGGGTTTTCCTAGGAAGTTCAACATTTTCACTTGTGTGATGTATACATAGTTCAACAATTATACATGTTTTGAAAATCAACAAGCATATTTACGGATCTTCACACTTTTATTAAACAAATACCCTTTTCAGAAAATATCGGATTTTCTGGGTTTTACAAACTTCACCAAATCATTTTACTATAACATTACTTATGAACTCACCAACATTTCATATGTTGACGTTTTTCAAAATAACTTGTATTCTCAGGTAACAGGTAAGCCGAAGAATAAGTACCAAGTTAAGTCATGGTGTCTTGCTTAGATTATCTATCGAAGGCCGTTCGCCTTCGTCTTCCGAATCACGAAACCCTAGTAATTTACGGAGACAAACCTAGTACGAATCTTCATCTCATCTCGTGCATCAAAGCATAAAAACACTTGCGAAAGAGCAATTTGGCGTTCTTGGCTCACATAGTGGACAAGGCCAAAGAAGAAACTAACATCCAAGACATTCCATTAGCGTGTGAATTTCCGGACGTGTTTCCCGAAGATCTTCCAGGAGTACCCCCAGAGAGACAGGTTGAGTTCCGAATCGACCTCGTTCCAGGAGCAACTCCTCTCGCTAAATCACCATATCGGTTGGCTCCTGCCGAAATGCAGGAACTGTCCAGCCAACTCAGTGAGCTTCTGGACAAAGGATTTATCCGACCTAGCTACTCGCCATGGGGAGCTCCGGTGCTCTTTGTCAAAAAGAAGGATGGATCTTTCAGAATGTGTATCGATTACAGAGAGTTAAATAAACTCACTGTTAAAAACCGCTACCCACTCCCGCGAATTGATGATCTATTCGACCAGCTTCAAGGAGCTAGCTATTTTTCTAAAATAGATTTACGGTCCGGATACCACCAACTCAAAGTCCGAGAAGAAGATATTCCTAAAACCGCTTTCCGAACCCGCTACGGACATTATGAATTCGTCGTAATGCCCTTCGGTCTAACAAATGCACCTGCCGCATTCATGGACCTAATGAATCGAATCTGTCGACCGTTCCTGGACAACTTCGTCATTGTGTTTATCGATGACATCCTCGTCTATTCACGAAGCAAAGAGGAGCATGGCCAACATCTCCGACAAATCCTAGAAACTCTGCGAACGGAAAAGCTGTACGCCAAACTCTCCAAGTGCGAGTTCTGGCTCCGGAGTGTGAATTTCCTAGGCCACGTAGTTAGCCAAGACGGAATTCATGTGGATCCCTCTAAGTTCAAAGCTGTGGAAGGATGGGCAACTCCGACTACGCCCACAGAAATTCGTCAGTTCTTAGGCCTAGCAGGTTACTATAGGAGATTCATCCAAAACTTCTCTAAGATCGCCAAGCCGCTTACCTTGCTCACGCAAAAGGGCGTGCCATTCAAGTGGACAGACCGACAAGAGATTGCGTTTCGAACCTTGAAGCAAGCTCTCTGTAGCGCTCCTGTACTATCTCTACCCGAAGGAACGGAAGATTTTGTAGTCTACTGTGACGCGTCGAATCAAGGCTTAGGTTGCGTTCTCATGCAACGTGGAAGAGTGATAGCATATGCGTCCCGCCAACTAAAGACGCACGAAGTAAATTACACGACCCATGACCTAGAACTGGGAGCCGTGGTCTTCGCCCTAAAAATTTGGAGGCACTACCTGTACGGTACAAAGTGCACCATCTTCACGGACCACAAGAGCCTCCAGCACATCTTGAATCAGAAGGAGCTGAACATGAGACAACGAAGATGGGTGGAATTGCTAAACGACTACAAATGCGAGATCAAGTACCATCCAGGCAAGGCCAACGTGGTAGCCGATGCATTAAGTCGGAAGGAGTACTCTAATCGCCGTACAAAAACGCATTCGAGAACCATTCAGTCTCATCTGGCCACTCAAATTGCATCAGGCCAGGCAGAGGCTATGAAAGCGGAAAATAGAACTAGCGAGGCATTACGCGGGATGGAGAAGAACCTAGAAGTCAAGGAGAATGGGGTATACTACTTCATGAACCGTATTTGGGTCCCAAAAATCGGAGGATTTAGAGAGACCGTTATGAAGGAAGCCCACAAGACACGATACTCCATTCACCCTGGTTCGGACAAGATGTATTTGCACATTAAGCAACACTATTGGTGGCCTAACATGAAGGCGGAAATCGCGACTTATGTTGGTAAGTGCCTTACGTGCACCAAAGTAAAAGTGGAGTACCAGAAACCTTCCGGATTGTTACAGCAACCGGCAATCCCTGAGTGGAAATGGGAGGGGATTTCTATGGATTTCGTGACCAAGCTGCCCAAGACGTCGGACGGATTGGACACCATATGGGTAATAATCGACCGACTGACGAAATCTGCCCATTTCCTGCCAATCAAAGAATCCTACAAGATGGAGAGACTGACGCGTTTGTACCTACGAGAAATCGTAAGACTCCATGGAGTGCCAAAATCTATCATCTCGGATAGGACAGTAGGTTCACATCGCGCTTTTGGCAATCACTCCACAAGGCAATGGGAACTCATCTCGATATGAGCACCGCGTATCACCCACAAACGGACGGTCAAAGTGAACGAACCATTCAGACGCTTGAAGACATGCTTCGTGCTTGTGTGATAGACTTTGGAAAGTCTTGGAATACCCACCTGCCGTTGATTGAGTTCTCATATAACAATAGTTACCATTCAAGCATCAAGGTGGCTCCTTTCGAAGCACTGTACGGGCGTAAATGTAGATCCCCACTATGTTGGGCTGAAGTAGGTGATACCCAGCTAGCAAGAACGCATACGTCAGACAGAGCACTAACAGGACCGGAAATCATTCGCGAAACCACAGAAAAGATCGTTCAGATCAGAGCTCGATTGCAAGCGTCGCGTGACCTACAAAAGAGCTACGCCGATAAACGGCGAAAGCCCTTAGAATTCCAGGTCGGCGATCGAGTACTGTTAAAAGTCTCACCCTGGAAAGGGGTTATACGTTTCGGAAAACGGGGAAAGCTGAACCCGCGATACATTGGACCTTTCGAAATCGTCGCCCGAATAGGTCCGGTAGCCTACAGACTACAACTACCCGCGGAGCTAAACGGTGTACACCCCGTGTTTCATGTCTCTAATCTGAAAAAGTGCTTATCAGATGAAACCCTTGTCATTCCTCTTGACGAAATTGAAATCAATGAGAATCTCCTGTTCGTCGAAGAACCAGTCGAAATCATGGAAAGGGAAGTGAAGCGTACTAAGCAAAGTCGCATCCCGATCGTGAAGGTACGGTGGAACGCAAAGGTTGGCCAGAATTCACGTGGGAATGCGAGGATCAAATGAAGCAGAAGTACCCTCACCTATTCTAGCATTCTCAAATCTAGCTTTCAAACAGAATTTCGGGACGAAATTCCCTCTAACGGGGGGATGATGTCACAACTGGAAATTTTGTGTCATATAATCCATACATTCAAGCTAATGTGAATCAAAAACTTAAGAACATGATTGACACCTATGATTATGACTTCAAAAACTTCAATCAAATACATCATACAAGTACTACAAATAGTCATCAAACAATTGGAAACCCTAAAAGTTCTTGTTTAGGTACACCTTGGACTAGAACTTCCTTATTGGATCCAAATGGACCAATAAGCTTCCAAATAGACTATCATGGGCTTAGAACCCTAATTGGGCTCTAATTGGACCCACACTAATTTATTTCAACATTTTGGGCCATGTTGGGCCTAGAATGAAATGAATTGAAAGCTTTGATCCATGAATACCCTAAACTAGTTCAACAAAAATGGAAAAATCATACTACATTCTTTTAGGCATAAAACACACCCTAACTAACTCTAATTTTGGGCTTAAGGGGAAAAAGCCCAAATTTTTCTTTTCCCTTTTCAAATTCTCGGCCCAAGGCCCAAACACAAAGAGAAATGGAAGTGTTGACTTTGGATGCCACCTCACTTTTACCCAAAGGATATCCATGCAATATTTCTCATCCTTCCATGCACATCACCTCAAATATCACTTCTTCTTCTCTTCTCTCTCTCTCACTCTCGGCCACTAGCACACACACACACCCACAAAAATCTCTCAAATTCTCTCTAGATCACTCAAGAACTCTCCTTCCTCCCCTCTCCAAAAATCTCGAAAATTAGGGGCTTTCAAGAGGATCTTGCAAGTTAATCATCATCTAAGGTAAGATTATACTTGGATCTATGGTTTAGATTCTTTTGTTATCAAAATCCTTTCCTAATCTATGCAAAAATCGTGATCTTGCACCCTAGAACCATCTCAAACTCGAGATCTACCAAGGAAAGGTGCTAAGGCCAAAAATCATCAAGTTTTCCTCCATCTTTTCTTCCAAAAACCGAAACCACACCCAAGGTGAGCTTCATACCCCCTATTTTCTGTTTTTATGAGTTTTGTGGGGGGGGGGGGGGGGAATACAAGTGAAAGTGTAGATCTATATGTGTTTTGTATGCCTTGTATGATTTTCATGCTTATATGTATGCATTTGTGTGTTATAATGTTGGATCTAGCCATAAAACCCCTCAAAACCGAGATATATCTTGTGTTAAATGATTTTAGCTTCAAATATATTTCTACATACAAAGTGTTTCAAGAAAAATGGCTAAGTGGTTTAGTAACAATTTTCTTTGGGTTAAAAACACAAATTTTGGGCCTAAAATGTGAAAAATACAAAATTAAGGGTCCAAATTGGCATATCACGAATTCTGATGGATGAAGTGTGTCAAAATAGTTTCAATAAAACAATTTCTGGAAATTTACTCATTAGAGGATCAAAAACATAAATTCCAAGCTTAATGGGCTAAAAATGACATTTTTGGCCCAATGAGGCCCATTATGCGAATTTTTCTGTTTTGGAGGGCCAAAACTGTGATTTTCTGTAAAACAGTGGACCATAAGTGATCCAGGTCCTTTTCAAAGGTTTAAAATGCTTTTTAAATTTAAAAAGGACCAAAGTTGCAAAAATTTTCCAATTTGGGCCAAAATTGTCAAAGTTGCGAAAAAGAAGGGTTAAAACCGAGAAAACTGCATTTTCAGGGACTTAAACTATTTTCTATGAAAAATATGCTGAAAAATATTAATTTCAATAATTTTTGGTGTTAAAATGTCAAGAAAATTAATTTAAGGACCAAACCGGGAAGTATTCAATAAAAGGGTTGAAAATGTAAATTTTACAAACAATGAGGGGCTGAAAACAGAAAAATTTCAAGGCTAATTCAATATATACAATTTGATCAAATAATGGCACCGCGACTATCGACGAAATACAATACATTACAATACCAAAAGTCGTTGTTAAACGAATTGGCTCGGTCTCGAACCAATAGAAATCTACAACTACTAACACTACGACACTACGACACTACGATTCATACAAGTAACGTTTGGTAATTCATCATACATGCGAGTGTGCACAGACGTCTACGCACCATCTTTGGGCCCCAAAAGTGTAAAATCTTGTTCGTTGAGCCTAGCTAGCCCAATGACCTGATCTTAAGGCCCGAAGACATTTTTTTTACGGAGTGTTGGGTTTTACCGATCCGACACAACGTAAATGGACTTTCAATGGCTTGTATACTACTGGTCCCCAAGGGTCCTTTGGTATAGCTAGTAAAGTCTACATTTTATGCGAGGCGGGTCGGGGACCCCTCGTACATTTTTATCCCCAACCGGTTAATGGAGTCACCGGGGTCTTCGTGACCTCTTTCTCTTCGGATGTGGGACTACACATAGTCAGGGCGATTGGATAACGTGATTAGTACGGACGACGCCTTCGGGATCGTTAGTATAGCTATAAACTGGGCGTTTGTGTAATGCGGGTTTGTAGTAATTAATCATGCTCAAAAATAATCCAACGTCGCCTGGGACTGACACTATACGCTATGCAATGGTTTCAATGTAACTTCATGTAATTCAAGGAATTAGGAAAACATCGGGTTTTCCTAGGGTTTTCAATACATACAGATTTGAAATGCATACAATTTTAACGAACAATTTTCTTTTTAGTATAGAAACAAACAAGCATACCTATGGATCTTCACAAACGTTTTCAAAAGCTATTTTTCTTTTCAGAAAATATCGGATTTTCTGGTGGTTTTCAAACAATACAAACATTGGACTTCAAACACTACTTATGAACTCACCAACATTTCATATGTTGACGTTTTTCAAAATACTTGTATTCTCAGGGAACCAGTGAATCAAAGGAAATCATATTCAGTGACGACTTGCAGTTTATTTATGTACGAACCGAACAATTTAATTTTTGGGAATGTAATGTTTAAACAATGTATGACATGTAAACGCTACTGGTTGTACTGTATTAATGAATGGTGACGAATGTTGTTATGTTTCATATATATTCAATGTTATGGTATTCAATTAAGTCACGACAGCCCCCGGACGTTTCCGCCGTCTGGTTCGGGGGTGTGACAGGTTGGTATCAGAGCTTTGTTTATAGTGAACTAGCATGTCGAGCCATACATTGATATGCAACTATAAACCAAAAAGAGGGACTAACATAACTCTGAACAAAACAAGTAAATAAAACACACTTGCTTGCATTAGGAATAAGGACCTAACGCTGAATCAAACACAATAACACTGGTATCTCGGTTAATTCGGGACTGTTCTTAGTGATACCAAGGAGCGAATGTAGCCTGATCAACTACATTCTCTCCAAGGTAAAACTAACACACGTCTTGATGAGAACGGGATAGCTAGGGAACCTAAAACTATACCCTTTATCACCCAAAAAGAGAGTGTTTGCTTAGCCGGTATAATAGTCATAGTACCCTAGGAATAATGTTAGCATATTTACGTACTCGCGCAGACAGCATGGCTGGTTTTCATCACCCTGGAGACCCCTACTTCCCTAATCAAGGAAACAACGGGTGGCTAGAGGAGGAGGAGCCTGAGGAAGAGCTTGAAGAGGAACCTGAGGAGGACCCCGAAGAGGAATTTGACGGGGAACCGGAGGCAGAAGTCGAGGGCGAGCCTGCCGAACCCGAAGAAGACGAAGAACATTTCGGAGAGGAGCTCGATGACATCGAAGGGGGTGATTCGGACACAGAGTCCGAGGTCATCGACCCCCCTTACCCGATCAGGGTACCTGCTTACCGTGTGGGCCCCACTGGACCTACCCCTCCTTGGGGCATTGATCTCTGGAGATGGAGCAGACATCAGGGACAGCGACCCCCGTTTGGCATGTCACGTGAGTTCTTCGACCTGAGGGACGGAGGACCGGCCGACCGAGCCCTACCGGTCATGGTGAGGCGATTACGGGACACCGGCGACCTTACTCAGGGCACTGCTGATCAAATACGCCAGTTGTGGACTAGGGTCGAGCGTGCGGAACAGGAGACGCGTGACGTCCTCAGGGAGTTTCACATGAGGCAGGTAAGGTGGGAGTCTCGACTTCAGGACGCCAACGCTTGGTGGCTCGTCTTCAGGGAGCATCCACATCTTCGGCACCACCTCCTGACGCAGCTCATCGCGATTAGGGATAGACTTATCATAGTATGTCATTAGGAACTATGTTATGTACTCCGGCTCTATGTTTAAGTGACTACACTACTCATGGAGCCGTTATGCTGTCGGATTAGTGTCACATATGTATGCTCCTACGAGCAAATTTTCTTGTATTACATGCGGATAATATTAATGAACTTTTGTGTGTTTTGCTATGATATTATCAGTTGTTATGTGTTGAGACGTTATGATTGTATGCTCGATGGTAGTAATGTTTAGGTTCGTATCATACGCCTAGTTAGTAGGATCACAACCTCACAGAAACCACGTACACTCAACATCTTTCCGTTTCATGACAGAAAGATGCCTCGCCCAGCTACTCGCGGCAATCCTGAACCAACCCCGCCCGAAGTTGACTCCACTGCTTTCCAGGCAGCCGTGTCTGCTGCGGTCACAGCAGCTATGGCACAGCTTCACCGAGGGAACAACGGAGGAGGTAACGGGCAAGGATCCGGAAGTTCGAACAACGGGACGAACCAAGGACCCACTAAAACGTGCACCTACAAGGACTTTGCGAACGCTAAACCCCGAACTTTCAACGGTACTGGAGGAGTGATCGCTTTGAAGCGATGGATCGAGAAGGTAGAGTCGGTATTCGAGATATGCGAGTGTCCCGAGCAGATGAAGGTGAAGTTCGCGGCCTGCACTTTTGTGGACCAAGCACTTACTTGGTGGAATGGACACGTGGAAGCTATGACGCTCCCTGTCGCCAACTCTATTCCCTGGGCAGAAATGAAAGAAATGTTAATGGCGGAGTACTGCCCCCGAGGCGAAATACAGAAGATGGAACAGGAACTATGGAATCTCACGGTGCAGAATGGGTACATCGATGCTTACATATCGAGATTCAGCGAACTATCTCTGTTGTGCCCGGGTATGATTACATCAGAAGGAAAGAAGATTGAATGATTCATCTGGGGACTGACATCCCCCATTCAAGGGAATGTGATAGCTGCGAACCCTGAAACGTTTGACAGTGCAAAGAGATTGGCAAAGAGGTTATATGATCATAACCACAAAAAGGGCGAGAAGCCAGTGGAGACTGAGAAGAAAAAGGAGGGTGATGGTAAGAAAGGATGGAACAACAAGAGAAAGGGGCGTCAGGGCCCCGAGGCCTCTAAAAAGCAGCAGACAGTGGCAGTTAACGCTGTCACTGCACCGGTTCCAGCTACATCACATGCTCCAGCCTCAGCTGCTTCAAATGCTTCAAGACCCTATTCCGGTAATCTTCCCAAATGCAACAAGTGCGGTTTCCATCACCAAGGAGAATGTAGGGAGTTCCATTGCACCAGTTGCAACCGAAGGGGACACACTGCAAGGTTCTGCAGGACTTATCCTTCTCAGAACCAGAGTCAGGGAAACAACCAGAACAACAACAACCACCGCAATAACAACAACACCAATGCCGGCAGCAACAATACAGGGCCTAGCCACACCTGTTTCGGGTGCGGAAGGACGGGACACTTCCGTCGAGATTGCCCTAACAACAACAACTCAGGAAACAGAGGAGCAGGAAGAATGCTGACTATGGGTCAGAGTGATGCAGTTCAGGTCCCCGCAGTTGTGACCGGTACGTTTCTCCTAAACCATACTTATGCATGCGTCTTATTTGATACCGGAGCAGAGCGAAGTTTCGTAAGTGAGAAGTTTAAACATTTATTAAAACAACAACCCCAGAAGCTAAATGAAACCTATACGGTGGAAATGGCCAATGGGAAAACCGAATCCACTAGGGAGATCTACATCGGATGTACCCTAACCCTCAACCAACACGTCTTACGAATAGATCTGATGCCAGTATCAATTAGGAGTTTCGATGTGATTATCGGCATGGATTGGTTAAGCCCCCACCATGCTAAGATTATGTGCCACGAGAAGGCCGTTCGCCTTCGTCTTCCGAATCACGAAACCCTAGTAATTTACGGAGACAAACCTAGTACGAATCTTCATCTCATCTCGTGCATCAAAGCATAAAAACACTTGCGAAAGAGCAATTTGGCGTTCTTGGCTCACATAGTGGACAAGGCCAAAGAAGAAACTAACATCCAAGACATTCCATTAGCGTGTGAATTTCCGGACGTGTTTCCCGAAGATCTTCCAGGAGTACCCCCAGAGAGACAGGTTGAGTTCCGAATCGACCTCGTTCCAGGAGCAACTCCTCTCGCTAAATCACCATATCGGTTGGCTCCTGCCGAAATGCAGGAACTGTCCAGCCAACTCAGTGAGCTTCTGGACAAAGGATTTATCCGACCTAGCTACTCGCCATGGGGAGCTCCGGTGCTCTTTGTCAAAAAGAAGGATGGATCTTTCAGAATGTGTATCGATTACAGAGAGTTAAATAAACTCACTGTTAAAAACCGCTACCCACTCCCGCGAATTGATGATCTATTCGACCAGCTTCAAGGAGCTAGCTATTTTTCTAAAATAGATTTACGGTCCGGATACCACCAACTCAAAGTCCGAGAAGAAGATATTCCTAAAACCGCTTTCCGAACCCGCTACGGACATTATGAATTCGTCGTAATGCCCTTCGGTCTAACAAATGCACCTGCCGCATTCATGGACCTAATGAATCGAATCTGTCGACCGTTCCTGGACAACTTCGTCATTGTGTTTATCGATGACATCCTCGTCTATTCACGAAGCAAAGAGGAGCATGGCCAACATCTCCGACAAATCCTAGAAACTCTGCGAACGGAAAAGCTGTACGCCAAACTCTCCAAGTGCGAGTTCTGGCTCCGGAGTGTGAATTTCCTAGGCCACGTAGTTAGCCAAGACGGAATTCATGTGGATCCCTCTAAGTTCAAAGCTGTGGAAGGATGGGCAACTCCGACTACGCCCACAGAAATTCGTCAGTTCTTAGGCCTAGCAGGTTACTATAGGAGATTCATCCAAAACTTCTCTAAGATCGCCAAGCCGCTTACCTTGCTCACGCAAAAGGGCGTGCCATTCAAGTGGACAGACCGACAAGAGATTGCGTTTCGAACCTTGAAGCAAGCTCTCTGTAGCGCTCCTGTACTATCTCTACCCGAAGGAACGGAAGATTTTGTAGTCTACTGTGACGCGTCGAATCAAGGCTTAGGTTGCGTTCTCATGCAACGTGGAAGAGTGATAGCATATGCGTCCCGCCAACTAAAGACGCACGAAGTAAATTACACGACCCATGACCTAGAACTGGGAGCCGTGGTCTTCGCCCTAAAAATTTGGAGGCACTACCTGTACGGTACAAAGTGCACCATCTTCACGGACCACAAGAGCCTCCAGCACATCTTGAATCAGAAGGAGCTGAACATGAGACAACGAAGATGGGTGGAATTGCTAAACGACTACAAATGCGAGATCAAGTACCATCCAGGCAAGGCCAACGTGGTAGCCGATGCATTAAGTCGGAAGGAGTACTCTAATCGCCGTACAAAAACGCATTCGAGAACCATTCAGTCTCATCTGGCCACTCAAATTGCATCAGGCCAGGCAGAGGCTATGAAAGCGGAAAATAGAACTAGCGAGGCATTACGCGGGATGGAGAAGAACCTAGAAGTCAAGGAGAATGGGGTATACTACTTCATGAACCGTATTTGGGTCCCAAAAATCGGAGGATTTAGAGAGACCGTTATGAAGGAAGCCCACAAGACACGATACTCCATTCACCCTGGTTCGGACAAGATGTATTTGCACATTAAGCAACACTATTGGTGGCCTAACATGAAGGCGGAAATCGCGACTTATGTTGGTAAGTGCCTTACGTGCACCAAAGTAAAAGTGGAGTACCAGAAACCTTCCGGATTGTTACAGCAACCGGCAATCCCTGAGTGGAAATGGGAGGGGATTTCTATGGATTTCGTGACCAAGCTGCCCAAGACGTCGGACGGATTGGACACCATATGGGTAATAATCGACCGACTGACGAAATCTGCCCATTTCCTGCCAATCAAAGAATCCTACAAGATGGAGAGACTGACGCGTTTGTACCTACGAGAAATCGTAAGACTCCATGGAGTGCCAAAATCTATCATCTCGGATAGGACAGTAGGTTCACATCGCGCTTTTGGCAATCACTCCACAAGGCAATGGGAACTCATCTCGATATGAGCACCGCGTATCACCCACAAACGGACGGTCAAAGTGAACGAACCATTCAGACGCTTGAAGACATGCTTCGTGCTTGTGTGATAGACTTTGGAAAGTCTTGGAATACCCACCTGCCGTTGATTGAGTTCTCATATAACAATAGTTACCATTCAAGCATCAAGGTGGCTCCTTTCGAAGCACTGTACGGGCGTAAATGTAGATCCCCACTATGTTGGGCTGAAGTAGGTGATACCCAGCTAGCAAGAACGCATACGTCAGACAGAGCACTAACAGGACCGGAAATCATTCGCGAAACCACAGAAAAGATCGTTCAGATCAGAGCTCGATTGCAAGCGTCGCGTGACCTACAAAAGAGCTACGCCGATAAACGGCGAAAGCCCTTAGAATTCCAGGTCGGCGATCGAGTACTGTTAAAAGTCTCACCCTGGAAAGGGGTTATACGTTTCGGAAAACGGGGAAAGCTGAACCCGCGATACATTGGACCTTTCGAAATCGTCGCCCGAATAGGTCCGGTAGCCTACAGACTACAACTACCCGCGGAGCTAAACGGTGTACACCCCGTGTTTCATGTCTCTAATCTGAAAAAGTGCTTATCAGATGAAACCCTTGTCATTCCTCTTGACGAAATTGAAATCAATGAGAATCTCCTGTTCGTCGAAGAACCAGTCGAAATCATGGAAAGGGAAGTGAAGCGTACTAAGCAAAGTCGCATCCCGATCGTGAAGGTACGGTGGAACGCAAAGGTTGGCCAGAATTCACGTGGGAATGCGAGGATCAAATGAAGCAGAAGTACCCTCACCTATTCTAGCATTCTCAAATCTAGCTTTCAAACAGAATTTCGGGACGAAATTCCCTCTAACGGGGGGATGATGTCACAACTGGAAATTTTGTGTCATATAATCCATACATTCAAGCTAATGTGAATCAAAAACTTAAGAACATGATTGACACCTATGATTATGACTTCAAAAACTTCAATCAAATACATCATACAAGTACTACAAATAGTCATCAAACAATTGGAAACCCTAAAAGTTCTTGTTTAGGTACACCTTGGACTAGAACTTCCTTATTGGATCCAAATGGACCAATAAGCTTCCAAATAGACTATCATGGGCTTAGAACCCTAATTGGGCTCTAATTGGACCCACACTAATTTATTTCAACATTTTGGGCCATGTTGGGCCTAGAATGAAATGAATTGAAAGCTTTGATCCATGAATACCCTAAACTAGTTCAACAAAAATGGAAAAATCATACTACATTCTTTTAGGCATAAAACACACCCTAACTAACTCTAATTTTGGGCTTAAGGGGAAAAAGCCCAAATTTTTCTTTTCCCTTTTCAAATTCTCGGCCCAAGGCCCAAACACAAAGAGAAATGGAAGTGTTGACTTTGGATGCCACCTCACTTTTACCCAAAGGATATCCATGCAATATTTCTCATCCTTCCATGCACATCACCTCAAATATCACTTCTTCTTCTCTTCTCTCTCTCTCACTCTCGGCCACTAGCACACACACACACCCACAAAAATCTCTCAAATTCTCTCTAGATCACTCAAGAACTCTCCTTCCTCCCCTCTCCAAAAATCTCGAAAATTAGGGGCTTTCAAGAGGATCTTGCAAGTTAATCATCATCTAAGGTAAGATTATACTTGGATCTATGGTTTAGATTCTTTTGTTATCAAAATCCTTTCCTAATCTATGCAAAAATCGTGATCTTGCACCCTAGAACCATCTCAAACTCGAGATCTACCAAGGAAAGGTGCTAAGGCCAAAAATCATCAAGTTTTCCTCCATCTTTTCTTCCAAAAACCGAAACCACACCCAAGGTGAGCTTCATACCCCCTATTTTCTGTTTTTATGAGTTTTGTGGGGGGGGGGGGGGGGGGGGGAATACAAGTGAAAGTGTAGATCTATATGTGTTTTGTATGCCTTGTATGATTTTCATGCTTATATGTATGCATTTGTGTGTTATAATGTTGGATCTAGCCATAAAACCCCTCAAAACCGAGATATATCTTGTGTTAAATGATTTTAGCTTCAAATATATTTCTACATACAAAGTGTTTCAAGAAAAATGGCTAAGTGGTTTAGTAACAATTTTCTTTGGGTTAAAAACACAAATTTTGGGCCTAAAATGTGAAAAATACAAAATTAAGGGTCCAAATTGGCATATCACGAATTCTGATGGATGAAGTGTGTCAAAATAGTTTCAATAAAACAATTTCTGGAAATTTACTCATTAGAGGATCAAAAACATAAATTCCAAGCTTAATGGGCTAAAAATGACATTTTTGGCCCAATGAGGCCCATTATGCGAATTTTTCTGTTTTGGAGGGCCAAAACTGTGATTTTCTGTAAAACAGTGGACCATAAGTGATCCAGGTCCTTTTCAAAGGTTTAAAATGCTTTTTAAATTTAAAAAGGACCAAAGTTGCAAAAATTTTCCAATTTGGGCCAAAATTGTCAAAGTTGCGAAAAAGAAGGGTTAAAACCGAGAAAACTGCATTTTCAGGGACTTAAACTATTTTCTATGAAAAATATGCTGAAAAATATTAATTTCAATAATTTTTGGTGTTAAAATGTCAAGAAAATTAATTTAAGGACCAAACCGGGAAGTATTCAATAAAAGGGTTGAAAATGTAAATTTTACAAACAATGAGGGGCTGAAAACAGAAAAATTTCAAGGCTAATTCAATATATACAATTTGATCAAATAATGGCACCGCGACTATCGACGAAATACAATACATTACAATACCAAAAGTCGTTGTTAAACGAATTGGCTCGGTCTCGAACCAATAGAAATCTACAACTACTAACACTACGACACTACGACACTACAATTCATACAAGTAACGTTTGGTAATTCATCATACATGCGAGTGTGCACAGACGTCTACGCACCATCTTTGGGCCCCAAAAGTGTAAAATCTTGTTCGTTGAGCCTAGCTAGCCCAATGACCTGATCTTAAGGCCCGAAGACATTTTTTTTACGGAGTGTTGGGTTTTACCGATCCGACACAACGTAAATGGACTTTCAATGGCTTGTATACTACTGGTCCCCAAGGGTCCTTTGGTATAGCTAGTAAAGTCTACATTTTATGCGAGGCGGGTCGGGGACCCCTCGTACATTTTTATCCCCAACCGGTTAATGGAGTCACCGGGGTCTTCGTGACCTCTTTCTCTTCGGATGTGGGACTACACATAGTCAGGGCGATTGGATAACGTGATTAGTACGGACGACGCCTTCGGGATCGTTAGTATAGCTATAAACTGGGCGTTTGTGTAATGCGGGTTTGTAGTAATTAATCATGCTCAAAAATAATCCAACGTCGCCTGGGACTGACACTATACGCTATGCAATGGTTTCAATGTAACTTCATGTAATTCAAGGAATTAGGAAAACATCGGGTTTTCCTAGGGTTTTCAATACATACAGATTTGAAATGCATACAATTTTAACGAACAATTTTCTTTTTAGTATAGAAACAAACAAGCATACCTATGGATCTTCACAAACGTTTTCAAAAGCTATTTTTCTTTTCAGAAAATATCGGATTTTCTGGTGGTTTTCAAACAATACAAACATTGGACTTCAAACACTACTTATGAACTCACCAACATTTCATATGTTGACGTTTTTCAAAATACTTGTATTCTCAGGGAACCAGTGAATCAAAGGAAATCATATTCAGTGACGACTTGCAGTTTATTTATGTACGAACCGAACAATTTAATTTTTGGGAATGTAATGTTTAAACAATGTATGACATGTAAACGCTACTGGTTGTACTGTATTAATGAATGGTGACGAATGTTGTTATGTTTCATATATATTCAATGTTATGGTATTCAATTAAGTCACGACAGCCCCCGGACGTTTCCGCCGTCTGGTTCGGGGGTGTGACAGGTTGGTATCAGAGCTTTGTTTATAGTGAACTAGCATGTCGAGCCATACATTGATATGCAACTATAAACCAAAAAGAGGGACTAACATAACTCTGAACAAAACAAGTAAATAAAACACACTTGCTTGCATTAGGAATAAGGACCTAACGCTGAATCAAACACAATAACACTGGTATCTCGGTTAATTCGGGACTGTTCTTAGTGATACCAAGGAGCGAATGTAGCCTGATCAACTACATTCTCTCCAAGGTAAAACTAACACACGTCTTGATGAGAACGGGATAGCTAGGGAACCTAAAACTATACCCTTTATCACCCAAAAAGAGAGTGTTTGCTTAGCCGGTATAATAGTCATAGTACCCTAGGAATAATGTTAGCATATTTACGTACTCGCGCAGACAGCATGGCTGGTTTTCATCACCCTGGAGACCCCTACTTCCCTAATCAAGGAAACAACGGGTGGCTAGAGGAGGAGGAGCCTGAGGAAGAGCTTGAAGAGGAACCTGAGGAGGACCCCGAAGAGGAATTTGACGGGGAACCGGAGGCAGAAGTCGAGGGCGAGCCTGCCGAACCCGAAGAAGACGAAGAACATTTCGGAGAGGAGCTCGATGACATCGAAGGGGGTGATTCGGACACAGAGTCCGAGGTCATCGACCCCCCTTACCCGATCAGGGTACCTGCTTACCGTGTGGGCCCCACTGGACCTACCCCTCCTTGGGGCATTGATCTCTGGAGATGGAGCAGACATCAGGGACAGCGACCCCCGTTTGGCATGTCACGTGAGTTCTTCGACCTGAGGGACGGAGGACCGGCCGACCGAGCCCTACCGGTCATGGTGAGGCGATTACGGGACACCGGCGACCTTACTCAGGGCACTGCTGATCAAATACGCCAGTTGTGGACTAGGGTCGAGCGTGCGGAACAGGAGACGCGTGACGTCCTCAGGGAGTTTCACATGAGGCAGGTAAGGTGGGAGTCTCGACTTCAGGACGCCAACGCTTGGTGGCTCGTCTTCAGGGAGCATCCACATCTTCGGCACCACCTCCTGACGCAGCTCATCGCGATTAGGGATAGACTTATCATAGTATGTCATTAGGAACTATGTTATGTACTCCGGCTCTATGTTTAAGTGACTACACTACTCATGGAGCCGTTATGCTGTCGGATTAGTGTCACATATGTATGCTCCTACGAGCAAATTTTCTTGTATTACATGCGGATAATATTAATGAACTTTTGTGTGTTTTGCTATGATATTATCAGTTGTTATGTGTTGAGACGTTATGATTGTATGCTCGATGGTAGTAATGTTTAGGTTCGTATCATACGCCTAGTTAGTAGGATCACAACCTCACAGAAACCACGTACACTCAACATCTTTCCGTTTCATGACAGAAAGATGCCTCGCCCAGCTACTCGCGGCAATCCTGAACCAACCCCGCCCGAAGTTGACTCCACTGCTTTCCAGGCAGCCGTGTCTGCTGCGGTCACAGCAGCTATGGCACAGCTTCACCGAGGGAACAACGGAGGAGGTAACGGGCAAGGATCCGGAAGTTCGAACAACGGGACGAACCAAGGACCCACTAAAACGTGCACCTACAAGGACTTTGCGAACGCTAAACCCCGAACTTTCAACGGTACTGGAGGAGTGATCGCTTTGAAGCGATGGATCGAGAAGGTAGAGTCGGTATTCGAGATATGCGAGTGTCCCGAGCAGATGAAGGTGAAGTTCGCGGCCTGCACTTTTGTGGACCAAGCACTTACTTGGTGGAATGGACACGTGGAAGCTATGACGCTCCCTGTCGCCAACTCTATTCCCTGGGCAGAAATGAAAGAAATGTTAATGGCGGAGTACTGCCCCCGAGGCGAAATACAGAAGATGGAACAGGAACTATGGAATCTCACGGTGCAGAATGGGTACATCGATGCTTACATATCGAGATTCAGCGAACTATCTCTGTTGTGCCCGGGTATGATTACATCAGAAGGAAAGAAGATTGAATGATTCATCTGGGGACTGACATCCCCCATTCAAGGGAATGTGATAGCTGCGAACCCTGAAACGTTTGACAGTGCAAAGAGATTGGCAAAGAGGTTATATGATCATAACCACAAAAAGGGCGAGAAGCCAGTGGAGACTGAGAAGAAAAAGGAGGGTGATGGTAAGAAAGGATGGAACAACAAGAGAAAGGGGCGTCAGGGCCCCGAGGCCTCTAAAAAGCAGCAGACAGTGGCAGTTAACGCTGTCACTGCACCGGTTCCAGCTACATCACATGCTCCAGCCTCAGCTGCTTCAAATGCTTCAAGACCCTATTCCGGTAATCTTCCCAAATGCAACAAGTGCGGTTTCCATCACCAAGGAGAATGTAGGGAGTTCCATTGAACCAGTTGCAACCGAAGGGGACACACTGCAAGGTTCTGCAGGACTTATCCTTCTCAGAACCAGAGTCAGGGAAACAACCAGAACAACAACAACCACCGCAATAACAACAACACCAATGCCGGCAGCAACAATACAGGGCCTAGCCACACCTGTTTCGGGTGCGGAAGGACGGGACACTTCCGTCGAGATTGCCCTAACAACAACAACTCAGGAAACAGAGGAGCAGGAAGAATGCTGACTATGGGTCAGAGTGATGCAGTTCAGGTCCCCGCAGTTGTGACCGGTACGTTTCTCCTAAACCATACTTATGCATGCGTCTTATTTGATACCGGAGCAGAGCGAAGTTTCGTAAGTGAGAAGTTTAAACATTTATTAAAACAACAACCCCAGAAGCTAAATGAAACCTATACGGTGGAAATGGCCAATGGGAAAACCGAATCCACTAGGGAGATCTACATCGGATGTACCCTAACCCTCAACCAACACGTCTTACGAATAGATCTGATGCCAGTATCAATTAGGAGTTTCGATGTGATTATCGGCATGGATTGGTTAAGCCCCCACCATGCTAAGATTATGTGCCACGAGAAGGCCGTTCGCCTTCGTCTTCCGAATCACGAAACCCTAGTAATTTACGGAGACAAACCTAGTACGAATCTTCATCTCATCTCGTGCATCAAAGCATAAAAACACTTGCGAAAGAGCAATTTGGCGTTCTTGGCTCACATAGTGGACAAGGCCAAAGAAGAAACTAACATCCAAGACATTCCATTAGCGTGTGAATTTCCGGACGTGTTTCCCGAAGATCTTCCAGGAGTACCCCCAGAGAGACAGGTTGAGTTCCGAATCGACCTCGTTCCAGGAGCAACTCCTCTCGCTAAATCACCATATCGGTTGGCTCCTGCCGAAATGCAGGAACTGTCCAGCCAACTCAGTGAGCTTCTGGACAAAGGATTTATCCGACCTAGCTACTCGCCATGGGGAGCTCCGGTGCTCTTTGTCAAAAAGAAGGATGGATCTTTCAGAATGTGTATCGATTACAGAGAGTTAAATAAACTCACTGTTAAAAACCGCTACCCACTCCCGCGAATTGATGATCTATTCGACCAGCTTCAAGGAGCTAGCTATTTTTCTAAAATAGATTTACGGTCCGGATACCACCAACTCAAAGTCCGAGAAGAAGATATTCCTAAAACCGCTTTCCGAACCCGCTACGGACATTATGAATTCGTCGTAATGCCCTTCGGTCTAACAAATGCACCTGCCGCATTCATGGACCTAATGAATCGAATCTGTCGACCGTTCCTGGACAACTTCGTCATTGTGTTTATCGATGACATCCTCGTCTATTCACGAAGCAAAGAGGAGCATGGCCAACATCTCCGACAAATCCTAGAAACTCTGCGAACGGAAAAGCTGTACGCCAAACTCTCCAAGTGCGAGTTCTGGCTCCGGAGTGTGAATTTCCTAGGCCACGTAGTTAGCCAAGACGGAATTCATGTGGATCCCTCTAAGTTCAAAGCTGTGGAAGGATGGGCAACTCCGACTACGCCCACAGAAATTCGTCAGTTCTTAGGCCTAGCAGGTTACTATAGGAGATTCATCCAAAACTTCTCTAAGATCGCCAAGCCGCTTACCTTGCTCACGCAAAAGGGCGTGCCATTCAAGTGGACAGACCGACAAGAGATTGCGTTTCGAACCTTGAAGCAAGCTCTCTGTAGCGCTCCTGTACTATCTCTACCCGAAGGAACGGAAGATTTTGTAGTCTACTGTGACGCGTCGAATCAAGGCTTAGGTTGCGTTCTCATGCAACGTGGAAGAGTGATAGCATATGCGTCCCGCCAACTAAAGACGCACGAAGTAAATTACACGACCCATGACCTAGAACTGGGAGCCGTGGTCTTCGCCCTAAAAATTTGGAGGCACTACCTGTACGGTACAAAGTGCACCATCTTCACGGACCACAAGAGCCTCCAGCACATCTTGAATCAGAAGGAGCTGAACATGAGACAACGAAGATGGGTGGAATTGCTAAACGACTACAAATGCGAGATCAAGTACCATCCAGGCAAGGCCAACGTGGTAGCCGATGCATTAAGTCGGAAGGAGTACTCTAATCGCCGTACAAAAACGCATTCGAGAACCATTCAGTCTCATCTGGCCACTCAAATTGCATCAGGCCAGGCAGAGGCTATGAAAGCGGAAAATAGAACTAGCGAGGCATTACGCGGGATGGAGAAGAACCTAGAAGTCAAGGAGAATGGGGTATACTACTTCATGAACCGTATTTGGGTCCCAAAAATCGGAGGATTTAGAGAGACCGTTATGAAGGAAGCCCACAAGACACGATACTCCATTCACCCTGGTTCGGACAAGATGTATTTGCACATTAAGCAACACTATTGGTGGCCTAACATGAAGGCGGAAATCGCGACTTATGTTGGTAAGTGCCTTACGTGCACCAAAGTAAAAGTGGAGTACCAGAAACCTTCCGGATTGTTACAGCAACCGGCAATCCCTGAGTGGAAATGGGAGGGGATTTCTATGGATTTCGTGACCAAGCTGCCCAAGACGTCGGACGGATTGGACACCATATGGGTAATAATCGACCGACTGACGAAATCTGCCCATTTCCTGCCAATCAAAGAATCCTACAAGATGGAGAGACTGACGCGTTTGTACCTACGAGAAATCGTAAGACTCCATGGAGTGCCAAAATCTATCATCTCGGATAGGACAGTAGGTTCACATCGCGCTTTTGGCAATCACTCCACAAGGCAATGGGAACTCATCTCGATATGAGCACCGCGTATCACCCACAAACGGACGGTCAAAGTGAACGAACCATTCAGACGCTTGAAGACATGCTTCGTGCTTGTGTGATAGACTTTGGAAAGTCTTGGAATACCCACCTGCCGTTGATTGAGTTCTCATATAACAATAGTTACCATTCAAGCATCAAGGTGGCTCCTTTCGAAGCACTGTACGGGCGTAAATGTAGATCCCCACTATGTTGGGCTGAAGTAGGTGATACCCAGCTAGCAAGAACGCATACGTCAGACAGAGCACTAACAGGACCGGAAATCATTCGCGAAACCACAGAAAAGATCGTTCAGATCAGAGCTCGATTGCAAGCGTCGCGTGACCTACAAAAGAGCTACGCCGATAAACGGCGAAAGCCCTTAGAATTCCAGGTCGGCGATCGAGTACTGTTAAAAGTCTCACCCTGGAAAGGGGTTATACGTTTCGGAAAACGGGGAAAGCTGAACCCGCGATACATTGGACCTTTCGAAATCGTCGCCCGAATAGGTCCGGTAGCCTACAGACTACAACTACCCGCGGAGCTAAACGGTGTACACCCCGTGTTTCATGTCTCTAATCTGAAAAAGTGCTTATCAGATGAAACCCTTGTCATTCCTCTTGACGAAATTGAAATCAATGAGAATCTCCTGTTCGTCGAAGAACCAGTCGAAATCATGGAAAGGGAAGTGAAGCGTACTAAGCAAAGTCGCATCCCGATCGTGAAGGTACGGTGGAACGCAAAGGTTGGCCAGAATTCACGTGGGAATGCGAGGATCAAATGAAGCAGAAGTACCCTCACCTATTCTAGCATTCTCAAATCTAGCTTTCAAACAGAATTTCGGGACGAAATTCCCTCTAACGGGGGGATGATGTCACAACTGGAAATTTTGTGTCATATAATCCATACATTCAAGCTAATGTGAATCAAAAACTTAAGAACATGATTGACACCTATGATTATGACTTCAAAAACTTCAATCAAATACATCATACAAGTACTACAAATAGTCATCAAACAATTGGAAACCCTAAAAGTTCTTGTTTAGGTACACCTTGGACTAGAACTTCCTTATTGGATCCAAATGGACCAATAAGCTTCCAAATAGACTATCATGGGCTTAGAACCCTAATTGGGCTCTAATTGGACCCACACTAATTTATTTCAACATTTTGGGCCATGTTGGGCCTAGAATGAAATGAATTGAAAGCTTTGATCCATGAATACCCTAAACTAGTTCAACAAAAATGGAAAAATCATACTACATTCTTTTAGGCATAAAACACACCCTAACTAACTCTAATTTTGGGCTTAA
Organism: Lactuca sativa; assembly: GCF_002870075.4. NCBI lineage: Eukaryota > Viridiplantae > Streptophyta > Magnoliopsida > Asterales > Asteraceae > Lactuca > Lactuca sativa. The sequence goes on along the minus strand of NC_056627.2, from coordinate 200,708,987 downwards.
GGGGAAAAAGCCCAAATTTTTCTTTTCCCTTTTCAAATTCTCGGCCCAAGGCCCAAACACAAAGAGAAATGGAAGTGTTGACTTTGGATGCCACCTCACTTTTACCCAAAGGATATCCATGCAATATTTCTCATCCTTCCATGCACATCACCTCAAATATCACTTCTTCTTCTCTTCTCTCTCTCTCACTCTCGGCCACTAGCACACACACACACCCACAAAAATCTCTCAAATTCTCTCTAGATCACTCAAGAACTCTCCTTCCTCCCCTCTCCAAAAATCTCGAAAATTAGGGGCTTTCAAGAGGATCTTGCAAGTTAATCATCATCTAAGGTAAGATTATACTTGGATCTATGGTTTAGATTCTTTTGTTATCAAAATCCTTTCCTAATCTATGCAAAAATCGTGATCTTGCACCCTAGAACCATCTCAAACTCGAGATCTACCAAGGAAAGGTGCTAAGGCCAAAAATCATCAAGTTTTCCTCCATCTTTTCTTCCAAAAACCGAAACCACACCCAAGGTGAGCTTCATACCCCCTATTTTCTGTTTTTATGAGTTTTGTGGGGGGGGGGGGGGGGGGGAATACAAGTGAAAGTGTAGATCTATATGTGTTTTGTATGCCTTGTATGATTTTCATGCTTATATGTATGCATTTGTGTGTTATAATGTTGGATCTAGCCATAAAACCCCTCAAAACCGAGATATATCTTGTGTTAAATGATTTTAGCTTCAAATATATTTCTACATACAAAGTGTTTCAAGAAAAATGGCTAAGTGGTTTAGTAACAATTTTCTTTGGGTTAAAAACACAAATTTTGGGCCTAAAATGTGAAAAATACAAAATTAAGGGTCCAAATTGGCATATCACGAATTCTGATGGATGAAGTGTGTCAAAATAGTTTCAATAAAACAATTTCTGGAAATTTACTCATTTAGAGGATCAAAAACATAAATTCCAAGCTTAATGGGCTAAAAATGACATTTTTGGCCCAATGAGGCCCATTATGCGAATTTTTCTGTTTTGGAGGGCCAAAACTGTGATTTTCTGTAAAACAGTGGACCATAAGTGATCCAGGTCCTTTTCAAAGGTTTAAAATGCTTTTTAAATTTAAAAAGGACCAAAGTTGCAAAAATTTTCCAATTTGGGCCAAAATTGTCAAAGTTGCGAAAAAGAAGGGTTAAAACCGAGAAAACTGCATTTTCAGGGACTTAAACTGTTTTCTATGAAAAATATGCTGAAAAATATTAATTTCAATAATTTTTGGTGTTAAAATGTCAAGAAAATTAATTTAAGGACCAAACCGGGAAGTATTCAATAAAAGGGTTGAAAATGTAAATTTTACAAACAATGAGGGGCTGAAAACAGAAAAATTTCAAGGCTAATGCAATATATACAATTTGATCAAATAATGGCACCGCGACTATCGATGAAATACAATACATTACAATACCAAAAGTCGTTGTTAAACGAATTGGCTCGGTCTCGAACCAATAGAAATCTACAACTACTAACACTACGACACTACGACACTACGATTCATACAAGTAACGTTTGGTAATTCATCATACATGCGAGTGTGCACAGACATCTACGCACCATCTTTGGGCCCCAAAAGTGTAAAATCTTGTTCGTTGAGCCTAGCTAGCCCAATGACCTGATCTTAAGGCCCGAAGACATTTTTTTTACGGAGTGTTGGGTTTTACCGATCCGACACAACGTAAATGGACTTTCAATGGCTTGTATACTACTGGTCCCCAAGGGTCCTTTGGTATAGCTAGTAAAGTCTACATTTTATGCGAGGCGGGTCGGGGACCCCTCGTACATTTTTATCCCCAACCGGTTAATGGAGTCACCGGGGTCTTCGTGACCTCTTTCTCTTCGGATGTGGGACTACACATAGTCAGGGCGATTGGATAATGTGATTAGTACGGACGACGTCTTCGGGATCGTTAGTATAGCTATAAACTGGGCGTTTGTGTAATGCGGGTTTGTAGTAATTAATCATGCTCAAAAATAATCCAACGTCGCCTGGGACTGACACTATACGCTATGCAATGGTTTCAATGTAACTTCATGTAATTCAAGGAATTAGGAAAACATCGGGTTTTCCTAGGGTTTTCAATACATACAGATTTGAAATGCATACAATTTTAACGAACAATTTTCTTTTTAGTATAGAAACAAACAAGCATACCTATGGATCTTCACAAACGTTTTCAAAAGCTATTTTTCTTTTCAGAAAATATCGGATTTTCTGGTGGTTTTCAAACAATACAAACATTGGACTTCAAACACTACTTATGAACTCACCAACATTTCATATGTTGACGTTTTTCAAAATACTTGTATTCTCAGGGAACCAGTGAATCAAAGGAAATCATATTCAGTGACGACTTGCAGTTTATTTATGTACGAACCGAACAATTTAATTTTTGGGAATGTAATGTTTAAACAATGTATGACATGTAAACGCTACTGGTTGTACTGTATTAATGAATGGTGACGAATGTTGTTATGTTTCATATATATTCAATGTTATGGTATTCAATTGAGTCACGACAGCCCCCGGACGTTTCCGCCGTCTGGTTCGGGGGTGTGACATTATGTGATATGGTTCTGGGGAAATACTCTGATGTTTAAACTATTTTGAAAACAAGATGTATGAACTTAATAGTTTTTGAATGAAATAAAATGTTTTAAATTGGATGAAATTTTTGGTCGTTACACAATGTAATGACCTAAAAAGTCAAGAATTGTAATCTCTTTTGATATAATGAATTATCCTCAAAAATAAAATGTTCAAAAGTCATATACTGGATTTCATAAATGATAGATATCGTGTCCAGGTTTCAGAAATATAAAGAACACTAAAATCCGAGTTATAACGAAGAAGTTATGACCAACCTAAGATTCACAGAAAAACCGTCAATACGGTTAAACGTAAAACGAGAAATTTCAATAAAATACTTATTAGCCTTAGGTATCTAAATGAAAGTCATAGATATCATTAAACCGTGAACATACACAAAAAGAACGCCCAAATCTGACTTCGTATAAGGAAGTTATGATTTTTCGAAGTTTCGGGATAACGCTAGACAGCTAAAAACTCGAAATAGAGATCGAACGATTTTTAGCCAAAACAACCTAAATGAGAATCGAAGATCTCAACAATATTAGTGCAACGGTAAAAATTCTTATGAAAACGGACATCGGATGAAGAAGTTATGGATTTTTAACGGATTCTTTCTGTCCCGGCCCGTTAAAATTGTATTATTAAAAATAAATCAAAATTATCCGACGGCGTCTAAATGAAAGTTGTAGAGTACATTCTCACCTACGCGTGGATATAAAGAATGCAAAAAACGAAACTCGTACGCAAAAGTTATGCAATTTAGAAGTTGGAAAAATCCATTTACGCCCCGCGTACCACAAGATAGGAACCTCGTCCCATTGGCCTCAGGCTCTCCCATCGGACCTCCCATCCGAATTGTGTCATGTGTGACGTCCGGTACGCCCAGCGTAACCCGAAGGTACGCCCCGCGTACCGAGGGTTTCCAGCCCCTATAAAAGGGATGCGAGGGTTCTAGGCATAATTGCTCATAGCGTTTTTAACCCGTTTTGCGTGCAAGGAATATCCCAAAGTCCCGGCTTTCATACCCAAGTCCCGAAGGAAGTTTTACGCTCCTGAGACTCCCAAGAATCCCGAGAAATCCGATTACTCCTCTCGATGTTCTGCTCGGTCTTCGTCTCACCTTCTTCAATCTATCAAGTGAGTTAATACCCCTATAACTACGTTTTCAAATGTTTTGTAAATGCTTTTATAAACTTTTAGGGGGGGGGGATACAAGTACACACACGGTTATCCTCGTGTGAAAAACATCAATCTTTTGCTATACTTTTGTTATATAAATATCAAACACTTTATGTATATTTTGAGTATAAATGTTCAATAATGTTATTACAAAGGTTATACTTTACATACAAAGCTGAGACTACACTAGGGTTTATCATACAAACGAATCACACATTTGGAAAAACTATAATAGGTATAGTTTACTAGATATTCATGAGATTTTACATACTATAAGTACTATATCAAGGAGATACTTTCATATACAAGAATAATTGGACTGTTCATATGTAAATCTATTTGATACTAAAGTTTGTGAGACATTCAACTTCACGTACTTTCAAGTATGCAGTTAAAGTCCTATATTATATATCATAATCTCTTGTAGGGAGAGCGTGATACTTGTGAATAGATCTATACGGGATTGACAATCCCGCACCTAAACTGTTAGCTACAGTTAGACCGATAGGTCTGGAGTGACAAACGTCATAACATTCCACCGCCTAAAGAACGTTGTTACAGGCAATTTGGGTCAATAGCATGGTTATAAAACTCCCATGGAGTATTAAAAACACGTTGATTTACGGGGTTATCAAATGCCTTAGTGATTTTATACATACATAAATCTATTATTCTAGGTATGAAAAACACTATTGCATTACAGTTTTGGAGCTTTTAAACTACCACACACTTATGGAAAAATATTGGATTTCGAGAAGCAAACATTCAAAAACCGTCGGGTCTTGGTAGAAGACTACTTTTATACTACTAGGAAATATGGGATTTTCTAGGAGCTTTCAAACATCTACAAACAATTTCATTCAAATTTATACAAACATTGACATTAAATACTTATGAACTCACCAGCTTAAACGCTGATATACTCTTTCAAATTACTTGTATTTCTAAGGGATTCAGTAATACAGGTAAACTTCAGCTTTTGGAGAAGTGACGCTAAGGCGTCAGTTTAAAACTCATTTTGTCCTCATATTGTAATTTGTTTTGAAACAAGTATCATCCAACAATGTAAGTTTTAAATTATATATATGATGGTTGTTTTACTTTCTTTACTATGTATTCAATTGTTACGATACTACATGAAGTCATCCGCCCTCGAACGATTCCGCCGTTCTGGTTTGGGGGTGTGACAATAGGCCGGTTACTCAAGCATCGAACGATGATGATAGTGGGTTTGTCGTAGATGATGAGCTGAATACGAATTTTGGTGGTAATAATTTTGAAGATTTTGTTTCTCTTGTTTTGGCTCTTTCGCTTTTAGATGATGAAAGTGAATATGATAAGGAGACTAAGTCATTGCCAATGACAAGGAAGGATTATAGAGCATTAAACAAAAAGCTAAACATGTTGGTACGTGATGGAGAATCTTTTTCTTCTAATGCTTTCACAACAATGATTTCTATTCATGAAGCAACTATCTAGTCATTGTTGAATGAGAATTTGGTTTCGGAGAACAAGAAATTCGTAGTGGAGAAAGCTTAGAAGATGGAAGCTACTCTTACTGGGATCAAGGAGCTTCGCAACATGCCCGAACCTAACAATTATGTGGCCTTGTGCGAAAATCAAAGTAAGGCCCCATAATTTTTTTGTAAGACATTATTAAGTAATTCTGCTGCCGCTAAATTCAAAACGTAAATTCGCTAACAAACATCTGGTAAATTAACTACCACAAACATCATGTCTTCACTCATTATTAATAAGTTGTAACTGTTACAAGCAACTTTTAAAAAAATAGATAAAAAGCCAATGGATTACTATTTTCAAAACATCGACATTCTAGCATATTTTAGAAGTAAATTTATATATTACACTTTCATAATCAATATTATCTAGAAATTCATTCTCAATTGAAATTAAAGCCAAAACGTTTAATCTCTTTTGAGACATGGTCGAGCGCAAATAAGATTTTAAAAGTTTTAGTTTTGAAACAACTTTTTTTACTGATGTAAGTGTAATAGGAACAACCAACAATATTTTGTATGTTAGACAAGAAATTAAATAAGTCTTTATCATTTTTAATAAATTTAGTATCTCATTAGTTGTATTATTTTCAATTTGTGAATCCTTTTGTAACCATTTCAATTCATTAGACAAATCATCAACATTGATATCTAAGATATGACCATTTTGCAGCCTCTTTTTCAAGATTTTTGTAACTTGCCTTTAACTCATTGTATTCAGTGACTTTAATTTTTCTGTTATGAATAAGAAACTAAAAATGTCTTCATATTATTTGTATTGTTCAAAGCTTCACTCTAATGAACCAATAGTCTGATCAACTATGGATGTAAAATATTGAATCATGAATGACTCTTGAAATGGAAGTTCAACTATTGGTTCTGATGACACAATATCAATTTCGACAAAATCTCTCTTTTTTTATTTATTTTTGTTTTTTTTTTATAATTCTTCTTAAGTCACTATTGTTTCCACACTTTCAATCCTACTTTCTCGATAAAGATTTTGAAATGAGAGTTTGTTTGGACAAAATGTCTTATAGAATTTAGATTAGATTTTTGATTTTTTGTATTAGTTCTTTTTTTTTTTTGATAAAGTGTATTTTATAAAATATGAAATCATTTGTTAGAATTTATATTGAGGAAATTACTAATCTATCCTAATTAAGTAATTACTTAACCATTTTTAGCAAAAAATTAACAATTGTCCAAAAATAGCCCATGAAACTGTATGTAAGTGGGTTACTGTTTCGCCAAATGGTCTGTTGGGTTAAGTATAATTTTTTTTTCATTTTGAACATCTAAAACCGTAGGTTATTTTAAAATCCACGATTTTCTCTCGACAAACTATGGTTTCCCAAACCGTAGCCTACGGTTCTAGGATAAAGCATACGGTTTTTTTTAACAACTAGGTACATTTATTTTTATTAAAAATTTACCGTATTATTGATTATGAGTAGTTTTTGTACATGAGGATAACTTCTTTTTTTTTAAATATTAAAATCGTAGGCTTCATACGAAACTTACGGTATACAAGTCCACAATACACAGGTTGTGCAGTGTGGACTTGTACACCGTAGGTTTCGTATGAAGCCTACAATTTTAATATATTTTTTTTTCAATTTTTTTTTTAAAAAAAGTTATCCCTATGTACAAAAACTACTCCTAATCAATAATACGGTAAAATTTTGATAAAAAATAGACATACCTCGTTGTTCTTCGGGTGCTCTATTGAAAGAAAATAGTAGGCAAACCAAGAAAAAAATACGAAAAACTAACCTAATCTGAAAAGTTATACATTATATACTATGAGCTAATAGGCCACGAAAGAGTAGACGGGTCAAAAAACAGTAGCTCATTGCCCTAAAACAGTAGTCAACTCTCGTTGACCGTAGTCGCCTATGGCCGGACTACTCTTTCGTGGGTTATTTTTTGCTAATGTATTTTTTGACTATTTTTAGATAGGTAATTAGGGAAAATTGCTAGATTAGTAATTCCTTCATTTATAATAAAAACAAAATTATATTTTCTATTGGATATAGACATTTTCCTTAAATTGATGATAAATTTTAAAATTTATCATTAGAAGTTTTTTGACCTATGATTTCCTTAAACTTCAACCACTTCATATTTAATCCAACTTTCATCCTTCAGCTTCCTACAATTCTGATATATTCTACCCTCTTAAATCAACACCTTGCAAATTAACATTTCCAACTTAAACAAATATAAACCATATTGATTATTTCATTGATAAAATATAAACCATATTGATTATTTCATTGATAAGATTGAACAAACTATGGTATTATTCAACATAGGTCAATGGTGGTCACGAGATGTTTCTTATGGCAACAAAGACTTCATAAGGTAACATCTAAAAAAATATTGTTATTTAACTCCATTGATAATTAATTATAAAGAACTACAATAATTTTGAACTTTAAAGATTAGTTGGAACCTTCATTTATTTTTATTATTTGTGACTTATTATATAAGGTGAAACTGTGATTCTGTGAAATGTGTTGTTTATAGTGATATAGGAGTATTTTTGTTCTTTTCTACTTTGTTTACTTGTTTTCAACCAAAATTATGCAAAACAACATACTTAGAAAGGTTTATATATAGATGATCGAAATTGCATGATTTTAATGTTTCATTAGGACCCTTTGATTGATTTCTTCGTAAGAGGATTTTCGATTGTCCATTTCTGTCTCTCTCGTTATAAAATCAGGTTAGTTCTCCTGATGCTATGCACTCAACTTCTAGGGCTCGAGACCAATTAGAAATTTTCAATTTCGACAATTAGAAACTTTAACTTTGAAAATTGGTTGGAGCCCTAATGAAAAGGACTCTCCAAAAATAGGCGTATGCCACTTAATGCAACAAGCACACAGTATTCTTTAGTAAAAGGCAAAATAATAGTTCGCTTTGTGCTCACTGCATGGTTGAATGCCTTCTAAGTTCCCAGTTGCTTAGTTTAAGTAATGACTTTGATACCTTCTGTTTCATTCAAGTAGCCGATGTGGGAAGAACCCCATACATGCATCCCTCTCTTTTAAACCCTTCTCCTACTTTTCTCTTCTTTTTCCCCTTCACTTACTTTGATTTGGTTTTTGATTTGTTTTTTAGGAGGTGTTAATTGTTCATGTATATGGGTTTTGATAGAAATTACTAGATATAATAACTGGAATTAGATGTTTCGTGAAAGATTAATTTTAGTTTGACCAAAAAAAGAACATTTTCGTGAAGAACAAAAAAACAATCTTAGGAAGTTAGAGTTTCATATGTTGGTAAATGAAGTGGATAAATAGGTAAACGTTCCTTTTACTTGGGATAATGACTTAAAAGGGTAATATATTTTTCGATTTGTACACATTTGGCCACTGACTTTTTTTCGTTCACATTTACCCATTCAACTTATTGAACTGTACACATTCAGTCCTTATGACCGGTTACGTTAGCCGGGAAAAATGATTTAATAGGGTAATATATTTCTCATTTTGTACACATTTAGTCCTTAATATTTCCGTACACATTTAGTCTTTAATATTTTTTTTGTTTCAAAATAAGTCATTTTTGTTTTTGTACTCAGTTAGTACTTATGAATATAGGACAATCATTGATGAAATGTGTGGGGTTTTTGATGTTTATGTGTAACATCTCATTTTCACAACAAAAAATTTTCATTTTTAAATAAGGCAAAAGTCCCTAATTATAAATCTATTATTAAGAAAAAAAATATTTATTCCAAAATACATTTATCGAAAATCAGAGTAATATATGAAACACGGAGTCCTCAATACTATTGATGAGTGTGTACAGTCATGTTTTCTCCTTCCCACGATTAACGATAGAACCTAAAAACATAAACAACTAGGTAAGCACAAAGTTTAATGAGTTTCCACCAAAATACTCGATACAACAAACGTATTATCATGCATAACGGGCCCACACTCATCATATTGGAATACCTTAGCCTAATCAGTCATCGGGCTGGAATGCCAACATGCAACAGGTCCAATCAGTCATCGGACCAGAATAGCCAGGGTTTCTCAGCATGCCGCCTTAACCCAACCACTCTTCTCTAGCCTCCGTGTCTATGACTTACAGTCGATTCACACCAGGTATCTTGGCCTACAACATATAACAGGACTACCTCAATCTATCCCACCACCATATGGCTATCCCATGTAAGATGTCGCGAGAAAAACCTAAAAAAATCATTCATAAGTACTGAATGAGTACAAAAACAAAAATGACTTATTTTGCAACAAAAAAAAATATTAATGACTAAATGTGTAGAAAAATATTAAGGTTTAAATGTGTACAAAGTGAGAAATATATTACCCTATTAATTCCTTTTTACCGGCTAACCTGAAGTAGCCGGTCATAAGGACTAAATGTATACAGTTTAACAAGTTGAATGAGTAAATGTAAACGAAAAAAAATCAGTGACTATATATGTACAAATCAAATAATATATTACCCTTTTAAGTCATTATCTCTTTTACTTTTGGCCAAAGGTATTGTGAGAATGGTTAAGTCCTTTTATTCAAGTCCACTTATCAAGGAGTATAATGGTTTTGAATTTAGACTTCACACGCTGCTATTACTCTTCAAACATGTTTTCAAATTTAACTATTTAATACTATTCAAAACAAGATGATTCTTGACCTTTTTGACTTTATTTCAAAAAACATGAGTTCCTTTCTTGTACTTGGTAAGTATTAATGTATTGGTAAATTACTAAATTGTACATTTTCATATTGTAAATTAAATCAAAGAGGTTTGATAATTATCAATTTATACATTAATTTCTTGGGCACAAAATGTGTCTTGACTTTCGGAAACACTAATGTTTTCCAAAGTTCTACTAACTTATATACAATTGCATTAGAAATAAAAACAAGGTTTATAAACACTTTTATACTTAAAACGTATAAAGAATGTATAAGTCCTAACTCTTAACTTTTTTCTATGAATTTTATTTAGGTGAGGTTTGGCAAAAGAAGCTTAGTCGATTTGGGTTTAGCCATTTAGCTATGTATCACCTCATTAGAAGCTCAAAAAGTAAGGAAATTTTATGGAATGAAAATTAATATTATCAAGATTAATAAAGTAAGAAAAGAGATGAACATTTGTGACAAAATCCAATTAATTTCTCTACTGCCTGATTTCAAGTTTTCGACATTGACTCTCACTGCATTTCTTGTGTTCTCAAACCCTTCTCCTACGTGCGTCCCTTTTTTTCAAATCCTTCTTACACTTTTCTCTTTTTCCCCCCTTCTCTTTTGATTTGGTTTTTGATCCTTCATTTAGGAAGTGTTCATATATGGGTTTTGAAAGTAATTACTGGATATTTGAATTGGAATCTCTACACTAATAAATGAAAGTTTTTTTTTTTTTTTTTTTTTTTGTCACAAGTCACACTCTTATTCAATTTGCAAAATATCATTTTATGATTATTTTCTTTTTCACATGTCATTTTATTAGTTTTTTTCTATTTTAATAAATTTTACATAATACTTTAATATAATAATTACAATGATTGTAGTAATAATTGAATATCAATTTCATTAATGGACTTACCTTTTTATTTCAAAAGTTCTACATTAAAGCTCATTAGTTTATTTTTTTAAATTTAAAAGATAAAAAAATCAATTTTAATAATTCATGATTTTTCTTACTTTTTTATAAATTTAAAGTTTGTAAATATTTAAACCTTTATATTTATTTATTTTTAATTAACCCACATAATATAATGGTCTTACATCTACTAAGATGATAAGTAAAAAATTAATTTTAAGTGACCAAAAAAACACATTTTCAAGAAAAAAAACAACGAAGTTGAAGTTTCTTATTATGGTAAATGAATATTATGGTCAATGAAAGGGATAAATTGGTAAGTTCATTTTACTTTTGGACAATTGTATTGTGAAAATGGATAATGCCATATATTAAGCCATTTTGAATTTAGACTTCAAAGTTCACACATTGGCTTTTACTGTTCACACATGTTTTGATATTTTAACATTTAGCACTAACAAAAACGAGATGATCTGTAACACCTTTTTGACTTTATCTTAAACAACATGAATTCCTTTCTTTTACTTCTTATGTTAGTGTATTGGTGAAATGTGAATCAAGGAGGTTTGATAATTATCGATTCATACAGTAATGAGTAGCTTAAGCACAAAAACGTGTTATTGAGTTCCCAAAGTACTAATGTTTAGCTCAATTTTACAAGGTTATATAGAAGGTATAAGTCATAATAATTTTTTCTGTTAATTTTACTAAACAAGATTTGGTTAACCTAAAAAACTATTGACCAGGTCAAACTGAGTTTGGCAAACAGAAGCTTAATCGAGCACAAAAGGTTAAAACTTTAATGGCTAGACAGTTAGTGATATTAAGATAATTGAAGTAACAAAATCCGGTTGGTTTCTCTGATGTTGTTTCCGATCAGAAGCTAAAAAGTCAAACTTTCAGGTTTTCTGTTAAAAGATTATCACTGCATTTCTTCTCTTCTTTTAGTTTGATTTTATTTTTGTTTTGACCTTTAGGAAGTGTTCCACATTTTAGTTTTGAAAGTAAATACTAGATATTAGATAACTAGAATTATATATATATATATATATATATATATATATATATATATATATATATATATATATATATATATATATATATATATATATATATATATATATATATATATATATATATATGGTTGAAATCGGTTGAGAACTCATAATTTCCCGAAAACCCGAGAACTAAAAGTGGAGCGTTGGATCAAAAGTAATTAATTAAGGACATAATCGTCATCTTACCAATCTCATTTAATGTTTAATTTTTTTGTGTTATTTAACATATTAATATAAATGTCTAAAAATTTAAATAAATCAAATTTTCATATTTTTTTAAAATAGTATTTTTCGTTTTTTTTAATGCAAATTTTTTAATTTTTTTATAGAAAACATGAATTTTTGAAAAAAAAAAATTGAAATTATTTTTTAAAGAAAATTGCAGTTTTTTTTTAAAGAAAACTGCATTTTTTTCAAAAAAAAAAACTGCATTTTTAAATAAAAAAAACTTATAGTTTTTTTTAAAGAAAGTTATATTTTTTTTTCAACTGTATTTAAAAAAAAACTGCATTTTTTTTAAAGTAAATTTTTAAGAAATGCACATATGTACATTTCTTATACTATAATATTCGTAAGTAAATCACAACAAATCTTATATTTATTATTTAATGTATAAACATAATAGTACAAGTATTTTATTCGATACAAAATAAAATATAAAAAATTAAAAATGCTACAAATTTCAAAGCGTTTTCATGTCTTCGTGTCAATATTTCTTTATTTTCTTCAATTTATTATTTTTCACCTTTTCAATATTCACCACAATTTCTTCCAAATCTACAAGAAAATTAAAAAAAATTATTGATGCGAAAGCACTCACAAAAATACATATGTGATTTTCATGTGATTAACATATGAATCACATGCAATTATGAATCACATTTACATATGACATCATATGTAAATAACATGTGATTTATATGTGAATTACATGTGAATCAAATGTGATTCACATGTGAATCACATATGATTTACATGTGAATCACATATGATTTACATGTGAATCACATGTAATTCATATGTGAATTATATATGATTTACATGTGAATCGACTATAATTTATATGTGAATTACGTATGAATCATATGTAATTCACATGTGATTTACATATGAATCACATGTAATTCATATGTGAATTATATGTGATTTACATGTGAATCGAATGTAATTCATATGTGAATTACATGTAATTCATATGTGAATTACATGTGTTTTACATGTGAATCACATGTAATTCATATGTGAAATATGTTTACTATTGGAAAGTAATTAGTATTCTCCAAGGTTGAGGTGACTAATCTTGGAACTAAAGCAGGAAAAGGTAATTTAACCCTGATATGGTAAAATATGTTTACTATTGGAAAGTAATAAGAAAAACATAAAATGAAAATGATGAAAGAAATAGAAAATAATTTACCAGTTCAATGAGCACCCAGTAGGGAAAGCAATACCTGCTTGTAGACCATTTTCTTGTATCAACCTAAGAACAGTATTCTCCAAGGTTTCACAGAGATCAACCATCAACATTCCAGGTTTTATAATGCTCCTAATATATTTCCTAACCTGTAAACAGATGAAAAAATTGTCATATATTATTAAGAACACAAGTAGTAATAAATATTCTATACTCTCAAAGTCAAAATATAATTCAAATCGAAACATTTGTAGCATAGTGATATCAAGTTGTTGCAGGACCTAATGCCTTCTCTTCCTTATCAGGTAACCATTAACAATTTCCTTACACCGATTATTTATCTGAAGTTTGAACTAATAGTGGTTGTGAAATGAACAAAATCTACTTACATAATTGTTATGTCTTATGAAACTATAGTCAAGGGGGAAAAAGCAAGACAATTTCTAAAAAACATCCAGAAGAAAGAACATTCATGCACCAAATTTAACGAAATATCTTTGAATGCAACCTGAGTTTGATTGTTACCCATGATAATATTATATATTATATATGTATATTATATTAATCTTATATAATATGTAACAGCTCAAATATTTATCACCCAAGATTTTCCAATAGCCTCTCTACTGCAACATGAAGATTACCTGCTGTTGCTGTCATCATGTTAAAAATCACATGATGACATTTGTGGTCAAACATAAAGAGGTTTCAAAGTATATTATTAAGAAATGATAAATGAGAAGAATCTAATAATGTACGTAAACAAGAAAATGTGAATAGAAAACGATGATTTAGAAGAAATATGGAGTTAAACTTGATTAGAGGATTCATGTTATCCAAGGAACAAGAGGATTTCAGTAAGTCTTTTCACAAACACCTGGTGGGCATTTGGTGATGCTTATTAGAGACTGTTTGCTTGTTTGATATTCAACAGGTAAAACTAACATTATGTAATAGAACAAGTCGACATTTTCTGAAACACATAAAAAGAATGAAGTAAGAATAAGAATGGAGTAATGTCGTGTCCTCATACAGGTCTCCTCTACTTATAGTGATTGTTGTTGAAATTGACGATCATTATCGTCGATTGTCAATCTCCACTGTTTGTGAGCGGTAGACTAGGGCAGATTATGGGATCGAGATTGACAGATTGAGAGATTAATTCAAATATGAATCGATCATCAGAGATAAGGTTGAGATTCAAATCGGTCATCGAAAAATGAGGTGGAGATCATGTAACATCCCAAAAATATGAGCCAAAAATTTCATTTTTAAAACAGGTACTTAGCAAAACATTTAGGAATAAATCATTCAACGATCATATCATTTCACAAAAGATGTTGCATGTCGGGAAAACATTGTCATAAACATAAAAGTGTCAGAGTACAATTCCCCAGGAAGATATCATAATGCGGAATACAAAGCATGTGTTTGATGTACCGCTACCGCGCCAGCTCCTTCCCCTTCGAAGAAGAGGTACCTGAAACCAAAACTGAAAATTGTAAGCACGAAGCTTAGTGAGTTCCCCCAACATACCACATACCATACAATCACATATCATGCATACTGTCGGGCAATTCTGGGGTGCCCGACCTACCCGGTACGACCATTCTGGGGTGCCGACCTACCCGTGTCAAGCCGTTCTGGGGTGCTGACTACCCGTGTCAAGTCGTTCTGGGGTGTTGACTACCCATCGGTCCTAACAACCGATCCTCGGGGACTATTTCACCCCATACTGCTACTATCACATATATCATAACATAACATATTATCAGACATATTTGGGGTGTCCGATCTACCCTTCAGTCCTAACGACCGAAACTTAGGGACTATTCCCTCCTACTACCACTATCGCATATAACATATCATGCCAGCATATAAAATATCAAGTAGTAGCAAACCTAGATGTTATCACAAAGACAATCATCTAACATACAACTCCTACTGGTGGGCCGGCATTGTGGCCGTAGACCCACCACTACTGGAAGGTAACTCACCTCAAAGTAGCTGCTGATCGGTGTGGGAACTAACTGTCTTCTGCTGCTGCAGCTCCGGAAATCCTCTGGCTAATAATTCCCACAAAACACTTAGTCAAATACTGCTAACCGACCTCAGGGTAAATTGACCATTTACCCCTAACCAGCCAAGAGTCAAAGTCAAAGTCAACTGCCAGTTGACCTGACTCGCCGAGTTGGCTTGCCAACTCGCCGAGTCCCTGTCCTTTAGTCTGACCATAAATCCGTCTCTACTCGTCGAGTTAGGCGTTGACTCGACGATGTTTCCTTCTAAACCCAAGGCCAATAGTCCTTCATCCCATTCGCCGAGTTGTATGAACAACTCGCCGAGTTCATCTTCATCCGAAGAACACTCTATGCTGTGACTCGCCAAGTTGTATGAACAACTTGCCGAGTTGTTCTTAAGGCAAGAAGATTGCTTTGAACTCGCCGAGTCATGGCATTGACTCGCCGAGTTACTTTATGAGTGAGTCTGGCTTCCGACCCACTGAGTCATGTCCCATGACTCACCACTCCACCCCGCAAACACGAAAGGGGGGAAACTCGGGGACTCGCGACTCGACTCGCCGAGTCCGATAAACGACTCGCCGAGTCTGTCACATGCAAAAAATATACATGCGATTCTGCTTGAATCCAGCTCATGCTATTCATAGATCTGGGTTTCTAGGGCATGAATAACACGTAAAGTTTCCAACTTTACGTGTAAATAACCACTAATGAAGGTTTTAGGGCTCAAAATGCACCAAAAGAGTAGATCTAGGGCTTTCATGCAATGTGGCTCCATAAAGGCAGTAGATCTGAGCTCCTGGAGCTTAATCATACCTAGATCTAGAGGCTAACAACTTATTACAAACCATAAGGCACAAACAAGCTTGGGGAAAAGCTCAAGAAGGACTTCCATGGAGCTAAAAGGGACTATAAGCATGAAAACAGAGGGAAATCGAGTTATACCTCAAGGAAATCACTGAGATAATACAAAGATGCCTGGCCTCCTCCTCTTCTTCCATATTTACTCTCCTTCCCTCTCCAAATCTTCAAGAAAACACACCAAAAAGCTTCAAACTCACAAGGAACAAGGCTTGAACGAAGTATAGAGCTCTGAGGGTGAAGGGGGTGAGCTTAGGGGCGGATAAGAGGGTTTAAATAGGGTGCAAACCCTTGAAATTTAGGGTTTCATCAGACAGCAGGGACTCGCCAGTCCAGAATATGGACTCGCCGAGTCGTCAACTTAAACGTGTTCCGGATCCCGTCTCTACTCGGCGAGTCGGACCTACAACTCGCCGAGTCCAAGGCTAAAAAATGAAAAACACTAAGATAAATTTTACGTACCAGGAACCAAGTGCTATAGATCAATCGTCGGTTTATCATCGATGTTATCCCGGGCAGAGGCAACTCCATCTCGAAGGTGGAATGTGGTGAAGACGTGTGTGTGAGAGAGTGAGAGAGGGGGGAAAGAGAGAGACGATGTAGAATTTTGATAGAAAGGGTTTAATTAAATTAATTAAGTTAATTGTTAAGGAATAATATTATTAATGCCTAATATACCCTTGTGATTATTTTTAAAATGTCTAAAATAGATTTAAAGTTGTTCTTATATACAAATTGTGCCACTAATCATCTAAGCCATACAAATAAACGATCCAACGTTCCACCTTTAGTTCCTGGGTTCTCGGAAAACTTTAAGTTCTTAAATGATCATTTCGCTCTCTCTCTCTCTCTCTCTCTCTCTATATATATATATATATATATATATATATATATATATATATATATATATATATATATATATATATATATTTCAAATTTTGATTGGTTAAAAAGGGTATGTGAAACATGGGGAATGTTTGGTTAAAATTGATGAGTATTAAAAAACGAGTCTTGTGAATTAAAGTTCCATTGTATATTAAACGTGTGTTTGGGTGAGTTTTTTATTTCAAAAGTTATTTTCATAAAAATCTTGACTTATTATTTTTGCCAAAAGAAGTTTTAAAAATATGTTTGAAATAGTTTTTATTTTTTTACCTTTTAAAAACCTAAAAGTCATCAAAAGACAACATTTTATGCCTTTTAAAAAGGATGCGTTTTCTCCTTATCAAAAAATCATCAACGAGGTGTGTGCGTGGGCTAAAAAAGGAAAACATAAGACTTTTCTTTTCAAGGTCGATTTTGACAAAGCTTTCGACTCGATTAGTTGGAGCTACCTTGATTCGGTGATGGTCCAAATGGGTTTTAGTAATACTTAGCGATTTTGGATCAAAGGTTGTCTATCTTCGTCAAGAGCGTCGGTTCTTATCAATGGTGCTGCCACAAAAGAATTTCCTATTACTAAAGGAGTGCGTCAAGGAGGCCCTCTTTCTCTCTTCTTATTCATTATAGTCATGGAGGGGTATAATGTCACCTTGAAATCCGCTAGCCAAAAATCGCTTTTTAAGGGTATAAAAATTCCTAAAGATGGAACCGAGATCTCCCATCTTTTCTATGCCGACGATGCTATTTTTATGGGAGAATGGACTGATTCAAATTTCATTAACTTGGCACGGGTTCTCAGATGCTTTCACGCGGCCTCCGGTCTTAAAGTAAATTTTCAGAAATCTAAAATCTTTGGGATTGGAGTTACAGACTCAGAGATTGCTAGATGTGCTGGCATCATTGGATGTGAGGCTGCTTCCTTACCATTCAACTATCTCGGTGTCCCGGTGGGGGCCAACATGGAATTAAAAAGAAATTGGACGCCGATTATCGATCGGGTGCACAAAAGGCTTGCTTCATGGAAAGCTAATTCTCTTTCTTTTGGCGGTCGGTTGACTTTGACTAAGGCGGTTCTTGGCAGTCTTCCCTTGTATTTTTTATCCATCTTTAAAACCCCGAAATCGGTTGTTGAGAATTTGGAGAAAATTAGAAGAAAATTTTTATGGGGCGGCCTTGGCGAGAAGAATAAAATTTGCTGGGTGGCCTGGGATGTGATTCTTGGCCCTAAGAATTTGGGAGGGCTTGGCATCGGCTCTTTGTTTGCTATGAATCATGCTCTCTTGGTTAAATGGTTATGGCGATATAAAACTCAACCCAACGACTTATGGAGACGGTTGGTACACGGTTTTCACAATTTAGGCAGGAAGCCATTTGAAAAATGGGGTAAAAAATCGCTGCCAGGGGCGTGGATGAATGTGGTGAATGCCGGGATGGAATTGGAAGGGCTTGGAATTACGTTTTCATCTTTATTCGACATACGTATTGGTGATGGTTCTGATACCTTATTTTGGTATGATGATTGGACTAGTCTAGGCTCTTTGGCTTCGATTTGTCCTCACCTTATAAATCTTGATAAAAAGAAATCAGCTTTTGTTTCTGAGCGGCTCTGTGACAATCAACCAAATTGGAAATGGAAAAGGGCGGCCATGGATCAAATGGAGGCGGCTGAGTTTATCAAGTTGGAAGGCATTATGATGGGGGCTGATACTTCTAGTGGTGCAGATACTTGGAGATCCAAGCTGTCGAGTGATGGTTCATTCTATGTACGCGACCTAAGGCACTTGATCAATTTAAAGGTCACCCGTCTGGTTCAAAATCCAACTGTGTGGATCTCCTTGGTTCCGAAAAACGTAGTTTGCTTTGTTTGGAGAGCTTGTTTAGATCGAATCCCTACTTCGACGACTTTGACTATGAGAAAAGTAAATTGTGCGATCTCATCTTGTCATTCTTGTAACGATGGGATGGATGAATCTAACCACATACTTGTCAATTGTCCGATCGCTAGAGGTGCGTTGGATTGGATCCTGAATTGGTGTCAAATTTCTGATCAACAATTCAATTCGGTGGCTGAGTTGGTGGGTTTTGCTGCACAATGGGTGAGGTGTCCTAAGAAAAGAAAGATTTTCATTACTATCATTTACGGATTTCTTTGGTGCGGTTGGAAAGCTAGGAATGCTAAAGTCTTCGATAAGGTTATGACGTCTTCGCTAAATTTGGCGGATAGTATAATCACCTTGGTGTTCAATTGGGTAAAATATAGAGGCAAGTTTGGTGATTGTAATTGGTATGTTTGGAGTTGTAATCCTTTTGACATTTTGTAATTTGTTTTTTGCCCAAGCTTGTTTCTTTAAAGGCGGTGGTGATATATTTCCGCCATTTCAAAAAAAAAAAAACTATTCTAAAAGAATTTTTAAAATTCTTAAACATCTTATTAAACATTTTGACTTTTTCAAAAAGAAAAAAAAAGTCATTTTAAAAGTCCTCTAAATAAACAAGTAAATAAGTACCGTAAATTTCTTTTACATTTTAAAAAGGGTATGTGAAACAAGGAGATGTAAGTTTCTTTTACATTTTAAAAAGGTTATGTGAAACAAGGGGAGTGTTTGGTTAAAATTGATGAGATGGATAGTATTATTAAAGTGTGTTTGGTTAAAATTGATGAGATGGATAGTATTATTAAAGTTTGTGTGGAACATGGGGAGTAATAATAGGAAGATAAGATATTGAGATAAACCTAATAGGTTAATACCATTCAGGCATTTACTATGGGAATGGAAGTCCATGAAATGGTCCATAGACCCAACAACCTCTCCAAGTAACTCTTACAGCTTACTAATTTAGTATCCCATGGTGGAAGATGGGCTTTTTCCATGTTGGTAACTTGGTATGGACCGACAATTCATCTAACAGACACCTCACACCTCCCCCATCTTATTTTATTTTTACCCACACTTATTATATTAACATTTTCACTTTATATCTTCTCTTTTATTAATTTATTAAAAATACATATAATTTTTTTTATATAATTTACACCATTAAAAAGAGTTTACGGATATCTTCAAAACAAAATCAATATTGAATAGGTTTCTACAAACTTGTTTTTATAAATATTACTTTTAGTTTTATAAAAATAAGATTAAAATTAATATATTTTTAGGTTTAAAAATGTATTTTGTGAAAATATATAGATTAAATTAATAAATAAATCGGCGGGACTTATAAACCTTAATGGAGACAAATTTATAAATGACTAACGACTTAAATGATCATCGAACTTAGAAAAACATCACCATTTAGTCATTAAGGATCCTAATAAGTCCTTAAACTCTTAATAGTACTTATTGTTACATATCTATTTCACTTAAACTCTTGATATTTTAAGTTTATACCAACTTGAAATTATGCTTTATAAAGTCTGCGTCAATGATCTTAAATCATTATTACCATGGTTTTATGAAACACCAACATTTTTACCATCTTCTATCTTATTTCTTTATCAGGTCACACAATTGTACTAAAACCCTTGATATTTCAAGTATAAAGCAACTTGAAATTATGGTTTTCAAATTTTGTGTATACGGTCTAAAATCATTTTTACCATGATTTTAGTAAAATACCAAAAACTTTACTTTCTTTTTCTATTTTCTTTGACACATCACAGTTCACATCACTTAAAATCATTGATATTTCAGGTTAATTCCAACTTGAAATCTAGGTTTTAAAAACTCTGTCTTTTATGTTTCCAATCATTGTTAACATGGTTGTTTTGAAACACCAAAATCCCTACATTGGTTCTGGTTACGAAAGTGATTCATGTTCCGATGGTGATTCTTGTTCCTAGGGTGCTTGCTATTTTGATGGTGAAATAATTCCGAACGGTGGTTGATGTAACTACGAAAATCACAGAGGACAAATGGCATGTTTTGGTTACAACGATGCTTAGATGGCTTGATCTGATTTGTTAATTTTGTATGTGATGGTGAGCATGGGTGTTGAGTTTCGCATTGTATTGTTGTATCAAGATTTGTATGCGAATTGGTTTCACAAGTATGGTCTGTTATTACATTAAAGTCTTCATTTCATAGGCGAGTCTGCATAGTGTCTCGCTTATTTAGACTAGGTTCATAGTTTGAGTTGTTGGCTTAGTTATTCCTTTCCGACTTCCCTTTTTTGCCTATATATAGGGATGTCTGTTAGAAGAGAGAGTAACGTTTTTTCAGAGAATAGTTCCCTCATTGTACCGAATTGTTCTCAAGTTCTATCTAATGAAATAATGATCTTATTTACGTCTTTGTGTTTATTCATTCTTTTCATAATGCTTTTGTTAACAAATTATAATCTATATCGGTCCTAAAATTCATACAAGTGGTATCAGAGCAGATGATTTAAGAGCTATTTTCGAGTCAAAAAGTTGTTCGAAGTTCTTCGTATTTTTCAGATTTCTATTTTATAATTTTGATCATCTCCACATTTTACAAGTGTTCTTGTAATATTGATCATAAATTCTTTGTTCAAATCTTCTTTTTCAATTTGAAACTTGTTTTAATCTCACAGTCCTAATTCTATTTTTGGTTTCATTCAAAAAAAAATTAAAAATGGCAAAAGAAGATTCTCACTCTACCCCCTTCAATCTTCATGGAAGTATTGGTTCTACAAGTTTGATTCCAATCCTTTTTTCAGAGGATTACGAAGTTTGGGCATTACACTTCGAAGATTATGTTCTTGGCATTGATACTCATGGTTCAAGCATTTGCCATGCAATCATTAAAGGAACGTACAAATACTCGAAGACTAAGGAGGTTGTGGAGTCTCAAGAACGTTTGGATGACATCCTTGCTGACGATAAAGACATTGAATCTAATGAAAAGGACAAATTGATGAATAATCTGAAAGTAACCATAATCCTAAGGTTTTCTTACTACGACTAATAAAATCTTCAATAGGTTGAAAGAGTTGTATTCTGGTGATGTTGACTTAACTCATTCCATTCAAACTACTTGTTAAGAAGTAAAGTAGATAACTAGCAAAACCAAAAGCACACACGACACAATATTTACGTGGTTCGGTCAAGGTGACCTACGCCCACAGACAGGAGGGGATTATTCTTTATTTCAAAGTTCTCAAATAAAAGTTATAAGTGTAATTTCACATAGATTCTCCTATCTCTTTAGAATTACAAGACACTCCAAATGGCTTAGAATGCGTCACTATTTATACTTGAGGAGTCAGACCTAAAACCCTAATGGGTCAAGCCATTTGACGTATAGGCCCATGAAAGGTGTCAACCAATCACAATCCATCATGCAACATCTTCTGGAACATTAATCCATTGTCATACAGCCCATGATCATCAACAACACACATGATGGAGCATCATGAGCCATAGTGGTGCATCATGATGCACATATGGCACTTCATGAACACTAGTGGCGCTTCATCCATCATGGTGGCACATCCATGTATATTCCTTGAGTATCTTCAGCTTCATGGAATCCTTTGGAAAATCTTGAGCATCATAGAGGACTTCATAGCATACGACTCATCAAGGGATACCTTGGCATATCAAGGAACCAAGTGGTGCATCCTTACATCAAGATGACACATCAGACATGTGGATTACGCATCTTGATCAAGGGATGACACATCCACTCATAGGTTGGGGCATCCTCTCCATCATGGCGCATCCTCCTCACGAATGGAATGATCATGATGGAACGGCCGCAAAAAATTTTCAATGTAGTGAGCAATGTATAACCATCATGTTCTTCTATCACTTCGAATATCCATCCTTGTTATCTTCTTTCAAGCTCCAAAATCGTTCATCACAAGCCCATTTTCAAGAAGCTTCTTGAAGTTGTCTTTCTTGGCATCAAAATCACCAGCCACTTCTTTCATAGGTTGTTCAAGGGATTCCTCGCGTCTATGTTGTTCAATGCCACCCTATTGTTCCTCATTTATCATAAAATTATGTGGAATTTCTGTTTCAAATCCACTTTTTGGCTAACACCCTAATCCTTCCCTGCAACACTTGTACTACCTCCTCTCTGGTTACACATATCATATTCAAAGGTCACATCTATGCTAATAATGAATTTTAGAGTCTTTCCCTCTTCTGTACACCACGGACGATGACCTTTTCTTTCTAGATGCATATCCTAGAAATATGCAATTTATTTCCCTTAGCTCCAGTTTACCATCATTCACACAAGTGTAAGTAAGGCATCTACACATTCGTAAACCAAAATTCTCAGAGGGTTTTCCAGACCACACCTCTTTAGGGTCTTACAATTAATTATAGTTTATGGAGATCTATTCACCAAATAGCAAGCAATGTTGACTGCTTCCACCCATAATTGCTCCGATAAATCAATAGATAATTGCATGCACTGAGCATACTCCACCAGTGCTTGGTTCCTTTATTATGCCACTTTGCTTTGATGTGGTGTTAGACATACAATGTGATGCATCAACATACCTTCTGTTTTGCAGAAGTTAACAAATGAAGGCTTGCAAAACTCCAACCCATTTTCTATTTTGAGTGGCCTAACATGGTTCTTGGTCTGTTTCTCAACCATTTTCTTTCACTCCTTGAACCATCCAAACACTTCATCTTCGTCCTTTGTCTTCAAAAAATACACCCAGGTCCTCCTTGAGTAATCATCAATAAAAGTGACAAAGTATTGACATCCACCATGAGGCTTCACATGAAAGGGGCCCCATAGATCTGAGTGAACTCACTCAAGGACCTCCTTGCTTGAGTGTTCAACCGAACTGAACTTCACCATGAGTTGTATCTCTTGAACACAAGCTTCACCGGGTTTAGCATATGCAGTTGCATCTCCACCAAGCAACCCCTTCTCGCTCACATGACCCAACTTATGATGCACAACTTCCTTTTATCATCATACCGATCCAAGGATTGGGATACAATCACCGTTCCCCTAATTATCATGCCTTCCAGGATATAAATCCCATGATTCATCTTTCCTTTCATAACTACAAGAGCACCCTTGGAGACTCATAACCAGTTGCCCTCTCCGGAATAATTCAATCCATCCTTTGCCAAAGTTCCAAGATAAATCAAATTTTTTCGAAACTCTGAGATAAACCAGTAATCCAGTTTCCTGACTATACCATTATGCATCTTGATATGCACCGTACCACTACCCTTGATATTTTTCACCCAATCATCACTCATCTTGACTGTGTGATTCCACTCTTTGAAGGAGTTGAACCAGTTATGATTGGATGTCATATGATAGGATGCTCTAGAATCCAAGACCCAAGCATTGGTAGAACTATATCTACATACTGTCAAAACTTCACCATCATCCCCTTCATCAAAATTTCCATGAAGCACGACAACATTGTTGTTGCTTTTTCTAACACCATTATTCCATTTCTTTAGCAATGGACAATTTCTTCTAAAGTGCCCATTTTCCTTGCAGTTATAACATTTGATGTTGGCTTTATATTTGGAACTTGACTTCTCTCTGTTACGTCCACCTTTATTTTATGTTCTTCCTCTGCCTGCGAACAAATCGGAACCAAAAACTTCTTCTCCAACTGAAACTTTTCTTTTCAGTTCCTTGGGCAGCAAAGAATCCTTCACATGATAGTGATCGTTGTTCTACCATACAACATGGTATCAACGAAATTCTCATAAGAATTCGGCAATGAGCATAAGAAGATAAGTTATTGATCTTCATCTTTAATCTTTACATTCACACCTTATAAGTCCAAGATGATCCTGTTGAAATTATCTAGATGAACCTTCACCTGGGTGCTTTTTGACATCCTAAGAGTATACAAATGTTGCTTCTATTACAACCTGTTCGTTAAAGAATTGTTCTGATACTTGTCCCACAATTTCTCCCTAAGCCCATATGTACTTGTTTGATCCACAAACACTCTTACTACTTCGTATGTCAAATTCAACATAATAGTGCTATGCACTCTTGCCAAAATATCCACCTTCCTTTTAGCCACCATGTCCTGTGGTAGTTTCACTTCTCCTTCCAGTGCCACTGCACATCCTTGTTGAACTAGAAGAACCCTCATATTCACCTTCCACAAGGTGAAGTCATTTGAACTATTGAACTTCTCCAAATCAAACTTGTGAGTAGACATCTTCAATCACATGAATACAAGTCGCAACTTTCATACCACTTGTTAGGAAGAAAATCGAATAACTAGCAATACCAAAAGCATACAAGACACAATATTTAAGTGGTTCGGTCAAGGTGACCTACTTCCATGGACAGGAGGTGAGTATTCTTTATTTCAGAGTTCTCAAAAAGAGGTTAGAATTACAATTTCACAGAGATTCTCCTATTCCTCTAGAATTACAATACACTCCAAATGACTTAGTATGCATCCCTATTTATACTTGAGGGATCAGACCTAAAACCCTAATGGGCCAAGACCATTGGCCCATATGCCCATGAAAGGTGTCAACTGTAACACCCGTGTTTCCTTCTAGATTAATCATAGTCTGTAATCACCTTGGTCAACTATTATAATCTTTTTATGATCAAATAAGAAAGGATTATTCATATATTTATGTGCTTATGTGTTTTATACGATATTCTATGCAAATCATATAAGTGTTTAATAATAAAATAAATAAGATTAAAATACGTGTCGAAAATACAAGATTAATTAGGACCAATAATCTTAACCTAAGTTGTAGTATACATAATAACGGTTCCAGAGATATGAAGAATGTTCGAATTCGACTTAGAATAAAGAAGTTATGGTACGTTGAAGTTTCGCGTTAAAACCGATACGGCTACGAATGTTGCAAAATAGTGAATCAGAGATAGATCACTTATTAGCCTAAGTGATCTAAACAAAAGTCATAGTAATTGTTAAACCAAGAGCGTGCATATAGAAAACGTCCAAATCTAACTTCGTATGAGAAAGTTATGATTTTTCTAAGATTCAGCGCAACAGTGTGCAACATTAATATAGACATTTAGAACATTCGATGTTAGGAAAAACAATCTAAACGAGAGTTGAAGATGTCGTCCATACATATCTATGAATATAAAGACAATCAAGAACGAATATATTACAAGAGAGTTATGATTTTTACGCGGACTTTAACAGTCTAAGCCTGTAAAAGTATTACTTTTAAAATAAAGTTAAAATTAGCCGACAGAGTTTAAATGAAAGTTGTAGTCTTGTTGATAGCTATATGTGAATACAAAGCTCATCGAAAACGGAGCCCATATAAGAAGTTATGAGTTATTTATGAAAACATAAAAGTTTACGTGCAACCACGCGCCCAAAAGAGGGCATGACACGCTTCTGACAGACCATAGGCTCGCGACACATGTCACCATAGAAAAGTTGCCAAGTAATCATTTCTGACAAAGGGCACAACGCGACCCCAATTATGGCCTATAAATTCACAACGTTTCCTTCATTTTCTGCACACTCTTCTCCAATTCTCTCTGAAGCACTTTCTACCTTTTACTCCCTTTACTCTCTAGTTCCCAGTTACTTTGGCGAAGCCCTGTGGTGTCTGATAGCCGATGAATAGAAGCCCCATATAAGAGTTGTGCCAACATAATCCCCAGTTCTTGCTAGACTACTCTGTAAGCTAAGCTACACTTATTATATTTTAAGTGTAACTTTTAATGATAAGAGTAGTCGTTGTTATGAACTTATAATTAAGATTTTTCAGTGATTCCAAGTCATTATACTGATTGATCTACTTACGGGAGTGATGTCTAAGATGGATTTAGTGTGGTTTTTAAAGTGGAATTTCCAAACAGTATACTCTGTATACCAAACGGACCCTACCATCGAAATGATCCTACCTGGTTATTCGTTACTTGATAGATGCTTATGTAGACATTGAGATTGTTGAGTAATCTAGACTATCATTATATAGTCACTAGGATTATGAAACTTTACTAAGACTTAGTACTTTATACCTTTAGGTCTTTGAGAAGTGTTAAGGCGATGCACTGCCCTAAACCCAAGTCACCTACTTTTGTCAGGTGCATGCGTAGTTAATTTCAAGAGCGTAATTTAATAAAAGTATTTATTAAATGTTAATTGTTTCATTTGTACTTTGTACTACTTGTATACCTATAAAAGTACTGCATACTAGGAAATGTATTGGCCATAGTTTGCCTTTAGTAAAAGTATGGATTATTTATGATATAACTTGTATAGGGTGTCTAGCTCCCAGTAAGCTAGGATAGTGTTTAAGTCTCATTCCGGCGTAGAGTGTGAGATCAGAGTGGAGCATCGTATGTGTCCTCTTTCTTGGATGACCAGAAATGGTGGGTCTAGATCAAACAACTGGCAGGTATGTCGGGGTTATCGACCATAGTAGATGACAACACTTGACTATTTTAGGCGATCTAGTGAATTACCTTGCTAGTGTAGACTTATAATCCATAGACATAGATAAAGTATTTATCAATACCTCTAAACATTGGTTTCCTTTATATGAATTACATTGGCCATTGACTCCCCTAGCTATGTAGTCAACCAGATACTCAAACGGTTAATCATGTAGGGTGATTCCTCCAAATAATCATTGACTTAGGATTCGTGAGAATCATTTGGGCTGGGTAGAATGTTCTAAGGATATTTACGTCAAATCTTATATACTTGTATTATCTATCAATGATTGTTTTGCATGAATGATGCTATGAATTATTATCATTAAATTATTATGGACTTGAAAACCCTATGCATCTCACCATGTTTCCTAAACCCGACCCACCCATTTTATGTGCATCACATGTGGTGGATGTAAGGCTGTTGAAGCTTAGTTAGGATACTGAGTGTAACAAAGAGATGTGCCTGCTATAGTATTTCAGGACTTTTTATATTTTTACGTTGTAATGTATCTTCGCTATGAACGATGACATCCTTGGAGTTTTAATATAATGAAATAACCTTGTTATATAAAAAATGTTTCATTTAACTAGGAAATTTCGCATCTCAATCTGTTAAAGCATAATGAAAATGTTTTAATTGGCTCTAAACATTGGGGGATGTCACAATTGGCATCAAAGCATTAGTAAAAGCGAACTAGGAGTTTAGGAAAATTCTAGACTTCAACTTAGAATCTAAGTCTGATCAGTGAGTTGTGCAATAGAAGGCTTTATGATAAATATCTTAGTTGCTTTAGACACTAGCACTAGCATAATGTAGGAAGAAGCCTTAATTGCTAATTATGTGCTATATATATATATATATATATATATATATATATATATATATATATATATATATATATATATATATATATATATATATATATATATATATATATATATATATATAACGTCATATTAAACTACTTGCCACTACGACTATAGAACGACATGACGATCACAAGAACAGCAGAGTCATCAATAACGAAGGAGGTACATCACCTCAGAACGTCAGAGCAACTGTTGTTCAAATCACGATAAATGAAGCTCGAGCAATGATGCAAAAAACGTTCGATCAATAGTGACGTGAGTTTAGGGAGCTCCTAGCTTAGGAGCTAGCTAATGCTAGAGGTGGAGCGTCAGTGATTAACGAACCAATAATTGCTAAACAAATCAACAACGGACCAATACCTTCACATGCAACAACAGTTCAAGAAGGAAATAATGAAGACTCGGAAAGGCTGTTGAAGCTTAGTTAGGATACTGAGTGTAACAAAGAGATGTGCCTGCTATAGTATTTCAGGACTTTTTATATTTTTACGTTGTAATGTATCTTCGCTATGAACGATGACATCCTTGGAGTTTTAATATAATGAAATAACCTTGTTATATAAAAAATGTTTCATTAACTGGGAAATTTCGCATCTCAATCTGTTAAAGCGTAATGAAAATGTTTTAATTGGCTCTAAACATTAGGGGATGTCACAATTGACATCAAAGCATTAGTAAAAACGAAGTAAGAGTTTAGGAAAATTCTAGACTTCAACTTAGAATCTAAGTCTGATCAGTGAGTTGTGCAATAGAAGGCTTTATGATAAATGTCTTAGTTGCTTTAGACACTAGCACTAGCATAATGTAGGAAGATGCCTTAATTGCTAATTATGTGCTATATATATATATATATATATATATATATATATATATATATATATATATATATATATATATATATAACATCATATTAAACTACTTGCCACTACGACTATAGAACGACATGACGATCACAAGAACAGCAGAGTCATCAATAACGAAGGAGGTACATCACCTCAGAACGTCAGAGCAACTGTTCAAATCACGATAAATGAAGCTCGAGCAATGATGCAAAAAACGTTCGATCAATAGTGACGTGAGTTTAGGGAGCTCCTAGCTTAAGAGCTAGCTAATGCTAGAGGTGGAGCGTCAGTGATTAACGAACCAATAACTGCTAAACAAATCAACAACGGACCAATACCTTCACATGCAACAACAGTTCAAGAAGGAAATAATGAAGACTCGGAAAGTAATCAAGGACCAGAGCAATCAGAGGTCCAAAGGAATGGTGAACCCAGAGACCACTGCAAGTTTAAGGACTTCTTGACAAGATATACAGTTATTGCGGTCAGAATTCGAATAGCGGTCACCGACCGCTATTTAAAATCATAGTAATCGCGGTGGTATAATGATTTTTTATATTATGTATCATTTATATTATATAAATTTATATATTAGAATATTAATACTATTATACTATATAAAAGTAATATAAATTGTATTAATACTAATTATACTATAGAAAAATTATATTATTAAAAAGTCATAAATATATAACACAAAGCATTATTCTAGTATACTAATATAGAAACATAACATCACAATTGACTTACATGTTAAGATCGTATATTCAAAAAGTCACAAACTTTTGAAATTAATTAATTAACAGATTAACTTTCAAAAATTCACAAACATAAATGGATTACAGTTATCATAATTCACAGATTTATGTTCACAGTGGGTCATCACTCATCACAGATTCAAAGTTGCTTAAAGAATTTAGTTAATCCCAGTTAAGAAAAAACTAATCACTAATCAGACTTTATTCAACCCAATCCATAATTACGAATCACTTAATCGCAATTAAAAAAACTAATTAGTTTATAGTATGTGGAAAGAGAAGAAGTTGTGTCCTTTTTATTTAGGTTTGTAGGGCAGTTGGGCTCATTAAAACAAAATCATTGTATCGGGATAACTAAAAAGAGAACAAATTTATATTTAAAATAGCCGATAGTAGTGTATTTATTTGTCACGTAGCCTAAGATGGACGAAACTGAAATAGCATATGTTCCGCCGCTATAGCGCTTACTGAAATAGCGATAGATCACGGTAAATAGTGTCACACCCCCAAACCAGAACGGCGGAATCGTTCGAGGGCGGATGACTTCATGTAGTATCATAACAGTTGAATACATAGTAAAGAAAGTAAAACAACCATCATATATATATATATATATATATATATATATATATATATATATATATATATATATATATATATATATATATATATATATATATATATATAATTTAAAAGTTACATTGTTGAATGATACTTGTTTTAAAACAAATTACAATATGATGACAAAATGAGTTTTAAACTGACGCCTTAGCGTCACTTCTCCAAAAGCTGAAGTTTACCTGTATTACTGAATCCCTTAGAAATACAATTAATTTGAAATAGTAGATCAGCGTTTAAGCTGGTGAGTTCATAAGTATTTAATGTCAATGTTTGTATAAATTTGAATGAAATTGTTTGTAGATGTTTGAAAACTCCAAGAAAATCTCATATTTCCTACTAGTATAAAAGTAGTCTTCTACCAAGACCCGACTTTTTTGAATGTTTGCTTCTAGAAATCCAATGTTTTTCCAAAAGTGTGTGGTAGTTTAAAAGTTCCAAAACTGTAATGCAATAGTGTTTTTCATGCCTAGAATAGTAGACTTATGTATGTATAAAATCACTAAGTCATTTGATAACTCCGTAAATCAACGTGTTTTTAATACTCCATGTGAGTTTTATAACCATGCTATTGACCCAGACTGCCTGTAACAACGTTCTTCAGGCGTTGGAATGTTATGACGTTTGTCACCCCAAACCTGTCGGTCTAACTGTAGCTAACAATTTAGGTGCGAGATTGTCAATCTCGTATAGATCTATACACAAGTATCATGCTCTCCTTACAAGAGATTATAGTATATAATACAGGACTTTAACTGCATACTTGAAAGTACGTGAAGTTGAATGTCTCACAAAACTTAGTATCAAATAGATTTACGTATGAAAAGTCCAATTATTCTTGTATATGAAAGTATTTCCTTGATATAGTACTTATAGTATGTAAAATCTCATGAATATCTAGTAAACTAGACCTATTATAGTTTTTCCAATTGTGTGATTTGTTTGTATGATAAACCCTAGTGTAGTGTCGACTTTGTATGTAAAGTATAACATTTGTGATAAGATTATTTAACATTTATACTCAAAATATAAATAAAGTGTTTGATATTTATATAACAAAAGTATAACAAAAGATTGATGTTTTTCACACGAGGATAAACGTGTGTGTACTTGTATCCCTCCCCCCCCCCCCCCCCCCTAAAAGTGTATAAAATTATTTACAAAACATTTGAAAACGTAGTTATAGGGGTATGAACTCACCTGATAGATTGAAGAAGGTGAGACGAAAATCGAGCAGAACTTCGACTTGAGAAAGCTGAAGATCTTGGGAATCTCGGGAATCTCAGGAGCGTTAGGACTTGCGTCGTGAGCTAGTAGTAATACTGGGGCTTCAAGGTAATCTTATAGGGACTCGAGAGGTGTTCGGTGGAGGAAATGGTGAGAGAATAGCAACCAAACCCGGAGCTCTAGCCTCCCTTTTATAGTGTTGGGGGCACTCACGAATGCAGGGCGTTACCCTGATTCATCATGGCTTATGTACTCTTGATTCGACAGACGGATGAGACTGGCTCTGTGCCCCAAACGCAGTGCGTTCCCTCAGACCTACCTCAGGGTTTGTGCCTCGATCTTGTAAAATGCGTAACTTTTGCGTACGAGCTCCGTTTTCGACGTTCTTTATATGTACATGAAGGTGAGAATATAATCTACAACTCTCGTTTAGACTCCATTGGCTAATTTTGAGTTTATTTTTAATAATATAATTTTAACAGGCCGGGACTGGAAAAGTCCGTTAAAAATCCATAACTTCTTCATCTGATGTCCGTTTTCGTCAGTCTTTTTACCGTTGTACTACTACTGATGAGACCTTAGATTCTCATTTAGGTTGCATCGGCTAAAAGTCGCTCGATCTCTATTTCGAGTTTTAGTTGTCTACTGCTATATCCGAAACTTCGAAAAATCATAACTTCTTCATACGAAGTCAGATTTGGACGTTCTTTTTATGCTTGTTTATGGTTTAATGATATCTACGACTTTCATTTAGATACCTAAGGTTAAAAAATCTTTTATTAAACTTCGCGTTTTACGTATAACCGTATTGACAGTTTTGCTGTGAATCTTAGGTTGGTCATAACTTCTTCGTTATCACTTGGATTTTAGGGTTCTTTATATTTCTGAAACCCTTGACACGATATCTATCGTTTATGAAATCCAGTAGAGACTTTTGAACATTTTATTTTTGACGATAATTTCATTATATCGAAAGAGATTACAATTCTTGACTTTTTAGGTCATTACATTGATACAAAATATCGGGTTGTCACAAATAGTGTCTCTAATAGCTCCACTGCTATTCCAAACCGCTATTTGGTAAATCACGGTATTACACTTCTGTGAAATGCTATAGCCCCACTATAGCGCTCGATTAATTGCCTAGCTTGCAAGCCATCATCTTTTAATGGAAAGGAAGATCCAAATGGAGTTATGGATTGGATTTCGAAGATGGAGCTAGCCTTCATCACATGCAGTTGTACCAAGAAGTTGCAGATAACCTATGTTGTAAGGCAATTTAAGGGCTCAGTTGTTCGTTGGTAGAACATGTTGGGAAAATTGATAAACCCTAACGAGCCATTGCACCCCACATGGGCAGAGTTTTTGGTGCATTTCAAGCAAAAGTACTGTTCAACCCAGAACATAATGGAATTGGAAAACCAGTTTCTAACACAGAAAAGTGTAGTATGACCATCGATGAATACACCAACGCTTTACTGACAATATGGATTTCGCACTACACATTGTTCCCGATGTGTCAAAGATTGACAAGTATGCCGAGGGATTGTCATGGGAGTATTCGATGCCAGTACATCAGGCATCCACTTTGGAAGCTACCATTTGGGCTGAAAAGTATGTGGAGAACATTATCAAAGGTAGATTTTCCGAAAAGATTGAGGTTGGTGAAAAGAGACATGGTGCGAACAGTGCAAGAAGAAGCATTTCAGCGAGTGTTTCGTCTACTTCAAGTGCAAGAAGCCATGGTATATTTCTACAAATTGCCCAGTATAAAAAAATTTTGTTTCAATTGTGGAGAGGAGGGGTACGTGAAGGAGAAGTACCTAAAAGTTGAGAAACCAATCCTAAGGATCATGCTGCCAAAGCCCAAGGGTCGAAGCTACCTGATAACCCTCAATGAAGCAAAGGAAGAAAATAATGTTGCTTCAGGTACATTCTTAGTTAATCAAATTCCTGCAAGGATATTATTTGACTCTGGAGAGGATCACTACTTTATATCACATGAATTCGGTAAAAAAACTTAGATTTTCACCACTTAGGCTAAGTACCCCATCTTAGTAGAAGTAGCTGGTGGTAGAAATGTATCTGTTAGCAATAGGTGAGAGGCCATAATCATCAACTTGAACGGAAACGAATTTCATCAAGAGCTATTGCCATTTGAGTTATGTTAGTTTGATGTAATTCTTGGAATGGATTAATTGGGAGAGAACCTCACAGATATCCTATGTGGAAGGAAGATGGTACGCATTAGTCCACCTGGAAGAGAACCATTCGTCCTATACGGAGATAAGAGCAAATCAAGGACTGGAATGATCACGATGATGATGGCCAGAAAATGCCTAACCAGGGGATGTTCAACATTTTTAGCATATGTGATAGAAGCAAAGAAAGAAAAGAAGGAAATAGATGATATACATGTGGTGCGATATTTTCCTGAGGTATTTCCGGATGAATTTACAGGATTACCACCAGAGAGGCATGTAGAATTATGGATCGACTTATTTCCTGGCATGATGCTGATTATGAAAGAACCATATTGTTTAGCGCCTATGGAAATGAAGGAGTTAATGACACAACTCCAGGAGTTATTGGAAAAAGGTTTCATTAGACTTAGTTCATCACCCTTGGGAGCTCCTATACTGTTCGTAAAGAAAAAGGATGATACAATGAGAATGTGTATTTACTATCGGGATCTAAATAAGGCCACGATAAAGAATCGATACCCCTTGCCAAGGCTAGATTACTTGTTCAATCAATTGTAGGGAGCAACCATTTTCTCCAAATTGATCTTAGGTCAAGTTATCATCAGTTGAAGATAAGAGAGCAAGATATCGAGAAGACAACCTTTAGAATAAGGTATGGACACTATAATTTCCTTGTTATGTCCTTTGGACTAACGAATGATCCAGTATTATTCATGGATTTGATGCATCGATTTTGTAAACCTTTCCTCGATAAATCCATAATAGTGTTCATAGATGACATCTTGATTTACTCTAACAATAAGAAAGATCACAGTAAACATCTTCGATAGGTGTTAGGAGTCCTAAAGAAGGATGAGGTTTATGTAAAATTCTCCAAGTGTAACTGTTGGATTCAAGAGATACACTTCTTAGGTTACGTGGTTAGCTAGAAGGGCATAATGGTTGACCCAGCGGAGATAGAAGCGGTTATGAAATGAGAGATGCCAAAGAGTCCCACTGAAGTTCGTAGCTTTCTGAGATTGGTGCGTTACTATCAAGGATTCATTCAGAACGTTTCTTCTATTACGGATCCACTGACAGCCCTGACCAAAAAGGGAGATGCCTATACTTGGAGCGAGAAGCAAGAGAAAGCTTTTGGTAAATTGAAGGAAAGATTGTGTGAAACACCAATCCTCGTCCTACTAGAAGGAACTGATGACATTACGGTTTTCAGTGATGCTTCTAAGATTAGATTGGGATGTATCCTTACCCAAATAGACAAAGTAGTAGCTTGTGCCTTGAGACAATTGAAGCCCCACGAGCAAAACTACCCAACACACCATCTAGAGCTTGCAACAATGGTTTTTACCCTAAATATTTAGAGACATTATCTTTATGGAACCAAATGCAAACTATTTATAGATCATAAGAGCCTTCGGTATCACTTTGCTCAGAAAGAATTGAACATGAGATAGAGGCGATGCATTGAGCTACTCAAAGACTACGATTGCGATATACTTTTCCACCCATGTAAAGAGAATATTGTAGCCAATGTTTTAAGAACAAAGGCGATTCCGAAAGGGAAAAAGATCTAGATCGTTGTAGATTGAAGTGATTTCAATGATTGTGGAAAAGATCAAAGAAGCACAGACAAGGGATTTGGCAGAAGGTGATAAGAAAGAAGAACGTCTAGGCAATACGTTTGTGTTTGAAGAGGACAAACAAGGGTTGACGACATTTAAGAATCATATTTGGGTGCTAAAGTGGGGTGGTATACGAGATCTTCTTATGGAAGAATCTCATAAGATAATGTATTCTATACACCTAGGAAACACCAAAATGTACTTGGACTTAAAACCCTATTACTAGTGGCCGACAATGATGGTCGATGTGGAAACTTACATAGCAAAATGTGTAACATGTGCAAGAGTAAAGGAACAACATCAGAAGCCATACGGGGCTTTGGAACCCTTATCAGTACCCATAGGGAAGTGGGATGATGTTGTCGTGGATTTTATAACAAAGTTGCGAAGGACAAAGAGAGGTTACGGCATGATCTAGGTTGTAGTAGACCGATTTACGAAGAGTGCGTATTTCATAGGTGCACAAGAGAATTGGTCTTTGGAGAAGTTAGCAGAGACCTATGTAAAGGAAGTTTTTGTGATTCATGGAGTACCCTTATCTATCATATCAGATAGGTACAGTTGATTTACTTTTAGATTCTGGAAGAGTTTGCAGGAAGAGTTAGGCACGAAGTTGTGTTTTAGTGCTGCCTATCATCCATAAATGGATGGACAGAGTGAGAGAACTATCCAGACTTCTGAAGATATGTTGCGGGTATGTGACTTGGAGTTTCGTGGTAGATGAGATTACGACCTATCATTTTCTGAATTTGCCTACAACATAGTTATCACTCCCGCATCAAGATACCTCCTTATGAAGCACTATACGGAAGGAAGTGTTGTACGCCATCATGTTAGTTGGAAGTGGGAGAGAAACAATTTGCGGGTCCTAAGATAGTTCATCAAATCGCAGAGAAGTTAAAAGTGATCAGGGAAAGGATGTTAGCTACTCGAAGTCGTCAGAAAAGCTACACAGACAATAAGCAATGACCGATAAAATTTGATGTGGGTGATCAAGTGTTACTAATAGTATCACCATGGAAGGGACTTATTATATTCAAGAAGCATCGAAAGTTGAGTCCTCGTTTTATAGGACCATTAAAATTACTTCAAAGGATAGGGAATCAAGCTTACAAGCTTGAATTGGCCGCTGAACTATAAGGTATCCATAATACCTTTCACGTTTGTTATTTGAGAAAGTACTTAGGAGAAGAAGTGGATATGCTTCTACTTTCAGAATTGAGGAATTATGAAGATATAATTCTGGTTGAAGATCCTAAAGCAATCGTTGATCGTAAGAGGAAGAAGTTACGTCATAAGATGATTGACTTTGTGCTAGTGCAATGGTAACCCACAACAGGGCCGAACCTCAACTAGGAAATAGAAATCAAAATGAAAAGTCGCTATCCTCATCTATTTGTTGATACATGATTCCGGTACGGAATCATCCAAATGGGAGATAAATGTAACACACATGTTTCCTGCTAGATTAGTTATAGTCTTTAATCACCTTGGTCAACTGTTGTAATATTTTTATAATCAAATAAGAAAGGATTGCCTATATATTTATGTGCTTATGTATTTTATATGATATTCTATGTAAATTATATAAGTATTTAATAATAAAATAAATAAGATTAAAATACACGTCGAAAATAAAAGATTAACTATGAAAAATAATCTTAACCTAAGTTGTAGTATACATAATAAGGATTCTGGAGATATGAGGAATGTTCAAATACAACTTAGAACGAAGAAGTTATGGTACGTTGAAGTTTCACGTTAAAACCATTACAGCTACGAATGTCACAAAATAGTGAATCGGAGATAGATCACTTATTAGCCTAAGTGATCTAAATGAAAGTTGTAGCAATCATTAAACTAAGAGTGTGCATATAGAAAACGTCGAAATCTGACTTCGTATGAGGAAATTATGATTTTTCTAAAATTCAGCGAAGTAGTGTGCAATACTAATATCGAAATTCAGAATGGTCGATGGTTAGGAAAAACAATCTAAACGAAAGTTGAAGATCTCGTCCATACCTACCCGTAAATATAAAGACAATCGAGAATGAATATCGTATGAAAGAGTTATGATTTTTATATGGATTTTAATAGTATAAGCTTGTAAAAGTATCACTTTAAAAAATTCAATATTAGCCGATAGAGTCTAAATGAAAGTTATAGATCTCAACAATAGCTACATGTTGATATAAAACCAACAAAAAACGGAGCCCATATAAAGAAGTTACGAGTTATTTAAAAAAATAGAAAAATTAGCACGCAATGACATGCTCATAAAAAGGGTGTAGCGTGCATTTGACTGACCATAGGATCACGACATGTGTCACCATAGAGCAATCACCACATCATTGTTTCTGACCAAGGGCATGGCACACCCAGAAAGGGTGCCCGACGCGACCCCACTTCTAGCCTATAAATTCACGATTTTCCATCATTTTCTGCACACTCTTCTCTAATTCTCTCTAAAGTACTTTCTACCTTTTACTCCCTTTACTCTCTAGTTCCCGATTACTTCGGCGAAGCCCTACGATGTCAGATAGCCTGTGAATAGAAGCCCCATATCAAAGTTCTACCTGGAAAATCTCCAGTTCTAGCTAGACTACTTTGTAAGTTAAGCTACACTTATTATACTTTAAGTGTAACTTTTAATTATAGTTAGAGTCGTTATTATGGACCTATAATTAATATTTGCCAGTGATTCCTAGTCATTATACTGATTGATCTACTTATGGAAGTGATGTCTAAGCTAGATTTAGTGAGGTTTTAAAAGTGGGATTTCCAAATAGTATACTTTGTATACCAAACGAACCTTACTTCTGATATGATCCTACATGGTTATTATTTACTTGATCTATCTTGATGTAGACATTGGGATTGTTGAGGAATCTAGACTATCATTACTTTATACATTTATGTCTCTGATAAGTGTTAAGACGAAGCACTGCCCTAAACCCAAGTAACCTACTTTTGTCAGGTGAGTACGTAGTTAATTTCAAGAGTGTAATTTATTAAAAGTATTTATTAAATGCTAATTGTTTTATTTATACTTTGTGCTACTTAGATACCTATAATAGTACTACCTACTAGGAAATCTATTGGACATAGTTTGCCTTTAGTATAAGTTTGGATTAGTTATGATATTACTTGTATAAGGTGTCTAGATCCTAGTAAGCTAGGATATTTTTTAAGTTTCATTCTAGGGTAGAGTGTGAAATTAGAGTGGAGCGTCGTATTCTTCCTCTTTCTTGGATTACCAAAAATGGTGGGTCTGGATCAGACACTTGGCAGGTATGTTTGGGTCATTGACCAGAGTAGATGACAACACTTAACTATTTTAGGCGATCTAGTGAATTATGTTGCTAGTGCAGACTTATAACCCATAGACGTAGATAAAATACTTATCAGTACCTATGAACATTGGTTGCCTTTATATGAATTACACTGGCCATGAACTACCGTAGCTGTGTAGTCAACCAGATACTTAAATGGTTAATCATGTAGGGTGATTCCTCCAAATAATTGTCGACTTAGGATTCGGGAGAATCATTTGGGCTGGGTAGAATGTTTTAAGGATAGTTATGTCAGATGTTATATACCTATATTATCTATCAATGATTGTTTTTCAGGAATGATGCTATGAATTATTATCATTAAATTTTTATGGGCTTGAAAACCGTATGCATCTCACTAGGTTTCTGAAACCTGACCCACTCATTTTATGTGCATCACATGTAGTAGATGTAAGGTTGTTGAAGCTTAGTTAGGATACTAAGTGTAACAAAGAAATATGTCTGCTATATTTTTTCAGGAATTTTTATATTTTTATGTTGTAATGTATGTTCCGCTATGAACAATAACATCCTTGGAGTTTCAATATAGGGAAACAACCTTGTTATCTAAAAAATGTTTCATTTAACTGGGAAATTCCGCATCTCAATATGGTAAAGCGTAAAGAAAATGTTTTAATTGGTTCTTAAAATCATGGGGATGTCACATAAACCATTCACAAGCCGTCATGCAACATATTTTGGAACATTCATTGATGGCATACATAAGACACATGATGGAACATCATGAGCCATAGTGGTGCATCATGATGCATATAATGAACACTAGTGGTGCTTCATCAATCGTGTTGGCACGTCAATGTGTATTCCTTGAGCATATTCAACTCCATGGTATCCTTGGCCAATCTTGAGCATCATTGAGGACTTCATAGCATACGACTGATCAAGATTTACCTTGGCATATCAAGGAACCAAGTGGTGTATCCTTGCATCATGGTGGAACATCAGACACGTGGATGATGCATCTTGATCAAGGGATGGTGCATCCTCTCCTAGGTTGGCACATCCTCTCTATAATGGTGCATCCTCCTCACGAATGGCGTATCCTATCACTTGGTGGCATATCTTGTCACTTGGTGGCATATCATGTCACTTGGTGGCATATCAAGTCACTTGGTGGCATATCATTTTACTTTGTTAGGAGATCCATTCCCTTATGAGATGATCCTTTCCTTTATCACATGCTCCATGAATCCTAAGTGATCCATTGAGTTCCAAGTGATCCATTAGACTCAAATGCTCCATGTGAATGCTCTAAAAGCTCAAGTCACATTTAACACAACTCTTTTATCTAAATTTGGTTCTTTTGAACAGAAACCTGATGAGACTTTTGAACAAACTGTTAATCGTTTTAACCATTTGTAAGTAGAATGCTTAAGCATGAATTGAGAAGGAAACCAATTGAGCAAAAAAGTTACTTTTCTGAATGGTCTGAGATCCGAATGGAAATTTATTGGATCAATCATCAAGGATCATGAACAGTTTAAGGACTATTCTCTTTCTAAAATGGTAGAAAATCTAAAATCACATGAGAAAGAGGTTCTCAAAGATGCAAAAATTGTTCCAAATGATGGTCCTTTAGTGTTTGTTATGAAAGAATAAGGATTAAAGAATAATACATCCAAGATTATTAAAGATGATTCAGATTCTAACAATACTAATGAGGAGTTCACAATCGAAATCAAAGCTCTTATGGTCAACAACCTTCACAAGTTTTTCAAAAAAAAATTCTCAACGTTCAAGGGTAACAAGTTCAATAGAGGCGATAATGGAGGCGAAAGTTTCAAAATTCAAAACACTAATTCAGAAAAAAGATAAAAAAAGATAGATATAAGTCGTATCAGAAAGAGGAAGAAAAAGTTAAGAAAAATCTTCTCGGTGATTCTGGATATGACTGTTACTATTTTCATTGGAAAAACCACTTTGCAAAAGAATACATGCTGAAGATGCAACATGAGACGAAGGAGGAATTTAAAGATTATTATTACTCTCAAAAGATAGAAGAGCTTCAAAAATCTACATCCACATGAAAAGTGTTGATGGACGGAGCAGATGATAGTGATGATGGGATGGTTGAAGTTTGGTCAACATACTCAGAAGATGAAGAGGTCAGGAAACCAAGCCATGGAAAGTACTTTGTTGCAAAAGAATCGAAGGGTGATAAAGAAGAAAAGGTTGCGAAGGAAGGAAGTGTTTGATTGTTGGAAGTGTGAGTTCGGAGAGACAAGGTTATTTCACTGATGAAGGAGCCAACTCGGATTTTTTTTAGCAAAGATTGTTTGGGAGCACTTTGTAGATAGTGAGAAGGTAATCAACAAGGTACATTATATTCTTATATCCCTTGATATGCCTATTTTTCGTTATGATTCTGAACTAAATGATCTACGTGATATGATTTTTGATTTTAGTGAAAGCTAAAATAGGACTTGTATTAAAAATCTAATCTTGATGATAGTCGTATCATGATTACTTTTAAGAACGAGGAAAGGAGATTGAAAATTGAAGCTTTGAAAATATAAATGGTTAGGTCAGATGATGATGTTATTATTTTGAAGAGTGATAATATAACTATGTTGAAACAAAGAAATATCTTTTGTTCAATAGCAAGACGTCTGTATAATAATATCTCTCAACTTTACTTA
This sequence comes from Lactuca sativa, assembly GCF_002870075.4. NCBI lineage: Eukaryota > Viridiplantae > Streptophyta > Magnoliopsida > Asterales > Asteraceae > Lactuca > Lactuca sativa. The sequence goes on along the minus strand of NC_056627.2, from coordinate 200,667,334 downwards.
AATTGTGATATAGGAAAAATGTAACATCTTGATTTACAGGTATTTTCAATTTGACCCTTGGTTTTTGAATGATTAGAAAAACTAGCCCTTAATGGAAATTTTGTAATTATTTGGGCAGGCTTGCGTACGATGTGCGTACATTTCGTACACTGTGTGTACGTGGCCAAGATTCAAACCCTAAATTTTAGGGTTTGGACCCTTTTTTAAGCATCATTATAGCCCCATACCCCTCCTCAACTCAAGCCTCCATTCCACCTTAACCTCATTTCGAAACACTAATGTGTCTGTGTGTATGTGTGTGCATTTTGAAGCTTGGAGTGTCTTTTTGGTGCTATTTTGCTACTCTTGGTGGTGAAGAAGAGCTTTGAAGTTGTAGTGTTTCACGTAAGGCATTGGATCTAGTATCTACACTCCTTTATGTACCTTCTGGAGGTATAAATCTCCAACCTTGATGAGTGTTTCATTTAGATCTAGTTTTAGCTTAAAGTTGGCACCTTTTTGTCCTAAATCTTGATCCTTGTGAGTATGGGGTACTCCAATATGTTTGATGTGTCCGTTCATATGTTATAGGGTGTGTTAAGTCATAAAAATATGATCTTGGACATTATTTTATTCCCATACATGATATAGGCTGTATTATTGGGTCAAGAAGCTAGGATTTTTGATGTTAAGGTCTTATTAGCTATGTAAAACCATAAAGTTGGAAACTTTATGGTTAAGAACACCTTTTAGGTTCTAAATCTGGATTTTGGATGAAAGTTCTTAAGGATTAAGCACTTAATGGGTTAAACTGGTGGCAGCCATGTACGTTGGGTGTACCAAAGGGTGCGTTGTGTGTACGTGATTAGCCCTTCGTAGTCTGGTGAAACACCCAGTACACCCCACATACGTGTTGAGTACACCCAACATACTCACCAAGTGGACCCGGTTGACTTTGACCTGGATTTGGACCAAGGTTTGACCTAGGGGTATTTTGATATATATTCTGAGTTTTGGTCACCAATGTCGACCAATTATTCGAATATATAAAATGGTAGCTGCTATGTGATGTGTACCTGTCCGTATGATCAGGTTGAAATATACCCTAGGGTGGGGCCCATTATGGTTTGCTGGTTTGAAATATACCCTAGGGAGGGGCATACTACGACATGTTCAGGTTGAAATATACCCCAGGGCGGGACCATATTTGTTTACTGGGATGAAAATACCCCAGGGCGGGGTCTATATTTGTTTAATGGGTTGAAATATACCCCAGGGTGGGGCCCCTATTCGTATGTTTGGTATGTGGTACTTTGGGGAACTCACTAAGCTTTGTGCTTACAGTTTATGTTTATGGTTTTAGGTACTTCTGATTCGAAAGGGAAGGGCCCCGACGTGATGGCACAACATCCTCCCCTCATGATTTCCGCATTTTGAATAATGGTACTCTAATGTTTTGAATATTATGATTTGGTGTTGGATTTTGAAACAATTGATGAATGATCTGAAAGACTTCAAATGAAAAAATTGTATTACTATTTTTAGGTTGTTACAAGTTGGTATCAGAGCCTTGGTTTGAGGGACTCAGGCACACTTTCGGTTGTGTCAGAATTCAAACTGAGGAAATTATAACCTTTTTAAAGAAAAAGAAAATTGAACTTCTACAAAGATTTTTACTAAGAAAAAGGGTGTGATGCATGCAATCAGCAGAGCTCGAGTAAGTGGTTCCCAAGATTATTTATACCTATGTATTATGAGTAGTATGCTTGATATGAGAATTGCATGCTAGATTAGGGCTAAGGATACCTTCAACAATCATATGATAGAATTATCTGATTTGTGTGATGCCTTATAGACTAGGAGGATTGGATGCTATGTATCACTTGGAATTGATATCAACTCAGTTAATTGCGAATTTTATGCTTTCAAAGTTGTATACGATTTGGATTCTATAGCCTTAGAATGATTGATTTGCCCTCATTTCCTGTTCCTTATTTGGTTATGGACTTAGGGTAGAACCATCATTTGAGAGTCTATATGTTCCTATTTTGTGTATAACTTCCATGCATAATGTAACATTCCGATGAAGAGGTGTTTCCAATTTTTTTCCCTAAGTATAGAGATTTATTGCATTTTATCCCTTGTGTGTGGAAAAGTTGAAAAATGGCCCATACTTGCATTTTTATAATATTTAAGGCGAGGGCACGTGCGATGGGCGTACATGGTGAAGTTCCAAACCCTAAATTTTAGGGTTTGGACCCTATTTAATCATTCTTATGGCCTCCAAACCTTTTATCCCATCAGCCCCCATCCCCATTTCGACTCTTTAGCAGACTCTAGTCCCTTTGAAGCCATTTTTAAGCTTGATGTGTGTGTGTTTTGGTGTTCTTGAAGGAGGAAAAAAGAAGAGGAAATCACCCTAGAAGTGTAGAGCACTATGAATCCAGAATCTCATCACCTTTGGGCACTCTTTTAAGGTAAAAAGTTCTAAACTTGATGAAGCTATGCTTACATCTAGTTTAGCCATGAAGTTTGCATTCTTTTGGTCCCACTAATTTGGTATTTTGAGTATGAGCTATTCCAATCCATTTAGGTTGTCCTTTCAGACGTTTTCAGGTACTTTAGATGACCGTGGCAAGGCGAAGGCGTGATTGTACACATCTTCCTGATTTTGATATTGAGTCTTGGGAAAATTGTGATTTTGAATAGTACTTTTGAAACAAAGGATTTGTAAACACTTAATGGATGAAATGGGGGTTGTTTTTTGAAAATTTTAAATTTCTATGATTTTTGGGATGTTACAAGTTGGTATCAGAGCCTTGGTTTGAGTGAATTGGATGAACATTCGTGTGAATCCAGACTCAAACTAGGGAATTAAAAAGGTTTTAAAATGGCTTTCAAATTGTCTTCAAAACTAACTAAGGATGGATGTGATGTGTATGATCAGCCGGAGCGAGAAAGTATACACCAAGTTACCCACATTGTTATTTGATATGTTATTTCTGATACAATAGCATGCTAGTGATAGGATTGCCTGATATATGATGCCTGAGAGCCGGTTACTTTTGTATGGAATTGACATCATTACTATAGTTGCTTAGTGTATGCATCATAGTTGTACATAACTAAGATTTTATAGCCTGAGAATATTTGGTTTAGCCTTATTTGCTATTCTTGTCTGATGAAGGGCTTAGGGTAGAATCAACTATTCGACTGTCTATAGGATCTAGTGCTATGTATGATTAGCATACGCGAGTGCTGCAGAGTTGGTGGAAGTTCCATGGATGAGTATATGTGTGAGCATTCGGCTGGATGAAGAATGTGTAGTCCTTTCCGAAAGAGTGAGGATATGATGTACGCATATCCTAGTGGTTATAATTATGTTTGGCTAGTGTGATGATCCTTGAGACAAATACGGGTAGGTGTGGAAGGTAGTATGTGCTCGTACTACTAAAAGCACATGACCTGTAAGTGTAACAAGGAAGTCACAAACCACAAGGTTAAATCGAGATTATAACTATGTGTATTATGAAATTTCTAATATTTTATGGTTTATTTTCAGTATGGTATTCACAAGAGGATCGGGTTTTGGGTCTAGAGCGAGTGGCCAGGATAGGCCAGGGATGACTGATGATAATATTCGGGAGAACATCGCCACCGAGGTGGTTGCTGCTGTCTGGAGGTCTACGCTGGAGACGTTTAGGTTTATCAAGACAACTATGATTGAGCTTTTTGATGATCATTATGCTGCACTTTCTAAGGTTGTTGTTGCAACTACCACAGTTGTTGCTGGTTTTGGGATTCGAGGGGAGAGGGTCTAGCAGTACCGGGACTTAGACAATACGAAGCCCCCAATGTTCGATGGAGTTCAGGACCCGATTGTGGCTATGAGGTGGCTATCTGATGTGGTGGGCTTTTTCTTCATGTGCTCTTTCCCTATTGACCAGAAGATCAAGTATGCCCTGAACCTTCTATGTTTAGGGGCTAAGGATTGGTGGAGACTGGTGACTAGGTCGTACACTCCTGAGTAGAGGGATGATGTGACTTGGGAGCAGTTCTCTGACATGTTATGCATGGGGTATGTCCCGTTGTGTGACAACCCAAAATTTTCATTTGCTCAAACCCTAAAAGTCAATCACTTCAATTTATAAGTTAATGTCATTATTTCTTATTTTTAGCAAATTTAAAGTTTGTTTGATTATTTTAATATTATTCTTTAAACGAACGGGTGAAAGAAAGTGTCGTCTCGGGTTTTGAAATTTAAAAACCGCAAACACCTCGTGTCTTAGAAGTTCATGGCCATACTTTTATGTTTGGGTCGAAAAATCATCCAAAAACCGTGAACTCATGCATAAGCATGAGTTTACTCCTCAAATTAGTCACTTTTCATTATTTCACCCTAAAAGAGTAAACTCAAAAAGAGTAAACTCAAAAACCCTCTCAAGTATCATCCAAGAATTAATTCAAGATCTTCAAACTTGTGAGTGTTCTAGCCATTTCAAGTTGGTATAACACTTAATCTAGTGATTGTACATCTTTTCATCCATCCATTTTTGTGTTTTGATTAGATTTCCAAAAACACCAAGAACACACACTAAGTGTTCTTGGACTTTTAGCTCATTTCAAGCTTCCTTATAGTAAGTACTTCCATCCTTGAGTCTTATTAAGCTTGTATTACATGTTAGCATCAATAAAATATGCCAATAACACAAGGATTAAGGTGTTCACGGTCCAATAATGTTCTTGGGCCGTAAACACCAAGTAAGGCACCAAAGTGTGCCTAAGTCCTTTATCTAGCCCTAGTTTGATGTTTAAGCCTTTCCTTGATATATTTAAACATTCCCTTGATGTGTTTAAGCCTTGAAAAACACCAAAGACCACCATTTCTATGTGTTTACGGTTTGGGGATCTCCCAAAACCGTAAACACCCTAAAGTGTGTTTATTTGGGCCATATTCCTTCCTTAGGCCTAAAAACTAACCTAGACAATTACCTTGATGAGTGAAGGACTTGAAAACATAGCAATACCAATTTCCATATGGGTTTACGGTAGTAAACCCAAAGGGAAATGACCATGAGGCCGTTAACTCCTCAAAGGAGTGTTTTGTTGCTCTAGTCCTTTCAAAAGGCTAACCACCAAGTAGAAATGCTTCAAAGGACTTGTAAAACCTCAAAACAACATATGGTCATAAGGTGTACAGTTTACGACCGTAAACCCTTGAGCTTACTTCCGTAAACTCCTTGGGTAATGGTCATTAAAACCGTAAACTCCAAAGGAGTTTACCCTTGAACTCCAAACACTCTAGCTTTTCCCTACAAACACTTAGATGCAACCCTTGTGATCTTTAACACTTGAAACAAAGTGTTTTCGTGTTCTAGAGTGTCCCAACTTAATTTATTAGTTATAAATTGGCTAATTAGTTATATATATGTTAATTATATGATAACTAGGCTCGTGCGCGTGTACAAGTCTCCATTTGTCACATAGCATCGTATCCGACACTTCAATCCAATCCACTCACTGCATGTGAGTTCATACCCCTTAATCAATGTTTTAAATGATTTTAAATGCTTTAATGGGGGGGGGGGGGGTGGAATACTAGTAGAAAACAATATGTTATTAAATCACTCATATGTATTTATAACTGTGTTTTCATCCAGCAGATTTCACATACTTCAAAATGTGATGCATGAAATGGTTTTCTATCTTAAAATACCTTGGTAGCAAAAGTATTACGTTTGAAATGTTTATTAAAATGACATCAAGTAATTGTTAATTATTTTTCAAAACTCATAGATGTCTTACAAAAGCATTTTTACCTTCTTGAACAAAACTATATCTATACACTTATTTTTCATCCTTCATTCAGTTTCCCACACTCTTATGTAGCAAGGGTGTATAAACCTGTTTGGACCATCAATTACCTTCATGTTAACTATTATAGGGATAGTTAGGAGATACAAAAAATAATTCCTATTACAAGGAATCACACCAGAGTCAGTTCATTCATGAGTCTATACTATACATTACATGTTACATGAATACGTCTACATCGATACACTTACATGAATACATTTACATATATACATTTATTTGTATGCACTTACATGGATACCTGTACATAGATTCACTAGGATGATTTACTAGTAAATTATGTGTAAATTGTCCTGCCTATCCTAGTTCAACAAGATATCTAGGCGGGACTAACCATTCTAGAACCCACCTGTTAGCAACAGTGGTAGATGAACATCTACGGATGCCTATGGTTATTACTTATATTAGGGTTACCTTTACGAGACTAACCATTCCTTTAACCTGTTGTTTGCTACAGAGGTAAATAACCATCTACGGATGCCTACGGTTAATACTTATATTAGGAGTTGTAACATCTGGAATTTCAGGTATTATATTTATTCGATTGAATCTCAAGTTTTGTGGGAGAACTCGGCGAGTTGACGCGTAGACTCGCCGAGTAGAGATGCGAATCATTATCCGGGTGGACGGCTGGACTCGACGAGTCGCCCCAAGGACTCGGTGAGTCCATGCTGTTTTATGAAACCCTAATTCCTCGGGTTTGGGGCCTATTTAAAGGGCCTTATGGCCCTCATTTGCGGCTACCAAACCCCAAAGAGAAACCCTAAGTGAGCTAGAGCGTTTGTGAGAGGAAAGGAGTCATTTCTTGATCTTTGTTAGTGTTTTTGCAATTAGAAGAGGACCAAGACAAGAGGAGGCTGAAGAGGGTACTAACCCAGTGATTCCAGCACTCAGAGACTTCATTTTGAGGTATTCATTCGACCCTTCTTCAGTTTATGGTGTAATTCTTAGAGTTAGGGCTTTTTAGCCCCATTAGAGGATGGTTATACGAAGTAATTGGTCCCTTCTCGTGATGGTGTTGTAGATCTGGACCCAAAGAGGTCCAGAGACCCTTTTCCCTTGAGCTTTATGGGTATTAATGGAGGTTATGAACTTAGGATGTCATTTTAGAGGCCATATCTTCATATAAGGCCTTTGAGCCTTTGCATGTGCACCAAGATGTTAGCTTTACGTGATTATAATGCTTTGGGAAGCTGGATTTATGGTTTAGTGAAGCGGATATGACCTCAAGAGGTCAATTCAGTTTGAGCATGGCATGAAGTCGCCGAGTCCAATAGCCGACTCGGTGAGTAGGACGAGGGTTTTCCCGATAATCACACTGTTGGTGACTCACTGAGTTGGGGAAGCGACTCGATGAGTCAGAGGGAATCTGGAGGACAGAGTGCACGATGGTACCCGCCGAGTCAGGAGTCGGACTCGGCGAGTTGGGTTGGGACATTTCACAGATTGTGATCAGTGATGATTTGCAGAGTTGAGGTTGACTCAGTGAGTCGAATGAGGACGAGGAGAGTGAAGAACATATGTGGACTCGCCGAGTCACAGCTGTGCACTCGGCGAGTTTGGTCAAGGTTGACCGTTGACTCCGTTGACTTTTAGGGTTAGTCAATGTTTGGACCTTAGAGTCATCGGAAGGGAAGGATAGTCTTTTACCCTTCCTAGAGGATGTATTGAGAGGAAGAGATTAGCCTAGCCCTAAGGGTTGTATTAATTAGAGTATTTATTTCATGTGATTAGGCAGGGGCTAGACTAGAGTTTACCGAGTCAGAGATTTACTAAGATATCTGAGGTGAGTCTTCTCACTATACTTTACCTAAAGTAGGTAACTAGAGTTATGTGATACAGTGTTTGTATGCTATATATGTGTTATGTGTTGCACTGCATTATTCTATGTGATTTATGTTGTGCATGTTTATAGAGTTAGAACCTGAGGGTTCACAGAGTTTGGGTGCATGGACCCACAGAGTTATAGCCTCGAGTGGCTAATATGTGTTATATGTGGTATTTTGGGGAACTCGCTAAGCTTTGTGCTTACAGTGTTTTATGTTATGCGTTTCAGGTACTAGTGAGGATCGCGGAAAGGCGCCGGCTTGATCAGTACACACACGGGATTTTTATGTTATGAGATCTTGGGATTGATATATGTTATGAATTGAGTTTTCAAACAATGATGTTTTTATGAATAATGAATGAATTATGTTTTTATAAAATGCGAAAAATTGTTTTGGAAATTTACGGTGTTATAGGAGTACCTTTACGGGACTAACCATTCCTTAAACCTGCTGCAGCTACAGAGGAAATTTGAACAATCTACGGATGTTCAAAGGTTATACATTTCACTAGTCGCGATGTCGTGTTAATCCTAATAAAAAAGGATAACACTTACATGATTAAATTTTCCTATTACTTTATTTTGTGATATATTCACATAAATGATGAGTTAGACTAAGTACTGTTAGTAATAGTCAAAATGAAGGAAAAACTATCATTTTTATAGCAAAACATTCGGGTCTTGGTAGAAGACTACATTTCATACTAGTAGAAAATATGGGATTTTCTAAGGTTTTCATACTTATATCAACTGTTTCATTCAAAGATTTACATAGCATTCATAACAACTTTCCAAAACAAGACAATGACACTTAAATATTTATGAATTCACCAGCTTTAGGCTGATACTCGCTTTCAAAATAACTTGTATTCTCAGGTCACCAGTAGACAGGTATGATGGCCAGGTTTTGAGAAGACGGAGCACAGACAAGACTCGTCTTTTATTTTGATTGTATATTTTGGTGTCTTATTACAATGAAAGAACACACATGTATTAAAACTTTACTTTTAATGCAATTGATGATGTTGTTGCTTGTTTACTACTTTACACTGTTGTGATACTGTACATGACGTCCTCCACCCCAGAACGTTTCCGCCGTTCTTGGTTTTGGGGTGTGACAGATTGGTATCAGAGCATTGTTTATAGTGAATATAGTATATCAACCCATAAAAGATATACTAACTATAAATACATTGGGATTAAAACACTCTGTCTAAGACTTTATACTTTTAAATAATAAAATATTTAAGTAAGTATACGTGCCTGCATTCATACTAAAATCAGTGTCACAATGAAAAGAACAAAAGTATTACGATTTTTGAATATCACAAGTAAGCCTGGGGATATATGGTTAGTCTTGGGAATGGCATAGCTTGATCAATTATGTTGGTCCAAGGAGTGATTAGCATATGCCCAAGAATGGTTGTGATGTGGCAACAAGTCTAAAAACTTACCAACATAACCATAAAGAAATACCATAGGGGTATTTGGTCTTACTGTAATTATCTTAGTCAGTTCGTCTATTTAGCTATTTCTTATATCCCTTTTCTCGCGTAGATTTTAATGGCTGGATTTCATCATGTCGACCCGTACTTCCCAAACCAAGGCAACGCTGGATGGCTAGAGGAAGAACCAGAAGATGATCACCCAATCCCTTTGGATGATCACCATGCTGAGGGTTTTTCTGATAGTTCTGACTCAAAGCCTGAAGTCAACAACCTACCCCCAACTGCTCAAGACCCAAACCTGAACCCCCGTCCCGCATTTCAAGGACCCACACCTCTATGGGCCACTAACTTGAATAGATGGAGTCAGGAACAGGTTCAACCTATTCCATACAACGGAGACGGAAGTTTCTACAACCTCACCGAAGGAGGTTCTGCTGACAGGGTCCTACCCATCATGGTTCGGAGGATTTCTAGGAACACGATACTGGGTCAATCAACTATCAATCGAGTCTTGGAGATTGACGCCAACTCTGGCGTTAACACTGTCCGCATTCGCCAACTAGAGTCTGCTCATGAAAGGACTCTGGTCCGCAATGCAGCTCTGCAGAGGGAACTTTCTGAAACTCAAGCTGAAGTTAGGGAACTTCGAGCTCAACAAGTGAGAGCTGACAGGCGTATGAGGGACATGGAACGCCTACTGTCGGGATCAAGAACTCATGCTAGCAGTTCTCGTCGCCGATAGAATCTCATCGACTCATCTTTTGGATATAACCTAGTTTATGTAAAAACTCTTGTCTAATTTCCTATCTTTGTAAATCTTAGACCTGTTAGGTCTTGATCTAGTCATAGTTCTGTCAAAATTTTCCTATCTTGGTTGATGTAAGGCCTACTTCTAGGCCATTTTTCCCGAACTTGTTACATCTGTAATCCCAGTATTATTGACAGATATCTAATCATATGGAAATTATTATCCAAATGCTATCATCTTCATTTAGTTATACTATTCATTGTGTTGTTGGACTATGGAGAGTTAGTCCATGAGACACATTCATTATTCATTTATTCTTATCCATGTCGTCATCTTTTAAACGTATAGTTAAAGATGCCGCCACGCAGGAATCCCAGGCGTAAACCAAATAACGAAACGCCTCCACCACCACCTCAACCTCCGCAACCACCTTCTCCTTTCGATGCCACTATGTTCCAGGCAACCTTCACAACAGCAGTAGCAGCTGCTGTGTCAGCCATCAACGCTCCTGTCCCTAGTGGATCGGGAACAGGTGCACATCCCTCAAACCACGGTGAAAGCCATGGACATCCCCGGGAATGCACCTACAAGGACTTCACGAACGCCAAACCCCGAAGCTTCAATGGAACTGGTGGGGTTATGGTGTTAAGACAATGGATTGAAAAGATGGAATCAGTCTTTGAAATCTGTGCTTGCCAGGAGGGCAACAAGGTCAAGTTTGCGACTTGTACCTTCTCTGACAGAGCACTAACATGGTGGAACGGCCATGTTAAGTATCTGACTATAGTGGTGGCATATTCCATCAGCTGGGAACACTTGAAGGACATGTTAATGAGAGAGTATTGTCCTCGAGGTGAAATACAAAAACTCGAGCAGGAACCCTGGGGTCTATAAATCGTTGGATCCGACATATCAACCTACACAAATAGGTTCTGTGATCTGGCAATCCTATGCCCTGATATGGTTGCTCTTGAGAGCAAGAAGATAGAGAGATATATCTGGGGACTGTCGCCCCATATCTAGTCAAGTGTGTTAGCTTCCAAGCCTGTCACTTTCGATAGTGCCAAGGAGCTGGCACAATCTCTCATAGATCACAGGAAACAATAGAACCCAACAATCCCTGCACCCGAACCACAAAAGGTCAACAACAACAACAAGGGGTGGAACAAGAGGAAGAGAGGGGCTTCACAAGAATCCTCCAAGAGACAACAACTTGTGGCAATCAATGTTTCCACAGTAACTCTCATTGTCCCTGCGAACCCCTTACCAGCAAAAACTTATGCTGGAACGCTCCCCAAGTGCAACAAATGCAACTTCCACCACCACAGACCTTGCAAGGACATGCAGTGCTCAAACTGCAACAGGAAGGGGCATACAGCCCGTTTCTGCAAGACTCCAATAGCTCAGGCCGCCCAAGTTCCTAACGCCGGTATGGGCCAAGCTTGCTATGGTTGTGGCGAAGTGGGCCACTATAAGAGGAACTGCCTTAAAGCAGGGATGGCTGGAGGAGTAGGAAGAGTTATGGCCTTGAGCCATGAGGAAGCGGTAGCTGATCCTACGATATTTACTGGTACGTTTCTCCTCGATAACTCATATGCTTGCATACTTTTCGACAGTGGAACAGAGAAAAGTTTCGTAAGTCATAAATTTGCACACCTGCTTAAACAAAAACCATGTGCATTAGATAATTCATTCATGGTAGAAATGGCTAACGGGAAACAGAGAGTACTAACTGCATATAGTTTGTACTTTAACTTTAGATGGCCATACTTTCAAGATAGACCTCATGCCGGTGCCAATTAAATGTTTCTACGTTATCATCGGCATGGATTGGTTGAGTCTTCTTTGCGCTGATATCATGTGCTTTGAAAAAGCAGTTCGTCTTAACCTTCCTAACAACGAAACCTTCGTTATCTATGGCGACAAACCTAGTATGAGACTTCGCATCATTTCATACATCCAATCCCAAAAGTGCTTGCGAAAGGAATATCATGCATTCCTCGCACACATCGTTGATACGAGTCAAGAGGTGAAAGACATTCAGAAAATCCCCAAAGTACGCGACTTTCCTGACATCTTCCCAGAAGAACTTCCCGGATTACCACCACAACGCCAAGTCGAGTTCAGAATCGACTTAGTGCCAGGAGCTACTCCCGTAGCCAAATCTCCTTATCGTCTGGCACCGGCCGAGATGCAGGAACTTTCCAGTCAGCTTAACGAACTTATCGAGAAGGGATTCATTAGTCCAAGCTTCTCACCATGGGGAGCACCGGTCTTATTCGTTAAGAAGAAAGATGGATTGTTTCCTATGTTCATTGACTATAGAGAACTCAACAAGCTTACCATTAAAAAATCGTTATCCTTTGCCCCGCATTGACGATTTATTTGATCAACTTCAAGGAGCCAACTACTTCTCGAAGATACATCTACGATCCGGATATCACCAACTACGAGTGCTAGAGGAGGATGTTCCCAAGATAGCCTTCCAAACTCGTTATCGACACTATGAGTTTGTGGTGATGCAGTTCGGATTTACTAACGCGCCCGCAGTATTCATGGATCTGATGAATAGGGTGTGTCGTCCTTACTTGGATCAGTTCGTCATTGTTTTCATTGATGACATACTTATCTACTCTCCAAGTAAGGAGGAACATAGTCAACATCTCCATAGAGTCTTAGAAACATTGCGAGCGGAGAAGCTCTATGCGAAGTTCTCCAAGTGCGAATTTTGGATCCGACGAGTCGAATTCTTGGGCCATGTTGTTAGCGAAGAAGGAATACACGTGGAACCTTCCAAAATCAAGGCCATTGAGAACTGGTCAGCACCGAAGACACCTACAGAAATTCGACAATTTCTAGGTCTCGCTGGCTACTATCGCAGGTTCATTCAGAACTTCTCCCGCATAGCGAAACCTCTTACAACACTGACTCAGAAGGGCGTGACCTTTGACTGGGAAGAGAAGCAGGAGAGAGCGTTCCAAATGCTCAAACGAGCCTTGTGCACCACACCAATACTATCCCTCCCTGAAGGGATAGAAGACTTCGTTGTGTATTGTTTTCAAAAGTAACTAAGGAAGGATGTGATGTGTACGATCAGCCAGAGCGAGAAAGTATACACCAAGTTACCCACATTGTTATTTGATATGTTATTTCTGATACAATAGCATGCTAGTGATAGGCTAGGGATCTTCAGGAATTGCATGATAGGATTGTCTGATATATGATGCCTGATAGCCAGTTACTTTTGTATGGAATTGACATCATTACTATAGTTGCTTAGTGTATGCATCATAGTTGTACATAACTAAGATTTTATAGCCTGAGAATATTTGGTTTAGCCTTAGTTGCTATTCTTGTCTGATGAAGGGCTTAGGGTAGAATCAAGTATTCAACTGTCTATAGGATCTAGTGCTATGTATGATTAGCATATGCGAGTGCTGCAGAGTTGGTGGAAGTTTCATGGATGAGTATATGTGTGAGCATTCGGCTGGATGAAGAATGTGTAGTCCTTTCCGAAAGAGTGAGGATATGATGTACGCATATCCTAGTGGTTGTAATTATGTTTGGCTGGTGTGATGATCCTTGAGACAAATACGGGTAGGTGTGGAAGGTAGTATGTGCTCGTACTACTGAAAGCACATGACCTGTAAGTGTAACAAGGAAGTCACAAACCACAAGGTTAAATCGAGATTATAACTATGTGTATTATGGAATTTCTAATATATTATGGTTTATTTTCATTATGGTATTCACCAGAGGATCGGGTTTTGGGTCTGGAGCAAGTGGCTAGGATAGGCCAGGGATGACTGATGATAATATTCGGGAGATCATCGCCACCGAGGTGGCTGCTGCTTTCTGGAGGTCTACGCTGGAGACGTTTAGGTTTATCAAGACAACTATGATTGAGCTTTTTGATGATCATTATGCTGCACTTTCTAAGGTTGTTGTTGCAGCTACCGCAACTGTTGCTGGTTCTGGGATTCGAGGGGAGAAGGTCTAGCAGTACCGGGACTTAGACAATACGAAGCCCCCAATGTTCGATGGAGTTCAAGACCCGATTGTGGCTATGAGGTGGCTATCTGATGTGGTGGGATTTTTCTTCACGTGCGCTTTCCCTATTGACCAGAAGATCAAGTATGCCCTGAACCCTCTCTGTTTAGGGGCTAAGGATTGGTGGAGACTGGTGACTAGGTCGTACACTCCTGAGTAGAGGGATGATGTGACTTGGGAGCAGTTCTCTGACATGTTATGCATGGGGTATGTCCCGTTGTGTGACAACCCAAAATTTTCATTTGCTCAAACCCTAAAAGTCAATCACTTTAATTTATAAGTTAATGTCATTATTTCTTATTTTTAGCAAATTTAAAGTTCGTTTGATTATTTTAATATTATTCTTTAAACGAACGGGTGAAAGAAAGTGTCGTCTCGAGTTTTGAAATTTAAAAACCGCAAACACCTCGTGTCTTAGAAGTTCACGGCCAAAATTTAATGTTTGGGTCAAAAAATCATCCAAAAACCGTGAACTCATGCATAAGCATGAGTTTACTCCTCAAATTAGTCACTTTTCATTATTTCACCCTAAAAGAGTAAACTCAAAAACCCTCTCAAGTATCATCTAAAAATTAATTCAAGATCTTCAAACTTGTAAGTGTTCTAGCCATTTCAAGTTGGTATAACACTTAATCTAGTGATTGTACATCTTTTCATCCATCCATTTTTGTGTTTTGATTAGATTTCCAGAAACACCAAGAACACCAAGAACACACACTAAGTGTTCTTGGACTTTTAGCTCATTTCAAGCTTCCTTATAGTAAGTACTTCCATCCTTGAGTCTTATTAAGCTTGTATTACATGTTAGCATCAAGAAAATATGCCAAGAACACAAGGATTAAGGTGTTCACGGTCCAAGAATGTTCTTGGGCCGTAAACACCAAGTAAGGCACCAAAGTGTGCCTAAGTCCTTTATCTAGCCCTAGTTTGATGTTTAAGCCTTTCCTTGATATGTTTAAACCTTCCCTTGATGTGTTTAAGCCTTGAAAAACACCAAAGACCACCATTTCTATGTGTGTACGGTTTGGGGATCTCACAAAACCATAAACACCCTAAAGTGTGTTTATTTGGGCCATATTCCTTCCTTAGGCCTAAAAACTAACCTAGACAATTACCTTGATGAGTTAAGGACTTGAAAACATAGCAATACCAACTTCCATATGGGTTTACGGTAGTAAACCCAAAGGGAAATGACCATGAGGTCGTAAACTCCTCAAAGGAGTGTTTTGTTGCTCTAGTCCTTTCCAAAGGCCTAACCACCAAGTAGAAATGCTTCAAAGGACTTGTAAAACCTCAAAACAACATATGGTCATAAGGTGTAGAGTTTACGACCGTAAACCCTTGAGCTCCTTGGGTAATGGTCATTAAAACCGTAAACTCCAAAGGAGTTTACCCTTGAACTCCAAACACTCTAGCTTTTCCCTACAAACACTTGGATGCAACCCTTGTGATCTTTAACACTTGAAACAAAGTGTTTTCATGTTCTAGAGTGTTCCAACTTAATTTATTAGTTATAAATTGGCTAATTAGTTATATATATGTTCATTATATGATAACTAGGCTCGTGCGCGTGTACAAGTCTCCATTTGTCACCTAGCACCGTATCCGACTCTTCAATCCAATCCAGTCACTGCATGTGAGTTCATACCCCTTAATCAATGTTTTAAATGATTTTAAAAGCTTTAATGAGGGGGGGGGGAATACCAGTAGAAAACAGTATGTTATTAAGTCACTCATATGTATTTATAACTGTGTTTTCATCCAGCGGATTTCACATACTTCAAAATGTGATGCATGAAATGGTTTTCTATCTTAAAATACCTTGGTAGCAAAAGTATTACATTTGAAATGTTTATTAAAATGACATCAAGTCATTGTTAATTATTTTTCAAAACTCATAGATGTCTTACAAAACCATTTTTACCTTCTTGAACAAAACTATATCTATACACTAATGTTCTTATATATGTATTGATGTTATAGTTTTCATCCTTCATTCAGTTTCCCACATTCTTGTGTAGCAAGGGTGTATAAACCTATTTAGACCATCAATTACCTTCATGTTAACTATTATAGGGATAGTTAGGAGATACAAAAAATAATTCCTATTACAAGGAATCACACCAGAGTCAGTTCATTCATGAGTCTATATTATACATTACATGTTACATGAATATGTCTACATCGATACACTTACATGAATTCATTTACATATATACATTTATTTGTATGCACTTACATGGATACTTGTACATAGATTCACTAGGATGATTTACTAGTACATTATGTGTAAATTGTCCTGCCTATCCTAGTTCAACGGGATATCTAGACGGGACTAACCTTTCCGGAACCCACCTGTTAGCAACAGTGGTAGATGAACATCTACGGATGCCTATGGTTATTACTTATATTAGGGGTACCTTTACGGGACTAACCATTCCTTTAACCTGATGTTCGCTACAGAGGTAAATGACCATTTACGAATGCCTACGGTTAATACTTATATTAGGAGTACCTTTATGGGACTAACCATTCCTTAAACCTGCTGCAGCTACAGAGGAAAATTGAACAATCTACGGATGTTCAAAGGTTATACATTTCGCTAGTCGTGATGTCGTGTTAATCCTAATACAAAAGGATAACACTTACATGATTACATTTTTCCTATTACTTTATTTTGTGATATATTCACATAAACGATGAGTTAGACTAAGTACTGTTAGTAATTGTCAAAAGGAAGGAAAAACTATCATTTTTATAGCAAAACATTCGGGTCTTGGTAGAAGACTACATTTCATACTAGTAGGAAATATGGGATTTTCTAGGGTTTTCATACTTGTATCAACTGTTTCATTCAAAGATTTACATAGCATTCATAACAGCTTTCCAAAACAAGACAATGACACTTAAATACTTATAAAATTCACCAGCTTTAGGCTGATACTCGCTTTCAAAATAACTTGTATTCTCAGGTCACCAGTAGATAGGTACGATGGCCAGGTTTTGAGAAGACGGAGCACAGAAAAGACTCTTCTTTTATTTTGATTGTATGTTTTGGTGTCTTATTACAATGAAAGAACACACATGTATTAAAACTTTACTTTTAATGCAATGGATGATGTTGTTGCTTGTTTACTACTGTACACTGTTGTGATACTGTACATGACGTCCTCCACCCCGGAACGTTTCCGCCGTTCTTGGTTTTCGGGTGTGACACGTTGGTTGAGAGGTAAAGACTGGATCAGGAGTATTTGGATCTAAGGCTGGGGACTGAGACAATGACCAAGATCACCAAGATATTTACAAAGAGGGCTCTTTTCTATCCTGAGTTTGTTGCTTCTGAGAAAGCTTAGATGACCCGATACTTGATCATGCTCAATACGGATATCCTCCAGTTTGTTTCCACCCAATGCTATAGTACTGTCTTTGAGCTACAGGAGGCCGTGAGGAGGCGGGAGATCGATATGAAACTCTAGGAGAGGGAGTTGAGGTAGGCTCATGTGCAGTCACAACTTGCAAAAAAGCGGTTCAAGCCTGCTGATTCGAGATCTGGAGGACTGAGGGGTCGCACTTGTGGTAAGTGCGGAAAGGTTCATGATGCAGCTAGGCCGGTGCAGGCTCCAGCACCATCCATTATGTGGATCATTGATGGACGCCAGGGTAGAGCGGATCCCCTGAGGGCTCGAGGTTGTGCTTTCCAGATCACTTCAGAGGAGGCCAGGGTGGTGTCGGACGTCGTTACTGGTATGTTTATATTATTATTTTTTTTAGTTATTTATGATATGCTTATATTTATGATTTTGCTTGGAACCTTCAAATTCCTTGTCCGCTCTTGTGCTCTTTAACTCGGGTGCGAGTCGGTCCTTTGTATCTCATTCTTTTAGTAGTGGTTTTGATATATATATATATATATATATATATATATATATATATATATATATATATATATATATATATATATATATATGTTTAGTAAGTAAAATATATTGTATTTTAAACATGAAAACGTTAGTTGAGTGTAACTGATTACCAAAGGCTGAACAAATATGTAGTTTAGGAGTACTATTTAAAGGTTACTTAGGTTATACGTAAAAAAACATAACTAATTATATGTATGTCTAAAAATTTATAGAACTACTGATTAATATTCGTATGAATTTATTTTAGTTTTATCGATATTCTATTTTTGGAACTACATCCCTTAAGGTGTTCTGCGTAGTATGTTGTGAGAAAAACCTAAAAAACCGGTTATAAGTATTGAATGTGTACAAAAACAATAAAGACTTATTTTGCAACAAAAAATATTAAAAAATAAATGTGCAAAGAATATTAAGGAATAAATGTGTACAAAATAAAAAATATATTACCCTTTAAGTCATCTTTTCCAATTTATATGAAGTAGCCGGTCATAAAGACTAAATGTGTATAATTAAACAAGCTAAAGGGATAAATATAAACAAAAAAAATCTCAGTAACTAAACATGTAAAAATCAAAAAGTATATTATCCTTTTAAGTCATATCCTTTTTTCTCATCCAAAAATACTCTTTAGATATAGCATGTTGTAGTGTGTAGTAACACCTTAATTTTCATAAGAAGAATTATTACATAATCATAAACTCCCAATATGTTACAAATTAAACATCAAGAGAATTTATTAAAAGTTCGATTTAGTGATGTATATAATATTAAAAAAAATTAGTAAAAACATTTTCTTAATATAGCTATTAAAATCTAATTGCAAATCACATTGATACGTGACTGAAATGTAGACACAAACTATAAAACTAAAAAAGTATTTTCGGAGGAACACCTAATCAAAACCGAATTAAGCGATAAAATTATACAATAATAATCGAATCATTTTTAAAACCGATGGTCTATTACTATTTTTTGTTAGCCCTAACCGATAGGTAGGACTAACAATTCTCGACACGACCCACGACACAACACAAAATAAATGGGTTTAGGTTGAGTTTTTCAACCCGTCAACCCACCAACCCGTTTATTAAACAGGTCATATATAAGTTTTTCAAAAAATAAACGGGTTGACCTGCCAAACCGTTTATATTTTTAATAAAAAAATTATTTTATTTTTAAATGTACTTATGTATCAAGTATTAATATTTAATAAGTATTATATAATATATACCGTTTATTCATAAACCATTTGACTGTTTTGACATTTTGACTCGTGGTAGATGGCCTAAGGTCGTAAGTTGTAACATGTAAGGCTAAGTCTGTAACCATTTTGCCCACTTGCCCTAAATAATAATCTCAAAATCAAATCGCGTATGAGCATATCTCCCTCTTCCAGACTTCCAATCTCCCGGTCTCCCACAGTCCCACTCTCCCATCTGTTACTATGTGATCAAAATCAGGTATCGAAATGGTGTTGGATAATTGACTTTGTTTTTGGGGAGAAAAAATGGGAATTATGGCTATTACTTTAGCACTTGAATTATCTATGTTTGTATTATTGTTTAGTTTGAACATGTTTCTATGAATGTTTTTAATCTTCATTTGAATGATTAAGACTTAAGTGTCTAAAATTCGGATATGTTTGCATCAACCATCAAGAATTTATTCATGTTTAATAGTCAATTTTATTTATTAAATCTGACCCACGAACTCGCCAACCTGTGAACTCGTATAAATAAATGGGTTGGCAGGTCATATATGAGTTTATGTTCCAAACCCGCCAATCCGTGATCCGCCAACCCGTGACATGTATATTTAAATGGGTCGTGTTTAGGTTGACATATTTTCACCCTCCAACTCGCCAAATCACGACACGCCAACCCCAACACGACATGATTGTCAGGTCTACCGATAAATAATGGTTCGGTTATGGTTTTATAAGAAAATCAACAAAATTCTTTATTTTTTTTTTGTATATGTAGACACAACAACAAAAAATAATTAAATAACTAAAAAATTTGCAAAAAAAAAAAAGAAAACACCCTTATAGACATGATTCCACAAATCTAAAAAAGTGTAGTAAAAAGGTAAAAAAAAAAAAAAAGTATATTTGTAAAAAAAAACAAAAAACTAGATATTTTACAAAAATATTAAAATTTAAAACTACATCTATTTGGTAAATATTTTTAAAACTATACACATCTTGTAAACATTTTGTTCAAAAACATGATTTTAATCAAAACACCTAATCAAAAGAAAGATTGAATCCAATCTTATTAAATAAGAGGCATTTATTTGGTTCAACCATTCTACAAAGAATCATGTTCCAAAAATGCTAAATTCTTCCTAATAAATCAAATTTTTTTTGTCACATGTCATGCTTTTATTCATTTTGTCATATATATGGTTATTTCAAAATTAATTTTTGTTCATATATCATTTTATGTTTTTTCCATTTTATTAAATTCCATATAATATTTAAGTGTAATAATTAAAAAATATAATAATAAATGGATATCAATTTCATTAATGAACTTACCTTATAATTTCTAAATTTCTAAATTATAATCCCATTAATTTCCTTTTTTTTATTTATATAAATTATTTGTTTAAATTTAAAAGAGAAAAAAAACACTTCAATATTAATAATTCAATATTTTTCTCATATTTCTTATAAATTCAAAGTTCTCAAATATTTTGATTATTATATTTAACCTTTTTTAAATAAACTCATGTAATACATGAGTCTTACAACTAGTAGTCCAACAAGCTATAAATATGAAAGTTTCAGAAAATTTTCTTTATGCCATATTAAGAGTTGAAATATTAGGCTAAGTCAATCAATCTATAAACCATAATGAAATTTCGGATATCCAAATTCCACCACCTCAACAACTTGACTCCAAATTGATCAGGCTATGGTGCAATAATAAGCACTTGATCTATTATCTCGGTATGTAAATCACAAATGGGTCATTTAGGTATTTGTCATTACCCTCCCTTCAATCCAGATTGACTCTAATAGATCCTTATTTATATTGACTCTAATAGGAACCTTATTTAGTTGAAGTCTTCAAGTCAAGATATTAAGTTTATTAGAACAAGGGTGTTCCATTTAATAGGATTGTCCCCACCATCAAGTTACCATTATCGATAACTCTTTTAGCCAAAACAAAGATCAAACTCTTGTGGAATCAAGCTCCTATAAACATCAATGATTTTGTTCGAATAACACTAAAAAGTGCAAAATAGTGCATTCCAACTAGATCTGTCACCAAACACATCCCAAAGTTTTTAACTTTTGGTTTTTATGTATTTTTACGTATTTAAAAATCAATAGTTACTTTTGTTCACCGTTTCTGTACAATATAAAATTATAGCTTCCAACTTCTAGCTATCAACTAGCTTTTACAAAACATGTTCTTAATATGTTTGCAAGAAAAACAACATTTAACATTTAAAATGATTATGAAGACTGGAAGTTTAATATTATTTTCTTTTTAAATATTATTGGAAATTAACTATCATAAAATATTATTGTTATATTTTAATGTAATTAAACAATAATTAAAACAATAAGTTATTATTTATAAAATATTAAAACTATGATCTCGACTATAAGATCTTACGATCTCACCTAGGTGATCGGTCACAATCATACACAGTAACGGAGCTTGAACATTTGAGGGGGTGGGGGGCGAAAGTAAAATACGTAGAAAAAGTGGAGAACAGCGGGGGCTACAGTCAATTTTTTTAGTTTAAGGTCTAATATGTAAAATTTTTAAAAGTAAAAGAACTAGTTCTGAAAAAAAAAAAAAAAAAAAAACAAGGGGGGCCACATCCCCCTTGTCCTAATGAAAATCCGTCCCTGAATCGATTTTTTATAAGATCATAATAGGATCCTAATATCACTGAATCCATTGTAGGATGTTATTATTTATTTTTTTTAATTTTCAAAATCTAATATTGTATCTTTGACTAATTAAGTACATTGAATATGAAGTTTAGAAAACGTCTTTTGAATTGTTTATTGTTGAATGAGTATTTTAAATGTAATTATTTTTTTTTTTCATATTTTAAACTATTTATTGTTAAGTGAAATGGTTAATTGGAGAAAAATATGTTTTCTATGTTTGAAAATGTTTCGATAAAATATCACGATCATAAGGATCTTGAATTTTTTAGGATTCAAACCCTCGAGGACAAAATTTTATTATGCTCTCGAACTCATATAATACATTTTACCACAAATCATAAATAGAATAAAAATAATTTAATTTATCTGAAAAAATTATTATATTTAATAATAACAAAAAGATCTGCAAAAATCACGGAACCGTACCATGTGCCTCGACAGTTACAAACAACACCTAGTCAAACATAATGCCCATTTAAAATAATTTTCTCTTTTCTCTTTATAGTGTATTACTTTATTTAATTAGTTAGAAATTATAAAAACTATTATAATTTGTTATTTTATATTCTGATCATCTAGAGAACTTTATGTAAAAGTTTTTTTATACAGAAACACATTGTGACCGGATATTATAGGTTTTACCGGTATTTTTGTTGACGCAACATTAAAATGGAAAGTAGTAGTTTGTCATTTTTTGTTAGACATTTTTTTAATGATGAAATACGCTTTTGATAGACATTTATTTTAGATTTCTGTACTTCGTTAATTTTACAAGTATTCCAAACAAATACATAAGTACAAAAATCAAATGATTAAACAAAACGGTCATTGCATTCATCTTCCCTAACCCATCACAAACGCAACAATAGGCAAAATCTAGAGAGAAAAAAAAAAGTAACACCAGCATGTTCAAAATCACCACATATCGCTTATTTGCATCCCACTCTTTCTCCATGTTCTGCATTTAAAGGCAAATGTTTCTCCAACTTCCAATATTGTTTGTAGACTAGTGTCGATTTTTTTTTATTCTCATATATTAAATATTCTAGTAACTTACTAGAATATTGAAAAAATAATAATTACTACGATTTTAAAAGCCAAACATTCCAAACTACAACAGAGCTGGAAGCTCAGTTATTCAACTAAAAAAAATATATATCAATATACTATCAAAAAATAATTTTTCTTCACCAGCAAGTCGCCAAAAAGTAAGGAGTTACGAAGGCACGAAATAAACCAAAATGATGAAAATAATGACTTCCAGATGTCATTTTTTGCAGCAGGGAGATGACAATCATCAACCCAGAGAAGTCATTCCTTTATCGAGGGTACCACAGGAAGCGTCAAACCGCACCGTCTTTCAATAAGCTTCCAAACATCAACTGCTACTTGACATTGAAAAAAACAAGTGTTGAACAATTTCCACCCCACAACAACATATTGGGCATAAGATGGACGAGAGCTCCAATCCTTTCTTAGAAAGATTAAATCATGTTGGCAATTTATATAAAGAAATTCGTCAACTAAATATGTTAATTCGCCTTGGTATCTCCTTACACCATCTGGTGAGCACCACTACCCCCTGGTGAAAGATTCTCAATGTGATTCCTAATGACTTGAAACGAGAAATCACCTGCCGAGTCAAAAGACCACCAAATTCAATCAAGCAAATTAGAAATAGCAACATCAAGAAAAAAACGATTCTAGAGAGCTTATTAGCTCTTGCTCTCAGCCACATCTAACTAGCATGCACCAAGTCGACCACCATTGCTCATTCAAACAACGATCACTTACTAAACACTCATAATTAAGCTCAAGCCTAAAAAGTCTATCAAAACGAGACTTTAGAGTTTGTTGGTCAAGCCAAATTTCATGTAACATCCGGTTTTCACGTATAAATTTTGGTGCTAAAATTTTGTGGATGTTGGTGGCCACAATGTGGTGGGAAAGATCACCACGACGTAGCACCCACTTTTGGTTCGTAGACATTTTAAGTAGCCACGATGTGTCAGCATTCCAGGCTCACACCCTAATTTTCCAGGCTTAAGGCCCTATTTAAAGGATGTGATGGCTAGAATTTCGTTCACTCTCAACCTCTATCACCCTCTATGTCCATAAATCAAAAGCTAGCCTCCTTGTGTGTGTGTTTTGAGTGTGTGAGCCCAATTTTTGAAGGTTGAAGAGAATAAGGAATCCCTCTTGTTACTTGTGTGATTGGTTCTAGCTTAGATCCATAATCTTCATCATATTTTCGATCATTTGGAGGTATAAAGTTGATATATTACTCATTACTTTGTTAGATTTATTGTTATGTCATTTTATGAGCTTTTGGTCCTCTGGTGATGTTTAAATGGTTAGTTACCTTAAAGTTTGCAACTTTATGGGTCTTGGGAGTCCCAAACGCCTTATATGTTCCAGATCTGAACTCTTGTGAAGTTTTAGTGTCATACATAGAGTTTAGACTCCATTTCTTACCTTTTTGTTTTAGTTTGAGTGAAGTACATGCGTGGGTCATGCATGTCCATAAAGTTTGGATTTTTATGGACCTTCAGGGTCTCTAGAAGCTTTCTGAAAAGTTTGAGCAAAAGGATTATCATATTAAGAGCTTAATCAACTAAGTTGTCTTCAACCAGAAACCACGATGTGGCAAGATGATCACCACGACGTGGTGAGGGAGGATATCACGACTTTTTTGTTGGGGTGTTGCCAAGGCGCGGTGGCATGGTTGTCACGACGTGGTGGCAAAGTTGTCCGTGACTATGTTAAATAGCCACAACGTGGCTAATAGTTGGCCACGACGTGGTGACCATTGACCGTTGACTTATTGACTTGGTTAACTTTTGGTCAACTAAGTAGTTTTATATGGTGGTCTAAGGTTTGGCATTGAATGCTGCATTAGGTGGTGTATACTACCAATGTACCGTCTATGAGATCTTTGGTACTTTCGACTACGTTTGTGAGGTGAGTTTTCTCACCAAACTACGTAGGACACTAGGTGTCGTATATGCTTGTTGTCTTTGTTACTCTTGATTTTATGTTTGCATGAAAGTCAATAGGGAATGCTATGACAACTACATGGGTGTTTTAAGACTACAACTAGTCTGTAGCATTCACTTGGGATTAAATAGGCCCGTTGACCGAAATAGGATGTATTACATGTCTATGGTTATGTATGGCATGTGGTATTTTGGGGAACTTACTAAGCTTTATTCTTATGGTTTAAGTTTTAAATGTTTCAGGTACTTCCAGCAGTAAGGGAAATGACCCAGCTCGATTGCATTGCATCCACCGATGATTTTCCGTACTACGAGATTTTGGGATTTAGCCTGATATTTTTATGGGAACAAAATACTTATATTTTCTATTATTGGACTTGTGATGTTGATGGATGGGTTTTATTAATTAAAAGATGAAAATTTTTCTTGGTATTTTTGGGATGTTACAAGTTGGTATCAGTGCATTGTTTTCAGAGATTCAAGTGCACTTCATAGTATGTTTGGACTCAAACTGAGGAATAAAAATATCTTTTTAAAAGAAAACAACTTTCTAAAAAGGTTTTATAAATAAAGGGGTTTGATGCATGCAATCAAACCGAGCTCAAGTAAGTAATTCCCAAAATACCCATACATGAATGTTATGTTTTACAATGTTATTATAAGAACTGCATGCTAGTATAGGACCAAGGATCTACTCAAGTTACATGATAGAATGGTTGATAGAAGAGATGCCTTTATATTTATGTTAAGTGATTAGCTGCCTTAGGTTTATTGCTAATACTAGAAATTATTTGATGAATGAACTAGGGTGGTACATAGTTAAGACTAGATAGCCATGTATTAATTGATTCAACCTTATTGCATGTTCTTGATTGATGAAGGCCTTATGGTAGAGACATTTATTCGAATAAATATTTTATTTATGTACGACCTGCATTCATTGGATGATCGTCAGTGTTAGTAGAGACTTTTGCAATATGTTTGGAGAGAAGAATCCCAGGAGAGCCTAGGAAGTACTTTAGTATGGTTATGTATGTTGCTTAGCGGTGTAGCCATGTGTGGCTAGTTATAGAGGAGTGACTTAGGAGATCTGGGACAACTCTTGAGGAAAGTACATATATGTGTGGAAGATAGTATGGGTACATATCACTGAAAGCACATGATCTGTACTTGAATCAAAGGGATGCTACATATATTCTAGGGAGCTTGTAGTGTGAGAAATTTTTTGAGTATGTTTTGACCCTTATGCTTTTTTTTTCAGAATGGTGCTAGCGAATCGTATGAAGTTGGATCTGGTTCTAGTTCAGGCTAAGGAGCTGCTCCAAGTGATGCTGAGTTATGTGAGTTCATCACGTCTGAGATTTTGTGAGCTATCCTTGAGGCAAACCCTATCATGTTGGGGTTGATCAAGGAGGGGATGATTGAGTTGATGGAGGAGTGTTTGGGGGATTTTCGTGCAGATTTGGCCGTCGGTCAGCTTGGGGACCGTAGTTTCACTTTTCTTGGGTTTTATACTTATGGGGCTCATGCATTTTTCTAGAAGAAGGACCCCATTGTCAGCATACGATGGATTGAAAATATGGAGAGTGCTATCAGACGAGCTTCTTCCATGAGGGGTCAAATTTCAGATTTGTAGCTAGTCTTTTGAGAGATAGGCTCGCGACTGGTGGGGGGGGAGGTAGGCCATGCTCTAGGAGCAATGGTCGTTGAGGCTATTACATGGGCAAACTTTGTTACTTGGTCCATGGTGGAGTTCATGCTTGCTATTGAGGTTTAACATTTGGCACGAGAGTTTCAAGACCTTTGTCAGGCGACGAAGACTGTGGTGAATCACTTCCAAGTTCCGAGAGAGGTCTTTGCTCGTCCTGTAGTATGTGGTGGATGAAGAGATGAAGAAGACATAATATCATGATATGCTAAAAGACGACATCAGAGAGTTTGTTAGTATTTCAAGCTGTTAGACTTTAGAGAAGATGATAGACATATCCTATGAGTAGGAGATTGAGTTGGAGCTTATGAAGAAGCGGAAGCTAACACATGTTCAAATTAGTGGTGGAGATCATCGAAAAAGTTCTGAGTGAAGTCTTGTTGAGGTCGATTGTTATTGTCGATTAGTGGATCAGGGGTGAACCTAAGTATTGTTGGTAGATAGTTGAGTAGGGTTATTAAAGCCAAGTAGGAGCCCGGTCTAGTTTTGTATGGGATTGTTGGGTTCCCTTATGTTTGTACATTTCATGTGGGGTTAGTATAATGACAGTTGGCCGAGTAGATTTGGGAACGATCAATCTATAGATGTTGGTCAACATGATTTATAGTAAATATGGGTTAGCCTTGTCTGCCGAATTTTGTTAGGATTCCTTTATGATGTGTCAGTATGTGTAAGTGGCAACTATAATGTGGGATGAAGTTCTTATTTCGGATGTTGTCGAGTGATGCAAGGATGGGAGACCTTGGTCAGGATAGGTTGGAAGTCATGCGTAACATGAGTGTTAGCAGGGAAGTTTAGTTGCTTGAGGGTTCTTCATGATTTTAGGACCTCGAAGTCCTATTCTAAAAAGTGAATTCTTCTCATGCGAATTAACGATGATTGTGGGGAATTGTCATCGTCTGGTTGCTTCTTCCTTGTAAGATCTATACAGGTGTTGGGAGGTGATCGATTGTGTTGAGGTGATCGATTGTGTTGAGGTGTTGCAGTAGTTGTGTCTCTGGCCACAAGAATCTCTGCTAAATTTAGCTTATGATCCTATCTTTGGATTTTGAATTATATGGGTGCAAGTCATGGCTTTTCGACAATACCAGATTGTGTTAGAGGAGTCGGGGGGGGGGGGGGGGGGAGGGGGAAGGACCTGTTGGGTTTTGGTATAATACAACATCCTATGGTACACATACAACCCTAAATAACTTGGATCTATGTTTTCACTAATTATACATGCAAATGGTTTCCAAGGTATTGAACCTATAGCTAGCATGCAATTGTCATACAAACTACATAAAATACTAGATAGTGTAACATACCTTTTTGTGTGGCTGGAGGTCTTGATGTATTTGGCCTTAAGAACTTAGCCCTAATAGTGTGGAAGCCTCAAATGAAGTCACAACACATCAAAGAGAAAGGTAGGACTTGAGAGAGAATCTCCATGCACTCTAAAACCTTCATGAACTCCAAGAACATGCACACACTCTAAAAAGGTGGCGGTTTTTAGGTTATAACATATGTATTTATATGTGTTGAATTTTAAGAGTCATGGGTATAACCCAAACCCATATCCATGGATTTTATGATCCATGGTTCATGTGGCCCAACTTTTTATGTATCCATACATAAACTTGGTCCAACATGGATCATAAGCCCAACACATATAAATATAACTAGTTACCATAATTAGTCTCCATAGTTTTAATTAGTCTCTTTTGATCACTAAATTAATTCCAAATTAATTATTAATCAATACTAATTGAAACAAATGATTTCATATTAATATATTAGAACTTATAATATATTAGTAAATCATATATAATCTCTTCTCTCAAAAGTCCATCCTAACAAATTGTCCTGATGATATGCAACCCAAATGGACCATGCTACTCTCGGGTCGAATACATACCAATAATAGTTATGGGCTTAGACACCTAATCCAATAGTCTCCCACTTGGATAAGTCTAAAACTATTATTGCGTATGACTCCAAAACCCGACTAACAATCGTAGCTCTTAAAGCCGCTGTCAAACTCTGAACAAATTAATGACATGTCCATTAGATAAGGGATCATATATTCCTCCATTCTAGATATCATATGGACTGAGACATGGATTGTAATCATTCTCTCTGTCCATTTGTTGTATCCCGATTTCTGATTTATGACGACTGACTAATTGAATAAATCAAATCAGTCCAGGCCCGGCCGAGCACTTACATTTTGTCATCACCAAATCATTGAGGGGCCCACAGATATTGCTTTTATCTCAAAGGTAAAAGGAATGGATAAACTTCGAATCATATGGTTTGTTCTACTACTTGTTGAATCATACACAAAGGCAAGTTTTATAACATCGAGTTACCGAATGCGTTTTCGTGCAATCAATGTACAACCAACTCATAGTAACAACTCATATCTCTCGGTTTGAAGAACATAAGATATTATCGTCTCATTATTCACTCGTGATAAAATCCATGAAGTGATTCAAATGAGCGTGGGTTGAATCCAATACTCAGAACTTATGAGCAATCGTGAATGTTGTAGCAACCATTGCTATGTCTAATGCACCTTAGACAAATCTTACAAGCCAGATTCATGACAGTCTTGATTCATATCTACTTCCAAAATATGATCGATTGTGGATGGTTTGAATAAAATAATTATTCTAGAAATCAAAACATGCAAAGTGAAACACAACAATAACACTTAATCCTATATGGCCCCAAACTCTTGAGTGTAAATAAAAACCCTTTTATGTAAGCACCATATTGATTACTCATTATTCATGTTTCGATTAATCAACTTAATACTTGAATTGAAACAATAGCCATGTCATGCTCCAAGCATGCACACTATGTACGTCCAAACAATAGCTATGCTATACTCCAAGTATGCACACTATGTTTACATGTGGTCCTCTCTTTGTGAAACAAATCAATTGACAGCATTTCAATGATGCTCATTTCACAATCCCAAATCCTTTACAATAAATGTAAGAACACCAAATTCTTGTCATTTACAGTAATCTTGTTAGATTCTAAACTTATATGCAATGATCCTCTTGTAATGAATATGCACACAAGTCATAAAGACTTGGCAACAGACATTACAAGGTATTCCAATGGAAATCAATTCCGCGGAAATGAAGTCTCAGATTCAAAGTACATTCCTTTGAACATCCTTCTTTGCATTAAGTTCTTTAATCTTACACAGAGTCAAATAATAACTTCCACCTATGGAAACAATTCCATATTCCCATTTTGACCATCACTTTTGAACAAGAGTTGCCTCTTTTTAAAATGTCAATATGGTCCTTACTCTATACTTCCAATTGTCCATGAGTAACCAATCTTTGGTAAACCTCAAATTGTCCTTGACAATTGCTTAATCATTTTAGTCATATCCAGCTCTAATCCCTTTCCCCCTCTTAATGCCCTAAGCATTAGGAAAATTTAGAATGGATAAATATTATAGCACATGTAATTGATCCTATATCCGAAGCATATGGGACACGATTCATGCTATAAAAATTTTTATTTGCCATGTTCTCATAATTCGAACTATGAAGAGGTATGCCGTAATCATAATCGAATTTTGAGAACGCAACATATATAGAATTTCCTTATATTGAACCATTCCAACATAACATTCATATATATATATATATATATATATATATATATATATATATATATATATATATATATATATATATATATATATATATATATATATATATATATATATCCTTGACTAAAGTTGATTAAAATCTCAATCTAAGCTTGTAGAATTGGAATGAAGTATAAAATCCTCTCCCTTAATTATAGCAAAACAACTTTTCAAACCCGAATTGAAACTTTTGTTTTCTATAATTAACATTGCTAACTTGCAACACTTAACATAATAATCATGCTCCCACTAACATGATGATTATTAGCATAACACTTATGCCCCCACTAGCTCTGACATGTATCCAAAAATCAGTTGGACTTCTTGAAATCAATACTATATTGACTTTCTTACCAAAGTTTAGATTTCTGATACGTGATTGCTTTGATAAGACTTTATCAAAATCATACACCTTTCCTTAAATAGCTTACATGTGTGTCTAAAAAATTTTAGAACTATGAAAAGGGATGTTGTAATCATAGTCTCAATTGTTTAGACCTTTTCCATTTCTCACAAGTCTATGTTAGTGTGCTGGTTAACCACACACGCTCCACTAACGACTTTGAGAATGCAAATATTACACTTGCTATCTTCCTAAAATCTACTTAGTGAATGAGTTTCCTAACCATCATTTTCATGAATCGAAGAGAAACCTTATGACACTTAGATTTTATGGTGTAAGTGCTCCTATCCATGTGAATTTGTCACAACCATAATCACAAGACAAGGTTAGTGACAAAACCAAATTCAAATGGACTGAACTTGTTCAATCTTAATTTCTTGCCACCTGGTAGCACAATTCCCACCATTGCTTCCGGGTTGTTATGCAAACAATTGAGAACTCATAGAACTCACAAGCATAGTCAACTTTTACTGGAATAGACACAGAAATAAGAATATGTTAGCACGATAGGTTACAGACCTCAAGTCGTGGGCTAGTGATTAACAAAACTCTTGATTAGTTCTTGAAACTATCTCAATACTCCCACTGTCCTCTTGACATATAAGATTCTCTTTGTCAAGAACCATTCATTGACAAAACAAATATTCAAGAGTTAGTGAGGATTTTTATCAAGATAAACACTTTTCACAATTGGTCTTAGTTGGTCTCTGTTTTATCCAAAACATCACAACTTACCAATTTCAAATGTAGAAGAGTAAGAAAACATTATACTCTACATTTGACAAGTGTTTTAAATGTTTCTTAAGATTATCTCTCTCAAGGCTCATTCTTGGAGTATTACTCTAAGATTTGATTTTGGAACGAAGTACGATTTATCTTTTGATTTAACCATTTCAACAATTCATGATTCCTCTCCTTAGTCAAACAAATGCACTAAGGTGTCCTTAGAGGATCAATTGTGATATGGTTACATAATCACTAAGATAATCATAAAACAAGATACTCAAGTACTCTCCCATCTCTTCAGATTGGAGAAATTTTTATCTTCCTGCCTTATTTGATTCTTCTTATCCGTTCTGTCATACATTGAAACCTTTCTAATGTTTCAGAATTACACTTAAACTTTTAAGCATAACCATATTTACTAAACTTTAGTAAATCATGACGAATAGTCTTTGTGGTGGACCTGATCTGCGCACACCTAAGTGTACCAGATCCCTTTGTCCTTCACTTGACTCACATATACATGTGAACAAGGAATTAGTCTTAATTTCCCAAAGATGAAAAATTCTCATTCATCATACAATACAAGTTGCATGATTCCAAGTTTCTATCCAACTGAACCTTGGGTGATGAGAATCTTTCCTTATTTGGTAAATTATGACACTACCACAAATGAAAGAATCAAATCCATTTACCAATATTGCTTATCAATGGGAACATATAAATAACAATTTTTTTCTTTTTTTCTTCACAAATGCCATTGTAAGGATACTTAAAATAAATAAAATCAAAACCATTTTTCTTATATTTTAAAACTTTGCGAAAAAACTTATCCTTACAATGCAAACTCATAAGAAAACTTGTTGTTATCTATTCCTAGCAATATTTCATAACTCTTATGCAGCGACTCAAAATTCTGGTCATCGAACCATGCGATCAGAATCTGCACACTCTTTCTTTAAGCTTCATTTGATTCTTCCAAAACATCAAAATGCAATTACAGTGCATTATGTATTAAGAATCTCCAAACAGGATGTTAATAGAGTTAGGTAATGGGATTTACCTAAAGTAGAGTCAAACATTTGACTTTACTATCCTTATGGACTTTTAGGTAAATTCGGCAGCTTTGCAACTAATGCCCCTTCCTTTGGCAAAAAAAAAAAACATATGGACTCTTTGGAAATGGTACATGAGACTATCATAGACTTAGCCTTACTCTTTACCATTAGGTCAAACAACTTGACCATGGCTGATCCCTTTCCATTGGGAAGAGAAAGTTTTCCTGGACTTCTAGTGTTATCATTGTTAATGTCCATGAAAGTTTGGGAAGTAGATCTTCCAATCTAATTTTCTTTATCAATTCTCCAAATAATTGCTAATTCAGCATCATCAAGCAAATATGTAAGATCATTAAGGGTCATGTCATAGTCTGTTATCAGGAAGTGACTAAAGAACCCAGTCAATAGCCAACTTTCCTCAAGACTTTGACACCTGACTCTCCCGGCTTGTCAATATGTGGCTTAACCTCTAAGATGTAAGCGCATATAGACTTTGATTGCCAATAGGGATTGAGTGACTTAGAACTTATCAAGTCTTGAAACTTGTGGGATATAGAGAATAATAGGAGGAGGTGGGGAAAGGGAAGCATGATTTTCCAGTCCCATTAATGCACAACAAAGGGATTGATATTTCACCTTGATTGCCATTTGGGATATCATCTTCATTAGGAAAGCTTGTTCCTAAGGATTTGGGAAGACCATAGATGTCTTAACAAGACATCTATAATGGGAGAAATTCAAGTTTAGTTGATTTAAAGTCCTTAACATAACACCCAATATGAAATATTAAGGTTAGGACCGAACAAACTATTTTATAACTTGGAAGAGGGATGTTGTAATCCAAGCTATAGAATATTTGAAGGTAAGTAAATGACGATTTACCAATTTCCACCATGAAAAACGAAATTATTCATTAGGTTTTAATTGGATTTGAAACTCCTAGATCTTTTGAGATACATTGAACTTTCAATGGCATGTTTGAATCTCGATTGTGCCCTCTCAAGTTTGTGACTGGGATGCCGAGGATCACAAACAAGGTGTGAATAACCATGCAAATTGACTTTCATTGAAGTCCCCAAACATAATATAATTACCTTGATGATTGTTGATTAACTTTGTGATCTCATCCGATAGTTAAGATTTAGCCAGTAGCTCATGGGGAGCATAGGTATTTACCATGTAGCAAGAAAGATCATTTTAAAGCCACCTACATTGTACTATAACATAGCTAACACCGCAAAAATGTTTTTTTAGAAGACAACAAGGTCCCACATAGAGACGATCCCACCTGAATGACCTCTTGCAGAGCTACATGCAAAATCAAAATTAAGATTACCCCACATGGATCTGATCTTAGATAACTAGACCGATGTCATGATAGTCTCCTACATCCTAAGAAAAGAAACCCCATTTTGAAACAAAGACTTTTTATATCCATCTGTAGCACTCAAGTCGCCAGGTATAAAGTTAATGATTCATTCTATTTTAATTCAAGTAAAAAGGTGGCGGAGGACTCGTGAGTATGTTGG
The DNA here is from genome assembly GCF_002870075.4 of Lactuca sativa. Lineage (NCBI taxonomy): Eukaryota > Viridiplantae > Streptophyta > Magnoliopsida > Asterales > Asteraceae > Lactuca > Lactuca sativa. The sequence continues at coordinate 200,633,496 of NC_056627.2, read as the reverse complement.
GCGTACATTTGGTATGTATGGGCTACTCCTTGCATGTGCATCATCGAGTGATCCCCGACGTACGTCGGGCTTACCCATGCGTATGTTGGGCGTACTCAAGTCAGGGGAAAACCCTAGTTTTTAGGGTTTGCACCATATTTAAAGAACTTATGTCCCTCAAATCCGTTATCCTCTCAGCCTCTACTTCCCTTTTAGTGTCAATCTCGAACCCTAGCCTTCTTGAGTGTATCTTTGAGCTTACATTGAGTGTTTTGGTGTTCTTTGGTGGTTTTGAAGAAGAAGAAGCTTTGGGAAAAAGTAAAGGAGAAGAAGGAGCTTGTAGATCCATAATTTATGAACCATTTCTATCCTATTAAAGGTATAAAGTTTGAACCTTGATCATTACAAGCTTAGATCTATGTTTAGGGTAGAATATGGAATCTTTTGGTCCTATAGCTTGGTTTCTTGGAGTATGAGCAACTCCAGACCATTTGAGCTATCCTTTTGGAATCTTGGAAGTGTCTTGACTCATAAAAATCATATCTTGGTGGTTAAGACTCAACCACGCAAGTTTTAGTAACCATCCAAGTGAGTTAATGGACGTAATTCATGGTTTGAGCCCCATCCATGCATGAAAAAGCATAAAGGTTGAAACTTTATGGCTTAAGACGTCATTTTGAACTTGGATCTAAGCTTTGGACGTAAAGGCTGAATGGATTAAGACGTGGGAATGAGAATGGGCTGACTAGCCATTAAAATGGGCGTACTCTAGAGTACGTTGCATGTATTGGGTCAGTGCCCCAACTCCAGATAGTCATCAGCATACGATGGGTGTACGAGTCGTGTATGTCGCACATACGCAGTCTGTGGGCTTAGATGATTTTTTTAGGCTCGTTTAGGGATGGGCTTCTGGGCTTGTTTAGGTTGGGCCTCAGGCTCACCTGTTGTAAAAGGACATTTTTGGGCCGAAGGCCATGCTAGGTATTCTTGGGCTATATTAGGACTTAGAGGCCTTATAGTTGGGCTTGGATGCTTTTTTGGACCTTGTATGGATTTGGGCCTTGGAGGGAGGGAGGCCCAATGTGGCAATGGCAAAGAAGCCCTTTTTTCCTTAAGTCAAGAATTAGGGTTTCGACCTTCGAGTTAGAATGTGGCCTAATTTCTAATTAGGGTTTTATGCTTATGCGTTAGGGAGAGGATTTCATGAGTCATCCATCGAGTGTGATTTGATATCTTCAGTTTGAGGTGAGTCTTCCTTGGCATTATCCATGGGCCGAAGGCACCAATTTCGGCCCACTAGTTTATGATGTAGTGTGATGATTGTCTTTACGATAATTGTTAGTTATGCCTGTATTTGGTTGATGACTTTGTGATTCCTGTTATGATATTATGTGGTAGTAGTAGGGGGTGAAATAGACCCAGTATCTGGTTGAAATAGAAAAAAGGGGATTGCAAGCATCTAGATATGCTTGGTAGTATTTGGTTCAAACAAACCGACGAGGTAGGCAAGCACCCATATATGCTTGATAGTAGGGATGAGATTTAGAACCGGAAAACCGGACCGGAACTGGAACCGAACCGGAACCGGACCCGTTAGAACCGGAATATATAGAACCGGGTCCGGTTCCGGGTTTAAAAATTGGCTTTATCCGGGTTCCGGGTAATCCGGGTTTGGGTCCATTGGGTCCGGGTAAACCGGGTCTAAAATCCGGAACCGGTTTTTGGAACCGGAACCACTTTTAGGGCCGGAACCACTTTTTGTGAAACATTTACAAGATGCATATCTTATTCGTTTCAACTCCAATTGACATACGGTTTTTTCCAACATGTAGTTTAGAGTTTGTACATGATTCTAAACTATAAATTTTTCATTTTTAGTTTTATATTCATTGACTTACAGTCCTCAAAAGTTGAGATACCAAAGCTGAAAGTTTTTAGTTTTTTAGTTTTTTTGTATTCGGTGAAAGTTTTAAAGCATGCATATCTAATTCGTTTGAAATCGGATTGACATGTGGTTTTTGCAACTTCTAGTTTACAGTTTGTACATGATTTTAAACTATAATTTTGTCATTTTTGGTTTAACATTCAATGATTTACAGTCCTCCGAAGTCGGGATATCAAAACTGAAAATTTTTAACTTTTCAGCTATTTGTTTTTGTACTTTATATTATGTGAAAATATTAACACATGTATATCTCATTCGTTTAAATTCGGATTGACATGCAGGTTTTTCCAGAGTGTATTTTAGAGTTTGTACATGATTTTAGACTCTAATTTTGTTAATTGTGGTTTCGTATTCAATAAGTTACAGCCCCCCAAAGTGGGGATATCAATATGAAAATTTTCAAAGTTCAACCCACTAAGTTGTAAGTAATTACCAAAAAATTCCGGTTTTTTCGGGTTTTCTGGGTCTAAACCCACTTTATCCGGTTCCAACCTACCCACTTTGAAGTTTCCGGGTTTTCCGGTTCTAGACCCACTTTACCCGGAACCATACCCGGAACCGAACCGGAACCGGTTCCTATATACCGGTCCGGTTTCCGGTTCTATAAAATCCCGTTAACCGGTTCCGGGTTTTCCGGGTCCGGGTCCATCGGGTCCGGGTTTGGACCCACTTTCATCCCTACTTGATAGTATCCAGTTGAAAATGACCGAAGGGATAGGCAAGCATCCAGATATGCTTGGCAGTTTGTTTGTTTAGTATGTGGTATTTTGGGGGAACTCACAAAGCTTTGTGCTTACAGTTTTCAGTTTCTGTTTTAGGTACTTCCAATTCGAAAGGGAAGGGCCCGGCCTGATCGCACCGCATCACCCTATGATTTCCGCATTTATAGATTCTGGGAATTTGTACTCTAATAACATCTTACTATGATACCCTTTTGACTATTTTGATATTAGCACTCTAGGTTTGAATGAAATTAAAAGCAAACAAATTGTATCTGTATTTTTGGGACGTTACATCATCCCTTCTTCTTTGCTTTTCCTAGTACCATGAGCATTTATGGACATGAGATTCATCATGTAACACCAGGCACACCTATTCGCTCTATGATCTTTTCCAAACTCAATTTACAGCAACCCATGTCATAACCCATGACATCACCATCTTCTATTAGTTTCTTCAAGTCATTGATAATAGTTAAATGGTGATTAGGGATACTCTCCATGTCTGTAAACATTCCATCAACCTTATCTTTAAGGTGATCAGGATCAACTTCATTGGATATATTATCTGGAACGGTCTCAATCACCGGTTCTTCATCATCATTGAGTTGATTTAAGACATCTACATCACAAACACCGTCAAAATGACAATGATCATTTGGAGTTGAAATATCATCATCATCTTTAATAATATCAGCCTTCCAAGTCGATAGTTCACGAACTCTGACCAAATATTCCACTTCATTTATCCCAACTCTAACCATCTTGGAAATAGTATTCTTTTGTGCCAATATAAATTCTACCACAACTAACTATAACATCTTGGTCATCTTTAAAAAACATGAACTTACCCCAAAGAGAAGATATATGCTTAAAGGAATTAGAACCCCAAGCAACGAGAGGTAACCCTTCAATCTCTAACCAAACCATACGTTCATCGATAACAAAAATTTTGGTAACAAGTGTGACGTATTTGAAGAACCCTTTGAGACTTAAGTTCTTTTGAAAGGCACAACAATCCTCAAAATTAGGGAATTATCCAAATCCATAGTCCACCAAAATGTCTAATAGTCAGCCCATAAAAACCTTCATCTGAACATATCTTGTACAAGTTTTGCATTGCAGAAACCTCGGAGGATCTTTGAAGAGTCTTGGAGCTATAACATGTCCTTATCCTCCAGAATCAACCTTTTTGGGTTGCATTTACCGAAAGCAATGATGAAGAGTTACCATTTCCAGAAACAACATTAGCAAATGATTTTTCAAAACCATCTCCTTTCAGATGTTGTTGTTGGGGAATCAATGAAACATAATTCATGGACCCGAGCTTTTAAGATTAGATTTCTCAAATCTGTAGCGAACTCTCTATAACAATGCTACAAAAATGAAGAGGTGGAGATTACCAATCCAAGTAGTTGACAAGTTTCTAGCCATCGAAATTGCATCTTCAACACCTAAAAAACGAATGAAACCAAACCGTTTGCCTAATTTTGATAGCTTATGTGCAATATATGCATCCAAAATCTTCCCAAATTTAGAAAACACCAGCCACAAATCTTTCAAATCGAGAGTGGTAACATAGTAGGTACATGCTAGTTGTTTCACATCTTTTCCATTTGGGTTTGCTATCGACTTTCTTGTATCACCAGGACCATCTTGATTTTGTTTTTTCCCTATCTTCCAGGTCCATCCATTGCCGAAATTTGAAATCACAGTGATCAAGAAACCCCATAATCAACACCGATCGTAGAAGAAGCCAATGATCGTGCATCAAAGTTCACCCAAATTGTCGAACATCAAAGCCATTTAATTAGAAGAATTGTTTGACAGTCGAAATATCTATGATGTTTGTTCCCAACGGAGATGGTGAGCGACACGACATCCCCTACGATTCTCTGAAATCGCCCGACCGTAGAGTAAGAAAACTAAAGGATTTAGACAGTGTCGACTATCAATCGGCGGGTAACTAAGGACTAATCCACTATCTAATTGGATTGCTTGTGGCAAGCCTTTATTTAGGTTAAATCATAAATGAATATGGGTGATTAGATTTATTATGTGAAAAAAGTTATTGTGTTTTTTTAAACTGCAAGAAATAAAAGTAAAATGATTTTTATAAAATTTTCTTTGAATGCCCATATCAGTCGAGGATGATAAAACTTATTAATCTGAGAAATCTGATAGTTCATTATGTTTATCTGTATGAGATCTATGGAGAATTACAAGCTTATGAATCCTCGGTTGGCCCTCCTACCAGAATAGTTTTTGGTGGGTCACTTAGCGATGAGCTTTTTAACCGAGAAACCGAACCAGAATCGGAACCGATTAGTGGTTTTTAGTTTGGTTCCCAGTTCAACATTTTTAGTTTTCAGTTCTTGTATGGTTCAGGCCGGTTGTGGTACCGACCACCTTCTTAGATATCGTACTTCCTAATGGAATCAAACCGAAACCAGAACCGGTTAGTGGTATTCGATATGATTCTTAGTCCCACGTTCACTCCTTAAATCAATTTTTGGTTCTTTCGGTTGTAGTCCAATTCGGCCGGTTCCCGACTGGTTTACATCATTAGGACCACTTGGCTCAATGGCAAAAAATTCTCAAGTGAAACCTATCATTTTCTCAAAATCAAGGTTTCGGTCAAGTTTTAGTTATAATTTGAATCAAAGTTTTTCTCCAAATCAAACAACTTTTCATAATCAAGGCTTTAATCTAAGTACCTTTTCAAAATCAAGATCAAACATTTTTGAGCAACTCATATGCAATAGAAGATCCATGGTAAAATTTTAGGGATGTTATAATGTTTTCATTTAATATATAATAAGATAAAACAAAAAAAACGACAATTTCATTAAACATGAAAAAATGATAAACTAGACTATAGAATATAGATTACATTTTAAAGTCGACCTTTTCACTCTTTTATTTTCTAAAAGCAGGTCATTACATTTTCAACCCTAACATTCTCAAGTGCTTTATTTTCTACACTATAAATAAAAAAATCATTCATAAAATCATCACTTATTGTATTACGTAAATCGGTTTTCAACAACTTCATAGTAGAAAAACAATGTTCAACTGTTGCAACGGGAAAAATCAAAGTTAGTTCTACTAACATATAAACCAAAGGAAAATAGTGATGTTGTCCTGTTTCTATCATCAAACAAGAAAGGTCTGCAATTCTTTTCAAGTTGGCAAGTTTGTCATCATGGAGCATAGAGTGATAATAAATATCAAGTTGACCATTAAGATGCACCCTTTTTGAATCATTAAAATCACTTTTGTATATCTTGCTTAACTTCAACAAACTTTTATTTATCAAGCCTATAAAATAAATCACAAGGACTCATAGCCACCATTTTCTCTATCAATCCAGTGACAACTTTACTAAATCGATCCCGAAATTCATGAATTTTCATATCCAAAACGTGCTAAATATCACAAATTCAAAATGATGTTGATAAGTCATATTGGTCCTACGGTTTCATGGGATAACATAATATTCTTGAATTTCAATAATTCCAATACTATGCTTTTCACAAAAAATGATGGGTTTTGAGCATAGCAAACAATCCTATGTGTGCATGCAACACTAAATGTTTGGGTTTATGTTTTCTCTATTAGACATAAAAGCATTGAACACAAAAACAAGAAACCCTAGCATGCTTATACTATTTTTAAAATCAACAAAATAGGGATTCGAACACATACCTTTATTGTTATATTGTAATAACAATGGGTTCCTTAAAGATCTTGACTTTGAGAAAAAGTGTCACAAGTGTAACACTTCTACTGGCTCATAAACACACTATGCAAGAGGATGAGAGGAGAGAGTAGGTAAGTTGTTCAAAGTTTCGGATCTTCTAAGGTTTCAAAGTGATGGTCGAAACTTAGAAGGGTGAGGCTCCTTTTATAGTTTAGGTTGCTTAGTCCCAAATCTAGGTTTTGCTGGAGGAAACCCTAATTTCTAGCTTAAGGCCTAAGCAACCCATGGATTCCCCTTCACAAGGCTTTGAACAAAAATCCTTAGGGCCTCCTTAGAATTTCTGGCTAACCCTCTTTAGGGTGATCCAAGAGCCCAAACCACAAGTATTATCTATTTTCAAAACAGCCCCTGTACTTTTAATTAATTCCTTTTATCCCAAAATTAATTCCAAATTAATTTCTGACTAAATATCAATTAAATAACATGATTTCTAATTAATATATTATTTTCTTAACATATTAATAAATCATTTTTATATACTAATTTATTATTCCAAATAATAAATTCAATCTCTCTCTCTCCAGAAGTCATCCTATCAAGTTGCTAGTATGAAGGCAAATCCAAAAGGATTGTGTTATTATCAATTCAAGTACATATCAATAATAGTTATGGGATTAGACACATAATCTGAAAGTATCCCACTTGGATAAGTCTGATAACTATTTTTACAAGTATTATGTCAAAAACTGACTATCAAATTGTAGCTCTCAAAGCTGCTGTCGAATTCTGACCTAATTAGTAACGTGTCCTAGGATAAGTGATTATATAACCCTCCGTTCTGCAAGAGATCATGTGGTGACAAATGACATGGAACATAATCATTCTCATTGTCCACCAGTTTGTTTCCCGATTTCTGATTTGTAATGACAAAGAACTTTATTGAACACATCAATTCAGTCCTGACCGGGCCCGACATATAAGTCAACACCAAATCATCGAGGGGCCCAAGATATCACTTTTCCCGTTAGGGCAAAAGGAACATATAAACTTCGACTTATATGCTTGCACAATCTACTCAATTAATCATGCACAACAATACGTTTTCTAACATCATGTTACTGATGCGTTTACGCATTATCAATGTACAACCAACTCGTAAACAACAACTCATATATCTCCGTTTAAAGATTATACGATATTATCGTCTTATAATTACTCATGATAAATTCCATGAAGTAATTCACTGAGCGTGAGTTTAATCCAATACTTAAACCCCATTTCAAAAGTACTCATGAATGTTGTAGCAAACCATTGCTATGTCTAAACACTTAGACATTCTACAAATCAATTCATGACAGTCTTAATTTATTACTTACTTCCAAAGTATGATCGACTGTGGATATTTAAATAATCTAATTATTCTGGAAGTAAAACATGCAAAAGTGAAACACAATGATAAACAATTGACAAAAGATAGTAAACAATACTTATAAACAAATCTCCATTTATTTAATCACCAAATGTAAATTACATTTATTTGTTACAAGTTTCTAAATATCTATCTAATCACTAAAACTAATATCATCCTTCAGACCAATGCTCCTCGCATGTTGAATGTGTTTAACCTTACTTAGACCTTTTGTGAGGGGATCGACAGGATTCTCTTATGATGATACCCTCTTTACGACAATGTGTCCTTCTACTCGATGTTTGATAAAGTGGTATTCTGCCGATATGTTGAGATCTGCCATGATCTCTCGGTTCCTTGGTCAAGGCAACCGATCCTTCATTATCGTAGAAAATCTCCACCGGTTCCTTAATGGCTGGTACAACTCCAAGGTCTCCAATGAATTTCTTCAACCATATATCCTCTTTCGATGCTTCTCTTTCTACAATGTACTATGATTCACAGGTTGAATCAGCCATCGTATCCTGCTTGGAACTTTTCTAAGTTATTGCTCCCCCATTAAGGGTAAAAACCCAACCTATCTGAGAGCCGAAGTTGTCTCTGTCTGTCTGAAAGCTGGCGTCACTATACCCAGTAACTCTTAAGTCATCACTGCCACCAAGAACAAGGACCAGTCCTTTGTTCTTCGCAGATACTTAAGAATGTTCTTGACCGCTATCCAATGAACTTTAACCAGATTTCCCTGATATCGACTAACCATGCTCAAAGAAAAAGCCACGTAAGGGTGAGTACATGTCATAGCATACATGATCGATCCAATAGGGGAAGCATATGGAACTCAACTCATTTCTGCTATCTCTACATCGGTACTCGGACTCTGAGTCTTACTCAGTTTGGTATTGCTCTCGATAGGTAACTCTCCTTTTTTGGATTTCGCCATGCTAAAACGCTTTAGCACCTTATCCAAATATGTGCTTTGACTAAGTCCAATTAGTCTTCTACTCTTTTTCCTCAAAATCCTTATCCCCAGAATATAAGCAGCCTTTCCCAGATCCTTCATAGCGAAACACGTCCCAAGCTAAGATTTAACCTCTTACAAGGTTAGAATATCATTTCCAATGATTAGTATGTTATCAACACACAATACCAGAAAGGTGACTATACTCCCACTAGCTTTGACATATACACAAGACTCATCTTCACTTCTAGAGAAGCCAAACTCTTTAACTTTCTCATCAAAGAAAAGATTCCATCTACGAGAAGCTTGTTTCAATTCATAGATTGATTTCTCTAGCTTACACACTCTATTTGGGTACTTAGCATTTACTAAACCCTCTGGCTGATTCATGTAAACATCCTCAACCAACTATCCATTAAGGAAGTGCTTTTGACATCCATCTGCCAAATTTCAAAATCATGAAATGCAGCTATAGCTAGCATAACCCTAATAGATTTAATCTTAGCCATTAGTGAGAAGGTCTGATCATAGTCAACTAATGGGGATTGAGTAAAACCCTTCACAACCAGTCGATCCTTGAAGGTGTGCAACTTTCCATCCATGTCGATCTTTTTCTTGAAGATCCATTTTCACCTACTGTCTTACGACCTAGTACATTGTCAACCAAATTCAAAACTTGGTTGTCATACATGGACTTGATCTTGCTATCCATTGCCTCTTTCCACTTGACAGACTCAGGGGCCATCATTGTTTCCTTGTAATTAGTAGGTTCATCCAAATTTACCAGTATGCTATCACTAATAAACATATCACCTTCTATAGTTATAGGGAAACCATAAAACACAGGCAGAGCGCTAACTCAAATAGAACGCCTAAGAGGCAATGACTCGTCAATTGGTTCAACAGGAGTTTCTTCCTCAGGTTGAGCACTAGTGTTAGAGGTTACTTCATCGCTTGACTCTTGAATTTCTTCAAGATCAATTGTACTCCCACTGTCCTTTTCGCATATGAGCTCTCTCTCGCGAAAGACTCCCCTCCGTGCTACAATGACCACGTTTTTACTAGGTCTATAAAACAAGTATCCAAAGGACATATGTGGGTAGCCGATGAAAATACATCTCTCACTTCGAGGTTCAAGCTTGTCGTGAGTCTCTCATCTAACGAAAGCTTCACAACCCAAAACCTTGATATGTCCTTGTTGGGTTTTGAGCATTCTAAACCTCCTAAGTGTACATGTTGTTGGATTAATGTCTAAGCCATAACTATAATTGGTAAGACTTGACCTGACCCGGCATGGTCCATTTGGGTTGCATGGCATCATGCACTTGGATAGAATATAATGAGAGAAATAAGACACTTATGGTTATTAATATATTATAAGTTCTAGTATATTAATAATAAGAATAATAAGATTATTTAATTAGTATTGATCAAGAATTAATCTAGGATTAATTAAGTGATCAAAAGAAGACTAATTAAATATATGGGTTGATTGTGTAAATCATCCATACTTGTATAGTGGGCTAATGCTCCATGGATAATCAAGTTGGGCTAAAACCCATAGGATGGTCCATGGATGCTCCACGGTGTATTTGAACCCATGGATCCAAGGAAATGGAAAGTCATGACAGTTAGGGTTTACCCTAATTGTAACACTATATAATGATCTTATTCTTGACAAAATCGGCCACTAGAATCATTCTAGAGAGGGCTAGCCGATTTCATGAAGTGTAGAATTCTCTCAAGTTATTCCAAGTGTATTTGGTGTTGTGTGAACCATTTGAGGTGTCACACTTGGGGCACTAGGCACTCAAGATTCATGAAGACTTTCTACATCAAAGAGGTATGTATTCTATCTTGTTACACTCATTGTTTTGTATGCTAGATTAGAGTAATTCCTTGGAAGTTCTTATTTGCATGTATAATAGAGAAAACATAGATCCAAGGTATTTAGGGTTGCATGTACACTTAGGTGTGTTAGAATGCTCAAAACCCAACAATGGTAGCAGAGCCTAGGCTTGTTTTCTTGTTATACTTGCAAAAGTAGCTGAAAAATCGAGTTTTGATGCCCAACAGACTCGTCGAGTCCATGAATGGACTCGCTGAGTCCAAGGCAAAATGCATCCAACTCGCCGAGTTGGTTCGTGCACTCAACGAGTTGGACCCCCAGACAGTAGAAATTCGACTTTTTTGGCTGGAATTGGACTAGGAACATTACCCTAAGATGTTTTTGGACTTATAGACTTGTTTTTGATGTGGTAATGTTCATGCTAATCCAATTTCAAAGATAATTGTCAATAGATTCATGTTTTGTATTAGTTTAAGGTTTAGACTAATTACATGAAAAAGTTTGATTTGAATTATCTTGTTCTTATGAGTTGCTTAGATTAATAGAAAAGTTGAGTGAAATAGTTGTTTTCAATCCAAATTAATCTAAGAGTTGATTCTAAAATGTGTTTTTGTAACTTGCCTCAAGTTATATGAAAAGTCACATTTAAGTTTCATAAAACTCATAAAAGTTGGCAAAAGTTACAAAAAATGAAGAGTCTAGTTCTAATTAAATGGTTTTATGACTCCATGACTTGTCCTCAAGTTATGGAGGGCCAAAAGTCTCTTCATTAAATAATAAAAAAATAAAAAAAAAACAAAAAAGTGTAACCTTAATTAATTCCATAAGTTATAAAATAAAGAAAAGTTAATTCTTGTATTAGTTTAAAGTCTTCCATAACTTGTCCTCAAGTTATGGAACTTGAAGAGTTTTTGGATTAAAACTACTTTAAACACAAAGTTATGGAATTAATTAGTTTTGAATAGTTTCAAAACTTGCCCTCAAGTTTTGGAATTTGTAAAGTTTTCTCTTATGAATACTTTAATTCCAAGTTAGCCCTTGGAATTTTAAAAGTTAAAATTCAACCCTTATACTTTATAATATTATAAGTTAATAATATATATATGTATAAGAGTAAAGTTAGTCTTACCGCTAGTACGCCTCATTCACGAAGCCGGTCTATAAGGTGGGTATAAGGTTGTTGCCTATAAAATGTCAACTTAATGGGTGTCCACTCTCACCCACCGCTTGCTTGACTGGTGGAGGGTCGTTAGCCGAACGGGTTTGACATGACTATAATTCTCCCTTCATTAAAAGTATTAATGATAAATACTAAGTAACTAAACTCTTAATAATACCCAATCTTAGTTACTTAGGAAAATGTGAATAAGGTGCTAATCCATGAAATTACACTTTGCACTTTGTTTAAGTCGGTTAGTGGAGCGTGTGTGGTTAACCGGCACACTAACTCGTATTTAACAAGGTAGGCAAAGGGTAACTTAATGTTTATCATAGTATCGATGGAGCGTGTGTGGTTAACCGGCACATCGATTGAGGGGTAAACACTTAAGGGTACCAAGTAATTTGCATGGTTACTTCACACCTTGTTTTGTGATCCTCGGCATCCCAGTCACAAAATCTGAAGGGCACACTCGAGATTGAAACATGCCATTGAACAGTTCAATGAATCTCAAAGATCTAGGAGTTTCAAAACCAATTAAAACCTAATAATACATTTCGTTTATCTTGGTGGAAATTGGTGAATCGTCATTCACCTACCTTCAAATATTTTATAGCTTGGATTACGGCATCCCTCTTCTAAGTTATAAAATAGTTTGTTGGGTCCTAGCCTTAATATTTCATATTGGGTGTCATATTAAGGACTTAAGATCAACTATCTTGAATATCTCCCAAAAGATGTCTGGTTTAGACATTTATGATCTTCCCAAATCTCTTGAAACAAGCTTTCCTAATGAAGATGATGTCCCATGGATATCATACTTCTTTCACCTCTTCAAATTATTCTCCCTAACCCACAAGTTCTTGAAAAGTTTAAGGTCACTCAGGCCCAATTGGCAAGGCAAAGTCTAGGTGTGGTCACATCTTGGAGATGTAGTCACAAATTGACAAGCCGGGAGAGTTGGGTGTCAAAGTCTTGAGAAAGGTGGTGGTTCAATCACTTTCTAAGTCACATAGTGAGTTCCTTTGGGACACCTATGAAACAGACTATGACAAGACCCTTAATGATCTTATCTATTTGTTAAGATCAACTTTCTTAAAACTTGATGGACATTGACAATAGTGACACAAGAAATCCAGAAAAGCATTCTCTTCCCAATGGAAAGGGATCGGCCATAGTCAACTCAGTTGACCAAATGGTAAAGAGAAAAGCTAAGTTTGTAATAGTCCCGTGTACCATTACCAAAGGGTCCATATGTTTATATTGCCAAAGGAAGGGGCATTGGTTGCGAATCTGCCAATTTACCTAAGGGTGTTAAAGTCAATAAGTTTGACTCTACTTTAGGTAAAGTCCACTATCTAACTCTGCTAAGTTTCTATTTTGAGATTCTTATTACATGATGTGACTAGGTCACATGTTGATGTTTTAAGAATCAAAGAAAAGTAAAGGAACATAAAGAAAGAATATGCTGAATCTGATCGCGTAGATGGATTTCCATCGCGTAGTTTGAAGATCGGATTCTTGAGCTACTTCTTAGGAGTTATGAGATATTGTTTAGGAATAGATAACAACAAGTTTTCATATGGATTGTAAGGATAAGTTTTCCGCAAAGTTTAAAATAAAAGGAAAATTTTTATTTTATTTATTTTAAAATATCCTTACAATGGCATTTGAGGAAGAATTGTTGCTTATATGATTCCATTAATAGCAAGAGTGGAAATATGAAATTGTTTCTTTCATTTGTGGTAATGTCTAAATTTACCAAATAAGGAAAGATTCTCATCACCCAAGTCTCAATTGGACCGGAACTTGGAATCATGCAAGTTGTATAGCATGATGAATGAGAACTTTCAAGTATTGGAAAATTAAGACTAATTACTTGTTCACATGGATGTGTGAGTCAAGTAAAGGACTAAGGGATCGAGTACACATTCTTGTGCATTGGTCAAGTCCACCACAAAAGATCGATAAGATTATTCATCATAATTTACTAAATTTCAGTAAATATGATTATACTTACAAGCTTAAGTGTAATTCTGAGACACTGGAAAAGGTTCCAATGTAAGGCAGAGCGAATAAGAAGAATCAAATTAGGCAGAAGGATAAAAGTTTCTTAAATATGAAAAGATGGGAGAGAGTACTTTAGTATCAGTTTTATGATCATCTTAATGATTTAGAGACCTAACCACAATTCATCCTCTAAGTGCATTCTGATAGCTAAGAAGAGGAGCTTTGAATTGTTGAAGTGGTTAAATCAAGAAGATGATTCATACTTTGTTCCAAAAACAATTCTTAAAGTTATACTCTAAGATTGTAACTTGAGTGACATGTCTTAAAGAAGGTTTAAAACACTTGTCAAATGTAAGAGTAAAAGTTTTCTACTCTTGTACATTTGAAATTGGTAAGTTGTGATGTTTTGAATAAAACAAAGACCAACTTAGGCCAATTGTGTGAAGTGTTTGTCTTGATTAGAATCCAACAGTATCTCTTGGATGTTTGACAAGGGAGTCTTATAGGTCAAGAGGACAGTGGGAGTCTTAAAGGTCTTGAAAGTCTCAAGAACTAATCAAGAATAGAACCTGAAGCTCTTCTCTAGCACACGACTTGAGGTTTATAACCTATCGTGTTGACATATTCTGTGCCCATTCCAGTTAAAGTTGGCTTTGCATATGAGTTCTTAGAGTTCTCAATTTGTTTCATAACAACTTGAAAGCAATGGCAGGCCCTTAAGCTGCCAGGTGGCAAGAAGTTAAGATTGAGTTCAGTCCATATGAGTTTGAATTTGTCATTATCCTTGTCTTGTGACTATGGTTTTGACAAATCACATGGATAAGAACACATACACCATTAAACTAAGTGTCATAAGGTTTCTCTCCGATTCATGAAAATGATGGTGAGGAAACACTTTCACTAAGTAGATTTTAGCTAGATAGCAATTGTGATATTTGCATTCTCAAAGTCGTTAGTGGAGCGTGTGTGGTTTACCGGCACACTAACCTGGACTTGTGAGAAGTGGCAAAAAAGTCTAACCATTATGATTACGACATCCCTCTTCATAATTGTTTTGACACACAAGTGTGCTATCTAAGGGAAGGTGTATGATTTTGATAAAGTTTTATCAAAACAATCTAGTATCAGAAATCTGAACTTTGGTAAGAAAGTCAGCTGATTTCTGTGTACATGTCAAAGCTAGTGGGAGCATAAGTGTTATGCTAATAATCATCATGTTAGTGGGAGCATGATAATTATGATAAGTATTGCAAGTTAGCAATGTCAATTATAGAAAACAAAAGGTTTCAATTGGGAAAGGTTGTTTGCTATAATTAAGGGAGAGGAAATTATACTTCATCTCAAATCTAAAAGCGTAGATTGAGGTTTTAATCGTATTTAGTCAAGGATATATATATATATATATATATATATATATATATATATATATATATATATATATATATATATATATGAATTTCATGTTGGAATGGCTCAACATAAGGAAATTCTATATATGGGTCCATTATTTGCATTCTAAAATTCAATTATGATTACAACATCCCTTTTCATAATCTGAATTATGAGAACTTGGCAAATATAAATTGAAATATTATAGCAAAAGACTGGTTTAGTCTTTATGTGAGACATCATGAATCGTGTCCCATATGCTTCGGATATATGATCGATTACATGTGCTATATTCATCCTTTCTAAGTTTTTCCAAATGCCTGGGGCATTAAGAAGGGAAAAGCTCTAGAATTGGACGTGACTAAAAGGATTAAACAATTGTCGAGGACAATCGAAGGTTTACCAAAGATTGGTTGCTCAAGGACAGTTGGAAGTATAGTGATAATGCTGGAGAGACCATATTGACATAATCTGGAAGGAAGCAACTCTTGTTCAGAAGTGATAGTCAAAATGGAATCTGGAAATGTTTCAAAGTTAGAATTTTCAATCTGTTTAAGATTAGGAAACTTAAAGCAAGAAGGATGTTTCCAAGGAGTTGATCTCCTTTGGAATGCTCTGTAATGATTGTTGTCAAGTCTTTCTGACTTTATGCATAATCATTACAAGAAGATCAATGCATATAAGTTTAGAATCTAACGGATTTCAGTAAATGGCATGAATTTGGAATTCTTGCATTTGCAGTAAGGATTTGGGAGTGTGAAAAGAGAATCATTGAAGTTATGTTCAATTGATCTAGTTCACAAAATAAAGATCATAGACAAACATAGTATGCATACTTGGTGTGTGGCATGACTAGTGCTTAGAAAACATAGTGTACATGCTTGGAGCATGGGACAACTATTGTTTTAAATTCAAGAATAAAGTTGATAGCTGAAACAGTATACAATGAATAATGTGTAATCATATGGTGATAAATATAAGGTTTTTTATTTATGTTCATAGGTTTTGATACCATATTGGATTCAATTATTATTGTGTTTCACTTTGCATGTTTTGACTTCCCGAATAAACTAGGTTATTCTTCCGGAATGACTAAGTTATTCAAACCATCCACAGTCGGTCATATGTTGGAATTAGATATGAATTAAGACTGTCATGGGTTGGCTTGTAGAGGTCTAAGGTGGTGGACAAAGGGCTACAACACTCATGAGTGCTCACAAGTTCTGAGTATTGGATTCAACCCGCGCTCATTGGAATCACTTCATGGATTTTATCACGAGTGATCATGAGACGATAATATTCTATATTCTTCAAACCTAGAGATATGAGTTGTTACTATGAGTTGGTTGTACATTGATTGCACGAAAACGCATTCGGTAACTCGGTGCTATAAAACGTGCGTTTGTGTATGATTCAACAAGTAGTAGAACAAGCCATATGAGTCGAAGTTTATCCATTCCTTTTACCTTCAGGTTAAAAGCGATATCTGTGGGCCCCTCAATGATTTGATGATTACAAATGGAAGTGCTCGGCCAGGCCAAGACTGATTTGATTTGTTCAATTAGTCAGTCGTCATAAATCGGAAATCGGGAAACAATAAATGGACAGAGAGAATGATTATAATCCATGACTCAGTCCATATGATATCTAGAATGGATGAATATATGATCCCTTATCTAATGGACAAGTCACTGACAAAGGTCAAAGTTCATCTACCAGGTCAGAGTTCGATAGAAGCTTTTGAGAGCTACGATTGCCAGTCGGTTCCTGAATTCATACGCAATATTAGTTTTAGACTTATCCAAGTGGGAGACTGTTGGATTAATGTCTAAGTCCATAACTATAATTGGTAAGACTTGACCCGACCCGGCATGGTCCATTTGGGTTGCATGGCATCATGCACTTGGATAGACTATAATGAAAGAAGTAAGACACTTATGGTTATTAATATATTATAAGTTCTAGTATATTAATAATAAGAATAATAAGATTATTTAATTAGTATTGATCAAGAATTTATCTAGGATTAATTAAGTGATCAAAAGAAGACTAATTAAATATATGGGTTGATTGTGTAAATCATCCATACTTGTATAGTGGGCTAATGCTCCATGGATAATCAAGTTAGGCTAAAACCCATAGGATGGTCCATGGATGCTCCATGGTGTATTTGAACCCATGGATCCAAGGAAATGGAAAGTCATGACAATTAGGGTTTACCCTAATTGTAACACTATATAAAGATCTTATTCTTGACAAAATCGGCCACTAGAATCATTCTAGAGAGGGCTAGCCGATTTCATGAAGTGTAGAATTCTCTCAAGTTATTCCAAGTGTATTTGGTGTTGTGTGAACCATTTGAGGTGTCACACTTAGGGCACTAGGCACTCAAGCTTCATGAAGACTTTCTACATCAAAGAGGTATGTATTCTATCTTGTTACACTCATTGTTTTGTATGCTAGATTAGAATAATTCCTTGGAAGTTCTTATTTGCATGTATAATAGAGAAAACATAGATCCAATGTATTTAGGGTTGCATGTACACTTAGGTGTGTTAGAATACTCAAAACCCAACACATGCAACCCTAAATACCTTGGATCTATTTTTTCTCTATTATACATGCAAATATGAACTTTCCAAGGTATTCATCCTAACTAGCATAATAACACTTATTCATATGAATATATCAAGTTAGAATTATATACCTCTTTGATGTAGAATGTCTTCATGAAGCTTGAGTGCCTAGTGCCCCAAGTGTGACACCTCAAATGGTTCACACAACACCAAATACACTTGGAAAGACTTGAGAGAAATCTACACTTCATAAAAATTGGCTATCCCTTTCACTCATAGTCTAGTGCCGATTTTGTCACTAATAAGATCTTTATATAGTGTCACAATTAGAGTAAACCCTAATTGTCATGGCTTTCCATTTCCTTGGATCCATGGGTTCAAATACACCATGGATCATCCATGGAGCATCCTATGGGTTTTAGCCGAACTTCATAATCCATGGAGTCTTAGCCCACTATACAAGTATAGATGATTTACACAATCAACCCATATATTTAATTAGTCTTCTTTTGATCACTTAATTAATTCTAGATTAATTGTTGATCAATACTAATTAAATAATCTTATTAATATATTAGAACTTATAATATCTTAACAAACCTTAAGTGTTATTTCTCTCATTATAGTCTATCCAAATGCATGATGTCATGCAACCGAAATGGACCATGCCGGGTCGGGTCAAGTCTTACCAATTATAGTTATGGACTTAGACATTAATCCAACAGCGCCAACGAGGGAACCTTCCCTGTCCACATCTTGTGAGGTGTATTGGCAACCTTCTTTGTTGAGACTAGATTAAGAATGTGGGCGACAGTCTATAAGGTATACCCTCAAAATGAGATTGGAAGTGAAGCTTGACTTTTCATGGAATGAACCATGTCCAACAAGGTTTGATTACGCCTCTTAGCCACACCATTAGGTTATGGTGTCCTAGGAGGTGTCAATTGTGAAACAATTCCACATAGATTGAGGTAGTTATGGAACTTGATACTAAGATACTCACGACCTTTATCAAATCTGAGCATCTTGATCTTTCTACCCAATTGATTCTCAACTTCTTGTTTGCACTCTTTGAACTTTTCAAAGGTTTATGACCTATGTTTGATTAAGTAAATATATTCATATCTGCTATAATCATCGGTAGAAGTCACATATAATCGATTTGCATCCCTTGTGGTGGATCTGAAAGGCCCACACACTCCATCTGTGTGTATGAGATCCAACAATCCTTCAGCTTTTTCACAAGAACAGTGAAAGGTGATTTAGTCATATTTCCAAGAAAACAAGATTCACATGTATCATCTGACCTTAAGTCAAATGATTCAAACACTCCATCCTTTTAAAGTTGGGCAATGAGTTTCTTGTTGACATGTCCAAGACGACAATGCCACAATCATGCCTTGTCTAAACCACTAGACGAATCAATTTGCAACACACTTTTACCTAACTTTTCTACAACCATAACAGTTTCATACACGCCATCACAAGGTAATGCTTCAAAATAAAATACACCATTATAATAAGCATAAATAGAACCATTCTCATTATCAAAAGAATATCTAAAACCTTGTCTATATAAACCATGAAAATAAATAATATTCCTTGTCATTTCTGACGAATAGCAATAGTTGTTTAAAATCTAAACACAACCCATTACTAAGCACTAAAGAATAAACACCAATCTTGGTAACATGTGATGATTTCCTATTTCTCATAATTAGGTTCATCTTCCCATGCTCCACATCCTCACATCTTTTTAGTCCCTGCAGGCCAGAACAAATGTGAAAACCACATCCTGTATCAAGGACCCAAGAATTAGAATGTAACAAGTTTTTAGATAGAATAGTGTAAATACTTGTCGAGGTTGGCGTAATATTGCCATCCTTTTTGTCTTGCAAGTACTTGGGGCAACTTCATTTCCAATACCCCTTGTCATGGCAGTAAAAGCAAGTAGCCTCCTTTGGATCAGAGGCAGGAGGAGCATCAGAACTGGCTTTGCCTTTAGGGTTATTTCTTGACGAACTGACTTGAGACTTTCCCTTCCAATTCTGCTTGGGAGGAGCTTTCCTCTTCTTCCCTTCCTTTGCTCAATGGTGAAGACGGGAGCTACAGCAACAGGAGTGGATGCAATACTCTT
This sequence comes from Lactuca sativa, assembly GCF_002870075.4. NCBI lineage: Eukaryota > Viridiplantae > Streptophyta > Magnoliopsida > Asterales > Asteraceae > Lactuca > Lactuca sativa. The sequence continues at coordinate 200,613,664 of NC_056627.2, read as the reverse complement.
TCTCTTCATTCCACTCTCGATGATTCTCAACAAGCTTTGGAGCTGACTCAATGTGGTCTCCTCTTTGTGTAAATGATATGTAATAATAACCTGATCATAACAGCTAGGTAATGAGTTCAAGACTATGTCAATAGCCATAGCTCATCGAAGTTCACATTGAGTTTCAACAAACGATCCACATAAGGTTGCATGCGTTGCAAGTGGGTCGTGAAGGACTCTTTATCCTTCATCTTGCTAGTTATGAGTGACTTCACTATCTCATACCTTTCTTGACGAGCTCGTTGATGGTACTTTTCCATCAAGTCCTTGCACATCTCATACAACAATAGTCCTCATAGAACCTTTGCAACTTAGGAGTCATAATAGCCACCATGATGCATGCCACTTTGGTAGCATCATTACAATGTCTACTATATTCAACTATTTCTTCAGGAGTAGCAGTTGTTTCATTAATCTCGTTCAGCTCTTTCTTAAGAACATATTCCTTGTCCTCAAAGTGCAAAGCCATCTTGATGTTACGCATCCAATCATTATAATTGGAGCCATCGAGAGTGACTTTCAAGCGGATGCTCAAGAGCGAGAAGTGGTTTGAAGATTTGTTGTTGTTGTTGTTGGAGGAACCGGAAGCATTGTTTGAAGTCAACATCTGAAAAGGAAAAAGGACAATTTTTGATTAGATAAGAAAATCGTCAATATAACCCCAAATGAAATATTAAGGTTAGGATCCAACTAAATAACTCACAATTCGGAAGAGGGATGCTGTAATCTAATTGCAAATTATTTAAAGGTAGGTAAATGACGATTTACCAATTTTACCATGAAAAATGAAATTTAAATGAATTAGGTTTTAAATGAAATTCCTAGATCTTTAATATACATTGAACTATTCAATGACATGTTCAATCTCGATTATGCCATTTCCATTTGTGACTGGGATACCAGAGATCACAATAAGGTATGAATAACCATGCAAATTAGCTTGGTACTCTCGATGTCACTTATCACCTAGTTAATGTGTCGATTAACCACAGACGCTCCATTAATTAATGATCATTTACGAGACACCCATTTCCACCCTTTATTGGTCCATATTAGTGTGTTGGTTAACCACACACGCTTCACTAACGACTTTTATAAAGTGCAATTGTAACATCCCAAAAATACAGGTCAAAAATTTCATTTTTAATTACGTCATTTTAAAACCAACAGTGTAATAAAATATCAGTAATATTATGTCATGTCAAACCAAACTAGAAATAATCAAACATGTTATCATAAAACAATATCATAGTGTAATCCCAAAGATCTCATGTGCGGAAACCATAGTGTGATGCGCTTTGATCAAGCCGGCTCCTTTCCTTTAAACACGAAGTACCTGAAACAAAAACTGAAAACCGTAAGCATGAAGCTTAGTGATTTCCCCCATCATACAACATACCATACAATCACATATCATACATACTGCCGGGCAATTCTGGGGTGCCCGACTTACCCGGTACGGCCATTTTGGGGTGCCGACCTACCCGTGTCAAGCCGTTTTCTGGTGCTGACTACCCATGTCAAGCCATTCTGGGGTGCTGACTACCCATCGGTCCTAACAACCGATCCTCGGGGACTATTTCACCCCCTACTGCTACTATCACATATATCATAACATAACATATTATCAGACATATTTGGGGTGTCTGATCTACCCTTCGGTCCTAACGATCGAACTTGGGGACTATTCCCCTCCTACTACCACTATCACATATAACATATCATGCCAGCATATAAACATATTATCACATACTGTCAGACATATCTGGGGAGTCTGACCTACCCTTCGGTCGTAACAACCGAACTCTACTACTATCACATATACATATCATGCTAGCATATAACATATCAGGTAGTAGCAAACCTAGATGATATCACAAAGACAATCATCTAACATACAACTCCTAATGGTGGGCTGACATTGTGGCTGTAGACCCACCACTACTGGAAGGTAACTCACCTCACACTGCTGAAGTCCCGCTGACAAAACCATAGCTGCTGGATGTCAGATTCCCGATCTGTCAATATCAAAATAACACCCAATTAATAATTGGGTTCCAACACGTATACCCATAAGTCCATGCTTGGGGTAAAAGACTACTTTACCCCTATCATGAGTCAAAGCCCAACATATGGCCCAGTTTTCCAAATTGGGCCCAACTCCTCATATGGGCCTTACCTCAAAGCCCATTAATTATTCTAGTCCATTTGCTTGATCTTGGATGGCCCAATAATACTCAATCATCAACGCCTAATGGAATATCATTAAGCCCTTTTAGGGTTTTAATTGGGTCAATTAGGGTCCATTAGACCTATTAGGGTTTTCACATAAAATGACTACTTGGGTTAATTACAAACCCTTAACTCATTAAGGACTTAATCCATTAAGTCTATCACTCTACTAGGTCAACCATACAATATTATAAATTTGGGCATCTAAATCCGTATAACTTTATTAGCACATCTATATCTTGTTAAATTAATTACCTTTCAATCGATGCAACTGAACTATATTCACATCCATATTTGCACCCAATTAAATAAAACGAATGCCCACAATTTAATTAATTTAGACCCAATTATTAATTAACAAGGCTTTACGTTATGTTTATTTATCTTGAACTTAAACCCAATGTCACTTAGCCCAAAATTCACTAAATGAATCCATATGATAATAGCCCAAATGAATTAAAGCCCAATACCTTAAAAAGATACTGTGGATTAGGTCACGATACTTCACCTTTCCTGCTTGAACTCTCGCTCGCCAATTGCATCCTCAGAGGGTCGGCACGACCAACCTTCGGCGACACATCCCCTTACGACGACATGGAGCCCCAAACTTCTAGCCAGTGGCTCTCATATCTTACCGAGCAATGTGCCACCAAACTCCTCCTACGCTTCCACGGAATTGAGGCAGGTTCATGCTTGAAACTCGCCTCAACTCCGACGTCTCCCTTTCCTCCACTGTCGGTGGTCATCCACAAATCCGTATTCCCTCTATCTGAAACGCTTCTCGAGTGTAGCCATGGAGATGGAGACAAAACAGCAAATGAAAGGATGGTTCAATGAGATCTAAACCCACTCGCACCTGAGATTAAGGTGCTAAAAAAAAGAAGAAACGAGTCAAATTTTCACTCTCATCCTCATTCTGGTTCTATACTCGACCGGTGGCTTGAAGGAACATGCCACCATAAGCCTGAGGTCTTCGTCATCACTGGAGATCGAGCTCCTATCGCTCAAACACTCTTGTTGTTCCTCCTTCTATCGATCGGTTTTCTAGTTTGGCGATGACAAGGGAATAACCCTTAAAGACTTCACATTCCTCTCCATTCTACTGGCGAAGGACCCCTTTTACACTCGTCGGAAGGGACCACGAACATCGCCGGGGCTCGAGAGACCATCGGAGCTCGCACACCCACACATAACAGCCCTGACTATGCTATAGTTCTCTTTCTCTCACTATCTTTCAGAATTGCAGATTGAAGAGAAGGGCTCCAGTCATCTTGGAGAGTCACACTTGATTTAAATGGCCAATGGAACATGTAAACGAATAGGACCAACTCCCTTAAATGGCATCGACAATTGCAGGACCACGATAGGTAAAGCGACAAGCTGCCATTGACGAATCAGAAAGAGTAAAACATGGTGTTGAAGTTGATAGGTTTAGTCCCTAGGGTTTGTGAAGCTTGACGATTAAAAACCCTAAGTCTAATTGTGTTACCATTTTAATTTCTGTAAATTATTGTCACACCCCAAAACCAAGAACGGCGGAAATGTTCTGGGGCGGAGGACGTCATGTAATGTATTACAACACAGTAATAGTAAACAAGCAAACAACATCATCCATTGCATTAAATATATAATTTTAATACAAGCGTGTTCTGTACAGTTATAGACACCAAAAAATAATGTAAATCAAAAATAAAGAGATGAGTCCTGAATGCGCTCCATCTTCTCAAAAGCTGGTCTCGGTACCTGTCTACTGATGACCTGAGAATACAAGTTATTTTGAAAGCGAGTATCAGCATTAAGCTGGTGAGTTCATAGGTATTGTAGTGTCGGTGTTTGTTATCAAAACGTTTGAACATGTCTCAAGTGTAAGTTTGTAAAATGTATGTAAATGTTTGTAAAAGTTTGAATCTCTTAGAAAAACCTATACTTTCTATTAAAGTAGCCTTCTACCAAGGCTTAACTGTTTTGTATGTTCGTTTGTTGTAAAAGTGTGTAATTTCCCAAGTGTAACTATCATTAACAAAATATAGTTTGTACATTAATGTTTAAGTGAAATAATCACTAAATGTATGTAATGGGTAAATTAATGTAGTGTTGTAGTGTTGTATTATAGGAACTACTGCTGTACTAACTACCTTAAACAGGATTTATATTAAGGTATTATGTGATTAATTGTACCATACTATCGACTGAGTAAGAACGACAAATGTAAGTTGTAAAAAAGTATGACGTTTGGCACCCGCAGACCTGCAGGTCCGGCTGTAGCTAGCAGCAAGGTGTAGGATAGTCAATCCAGTATAGATCTATACGCAAACTCACGCTCTCCCTCCAAGAGAATTCTGGTTACAGCTCGGTCCATGACATTTAAGGCATGCCCGATACAGTGGATCACAATTGTAAACGTACTCATGTATAGGTAATGTAATGTTACTTGTTCTAGTATCGTTGTATATGTTCTCTTCCTAGTATAATTGTATATGTTCTTCTCTAGTATAGTTGTATATGTCCTGCTCTAGTATAGTTTTATATGTTCTCATAGTAATGTAATGTATATGACTCATGAATGAACCGACTCATTGATCTATCAACAGCGTAAATGTAATCCTGTGTTACCCCGATGGTAACTTACTAATGATGTAACTGATACACATGAATAATGGAAGTACTTTTATGTCTATATATGCACACATGGTATATAATTAATATTGAAATGACCCTCGGACGGCTACCCGACATTCCACCAGACCACATCCAAATCGAGGAAAAGGAAACAGGGCGGATGGCCTTCCTATGCCTTTTAAACATTTCTTATATATCTATACATATATGGACATGCAATTTATAAGAGGTATAATAACGTTTAAATAAAGGTTTTGATGAGTAAAAGAGTTTGTAAAACATTTTGAAGTAAAATAGTTTGATAAACATTTGGAAATAGTGATGAAATCATTGGTTTTGTAGTTATAAATCACACGTGATTGAAGTAATAACTATAAGTACTCAACTTGTATCCCCCCCCCCCATAAAAGCATTTAAAACATTTAAAATTATTTCAAAGGTTAATTAAAGGGGTATGAACTCACCTGTAGTGAGTGGTTCTGATGACAAGGTTGGATTTGATGCTAGGTGTTAAGTGGTAACTTGAGAACACACGCGAATCCTATTTAGCATATATTGGCACATATATGGATTTAATTAGTGTTATGAACAATTAATTGATGATTTTGGGGCCACTTTAGGGACTAGTAAACACTTATAATGAAGTGTTATAATCATATATGATTGTATGAGGGCTTATAAGGCTATTCAAGAGGGTGTATGGCCAAAATACACACTATATGTGTGTGTGCGGCCAGGTGTGCGGCCTAGTGTGCTGTCAGCACATGTGTGCGGCCCTGTGTGCGACCATGTGTGCTGCCAGATGATGTGTGATGCCATGTGTGCGGCCAGATGGTGATCTTGGTGTTCTTGGTGTTCTTGGTACCTTTTATGAAGATCTTCAAGGAGAATGGATGATACTTGAGAGGATTCCGTGTTCTATGCTTGAAGAAGTGAAGGAAGTGTTCAAAAATGATTTAATTGTGGCATATATAGGTGGAGTGTGCGGTTGGGAAAGGTGTGAGGCCGCAAACAAGATTGTGTGGCCGCACACTCAAGTGTGTGTCTGCACCCTCCATGTGTTGGAGTGTTTGGCCTGGTTTTGATTCCTACACTTCGAGTTAACCCTTTTTAACACTCCTACCTTGATTATATCACATTTAGAACGCTTCATTAGACTCTAAAGGGTACTACTATATAGTAAAATAAGTCTAATATTGGAAAGAATTAAAGAGTGCATGCGAGAAGTTTTTCGGGTTGTCACATCATCCCCAACGTTAGAGGGAATTTCGTCCCGAAATTTGAGTTTAAGTTACTAGATTATTACAAATAACTAAGTAAAAAAATGAGGATATTTCAGATTCATCTGATCCTCTCGCTCCCATGTAAATTCCGGTCCTCGCTTGGCGTTCCAACGAACCTTCACAATCGGGATGCGGCTTTGTTTCGTCTGTTTGACCTTACGGTCCATGACTTCTACGGGTACTTCCACGAAGTTGAGGCTCTCGTTGATCTCGATCTCGTCGAGTGGGATTACAAGAGTCTCGTCGGATAGACACTTTTTCAAATTGGAAACATGGAATGTAGAATGTACGTTATGAAGTTCGTTCGGTAGATTGAGTTTGTAAGCTACTGGGCCGATTCTTGCAAGAATCTCGAAAGGCCCAATGTACCTTGGATTTAGATTTCCACGCTTTCCGAAGCATATCAAGCCCTTACAGGGCGAGACCTTCAATAAAACGCGGTCGCCCACCTGTAATTCCAACGGTTTTCTACGTTTATCGGCGTAGCTTTTCTGTCGGTCTCTGGAGGCTTTCAATCGTTCACGGATCTGAACGATCTTCTCTGTCATTTCCCGAATGATTTCCAAACCTGTGAGAGTACTGTCAGAAGTTTGCCCCTTAGCTAACTGGGTGTAACCCACTTCAGCCCAGCACAGAGGGGATCTGCACTTCCGGCCATAGAGGGCTTCAAATGGGGCAGCCTTGATGCTCGTGTGATAACTGTTGTTGTAGGAAAATTCGACAAGAGGTAAGTGAGTATCCCATGCCTTTCCAAAGTCAATCACATAGGCTCTCAGCATATCTTTCAGTGTTTCGATGGTCCTCTCACTTTGCCCGTCGGTCTGAGGATGGTAGGCTGTGCTCATGTCTAGTCTTGTTCTTAGGGAATGTTGCAACGATTGCCAGAATCTTGAGGTGAACCTACTATCTCTATCGGAGATAATGGGTATAGGAAGACCATGCAGTCGCACGATTTCCCTAATGTATGTTCTCGTAAGTTTCTCCATCTTATCGGTTTCCTTGATAAGTAGGAAGTGTGCAGACTTGATCAATCTATCGATGATGACCCATATGGTATCAAGTCCACCCGTTGTCTTGGGCAACTTGGTTATGAAATCCATAGTGATCCGCTCCCACTTCCATTCTGGGATCTCTTGTTGTTGCAGTAAACCAGAGGGTTTCTGGTACTCGACCTTGACCTTTGCGCAAGTAAGGCATTTACTTACGAAGGTAGCAATCTCTGCTTTCATATTAGGCCACCAGTATAGCTTTTTAAGATCCATATACATCTTATTTGAACCTGGGTGGACGGAATACCGAGTGTTATGCGCCTCGGTCATGACCAAGTCTTGGAAACCACCGTGCTTCGGGGTCCAGATCCAGTTCATGAAATATAGGGCTCCACCACCCTTGGCTTCTAAGTTCTTATCCATTCCTCTGAGGGACTCATTCGCCACATTTTCAGGTTTCATAGCTTCAAGTTGAGCCGCCTGAATTTGTTTAGACAAGTGCGAATGGATAGTCATTGTCAACGACTTGACTCTTCGACTAGAATATTCCTTCCGACTTAAGGCGTCCGCTACTACGTTGGCTTTACCCGGATGATAACTAATGTCGCATTCGTAGTCATTGAGTAGCTCGACCCACCGTCGTTGTCTCATGTTGAGCTCCTTCTGATCGAATATGTGTTGTAAACTCTTGTGGTCGGTAAAAATAGTGCTTTTTGTGCCATACAAGTAATGTCTCCAGATCTTCACGGCAAACACAACTGCCCCCAGCTCAAGATCATGTGTGGTGTAGTTGACTTCATGTTTCTTCAGCTGTCTCGAGGCATAAGAGATGACCTTACCCCGTTGCATAAGGACGCAACCGAGCCCTTGGTTTGACGCATCGCAATAGACCACGAAGTCTTCTATCCCTTCGGGTAGGGATAGTATTGGTGCGGTGCACAAGGCTCGCTTGAATGCTATCTCCTGTTTCTCTTCCCAGTCAAAGGCTACGCCCTTCTGGGTCAGTGTTGTAAGAGGTTTCGCAATCCGGGAGAAGTTCTGTATGAACCTGCGGTAGTAGCCAGCGAGACCTAAAAATTGTCGAATTTCTGTAGGCGTCTTCGGTGCTGACCAGTTCTCAATGGCCTTAATTTTGGATGGGTCCACGTGGATTCCCTCTTCACTTACCACATGTCCTAAGAATTTGACTCTTCGGATCCAAAATTCGCACTTCGAGAACTTCGCATAGAGTGTTTCCGTTCGTAACGTTCTTAAAACTTGTCGCAGATGATCGCCATGCTCTTCCTTATTTCGGGAGTAGATCAGGATGTCATCAATGAATACGATGATGAACTGATCCAAGTAAGGTCGGCATACTCTATTCATTAGGTCCATGAAGACTGCGGGCGCATTGGTCAATCCGAATGGCATCACCACGAACTCGTAGTGTCCATAACGAGTTCAGAAGGCTGTCTTCGGCACATCCTCCTCTAGCACTCTTAACTGGTGATATCCGGATCTCAGATCAATTTTGGAAAAATAATTCGCCCCTTGGAGTTGGTCGAATAAATCGTCGATGCGAGGCAGAGGGTAACGCTTTTTGACCGTCAGTTTGTTGAGTTCCCTGTAGTCGATACACATACGGAATGATCCGTCTTTCTTTTTAACAAACAAGACCGGTGCTCCCCAAGGTGAGAAGCTTGGTCTTATAAAACCCTTGCTGAGCAGTTCGTTAAGTTGACCAGATAATTCTTGCATCTCTGCTGGTGCTAATCAGTAGGGCGACTTGGCTACTGGGGTAGCTCCTGGAACTAAGTCGATTCTGAACTCGACCTGTCGTTGTGGAGGTAATCCTGGTAGCTCTTCTGGAAAGATGTCGGGGAAATCGCTCACTACTGGGATGTTCTTTAAATCCTTCGTTTCAAGGCTTATATCGACAACGTGAGCAAGGAATGCGTGATATTCCTTACGTAGATATTTCTGTGCTTGGATACTGGAGATAATACGAAGACTTGTACTGGGTTTGTCACCGTAGAATATAAGAGTTTCGTTAGACGGAAGGTTTAGATGGATTGCTTTCTCGAAGCACATGATGTCGGTGCGATGAAGACTCAACCAATCCATGCCGATGATTACGTCGAAGCTTTTAATTGAAACCGGCATGAGGTCGATTGGAAATGAATGGTTACCTAGAGTTAAGGTACTACCTAAGTATATGCTCTTGGTGCTTTTAGTTTTCCCATTAGCCATTTCTACCATGAATTGTTCTTTAAGTGCGTGTGGTTGATGTTTAAGCATGTGAGCAAATTTATGGTTTACGAAGCTTCGCTCTGCTCCACTATCGAACAGAATGCATGCATAGGAGTTATCGAGAAGGAACGTACCAGTCACCACCGTCGGGTCAGCAACCGCTTCCCCATGGCTTATTGCCAGTACTCTCCCTGATCCACCTACATTCTTTGCTTTGGGGCAGTCCCTCTTGTAGTGGCCTGCTTCACCACATTCATAGCAGGTTGGGCTCGCGCCTGAGCCAGGGACTTGAGCGATCGGTCTTGCCGGAGACCTACAGAAACAGACAGTGTGTCCTTTCTTGTCGCAGTTAGAACACTGCATTTCACGGCAGGGGCCGTTGTGGTGGAAGTTGCATTTGTTGCACTTAGGCAAACTTCCTGTATACTGCTTCACCGGAGTAGTAGCAGCAGTAGGGGTTATTGCAGCATGTACAGCCATAATTTGCTGCTTTTTGGCAGCTCGCTGCTTCTTCTTGTCATCCCAGAACTTCCGCTTAGAGTCAGCGGGTTTGGAGGGTTCTGAGACGGCTTGAGTTGTTGTCGCTGTTGGGGATTGGATTCCATGGTCAATGAGTCGCTGTGCGAGCCGCTTGGCACTGTCGAAAGTAGTGGGTTTTGATGATAGGACATTTCCTTGGTACGGAGGCACCAGCCCCCAGATGTATCTTTCGATCTTTTTCCCCTCAGTGGGAACCATATTGGGGCAGAGAGCCACCAGTTCGCTAAATCTGGCGGTGTATGCGACTATGTTGGAGCCCTTCATGGTTAGGCCCCATAGCTCCTGCTCCAACTTCTGGATTTCGCCCCTCGGGTAGTACTCCTCAATCATGAGGTCTTTCATCGTTTCCCATCCCATGTCGTTGGCTACAACGAGAGTTAGGGCTTTAACGTGGCTGTTCCACCACGTCAGGGCTTTTCCTTCAAAGGTGCAGGCGGCATATTTAACCTTGCTCGCCGCACGGCATGAACAAATTTCAAAGACCGATTCAGTCTTCTCGAACCATTGCGAGAGGGCAATGACTCCGCCGGTTCCATAAAAGGACTTCGGCTTACAGTTGGTGAAATCCTTGTAGGAGCATTCACTCATGCGCACATAGATATCAGCATGAGTAGATTCAACAGGGGTTCCACCTCGGCTGTTGTCAGTTGCGTGATATTGAGCCATCGCAGTTGCCACTGTCGCAGCTACCGCAGCATTCAGGGCTGCAGTGTCGATGACCGGAGGAAGAGGTGGTGGAGGTGCAGGGTTATTCCGGGGAGATTTGCGAGGAGGCATCTTTCAGCTATAAGTTTATAAAGACAGTTACAATGGTAAGAATCAATTGTAAGCAAGTTGAGAGTGACACATGGACTAAATAGCCATAGTCCAACAGTTGAATGAGTGTACGAATTGAATTCATAATAGGGAAGAATAGTAGGAAAACGCAAGTGTAAAAATTTCTCACAGATTAGTTAGCTGTCAATAATACTGGTATTATTGATGTAATGGGTTTAGGAAAAAAAATCGACCTAACAGTAGGTCTTACATCATACCATACGGAAAAGTTTGACAGTTACTAGATTCCTAGTTAGCGTACTGAGAGTTAGAAATATTTTACAGATAAGCGTTACCAAAAGCCCAGATACTGAAGGCTATTCCTTAATCAAAAGACAAAGATGTACTAGACATCTTCTAATGACGACGGGAATTCCTAGGGCGAATCCTCATATCTGCCAGTTCGCGAACCACTTCTTGGAGGTGTCGTTCGTGAGCTCTTTGATGAACTCAAAGTTCTGCGATTTCGGTGGTTAATTGTTGTCGCAATGCGTCATTGGTTCTCCTCGTCCCTTCGAGCGCTTCTTCTAGATGTCGAATGCGGACGATATTTACCCCTGAGTTGGCATCAATTTCCATGACTCGGTCGATGGCTGTTCGACCTTGCTCGACGTTTTGAGCAATTCTACAGACCATGACGGGCAGAGCTCTATCCGCAGAACCACCTTCGCTAATGTTGTAAAAGCTTCGGTCCCCAAAGTAAGGTAAGGGTTGACCCTGTTCGTCGCTCCAGCGATTCAAGTTGTTTACCCACAATGGAGTGGGACCTGGAAATGCTGGTCGGGGATCGTTGTTCGGGGCTTGACCTATGGGAGGTAGATTGTTGACTTCCGGCTCAGAGTCAGATCCATCTGAGAAGCCTTTTGCTTGATGATCATCCAACGGGATTTGGTGCTCATCATCGGACTCTGCTTCAAGCCATCCTGCGTTGTCTTCGTTTGGGAAGCACGGGTCGCCGTAATGGAATCCAGCCATGATATCTACGCGAGAAAAGGGATATAAGAATCTTTTATAATTAGGCGTACTAAACTAAGATAATTATAAGATGATCTTCATCAGTTACGTCAATACTTGTGTAGTGTATACCAATTATATGAAATTAGAGTAGGATAGTCATTCGAATAAGTGGCCCTAACTCCAAATCCACAACCAAGAAAGGAACAGGAAGTGAGGCAAAGGTCACAGATTTTGAGTCTATAACACCTAAATTTCATATAACCTTAGCGTACACACTTAACAATTATTGACCTACTTGATAGAGACCCTTTTTGGTTCTTAGGTATGTAGTAACCCAAAATACTCCTATAGTATTTTAGACTTATTAATTGTTCTAATGTTCTTATCGTAGTAGTGTTGGTAGGTTTTTAGACTTGTTAACATATCACAACCATTCTAGGGCATATGCTAATCACTCTTCGGACCAGCATAGTTGATCAGGCTATCCCATTCCCAAGACTGACCATACATCCCCGAGCTTACCTGTGATATTTAACAATTATAATACTTTTGTTCTTGTCATTGTGACACTGATTTTAGTATGAATGCAGCCTAGTATACTTAATTAAATATTTTGGTATTTAATGTATAGACTCTCGGTCAGGGTGTTTTAATCCCAAAAGGGTTTATAGTTAGTATATCTTTTATGGGTTGATATACTCAATTCACTATAAACAATGCTGTGATACCAATCTGTCACACCCCAAAACCGAGAACGGAGGAAACGTTCTGGGGCGGAGGACATCATGTAATGTATCACAACACAGTAATAGTAAACAAGCAAACAACATCATCCATTGCATTAAATATATAATTTTAATACAAGCGTGTTCTGTACAGTTATAGACACCAAAAAATAATGTAAATCAAAATAAAGAGACGAGTCCTGAATGCGCTCCATCTTCTCAAAAGTTGGTCTCGGTACCTGTCTACTGATGACCTGAGAATACGAGTTATTTTGAAAGCGAGTATCAGCATTAAGCTGGTGAGTTCATAGGTATTGTAGTGCCGGTGTTTGTTATCAAAACGTTTGAACATGTCTCAAGTGTAAGTTTGTAAAATGTATGTAAATGTTTGTAAGTGTTTGTAAAAGTTTGAATCTCTTAGAAAAACCTATATTTTCTATTAAAGTAGCCTTCTACCAAGGCTTAACTGTTTTGTATGTTCGTTTGTTGTAAAAGTGTGTAATTTCCCAAGTGTAACTATCATTAACAAAATATAGTTTGTACATTAATGTTTAAGTGAAATAATCACTAAATGTATGTAATGGGTAACTTAATGTAGTACTGTAGTGTTGTATTATAGGAACTACTACTGTACTAACTACCTTAAACCGGATTTATATTAAGGTATTATGTGATTAATTGTACCATACTATCGACTGAGTAACAACGACAAATGTAGGTCGTAAAAAGGTATGACGTTTGGCACCCGCAGACCTGCAGGTCCGGCTGTAGCTAGCAGCAAGGTGTAGGATAGTCAATCCAGTATAGATCTATACGCAAACTCACGCTCTCCCTCCAAGAGAATTCTGGTTACATCTCGGGCCATGACATTTAAGGCATGCCCGGTACAGTGGATCACAATTGTAAACGTACTTATGTATAGGTAATGTAATCTTACTTGTTCTAGTATCGTTGTATATGTTCTCTTCCTAGTATAGTTGTATATGTTCTTCTCTAGTATAGTTGTATATGTTCTGCTCTAGTATAGTTGTATATGTTCTCATAGTAATGTAATGTATATGACTCATTGATCTATCAACAGCGTAAATGTAATCCTGTGTTACCCCGATGGTAACTTACTAATGATGTAACGGATACACATGAATAATGGAAGTACTTTTATGTCTATATATGCACACATGGTATATAATTAATATTGAAACGACCCTCGGACAGCTACCCGACATTCCACCAGACCACATCCAAATCGAGGAAAAGGAAATAAGGCGGATGGCCTTCCTATGCCATTTAAACATTTCTTATAAATCTATACATATATGGACATGCAATTTATAAGAGGTATAATAACGTTTAAATAAAGGTGTTTGATGAGTAAAAGAGTTTGTAAAACATTTTGAAGTAAAGTAGTTTGATAAACATTTGGAAATAGTGATGAAATCATTGGTTTTGTAGTTATAAATCACACGTGATTGAAGTAATAACTATAAGTATTCAACTTGTATCCCCCCCCCCATAAAAGCATTTAAAACATTTAAAAGTATTTCAGAGGTTAATTAAAGGGGTATGAACTCACCTGTAGTGAGTGGTTCTGATGACAAGGTTGGATTTGATGCTAGGTGTCAAGTGGTAACTTGAGAACACACGCGAATCCTATTTAGCATATATTGGCACATATATGGATTTAATTAGTGTTATGAACAACTAATTGATGATTTTGGGGCCACTTTAGGGACTAGTAAACACTTATAATGAAGTGTTATAATCATATATGATTGTATGAGGGCTTATAAGGCTATTCAAGAGGGTGTATGGCCAAAATACACAATATATGTGTGTGTGCGGCCAGGTGTGCGGCCTAGTGCGCTGCCAGCACATGTGTGCGGCCCTGTGTGCGGCCATGTGTGCTGCCAGATGGTGTGTGCTGCCATGTGTGCGGCCAGATGGTGATCTTGGTGTTCTTGGTGTTCTTGGTACCTTTTATGAAGATCTTCAAGGAGAATGGATGATACTTGAGAAGATTTCGTGTTCTATGCTTGAAGAAGTGAAGGAAGTGTTCAAAAATGATTTAAGCGTGGCGTATATAAGTGGAGTGTGCGGTTGGGAAAGGTGTGAGGCCGCAAACAAGAGTGTGTGGCCGCACACTCCATGTGTTGGAGTGTTTGGCCCGTTTTTTATTCCTACACTTCGAGTTAACCCTTTTTAACACTCCTACCTTGATTATATCACATTTTGAACGCTTCATTAGACTCTAAAGGGTACTACTATATAGTAAAATAAGTCTAATATTGGAAAGAATTGAAGAGTGCATATGAGAAGTTTTTCGGGTTGTCACAATTATAGTTTGGCCCTTGTACTAACACATTCTAATAATAATTATTATTATTAACGTTCGCAATGAGTTTAATTAATAATTCACTTAAAATCTCATTTAACTTTATCTAATTCGTCCACTTCACCCGTAAATGCATTTTATATAATGACTCGACTATCTCACCCCATATATTATCCTTGAATGGATTTATTATCCAGATTATTTTATAACCCTTAATTTGTATTAGCTAGCTAAAAACGGGGCATTACAATTCTCCCCAACTTAAATTTGATTTCGTTCCCGAAATCATTCCTTACCATCTCTTACATGTCAAACTACTCTAGCAAAATGGTCACCATCCTAGGCACACCATAGCCCTACTAGGGTAGCCATGACCAATCTTCGCAAAGCCCTAAAACCCTCCGGTGAACGAATTCCTCGCAAAAAAATTATATGTACTCTATCTGAAATTTGCTGTCTCTAAATGATCTGAATCCCTAATAGACCAATCATACTGAATCATTATCGATGAACCCCGCAGTGGGTAACTTAGCATTACTCAGCAATCTATTACACTTACCATACATGAGATCCTCAAATACCATTACTGTTGGAGACCCAAAACTGTCTGAATCCCTGATCTGCCTGAAAACACTAAACTGTCTGAAACACTGACTGTTTGAAACACTGAACTGCCCGAAACACTGAACTGTCTGAACTATATGCTGCCACATGGCTGCTTCCCAACATCTACCGAGACCTACCTGGTCTCAATTTTCCGCCAATCATCTGAGATATCGGGTTCCAGCCCAACTGCAGAGCCAAAGGACTCCCTGCTTAGCCGCCTCGCACGACTTCTGAACAAAATCCTTCTATGGACCTAGCTGCTACTAACTATCTTGTCACTGTGGCCCTAACGACCTTCTGATCTAACTGATCGAGTCCATACGTTGAATCCTGACGTCACCAAACCCAAGGCTAAAAGTGATTGCTACATGACCATTGGTAGCCTCATGTCAAAAATGACCTTAAGCAATCCACTGCTTCCTTGCTCTCATCTCTGTAGTGGCGCTTCTACAGTCTTATCTCTGGCTTCACCAGATCTAACCCGTCTGGGTAATTCCGAAATCCAATCCGTGGATTTCCATCTCCTCATTGCTACACCCTAACTGGTGGGTACTATTGTCCTTCTCGCGTCCTAACAACTCGCTCATGCCATCTACTACCCTAGTGAATGCTACGGCTACACCCGCAGACTTACAACACTCTAACACTATCTGATCGCTAGTGAATGCTACGGCTACCCCCGTAGTCTTACAACACTTCCCATGATAACTGACTGCTAGTGAATGCTACGGCTACCCCCGTAGTCTTACAACACTTTCCATACTAACTGACCACTAGTGAATGCTACGGCTACCACTGTAGTCTTACAACACTTTTCAAACTATATGACTGCTAGTGAATGCTACGGCTACCCCCCGTAGTCTTACAACACTTTCGATACTGGGTCAAAAACGCACTCGACCTAACACACAACTGAACTTGAGTCCTAACCGGAACTCAAATCTGGTTCCCGAAACCTATTATCACGTGACCCCATTGTATCAGTACCGTACCCATACCCGTGATCAAAGCGTCACGGCAAACCACAAAATCATCTACACCCTCTGGCAAGGTGAGAATCAGTGCCTCGCACAACCGATGTCTGAGAGTCTCGAAGGCTGCCTACTGCTCAGGCCCCCTACGAAAGGCCATCGACTTCTTGGTCATTCGGGTCAAAGGAACCATAATCTCGAAGAAGTCCCTTGTAAATCTCTGGTAATAACCTGCTATACCTAGGAAACTCTGAATCTTGGATGGAGACCTCAGAATTTCTGACTGTATCATGGCCTCTATCTTGGCCGAATCAACTAGAATACCCTTCTAGTTGACAAGGTGCCCAAGAGATTGCACCCCGCGCAACCAGAACTCACATTTGGAGAACTTTATAAAAAGTTTCTCCCCCACTTAGATTCAACTAAGTCTTCACGGTACGGGAGAATTGAAGGATCCCCAATCCTTCTTACTTCTTATTAGTCCACTGCCGACAATCTGAGCTTACCAATGCTAATGATCAATTACCAGTCAAACCTTATGATCACCCATCCTCTGAAACCTTGAAGAGTACTCTTGAATCTGGTACAGTCTGACACCTCAGACCATCTCCCATGTTGTTCACTGAAGACCTTAATCTTCACTCTAGCTGACGAATCCTCGTTCTCATTTCCAATCTTGCAGTACCACTTAACTCTAACCGGACACAGCCCATGCGAAAATACAATTCTCTTAAACATGTGATGACCAACCACTTATGCATCTAACACCCGCAACTGACACTACCCGTTTCATGTCACCAGCTCTATCCTAGCAACGGTAGTGCCTTGAACTCCAAAGTTCATCCATAGCCGATTGTCAACCATACCTGACCCATGATAGAACCGCTGACGCTGAATTCACTGGAGAACTATTACTCTAACCCTGATCGAGTATCCTCTAAATAATACTCCTGCATAGATCCCAACAAAGATCCAAAATGATAATGGTATGCGCGGAAGCCACTCCGCAAGATGCATCCCTCTTTGGGTTCATCAAGGAATTTTCGGCATGCAGGATGGCATATATGTTCCTTGATAACCCAAACACTAGCTGGAAAACCGACCCGAGGTCTGACTTATCCAACTCACTCACAATTCCAAAGCGATACATATTTCCAACATCCAACTAGTAGCAGTAAAATATAACATACCCGAAACATCTGGAGGAATCCGAGTCACCTCCAGCTGATATGATCAACCCTTCCACACCTGTAGCAGCCTAAGCCCTTGGAATGACAGACTCCCTCGTGCACTTTCTCGTACGCGTTGCACTGACTCCGAACCTGTTGGCCTTTCACCCGACGATCAGAAATCATGGGTCTCTTCCCGAGACCCCTACTATACACACCTGGCACACACCTCTCTTTTTCAGGGTGCTCCCAAATCGATCTCGCATCTGCAATTCTTGGAAATCATATCCTTCAGGGTCTGACACCCTGTCACGCTTACTAGCTCGCTTGCCAATGGCTAAGCTGCAACAACTGGAACATCCTCTGTCCCCAAATTGGGTCACAAACTCTTCCTTGAAGCTTCTTAGATTCTCCAAGACTCTTACCGAGTCGAGTATGGATCCTGTGCTTTCAGTAGTATGAGCCCAATACTACCTTCCACACCTATCCATACTTTCCTCAGCAATCCTCCCGGATCCTCGAAGTCACTTCCTCAACTGGTGCACACAAGTCTAACTGAGCCTCACTACTAACTCACTGAAATATATCCTAGGCTTCCCTAGGTTCCCGAACTCACCCAATCCTTAGCTGCTGAAAGATTCCCAGTAATGTCAACTAGCTACCTCATGAATATAGTCACATACAACAGAGATCAGATAATCCTTCGAGTAAAAGACCCATCCCTAGAACGGTTGGACTCAGACAAGAGCTGCACAATAGGGTCAAGTCTCTCACTTTGAGATTATCCGGCTCGTGTCCCATGTGACCTAGCATATGCACTTAATAGTTAGCTCACATTACTAAGAGTCCCACAAAGCACAGAGCAAGCAGCATTCAGACAATGGAAAATCTAACCATCATATTCCAATCAAATCATTTTATCCTCTAATCAGGAATCTGTACATGTAATTCGAAGGCTCATATAATTAGGCATAACCTAAACATGCTATCTTATCACTGACTGATCTGTACAAGCATGCAAGTCTACAAGCACATACAATAGGCATATAAGGCATCCTCCTAGATCCTTAGCCCTAATCTAGCATGCAGTTCTCATAATCATATCATATTGTATCATAACATGTATGGGTATCTTGGGGAAAACTTACTTGAGCTCGGCTGATTGCATGCATCACACACTTTGTTCTTCTCAAAGTTCTTTTCTCTTTTCAGATTCTTTTCAAACTCCTTTTATAAAATGGTTTTACTTTTGAACATTTTCATACCAAACCCTTAGTTTGAGTTTAGACACACCCGAGAGTATGTCTGAATCCCACAAACCAAGGCTCTGATACCAACTTGTAATAACCCAAAAATACAGGCCAAAAATTTCATTTTTAATTACGTCATTTTAAAACCAACAGTGTAATAAAAATCTCTGTAATATTATGTCATGTCAAACCAAAGTAGAAATAATCAAACATGTTATCATAAAACAATTTCAGAGTGTAATCCCAAAGATCTCATGTGCGAAAAACCATAGTGTGATGCGCTGTGATCAAGTCGGCTCCTTTCCTTTAAACACGAAGTACCTGAAACCAAAACTGAAAACCGTAAGCACGAAGCTTATTGAGTTCCCCCATCATACCACATACCATACAATCACATATCATACATACTGCCGGGCCATTCTGGGGTGCCCGACCTACTCGGTACGACCATTCTGGGGTGCCGACCTACCCGTGTCAAGCCGTTCTGGGGTGCTGAGTACCCATGTCAAGCCATTCTGGGGTGCTGACTACCCATTGGTCCTAACAACCGATCCTTGGGGACTATTTCACCTCTACTGCTACTATCACATATATCATAACATAACATATTATCAGACATATCTGGGGTGTCCGATCTACCCTTCGGTCCTAACGACCAAACTTGGGGACTATTCCCCTCCTACTACCACTATCACATATAACATATCATGCCAGCATATAAACATATCATCACATACTGTCAGACATATCTGGGGTGTCTGACCTACCCTTCGGTCCTAACAACCGAACTCTACTACTATCACATATATATATATATATATATATATATATATATATATATATATATATATATATATATATATATATCTTTACTATATTATTAAGGATATTTCCCACCTCTTGAAAATTAAGAGGTACAACATATCTTACCTTATGTACAATGACATTAAGCAATATACGTATTATACTACACTACACGCTGCACGAGGATCGTATACTACACCGTACAATGACCTTACCTAATCTCCTAACCATAGCCATCTAACCTATTCACACCCACAGATTAATAGATCCAGAGGCGGTGATGAACAGATCCGGAGATCTGGAGATGGTCATGAGGACAGATTAATGATACTCAGCATCTTCGATCCTCAATCCGATCGTCAGCCTACAAGCAGTCGAGGTCTTAACATGGCGGATCTCCAGCGTTTTCAATATAAACCTTTTCCTCGCCTTCGATTTTCACCCTGACAGACGTCTTAGCATCTTCGATCCTCAAAAACCCTAAAGATCTGCCATCTAACCTATTCATCTCACCTTCGTAACATCCCTCAGCCACCACAGGTACCCTCAAACCCATCTTCACATCGACACCACCAAAGATGCCCCTTTCCTCGCATTCGATTTTCACCCTAACACGCTCTCAGGTCTCAGCTATCAAAGATCCCGAACACGGAGGGGAGGAGGACGCCGCTGCTGACGACGAATCAGGTCTCAACATATTCGATCCTGAAAAACCCTAAAGATATGCATCAATCATCTCGAGAAGTTGCTGGTGACGATGAATCAGGTCTCAATAAAACGGACCTTTCAACAGTTGATTCCGCCGCCTACCACCACCTTTAAAGCTTGATTCCGCCGCCTACCACCACCTTCGTAACCTCCCTCAGCCACCACAGGTACCCTCAAACCCATCTTCAACATATTTATGATAATACAAAGTTTTTTATGCTCTCCTCAACTAGAGTTTGCACAATGGGGTATGTTTATTGGGTAAGTTAAAATCTAACTTTCATCTCACAGTTTTTGGTTGCAGAAAAGAATCTAAAATTGCTTCCACGTCCGATTAGTAGTTTAAAGCATCTGGGGTTGCTTGGTTTTCAAGTTGGTGCTTTAGAACAGCTTCCATTTGAATATATGTTGTTGGTATTTGTTAATTTTTTTATTGGCCAAGTCAAAAGAAAATCTTAAAAGTCTATTAATTTACTGCATATCGATAATTATAGGTTCTTTCATAGAAAAATGATGTTGACACAATAAAACTTTAGGTGTTTATCTCCCAATTTCTCAAATCTTTCATCATAGTTTCGCTAATTAATCGGCAATTATCAATTACTAACTCAATTATCATGTTTTTTTTTAAAATTAATTAGGGTTTTGCTGATTTTCTGCAAGAGATGTCATCTTTAATGGAAAACGTAAAGAAAGAGGTGAACAACTACTCTTTGATTTCAAGAAATCCAAATTTAACTTGTATTACTACCATCGGATTTAAATCTAACATGCGGAAATTATTGGATTTGACAGGAGAAAAGCTATAGTTTTGGGGAACTATGAACGCTTCTTAGACGTGAGGCTTACTAGAGATAACAACATAACGACTGGAAAGATCTATCAGCTACAATTTGTGTTGTATCAGGTAATTCCTCTGTTTTGATAGAACTGTTTTATTTCTAGCATTTTTAAATTGGTATTTTTAAATGAATGGAAACAAATTCAGGAAGCTTATTCAGGTAATTCTATCAAATCAGCAGTTGCTACGGTTCAGGCACGATTGAAGCGATCCAGCTCACAAGTCCTTCATTTTCGTTTCAAAAGCACAATGCTGCTCTTGTTATACAAACTTTCTTTAGACGATACCTGGTAACTTATAATATGTCTTTATTTAAGTTTTCACTAATTAGCTATAATTAGCAACGATGGAGCTTCAATGTTCACCAGATACTAACAATATATAAGATTTGGTTAGTTTAGGCAAGGAGAGCTCTTGAGGCTCTTAAAGGAGTTCTGAAGCTACAAGCCTTGGTGAGAGGACACAATGTAAGGAGGAGGACAAAGATGACACTCAAGTGTATGCAAGCACTGGTTCGTGTCCAAGCTCGAGTTTGTGACCAGTGTAGAAAGCTTTCAAATGAAGGAAGCTTCGACTCCAACATCTTTTGGGGGTCTCATCTTGCAGACAACAACTCCATTGTCAGAAATTCATTTGAATATATTTATATTTTTTCTTTTTAACGTAATTAATTACTTTCGTTCTTCTAAAATTTTCAATGTTTGTGATTCTATTATTGTAGACAAGAGAAGAAAGTAGCATCAACACAGATGAGTGGGATAGACGACATGCATGTAGAATTGAGATCCAAGTTTTTCAATGCTGGAAATTTCAACAGTTCTATCAAATCAGAAGAAGAGATCAATGTATGATGCTGAATTTTATGATCCCCGAGATGAAGAAAACGAGGTAATTCCTCTGTTCATGATTGTATTCTGTTTACATCTGTGCGTAACTTTATCTCCCAATTTCTCACATATTTCATCAAAGTTTCGTTATGTAAATAGTCAATGTGTCAAACGAATGTTACAAGCTGATCAGGTCAACACCTCTAAATAATATATATTTTTTTCACTTATTATGTTTCTGTATGATATTTTATTTATTAGTTTACTTTTTTCGTATTTTTCATAGGTTCCACTTACAGAAAAGATATTTTTCCTAAATTTATTTTTTTGCTATTAAAGTTTTGTTATTTCTACAAACTTGTTGACAAAATATGGTCTCAATTTACTTGCAGTCCTTTCCAAAACTCATATGCTTTAGATAACAATTCAACACCCACACATCACAAATGTTCTCTGGTTCAAACCTCCAGCTACTTCAGCGATTTCATCCACCACTCCATGGAATTCCTCTGTTAGATCCACCAATTCATCTCCTTCCTCATTAGGTAAGCTTCTCTTCTCGATCTCTGAACTAATTTTGTTTCTTCCCTAAATTGATTTGTTATTTTAAATTGATTTGTTAAGTTATTTCTTCTATAAAATCGATTTTGAATCTAATTTTTAACACAAATTTTTTATTCTCTTCTCAATTCTAGATTGTCTGTTGTTAGGGTTTTGGATAAGGATGAGATTTTAGTTGCTGTACCCAAGGAAATATTCGATACTTGTGTGTAAGCAAACAGAAAATTAAAAAGTGAAAGACTTGCAATTTGCTATCTGCAGGCTATGTCCAAAATCATACCTCAGGAAATGCTTACCAAGGTAGTCTTTCTTTTTCTGTTCCATTTCATGCATCCTCTTCTTTCATAGTTACTTTCATATTTGATTTTACTTGTTTTTGTTTGTTTGTTGCTTTTACAGGGATATTATGTTTGAGTCTCAAGTTGGTGAGGATGACACATGCAATTTCATCAAGAGTGGACAAATCCATCATCTTTTTTAGTTTTATAATTATACAAAACTTATTATTATTTGTTTTTATCATTTTTCTTTTTTGATATCATACTAATGTAGCTCCATTTTTTCATGATGATTAGACAAGGAGACATGATTTGGCTGGTGTTTTGTTGAATAGAGGCATCAACTTGGATCCATTAAGCAAGTGGTCAAAGGTAAGGATCATTCATCATCTTTGTTTATAAAAATATGTAATTTTTCCATAATTGCCCCTTGAACAATCACAACAGTTTTATTTGTTTATTTATTTTAAATTATAAATTGTGCTTATTCTTTACAGGTGCAAAGTGCAAGCTCTTTTCTACCTGTAATGGTTGTTGCTCCTCAAGAGGAAGAACGAATTGTTGACATGGCGTAAGTATTCATCATATTTTTACATTTTATCTCCAAATAATGATTTAAAAACTTTTAGTTTGTATAAAGTTTTTAAAGGAATTGTAGTCTCTCAATTTTATATACTTTCTTTGTTTTACTACATTTAAAAAAATAAATTTTACTTGTTGTAGGGCTTCTTCTGGTGGTAAAACTTTATACATTGCATCTCTTATGAAAAACAATGGGCATTTTTGTAGTTTGCTTTTGTTTTATTTGATTTTAGCTCCCAAAAGTATTAGGACATAACACAGCAGACTGGGTTTTGTTGGATCCCCAAAAGTATTAAGTGACAAAATCAACATCGATAAAGAGTCTGAAATTAAATCACGCCCTACTAAAAGGTAATTTACAAACAAAGTTGCATTTGTACCCTTCACCCTTTGTTTATTAAAAATTTGCTTCTTTCTTTATCCGTTTATTAAAAATTTGGAAAATGTTTTTTTTTTTATTTTTTTTATTTTACTTCTTTAGTTAACTCATATTTTGGTCTTTGCATATTTTGGGCTTAACTCATTAAGTCACTATGCCCAGATTAAGTGAAAAAGAAACAGCCATGTGTAGCTGTCCAGATTAAGTGCATAACCTATTAAGTCCATTAAGTAAAATCGACAAAGCTTTATTAATAACCCTTTGGTCAACTTTTACCGATCTGTTAAACTGTTCTTTAGATTACTATATTTTTCCAAAAATAATATCAACAAATATTATTCGATGTTTAATGCAGGGCTAGCAGATGAAGCAACATGATTGCAGATTGGTGTAGTTTATATATTGGACATGTTATAAATTTACAAAACTACATGATTGCAGATTGTTGTTATTTATGTATTGTAAAATTAAGTATGAACTATTAGATGAATTATTTGAAATGTAGACTCAACTTTTATCGTATTGTATGACTATGCACCTAGCAAGAAACTATATGTTGAAATGAACTATTCGACACAAAATAGTCTACCAAATGGCCGCATCTCATTGTTGGAGAGCCATCCATGCCCAGCTGGACTTTGTTTTCTCCCACGCCTTCCAACTATCGCAATTTAATCATAGGGCTATCTAATAATCTGTAATTCTCCTTGGGCACATAACCATAAGTCAAACGATAGAAATGGATACTCATCACATTAAAACTATCTTCCGAAAGAAACTTTTTGTCGCCCGACGCTTAGCGCAGGTAAACGGCTAGTATATATATATATATATATATATATATATATATATATATCATGCCAGCATATAACATATCAGGTAGTAGCAAACCTAGATGATATCACAAAGACAATCATCTAACATACAACTCCTACTGGTGGGCCGGCATTGTGGTCGTAGAATACACCAATAAGAATTTAGTATTAATTATATGTATATTAAATGCTATCCATACTTATAACTCATTTTTATGGAAACTAATTAAATTTATCATTAAAGT
Source organism: Lactuca sativa (assembly GCF_002870075.4). Taxonomy (NCBI): domain Eukaryota; kingdom Viridiplantae; phylum Streptophyta; class Magnoliopsida; order Asterales; family Asteraceae; genus Lactuca; species Lactuca sativa. The sequence goes on along the minus strand of NC_056627.2, from coordinate 200,588,867 downwards.
TAACAATAATATTCTTTCAGAATGAATTCATATCTAGAAGATTGAGAGTGCATTTCAGCAGAATAAGAGTGTATTCTAATAGAATACACTATCGTTGTTCATATTATATGCAAATTTATTGTATTTTAAGTGAGTGAGTCCTGAAACAAAATACGAACTCATATATAAAAACTTAGATGCGAATTCATTCTGAAAGAATGTTATTACTGACATTAATGACAGATTTAATTAGCTTACCATAAAAAGAGAATTATAATTATAGATATCATTTAATATACATATAATTATGGAAATCATTTAATATGAATATTTATTTAATTAAATAATTATCTAATACTCAAATCTTATTGGTGCATTCTAGCACACAATAAATGTAATAAACAAAATAACTTAGCTATATATATATATATATATATATATATATATATATATATATATATATATATATATATATATATATATATATATATATATATATATATTGCAAATTACGTATATATTAATTGTTTTTTATGATTTAACCATTTATATTTCATTTTTTTTCTATTTAAACAATCATATCAAAGCAAACAAATTACCTATATTGCTAGACACAAATATCTAGCATCTTTTCATTTCCTACACACAACTTTAACATTTTTTCTAATTCACCGAAATAATAATTTTTTTTATTATATATGCTAATATTCTCATAGAAAAAAAAAACTATTAGAGACAATATGTTGTAATTATTTTTCAAAATCTATTAAAAATTTCTTTTAAAAAAAGGAAACTATAATATGAAAATCTTCCTTCTAGGATAGTACTTACTTTTGAAAAATCACATAAGTTGATGAGTTTAATGAAAAAAATGTCAACGTAACAAATCGGAAATAAAAGCTAATAATGGTATGATTTTTTTTTTTCAAATTAAAACGGTTTTCATTAATAAAAATGAAATATAAATTATTAATATGAAAAATTAAATAATATGGAAGTTTCCATTTATTTTGTTTTTTTGTTAATAAATTAATATGACAAAATAGATTTTGTATTCATTTATGATACTACGTTTAAAGTCTACGTTGGAGTTCTAAATACTCCCTCCCTCGAAGCTTTTCTACCTCCCCTCTTTATCCCAATAATCGCTTCACACCGCTGGTTTTCTGATTGAATCTGCAATGAAGAGGGTCAACAAAATCAGCCAGATCGTCCGCCTCAAACAAGTCGTGCAACGTTGGCGTCGCCGCATCCCCTCTGCCGGATCTCTTGCCGTCTACGTTGGTGAAGAACACCGCCGCTTCGTCATTCCCACCCGCTTTCTCAACCTACCTGTGTTCGTCTCCTTACTCAACAAAGCGGAGGAAGAGTTCGGCTTCCAGACCACCGGCGGACTCGTCCTCCCCTGCGACGTCGTTTTCTTCAAGGAGTTGCTGAACGTTCTGGAGAGAGACGAAACTGGATTCGGTGCGTTAGATTTGGATGATTTTTCGGAGATGTTTTCCGATTTGGCCGCCGATTCTTATTCTCTTTGTAAAAAAGCTACAATTTCCGATGCTCATAGCTTCACTCCGCTGCTGCAGAAAGCCAAAGTTTGAAGGTTCATCCTCTTTCCTGCCTGAGGTTCGACTCTCTTTGTTTTTTCTCATTAGAGAACGTCAGAACTAGGGCTTAAATTGCAGTTTTATATCTTTAGCGATTTAAGATTTGGGCTAGGGTTAGGGTTTCCAGTTTTGTGCATACATGGTGGATCGATTTTGAATTCGATACCTCTTAGTTCCTTTTTTAAGTTCCCTTCGTTTCCGTAGGGATTTTGATTTTCAATCATCCTTGAACCTGATTTTTCTTTTTTGTAAAACGGGTTACAATGTGATGAAGTTTTCGATTCAACCCAATTTTGGGGTGCTAGGTTTTTTTTAGATTACAAAGGCATGTTTCGCCAATTGTGGTAATGGTGATGATGATTTGTGTTCGTTATGTTGGATTAACAATGAAAAAAATGTACTCCTAAAATTCAATTACTGCTTGTTCTGTTAGTTCGTTGTTGTGTGATTGGATAATAATAATTATTGCTCACTTTTGTATTATAAAAATGGCATTGCTTGTTCTAATGTCATTATACATTGTAATCTAGCTTATAAATTATTTTTTATCAAATACCTTAGTTTTTCGGTTAATATGTGAAACATATCTTAAATCTATTAATTTCTGAAAGCACTATCACTAAACCATATTCATCGCTTTCAAACATATATTCGTTAAAAACAACAAATTTCCATTCTTTAAACACCTTCGGAAAAAAAAAACTCATATTCATTGTTCTTAAATGTGACTTAATGGAAGTTGTTGTCCACAAAGCATATAGTTTTTTCTTCTACATAATCATTAAGGCCCTATTTGATAGCCTTTTAATGGTTCGTTCTAATCATTAAGTCATTAAGAGCGATTGATTTGTAACCATTTAAGAGTATTTGATTCATCAAATTTGTGCATTTTGTGCATTTGAAAGTTTAAATATGGGAAGTGATTTGTACACAATCATGAAAGTTTAAATATAGGAAGTGATTTGTACACAATCAATTTTTTCAATACACAACAATTATTGTTTTATATAGTTATATAATACAATATTTTAAAACACAAGTTGTTATGTATGGATAAAAAATGTTGTGTATGAATCAACTCACTTTGAATATTTATGAACTATTTATGAACCATTCAACTATGAGTATGCTCGAACTATTTGGTGGTTCAAGAGTTCCCTTCTTACCCTTAAACCCATTTTCACTCTTCTCTTTCCTTTTTCTCATGCCTCATCCACACTTCCTCCACACTCATCAACGTTGGCATCGTCCTCCTTCCCTGGATCCACCATCCTTGCTACCGTTGTCGATTTCTTCTGGGATCTACCGTTGTCGATTTCTTTTGGGATCTGGCACAAGTGTGCTACCATCATCGATTTGTTATGATGTTATCTAAACCGTTTACCATTGTCACCTTTTTTTTTATTTGTTGCTAAAATTGGTAAATCCCACAAAATACTTTTACTATCTATGACTCGGTTTATTGGTTGTACCCTAAATGCTATAGGTTCTAGGGTTTTGTGTTCGTGTTCTTCCCATCTCGGTAATCACCTGTATGATTTTTTGTCATTAACCTATATGGCATTATATGTGTTCTATACTCTGTTCCTAATGTATCTCGTAAAACTTTAGGCTTCATGGTGTCCGAATCTTGAATTGTGGAAATGTCTGGTACTTCGTATGATTTATGTCATTTTACCTGGATGTATGTTCATTTGTTTGTCAATATAACTATGCTTGTGCTCACGATCTTTTTTTAGTTGAATGATGTTTATGTGTACTAATTTGTTCACGCTAGCAATAAAAATACGACAATTTTGTTGTAAAGTTTGCAACGAGTGTTTCATCGCTTTTTATTTCAATGGTATTGGCTAATAGGTGTGGTATAAGCTTATGTTGGAACACAATTTGAAGTAGTTCTATTATTTAATAGAAATTTCATTTACTTTATTTTTAAGAATCGGTTGGATGTTGTTGTGTAATTGTAAATAGAAGAGTTAAATGGCAATTTAATGCCACTTGTCTTTTGTCTATAAAACAATATTGTGTTTTTTCCGCTTATTGAATCTACATTGCTAATTACAATTTTACACTTTCTCCGTTCACAAATTCAAAAACACCAGTAAAATGTTAATCCCGTTAAATCAGGGACATAATTGTCGATATTTTGGTATACACTCTATCAATTAAATGAAATCTCAAATTAATTCCACAAAATTAGGAATCAATTCATCTTGGGAAAATGACTTAAAATGACAACCAATAACACAAAATTTGTTCATTAGGTCATTAAACTTTTAATTATATCATATAAGAAAACAAACTTTTTATTTTGGTTTTAAAATACAATCGTCTGTGATTTTTATCAATTAAAATAACAATAAACAACGTATTTGTCCTTGTCATATTTAACTAAACGCCTATTGTAGTCGTTTTTTTCAAACCATAAACGATAACCATTAACAAAGTCATATTGGTTTGTGACCTTGTCATTTTAATCGGTAAAAGTCTATGTAATTGAAGTTGTGGTTTGAGAAAAATAATTATAATAGGCTATCAGTTAGACGTGACAATGGCAATGACGGTATTCGTTGTCATTTTAACCGATAAAATCGTAATCATTGGTATTTTAAAACCATAATAAAAATTGGTTTGCTTATTGTATACAGTTAAATTTAGTGACCTAAAGAGCAAATTTCAAGTTTGTGGTTGCCATTTTAAGTCAGTTTTTGCATTAATCTTCTACTCTTCAACCTACTAATCGTTCACGAGAACCTTATACTCGCCTTTGTTTCTTCCTCACAACTTATATCTCTCTTATTTGGGGGTTAGTAGATATTATTTCACCGATGTGTGTCGTAATGGAAGATGTTATCCAAATGATATGTCTTACGCTTCCATTCATGAACTCATAAGGACTTGATAGCTGGAAAAATTAGGCGATTCAAAAGGGGTTATACGAGTGTTTGGGATAAAATATGCTAACAGGTTCCGGTGCAAATTCACTACAAAACACATGTATAAGAAGTCAACTAGAATGGTAACACCATTACGATCCAAGCTAAAATTGGAAATGGTGAAAAACTAGATATGGAGTTAGATAAACTAATTATCTCCGATTCGTTTCTACTACACGGTTGGAAGACCTACAAGTTGCCTCAAGAAAACATTTTTGCATGCCTATATCTATCGGTTGTAACCGACTAGGTTACCTTTGATTAATTATTTTTCCTTTGTTGATATACGTGATTTTTGTCAATAAACTATTTATTAAAATGGAGACTATCGATTGCTATGATATTGTTGGGTTTTAGTTCAAAAATAGTTTCCAAAAACTCAAAATATTAGCAATAGAAGTCTTGTAAATTTCGAACTTAATAACAAATTACAACCCACCAAGAATCTTCTTGCAAGAAATGGAAAGATAAAAAAAACACAACCATAGAAGGAAGAAGTAACAACAACCTTGATGAACTTTGGGTCCTCTAGGGGAGGCTTGGAAGTTAAAGAAGATGGATGAACTTTAAGACACAAACACTTGATCAACCTAATGAGAATGCTAGTTCCTTTTGTTAACTCTTAAGCTTAGAAGCAAATACCCAAGTATTTGATCTAAGAGAGCATAAAACAAGTAAGAACTCCTTAAGATTTTGCAAGAACAATTCTAGAGAGCATGGAGAAGGGAAGTTACGGTTTTGCATGCAATAGTGAATGATCAAAGTGCAAGCAACTAGTCTTAAGTCATAAAGCAAAGTCCTTAACCATTAGATCTTAGTTCTCTAAGACTATTATGTCCCTATGTCATCAGCATGCATGTCTTAGGTTGATTACTTTACATTAAACAAATGAAAAAGCCATGCCCTTCACTAGCCAAACTAGTTTCAGCTATGCATAAAAAAAGAAGACAAAATGTTTAAATTTTATAAACTCAAAATCTATATAATATAAACTTTGTCTTTAGGTAAAAGACAAAAGACTCAACTAGTCCAAGATCTTGTACATGACTTATTAATTCATTCCTTATGAAATAAATATGTTTCCAATTCATTATAAGAGTTTATGAATATTAATTAAAATCAGTTTCTAATAAATAATCAATTGTATCAAGTTGTTGTTAGTGTGACCCTTAGTATCACATGTTAATTAGTAATATCATTCTAGTATGACTCTTGAGCATATTAGATCTTTCAATCTCCCACCTGCACAAGACTCATATTAGATTGATATAGACAGTGGTGAACGTCTAATAACATTTCATTGCCCCATCAACATACGACTTTGTGCCATTCTAAATACACCGAATTCACAGAAACCCAAGGCTACAATTGGTGTATAAGTGTAACACCGTAATTTTTCAAACAAATTTTCACATTTTAAAAACATATTTTTCATTCATAAACATTTTAAAATCTCATCGTTTCACATATCAATCCATATAATACAACCCAAGATCATAATGTATAAAAACTCCCCATGTGTGTACTGATCATGTCGGCGCCTTCCCGCGATCCTCACTGGTACTTGAAACACATAACACCAAACACTATAAGCATAAATGCTTAGTGAGTTCCCCAAAATACCACATGCAACACATATTAGCCACTCGAGGCTATAACTCTGTATGACGCTCTAGTCAAAGTGTCTCAGTGGGACCCTCCAGTCCCATAACTCTGTCGACCCTCTGGTCCTAACTCTGTGGACCATTCGGTCCTAACTATGTAAACTTTGAATCACATATAGCACAGAATCACATAGATATCACATCATGTAATAGCAAACAATATACTCTGTCACATAACTCTAATTACCACTCTAGGTAAAGTATAGTGAGAAGACTCACCTCGGGTAACTCGGAAAACCTCGAACTCTGAAATACTGCACTAGCCTCCGCCTAATCACATAAATAATTACTCTAATTAATACAACTTCTAAAGGCTAGGCTAACCCCTCTCTATAAGTTCTCTAAGAAGGGTAAAAGACCATTCTACCCCTCTAATGGCTCATAAGTCCAAACACTGACTAAACCCTAAAAGTCAACAAAAGTCAACGGGCAAACTTTGACCCGACTCGTCGAGTGCACTCATGTGACTCGGCGAGTACATGTGTGTCCTCTTCACTCCTGGTTCTCACTCGACTCGCTGAGTCAACCCTACACTCAACGGGTTATCACACGTCGCGAATCGCGGGGCAACCCGACTCGACTCGTCGAGTCCCTTATGGGCTTGGCGAGTTCCTCCCATGACAACACTCATCTGACATCCTGAGGTCAGATCTGTTTCTCTAATCTATAGATCTGGCTTCCCCATGACCAATAAACACGTAAAGGTCGAATCTTGCTACACATGTAATGCTCCCAAGGCTTATTTTGGTGAAATCCCTTCTAATATGGCAACCTATGTCCATTTCCTCCATAGAACCACAAAAAGCAGCATGGTTCAGGCTCTCTGGACCTCAAAAGGTCCAGATCTAGAGTTTAGCACTCAATGGGACACTATACTCAACTAAACAAGCCATAAAAGGGTATAGAAAACCCTAAATTTAATGCCCTTAAGCAAAATAGAAGGATAGGATCGAATATCTACCTCAAACTTGAAGATCCAAGCTGAAAACCCACTGAAATGCAATCCTCTTGACCTCCCCTTGCTGGAAACACTTTCTCCTTTGCAAAATCACACCAAAAATGATCAAAAAGGCTCAAACTCTCTCACAACTCGCTCACAATCGCTAGGGTATCTGTCTCTGGACTGGCAGCCGCAAATGGAGGCCATAAAGGCCTTTAAATAGGGCACATACCCCGAGAATTAGGGTTTCAATCCATAGCGCGGACTCGTCGAGTCCACCCTTTCCAACTCGTCGAGTCCGTTCATTAATCCAGTCAGCAATCGCGGTCCTACTCGACGAGTCTACGACTCAACTCGTCGAGTTCCTCTCATTTTCTCAAAAACAAATGATAAAATATAATAGCTGGAATTCTGGATGTTACAATAAGGTAAGTTTATCAGTTATCCTTTTGGTTCAGACATCATGTTGAACATGAGATATAGATCGCAACCAATCTCATATAAGTGTTCAACTTTACATCAGCCCTTAGATGTCTAACTATCAACGAATTAGAGTAACTAATCCCATCTTGACTACATACGCCCCTTCCATGTTTCACATCATACCTGAAAGTAGCTTTTATAACTACATGTTTAAAGACATCGTTTGACTATATCAAGGCACAACATTTACCACACTTAAGACCCATATATGTATCTCAGGTGTTAAGGATATACATATATTACCTTTTATCAAGTATCATTTATGACAACGATCCATGAAGTGATCTTGAACGAGTACGTCAATCAAATACTTGTTCTCTATCAAGTACTTATGAAACTGGTTACAACACTTTATCAAGTATTCCAATTCATATTAGCCTTATTTCATTATTGCTCCCACAGTAGTAACCGATTATAGATTTTAGAGTGTATAAATTTACTCAAGGATTAAACATGTTAATAAATAACTCAACAAATATTTAATGAAAAGACCATATGCCATATATATCATAGTCATTACAATATATGATGCTACAAAATGTTCCAATATTCAGTATTAATGCATATATCAAATCCAATCACTAGAATAGCGAAGTCCAAAGTCTCGAGCATATCCTTCAAACTTTATTGAAGAATGGGCTTTGTGAAAGGGTTCGCCAAATTTTGCTCGGTGTGAACTTTGCGAATACTAATTTCACCATCTTTAACTTTATATCGAATGAAGTTGAATCCCCAGATTATATGCCTAGTCTTCTTGTATGATTTGGGTTCTTTTGCCAAAGCAATTGCACCCTTATTGTCACATAAGACTTCTAGGGGATTCTGAATGGAAGGCACCAAACCTAGATCTCCAATGAATTTCTTCATCCAAGCAACCTCTTGTGCAACTTCTAAAGAAAGGATGTATTCTAAATTTGTAGTGGACTGTGCTACAACTCAAACGAACCAAAACACGACCCATTTTTTTTTTTTGTTTAAATAGTACCAAAAGCTAACAATCATTCATAATATATAATGAAACCGTACCTCGCAAATCTCAAAAAGTTATAATAGATGTGTCATGACAAAAGAACTGTATCAATATATCATAGCATCTGAAATAACCTCCCAGGATAAAAGCTAAAGCTGTGGTGTGTGCGATGCCATCATCCCAAGCTCTTCCTTTTGCTAGCGGAAGTACCTGAAACAAAAACTGAAAACTGTAAGCACGAAGCTTAGTGAGCTCCCTCAAACTACCACATATCATACAACAACACATAAACAACTATTGGGCCTTTCCCACTGCATCGGACTGATGTCCGGACACTGCATCGGACCGAAGTCCGGAACTAACCAGGGCGTTGCCCTCTGAATCAGACCGAAGTCCGGAACTATCTGGGACCGTGTCCCCTGCATCGGACCGAAGTCCAGAACTAACTGCATCATACCGAAATCCGGAACTGACCGGGACCGTGTCCCCTGCATCGGACCGAAGTCCAGAAACTGACTGAGCATAACATAACATAAACATATCAACTAGCATAAGCACATATACTGCATACTACATCGGACCGAAGTCCGGAACACATAGCACAAGGACATGCTTGAATCACAAAGACATCAAGCACACTGAACTACTGCACAGGACCAAAGTCTGGTACTACTGCTAACTAAACGGGCCGGCATTGTGGTCGTAGACCCGTTCCTACTGGAAGGAAAACTCACCTCGTGCTGCTGGCTGCTGAGATGCTAACTCCGACAGTGGCTGGCTGCTGCTCTGGAACTGTTCGACTACAAATCCCAAAAACACTAGATCAGGTACTTATAAATACCCTCAGGGTAAAATGACTATTCTACCCCTGGTCAAAGTCAACTCCCTGGTCAAAGTCAACTTCCAGTTGACCGCACTCGTCGATTCAGGCCGCAGACTCGCTGAGTCCCCCTATTACTAACTCTGATTTTAACTCTCCGAGTCCCTTTCCCACTCACTGATTCAACCTGAACTCACAAATCGAAGAAAGATGGGGGACTCGCGACACGACTCGTCAAGTCTGAAGAACAACTCGCTGAGTCCTAACGTGCAGATTCCATACAATCGATTCTAATCCATTCCAGAGCATCTAACTCGCAGATCTAAGCTCCTGGGACCTTCTGAACACATAAAGTTGCCAACTTCACATGTAACTAAGAAGGAATGAAGCTATTTCCCTCAAACTCTACTTTAATCGGGAAAACTCATCCGACTTGCCGAGTTCTATGAACAACTCTTCAAGTCTAAGGCAATCTTCATCGGACTCGCCGAGTTGCTCATCCAACTCGTTGAGTCCACGGCTATCTTCATATGACTCGCCGAGTCAACCTTGAGACTCGTCGAGTCCATTCAGTCCTTTTTCCATACAGACCTGATTTGAGCCATGCAGCGGATCCAAATCACAGATCCAAGCTTCTAGGGCATGCTTATCACGTAAAGTTGCAAACTTTACGTGCATGCATGGATTTAAAGGCTTCGAATGCCAAATCTAAGCTCTTAATGGGGTTCCAAGCTCAAGGGGGACCTCAATCACGACCACAACTGAAACTTTACACTTTTAGAATGTAATGAGGATCCATATCTGAAGTGCAACTCGGTCATAAGGCTTTATCACCAAGGATTTGGGGTTTTTGGGCATAAAAGCAACAATTTGGGGGCAAACAAGATCTACTAGATCAATAAGCAAGGTGGAGAATTTATTACCAGAAAAGATGACCATAAAGGAGTGTGTTCCGGATCTACTTTTTCTTCCTTGAACTCTTCAACCTTCTCCTTCTTCTACTTGCTCCAAAATGCACCAAAAGTTCCTTTATAAGGCAACAATCACTCACACAATCTTTAAGGAGGCTAGGGTTTGATATGAAATGCTCTGAAGGTGATGGAGGCGAGGTTGGGGCGCATAAATGTGTTTAAATAGGGTGTGGACCCTTAAAATTAGGGCTTCATTCAGACAGGCGGACTCGCCGAGTCCGAGCATAAGGACTTGTAACATCCTGAATTCAGGTGTGTTTCTTAAACCCTTCTTCTTTTCCCAAGTTGTCAAGTTAAGCCCTTAAATGAATTGTTAGGATTGTGAATACGCTGGGCGTACATAAGAGTACATTGTGCGTACTCGCGCGCTTATTTTGGACGCAGACTCGCCTGGGTACGCTGGGCGTAACGAGTCCAGATGAAAACCCTAATTTGGGGCTTATACACTATAAAAGGAATGCTATGGCCTGGACCTCAGCCCCCATTCCAGAGAGTGAAACCCTAATAGAGAGTCCTCCTTTGTTTCTAGCTAGTGTGTTGGTGTTCTAAGCTTCTAAGTGTCATTTCAAGGTGGTGGAAGAGAAGTAGAGGCCATTTTGGAGACTAGAAGTTGTGAACAAGAGTAGATCTGAGCTTTTCAAAGGTTGGAGCTTCTTCCTGAGGTAAAAAGCTCAAATCTTGGCTTGTTATTTGTGTTGTGTGCTTCTTGGACCAATATTTAGTCTTTTTGGTCCCAAGATGGAGACTTGATAAGCAAATAGTCTCCATTGGCCTAGATCTATCATATTTCAGGACTTTAAGGGTTGTATGATCATAAAAATGCAATCTTGGACGTGGATATTGAGCCATGCATGAGATCTAGACCTTTTGCGGAGAAAGGAAAAGTGTTAGAGGGTGTAAGGACCTTTACAGCCATGCAAAGGCTTAAAGGTTCTGACTTTATGGGATAAGAGGTCTAGAATGAGTCAGATCTGATAGTTGAATGAGTGTCTTAACCGTTTAATACCAAAAATCCAGGAAAGGCTGAAACTGAGACTTACGTTGGGCGTAACTCTCAGTACGCGCAACGTAAGGGGTTGAGACCCCGTTTGTGACTCGCCGGTGTACGCCCCGCGTACAGAGAAGGTACGCACCGCGTACTGCCTTCTGTTGACTTCCATTGACTTTTAGGGTTTTGCTCAACATTTGGACTTTCAGGGTCAGGAAGGGTAAAATGGTCTTTTTCCCTTCTGTGGAATTGTAGAGTGGATCTAATCTAGCCTTTGAGAGCCATTACTTATTTTAGAATGATGTTATGTGTTTAGGCGGGGGCTAGACTAGTGTGTTCGTGTGCGAGATTATCCGAGATACCCGAGGTGAGTCTTCTCACTATACATTACCTAGAGTGGTATATTTGTGCAGACCCGGGGGGTCTTGTGTGCTATGTGTATGTATGAGATTATGTGCAATGTGATATACGTATGCTATGTGATTATATAGACCGGACCGGAGGGTCCAACGATATAGACCGGACCGAAGGGTCCAACGATATAGACCGGGCCGAAGGGCCCAATGAGCTATGACCAGACCAGAGGGTCCAACGAGCTACAGGACTGGAGGATCCCTCTGAGACACATCGACCGGAGGGTCAAACTGTAGCCTCGAGAGGCATATTTGTTGTATGTGGTATTTTGGGGAACTCACCAAGCCTTGTGCTTACAGTGTTTGTGTGATTGCGTCGGCATGACCAGTACACACTATTGGAGTTTTATATGTTTGACCTTGGGATATGATTTTATAAATTTGTTATGCGACACTTTGAGAATTGGAATCTTTTTATGAATGAAATTGTGTTATTAAAAAGTGAAAAATTGTTTTGAATTTCACGTTGTTACAAGTTGGTATCCGAGCCTTGGTTTGAGGGATTCAGATGCACCTTCGGGCGTGTCTGGACTCAAACTGAGGGTTTGAGAAAGTTTTAATAAAATAAACAATTTTTCTAAAGAAGTAAAAGAGAGAAACATGAGAAAGCAGTGTGTACGGTCAGCCAACGCCCGAATGGTGATTTCCCAAAATACCCTTGCATTATGTGTTATGATTATGATATGCATGCTAGAGTAGGCTAGGTATTCATATTAGGACTAGAGTGGCCTGATTTGTGATGCCTTAGCTTAGGGTGATTTCTGCTGCTTGAGAGTGAATAGGTAGCAGTGAGGAGCTTATGAGAGATCTACCGAAGGGTAGCCTATGCTAGCGAGATGTAGAGTACTTGTGATCTGGGATCCAAGGAGGAGGACTTGGAGTGAATACTGATTCGGTGTGGACGGTAGTATAAGGGCCCGTACTACCGAAGACACCGTATTAGTGCGCAGTCCAAGTAAGAATCCCTAGGATACTAGGAAGCAAGTAGGGTTGAGTTATTAAGTGCGAGTATGCTTGAGCGGGCCTATGATATTTTATGTTGTATTTCAGAGAGACATCATGGTTGGGACACGCCACACACCTGAGAGTAGTGGTGTTAGTGATGAGGAGATCCGCAGGTTGATTTATGAGGAGGTGGTTGCTTCCTTCCGAGCCGAGATACTGAAGATGTTTGAGTCTATCAAGACCACTCTGATTGAGACTTTTGACGAGCGTTACGCTACTCTTACTGATGCTGTTGTTGATGTTGCCACCATAGTCGTCGCTGCTGCGAGGCCGTAGGGGTGTGACTCGTTGCTATACCGAGAGTTGAGCAACACGAAGCCACCGGAGTTCGACGGGACGCAGGATCCGATCGCTGCGATGAGATGGATTTTAGACATTGAGGGATGTTTCTATACTTTCTCGTGTCCGGAGCATTTGAGAGTTCGGTTTGCACTGAACCAACTTCGCTTGGAGGCGAAGGACTGGTGGAAATTTGTGACGGCAGACTTCACTACAACAGAGCTTACTGTGGTGACCTGGGACTGGTGGAACGTTTAGCCCAGGAGTTCTTTTCCCTCAAGCAAGGAACTGAGTCTGTTACGGTGATTACGAGGATGTTTCATGAGAGGGCGTTGTTTTGCCCTGAGCACGTGTCGACCGAGCAGGCACATATGAGTCGATATTTAAGCATTTTGATGAGGGAGATCCATGAGTTCGTGGCGAACTCGTCATATCGGACATTTGCCGAGCTCCAGGCAAATGCCCGTAAGAGGGAGATTGAGCTGGAGACCCAGTTCAGGGAGGAGGCCAAGTCTCAGAGCAGGGACAGGCAATCGGCATAGGCGCAGTCGGTAGCCAAGCGAGCAAAGCCCGCTGATTCGAGATCTTGGGGTTCGAAGGGCTGCACTTGTGGAAAGTGAGACAAGAGTCATGAGGGAGTGTGCAGAGTTCGGGTGTGTTACAAGTGTGGGAAGGAGGGACACTATGCGAGGGATTGTCCCCAGGGATTCATGGTTTGCTTCCGTTGGAACCAGACCGGCCATCGGAAGGTCGAGTGCCCTCAGTTGCGGTAGGGATCGACACAGGGATCTGCACCTGCTGCCCGATCTATTGAGGCCCGGCCGGTTAAGGATGAGGCTACAAAGGCTCGCGGGAGAGCCTTCCAGTTGACAGCGGAGGAGGTCCACGCAGTGCCCAATGTTGTGGCTGGTATGTATTCTTTCTCTTATTTATGCTGATTTATGAGATGTTGTGCTTATATTGTGATATGCGTAGGTACTTTTCTTGTGAGTTATGTACCTTCTTTGGTGTTATTTGACTCCGGTGCAAGTCGGTCATTTGTGTCAATAGCTTTTAGTCAGCACATCAGTATCCATTGAGAGCCGTTGAGTCAACCTCTACGAGTTTCCATAGCTGACGAGCGAGCGGTGTATGCCACTGACGTGATTCGAGGTTGTGTGCTCGAGATTTTTAGCATTGAGTTTCCGATTGATTTGGTCCCAATTGCAATGGGGGATGTCTGTGTCATCGTGGGCATGGACTGGTTGAGCAAGTTTGGAGCGGTTATCAACTACGAGCGATAGTTGGTGACCATACAAGACCCTAGTGGGGGAGTTCTTACGATTTATAGCGAGGGTACCCGTTCTGGGTCAGCATTCTGTTCGGCTGCCAGAGCGAGACATAGTTTACAAAAAGGCTGCAGTGGGTTTGTAGCCTATGTGATGGATGTACGAGTGGCCGCCGAGATGCCGAGTTCGATTGATGATGTTCCGATAGTGTGCGAATTCCCGGATGTGTTCCCCGAGGAGTTTCCGAGTGTACCACCCGAGAGGCAGGTTGAGTTCCGCATCGATTTGATTCCGAGGGCAGCGCCTTTCGCCTTGCGCCGCCAGAGATGCAGGAGTTATCCTCACAGCTTCAGGAGCTGCTGGGGAAGGGGTTTATTAGACTGAGTAGCTCACCGTGGGGAGAGCCGATCCTTTTGTCAAGAAAAAGGATGGTTCACACCGGATGTGCATTGATTATCGGGAGTTGAACAAGTTGACGGTCAAGAACCGTTACCTACTACCGAGGATCGACGATTTGTTCGACCAGTTGCGGGGGGAATCTTGGTTCTCCAAGATTGATCTAAGGTCGGGATATCATTAGATAAGAGTACGGGATGAGGATATCCAGAAGATGACGTTCAGAACTCGTTATGGGCATTACAAGTTCGTGGTGATGCCTTTCGGGCTCACCAATGTACCGGCGGCGTTCATAGATCTCATGAACAGGGTGTGCAGGCCGATGTTGGATCGTTTAGTGATCGTGTTCCTTGATGATATTTTGGTATATTCGAGATCCAGAGAGCAGCATGAGGAGCATTTGAGGGAGGTCCTCGGAGTTCTGAGATCGGAGAGGCTTTATGCCAAATTCTCCAAATGTGAGTTCTGGTTATGGGAGGTCCAGTTCTTGGGCCATCTCGTCAACCAAAATGGGATTTTGGTCGATCCGACCAAGATTGAGGCAGTTATGAGGTGGGAGGTGCCGAGATCGCCCACCGAGATCAGGAGTTTGCTTGGGTTGAGGGGCTATTATCGGAGATTCATTAGGAATTTCTCCAAGATCGCCATGCCACTCACCAGGTTGACCCGGAAGGGTGTCGCTTTTTCATGGGTTCCTGAGCAGCAGAACTCATTTGAGACACTTCGCCAGAGATTATGCGAAGCCCCGGTGTTAGCCCTCCCAGAAAGGATGGAGGATTTTGTTGTATATTGTGACACATCGATATCAGGGTTGGGTGCAGTACTTATGCAGAGGGGGCATGTGCATCGAGGCAGATAAAGCCTCATGAGACGAGGTATCCCGCCCACGATCTGGAGTTGGGGGCAGTAGTGTTCTCCCTCAAGATCTGGCGTTACTATTTGTATGGGGTTCGGTGTACTATATACACAGACCACAAGAGCTTGAAGTATTTGATGGATCAGTCCAACCTGAATATGCACCAGAGGAGATGGTTGGATGTGGTAAAGGTTACGATTGTGAGATCCTGTACCACCCGGGCAAGGCTAATGTTGTAGCTGATGCCCTGAGCCGTAGGGCGGAGAGCGCCCGATTCGAGACATCTGTATGTGAATGACAGTGATGACTCTGGTGTTGGACACCATCCGGGAGGCCCAGGCAGAGGCTGCGAGGCCGGATAACCGTAAGAGAGAGCGGGTGATTGGGCAGGTACCAGAGTTTGTTACCGATAGCCGCGGGCTTATGACCTTTCAGGGTTGGATTTGGGTGCCGTATGCAGGTGGGGCGCGCACCACATTGATGGAGGAGGCGCATCGATCGAGATTCTCGATCCATCCCGGGGGCACTAAGATGTATTTGGATCTAAAGAAAGACTATTGGTGGCCCTGTATGAAGAGGGACGTAGCATGGTTTGTCGATAGGTGCTTGACCTGTCGCAAGGTTAAGGCTACACCAGCGTCCGCATGGCAAGTTGCATCCACTTGAGGTTCCCCAATGGAAGTGGGAAAAAATTTCCATGGATTTCATCACCAAATTGTCGAGGACCGCGAGGGGTGTCGATGCAATTTGGGTGATCGTTGACCGGATGACGAAGAGCGCTCACTTTCTTGCTATCAACGAGGGCTCTTCTGCAGAGAGGTTGGCCGAGTTGTACGTGAGAGAGGTGGTATCAGATGGAGTGCCGATCTCGATTGTGTCGAATCAGGATGTACGTTTCACTTCCAGATTCTGGAAGAAGTTCCATGAGGAAATGGGCACGAGGTTGCATTTCAGTACCGCCTACCATCCACAGACGGACGGGCAGAGTGAGCAGACGATTCAAACGCTCGAGGACATGCTCCGAGCATGCGTGTTGGACTTCGGTGGAAGTTGGGACACGCACTTGCCGTTGGTTGAGTTTTCTTATAACAACAACTACCATTTGAGTATCGATATGCCTCCGTTTGAGTTATTGTATGGGCGGAGGTGTCGGACTCCCATCTGCTGGGGAGAGGTCGGGCAACGAGTGTTGGGTAGCACTGAGTTAGTGCTTCAGACGACAGAGCAGATACATCAGGTCAGACAGAGATTGTAGACAGCTTCGAGTCGCCAGAAGATTTACGCCGACAGGCGACGATCCGAGCTCGAGTTTCAGGTCGGAGATTTTTTACTCCTTAAGGTGTCTCCTTCGAAAGGAGTGATCCGGTTCAGGAAGAGGGGCAAGATGGGGCCCCGGTAGATTGGCCCATTCAGAGTGTACGAGAGGGTGGGCAGGGTAGCATATCGTTTGGAGCTACCTGCAGAGTTGAGCCAGATTCATGATACCTTCCACGTGTCTCAGCTGAGGAAGTGTATTGCCGACGAGTCGGCAATGGTACCATTGGAGGATATTCAGGTGGATGCAAACCTGAATTATGTTGAGAAACCGATTGCGATCTTGGACCGGAAGGTCAAGATTCTAAGAAACAAGGAGGTGCCTTTGGTTCAAGTCCAGTGGCAACATCGGAGAGGGTCCGAGCTGACTTGGGAGCCGGAGTCAGAGATGCGGGAGTAGCATCCGGAATTGTTCGCGGCATGAGACTTCGAGGGCGAAGTCTGGTTCTAGTGGGGGAGAATTGTAAAATCCCGAATTCAGGTGTGTTTCTTAAACCCTTCTTTTTTTTCCCAAGTTGTCAAGTTAAGCCCTTAAATGAATTGTTAGGCGTGTGAGTACGCTGGGCGTACAAAAGAGTACGTTGCGCGTACTCGCGCGCTTATTTTGGACGCAGACTCGCCTGGGTACGCTGGGCGTACCCAGGGTTATGCTGGGCGTAACGAGTCCAGGTGAAAACCCTAATTTGGGGCTTCTGAACTATAAAAGGAATGTTATGGCCAAGACCTCAGCCTCCATTCCAGAGAGTGAAACCCTAATAGAGAGTCCTCCTTCGTTTCTAGCTAGTGTGTTGGTGTTCTAAGCTTCTAAGTGTCATTTCAAGGTGGTGGAAGAGAAGTAGAGGCCATTTTCGAGACTAAAAGTTGTGAGCAAGAGTAGATCTGAGCTTTTCAAAGGTTGGAGCTTCTTCCTGAGGTAAAAAGCTCAAATCTTGGCTTGTCATTTGTGTTGTGTGCTTCTTGGACCAATATTTAGGGTTTTTGGTCCCAAGATGGAGACTTTATGAGCAAATAGTCTCCATTGGCCTAGATCTATCATATTTCAGGACTTTAAGGGTTGTATGATCATAAAAATGCAATCTTGGACGTGGATATTGAGCCATGCATGAGATCTAGAGCTTTTGTGGATAAGGGAAAAGTGTTAGAGGGTGTAAGGACCTTTACAACCATGCAAAGGCTTAAAGGTTCTGACTTTATGGGATAAGAGGTCTAGAATGAGTCAGATATGATATTTGAATGAGTGTCTTAACCATTTAAGAACAAAAATCAAGGAAAGGCTGAAACTGAGACTTATGCTCGCCGTAACTCTCAGTAAGCGCAGCGTAAGGGGTTGAGACCCCGTTTGTGACTCGCCGTAGTACGCCCCCCGCATATAAAGAGGGTATGTGCCGCGTACTACCTTCTGTTGACTTCCGTTGACTTTTAGGGTTTTGGTTAACCTTTGGACTTTCAGGGTCAGGGAAGGGTAGAATGGTCTTTTTCCCTTCTGTGGAATTGTAGAGTGGATCTAATCTAGCCTTTGAGAGCCATTGCTTATCTGAGAATGATGTTATGTGTTTAGGCGGGGGCTAGACTAGTGTGTTCGAGTGCGAGATTATCCGAGATACCCTAGGTGAGTCTTCTCACTATACATTACCTAGAGTGGTATATTTGTGTAGACCGGGGGGTGGGGGTCTTGTGTGCTATGTGTATGTATGAGATTATGTGCAATGTGATATATGTAGGCTATGTGATTGTATAGATCGGACCGGAGGGTCCAACGATATAGACCGGACCGAAGGGTCCAACGATACAGACCGGGCCGAAGGGCCCAATGAGCTATGACTGGACCAGAGGGTCCAACGAGCTACGGGACTGGAGGGTCCCGCTGAGACACATCGACCGGAGGGTCGAACTGTAGCCTCGAGAGGCATATGTGTTGTATGTGGTATTTTGGGGAACTCACTAAGCCTTGTGCTTACAGTGTTTGTGTGATGTGTTTCAGGTACAGTGAGGATCACGAGAAGGCGCCGACATGACCAGTACACACTATTGGAGTTTTATATGTTTGATCTTGGGATATGATTTTATGAATTTGTTATGCGACACTTTTAGAATTGGACTCTTTTTATGAATGAAATTGTGTTTTTAAAAAGTGAAAAATTGTTTTGGATTTCACGTTGGTACAGGACTCGTCGAGTAGCCAACTCAATTTGTGTGATCATCCCGTCTCTACTCGACGAGTCGGGCTACAGACTCGTCGAGTACCCCTTAAGAAATGAAAATACTTATTTAAATTACATACCAGAAAATGGGGCGTTACAAATTTCCCCCACTTATCTTAGACTTCGTCCTCGAAGTCCGTTGCTGCTATATCTGAAAATAACTCTAGGTAATGCTCCCTCATTTCACCCTCGGTCTCCCATGTCCACTCTAAACCCTTTCGGTGTTGCCACTGCACCTTCACTAACTGAACCACCTGGTTCCTCAAGGTCTTCGTCTTTCGATCTAAGATCGCAACCGGTCTCTCGATATAATTCAGGCTGCTATCCACCTGGATATCCTCCAAGGGTACAAATGCTGACTCGTCCACCAAACACTTCCTCAACTGTGAAACATGGAAAGTGTTGTGGATCTGACTAAGCTCTGCTGGAAGATCCAACCGATAAGCAACCCGACCCACCCGGTCCAAAACACTAAAAGGACCAATGAACCTAGGGCCCAACTTACTCCTCTTCCGGAATCTGATAACACCCTTCCAGGGTGATACCTTCAGGAGGACCATATCGCCCACCTAAAACTCCAAGTCCGAACGCCTCCTGTCGGCGTAACTCTTTTGTCGACTCTTCTCAGTCTGCAATCTGCTACGGACCTGCTGGATCAACTATGTGGTCTTGAGCACCACATCGGTGCTCCCGATGACTCGCTGACCGACCTCACCCCAACAAATCGGGGTCCTACACTTCCTCCTTTAGAGCATCTCGAAAGGAGGGTGGTCAATACTAGCGTGGTAACTGTTGTTATACGAAAATTCCGCCAAAGGAAGATACATATACCAACTGCCACCAAAATCTAGGACACATGCCCGAAGCATGTCCTCGAGAGTTTGAATCATCCTCTCGCTCTGCCTGTCCATCTGGGGGTGAAAAGCGGTGCTAAAAAGATGACGAGTCCCCATCTCGTCATGAAACCGTTTCCAAAACCTGGAAGTAAAACGGACGTCTCGGTCCGATACTACTTATACAGGCACTCCATGTCGTGCCACTACCTCACGCACGTAGATATCAGCTAGCTTCTCGGCCGATATGCTCTCCTGAGTCGGTATGAAATGGGCGCTCTATGTCAGCCGATCCACTATGAACCAAATCGAGTAAACTCCATGTGCGGTCCTGGGAAGCTTAATGATGAAATCCATAGTGATATCCTCCCATTTCCATTTCCACATAGGAATGTCTAACGGCTACATCTTGCCGTGGGTCTCTGGTGTTCTGCCTTGACCTTCCTGCAGGTCAGGCATCTTTCTACGTACCAGGCTACGTCCCGCTTCATGTAGGGCCACCAATAATCGGGTCGAAGATCTCTATACATCTTTATCGCCACTGGATGGATAGAGAATCGAGACTTATGAGCCTCGTCCATCAACACCTGCCATACTCCGCCCCAATACGGTACCCAAACTCTCCTATGAAGGGTCAACAATCCTCGACCGTCATAGTCGAAAGAAGCTATTCGGCCCACAATTCTCTCACACTTTTGCCTCTCCTCCTTCAGGCCCTCGACCTGTGCTTCTCTAATCCGCTCCAACAATGGAGTAATCATTGTCATCCTCAGACATATATCTATGGTTGGTGCCTCCATCGCCTTGGGGCTCAGGGCGTCGGCCACAACGTTGGCCTTGCCCGGATGATAAAGGATCTCACAATCGTAGTGCTTTACCACATCTAACCATCGACGCTGCCTCATGTTCAAATTCGGCTGGTCCATGAGGTACCTTAGACTCTTGTGATCCGTGTAAATGGTATTGCTGACCCCATAGAGGTAATGTTTCCAAATCTTGAGGGAAAACACCACTGCCCCCAGCTCTAAATCGTGCGTCAGATAGTTAGCCTCGTGAGGATTCAACTCTTTAGAGGCATAAGCTGTCACATGCCCTCACTGCATCAACACTGCTCCCATCCCCGTGATCGAAGCATCACAATAGACTACAAAATCATCCATTCCCTCTGTCAGGGTGAGAATCGGTGGCTCGCACAATCGCTGCCTGAGGGTCTCAAATGCTGCCTGTTGCTCAGGCCCCCAGCGAAACACCACTGACTTCCTAGTCAGTCGGGTAAGTGGAACTGCTATCTTGGAGAAGACTTGGATGAATCTCCTGTAGTACCCTGCCAACCCTAGGAAGCTCCAAATCTCAGATGGAGACCTCAGGACCTCCCACTGCATCACGGCCCCTATCTTGGCCGGATCCACAAATATCCCCTTCTGGTTGATGAGGTGCCCTAGGAACTGCACCTCGCGCAACAAGAACTCACAGTTGGAGAACTTCACGAAAAGTCTCTCCCTCCTCAAAGTCTCTAGCACCTCCCTCAGGTGCTCCTCATGCTGCTCCTGAGTCTTGGAATAAACCGAGGTATCGTCAATGAGCACTATCACAGGCCGATCTAGCATCGGCCTGCATACGCCGTTCATGAGATCCATGAACGTGGCTGGAGCATTGGTGAGCCCAAACGCCATCAACACAAACTCATAATGACCATAACAGGTCCTAAAAGCTGTATTCTGGACATCCTCACCCCTGACCCGCATCTGATGATAACTGGAGCGCAGATCAATCTTGGAAAACCAAGATGCTCCCTGAAGCTGATCAAACAAGTCATCTATCCTCGGGAGTGGGTAACGGTTCTTCACCGTTACCTTATTCAACTCTTGGTAATCAATGCACATACGGTGCGACCCATCCTTCTTCTTCACAAATAGGATCAGGGCTCCCCATGGTGAACTGCTCGGTTTGATGAAACCCTTGTCTAGCAGCTCCTGTAACTACGTAGACAAATCTTGCATCTCTGGAGGAGCCAACCAATATGGCGCCTTGGCTTTCGGAGCCGCACCCGGAACCAGGTCAATCCGAAACTCAACCTGTCTCTCCGGAGGTATCCCAGGAAAATCCTCCGGGAATACGTCCGGGTAGTCTCGCACTACCGGTAAATTGTCAACAGTCGCCTTGCCCTTCTCTCGGGCATCCAAAACATAGGTGACGTACCCCGCACAACCCTGATGGAAGTGCCGTCAAGATCTCGCTGCCGAGCAAATAATCGGTCCGCGTTGTGGCCTCTCACCCTGAATCACTAACTCTCCCCCACCAGAGGTGCGGACCCTCACTAGCTGTAGCGCACAATCAATCACTGCCCCATTAGGTCGCAGCCAATCCATACCCACTATAACCTTATTCCCTCTCTAGGGAATAGGAACCAAATCCACTGAAAACTGCTCATCAAATAGCTGCAGCGAATAAGCCCTATGTACTCTCGCGACCCTGACGGTCCTGTCATCAGCTATCTTAACCTCAAGTGGACAATGCAGCTCCCTCGGAGCTCTGCTAAATCTCTTGCTAAGTGCAAGTGAAACAAATGATCGGGTAGCCCCCGAATCAAACAACGCTGTAGCTGATATGCCGTTCACTAAGAACGACCCTATATAAAAACATATAACTATAAGAAACAATCAACAATAATAAAGAGATGAAGGGGAGATACATACCCGTCACCACATCAGGAGTCGCCCGCGCCTCCTCTGCTGCCATCTAAAAAGCTTTACTCTTTGCCACTGGCGCCTCACTTCGACCCTGACGGTCATCTGTAATCCTCAATGTTGCAGGGACAGGTGGTGTCACCTTCCCTGCTGCTGCTGCTGCTAAAAACTCGGACACTGGGACATTTTATGTCCCCTCTGATTGCAATGGAAGCAAATCAGATCAGATGTTGTGGTAATGGTGGGAGTAGCTGTACAATCTCTGCTCATATGCCCGGTCCGACCGCACTTGTAGCAACCGGGACTCCCTGCCTTGCACACCCCATCGTGCAATCTCCCACACTTGCCACACCGACCGTGGGTCTACTGACCTCTAGATCTGTGATATGATACCTTGGGCTTTTTGCCCGAAATCCCTGTGCCAGATACTGTCTCTGGCTTCCTCTTCTTCTCCATCTTTAAATCAATCTCTCTCACGAGCCCTAGAAATCATGTCATCCAGCGTTTTACAGTTGGACCGACTTATAAACTGGCGGATATCACTCCGCAACATCTCATGATAACGAGCTTTCTTCATTTCCTCGTCAGCTGCATACTGAGGAACGAGAAGAGCCCTCTCCCTAAACTTAGTGGTAATCTCTACCACTGTCTCGGTAGTCTAGGTGAGATCCTGAAACTCCCTGGCTAATTGTTGCACCTCGATAACCGGTGCAAACTCGGCTCTGAACCTGGTGGTAAAATCAGCCCAAGTCATCGCATCAAGTGCTGTGTCATCCTCGATGACATACCCGTTCTCCTCCCACCAATCTCGTGCCCTGTCCTTTAGAAGATAGGATGCTAGTCTGACCTTGTCCCCCTCGGGACATCTGCTGGTGCGGAAAGCATTGGCGACATCCGCCAACCACCTGGTACTCACTACGGGGTCCGGCGCCCCATGATAGTCAGGAGCTCCACAGGCTCTGAACTCCCTAAAAGTGAGCGTGCGCGACCCCATTATGGTCGCCACCTCAGCACGAAAGGTGCTCAACCTCTCATCCATCAGCTCCAAAATACCCTCCTTGATCGAACCAAAGATCACAGGAGTCTGCTCGAGTATGATGCGAGTAATATCTGAAGAGAGAAACTCCCTAGTCTGATCATCTAAATGCTTGGCTCCCGAGCCTGGTCCTGATCCCTCATCGGCACCTAAACTGCCAATTGCTGGTCTAGGGCGTAAAACCACCATTCTGAAACACATAACGACAATGATAGAAATACTGATATATCTCGAGGGATCACTATTACTACAAATTTCCTGGTTTCGCCTTGGCCTTCCTTGATTTAAGTACGGATCCTCTGCTTTCCGTAGTATAGGCCATACTACCTTCCAGATCTATCTGTACCTTCCCCCAAGAACTGCCTCGATTCCACCAAGTTCCTTCTACTACTACCGCTGATCTCATGCTAATCTCGTCCTGGGCTTGCCCTAGGGTGATCACCAACCCACTCTCTGCCATCAGCTGCATAAGAAGTCCCCACTTTCTTCCCCTAACTAGCTCACGAATACTATTACATATCACTCAGACTAGATAATTCTTCGAATGAGGTATCCTACCCTATAACGGTTGGACTCAAACGAGAGCTGCGAAATAGAGCTAGACCTAACCTTCTGAAATTATTTAGTCCTTGCAATATGTAACTTAACATATTCGTTTACTAGTTAGTGAAAGACAACTAGAACTCCTAAAAGCACAAAGCAAGCAGTATTCAGGCATTAAGTACATAATCAAGCGTATACCACTCTGGCTATCATTCAGACTAATCTACACTAGCATACAATGATAAGATCATACTATCAGGCATAACCTAACCAGGCTATCCTACTGTTGTCTACTCAATACTAGCATGCAATTCTCATAAAGCTGAAACACATATAGCAGACACATAAGGCATCCTCCTAGATCCTTAGTCCTATTCTAGAATGTTGTTCTAATGAAACTGAAACTGATAATCATAACAAAAGCTTGTATGGGTAATTTAGGAGTACTTACTTGAGCTCGGCTGATCGCATGCACCACACCCCTTTTTAAGAAAACTCCTTTTCTTTCTAAGTTCTTTTCAAAATTTCTTTTCGAAAACGTTTTGTGTTTTTAAATCTTTCACCTTTTCCTTACTTTGACTTCGGACACACTCGAAAGTATGCCTGAATCCCTCAAACCAAGGCTCTGATACCAACTTGAAACGACCCAAAATACGACCCAATTTTTTTGTTTAAATAGTACCAAAAGCTAACAATCATTCATAATATATAATGAAACCGTACGTCACAAATCTCAAAAAGTTATAATAGATGTGTCATGACAAAAGAACTATATCAATATATCATAGCATCTGAAATAAACTCCCAGGATAAAAGCTGAAGCTGTGGTGTGTGCGATGCCATCATCCCGAGCTCTTCCCTTTGCTAGCGGAAGTACCTGAAACCAAAACTGAAAACTGTAAGCACGAAGCTTAGTAAGCTCCCCCAAACTACCACATACCATACAACAACACATTAACAATTATTAGGCCTTGCCCACTGCATCAGACCGAATTCTGGAAACTGCATCGGATCGAAGTCCGGAACTAACCAGGGCGTTGCCCTCTGCATCGAACCGAAGTACGGAACTATGTGGGACCGTGTCCCCTGCATGGGACCGAAGTACAGAACTAACTGCATCAGACCGAAATCCGGAACTGACCGGGACCGTGTCCCCTACATCGGACCGAAGTCCGGAAACTGACTGAGCATAACATAGCATAAACATATCAACTAGCATAGGCACATATACTGCGTACTGCATCGGACGGATATCCGGAACACGTAGCACAAGGATGTGATTGAATCACAAAGACATCAAGCACACTGAACTACTTCATCGGACCAAAGTCCGGTACTACTGCTAACTAAATGGACCGGCATTGTGGCCGTAGACCCGTTCCTACTGGAAGGAAAACTCACCTCGTGTTGTCGGCTGCTGAGATGCTAATCCGAAAGTGGCTGGCTGCTGCTCCGGAACTGTCCGGCTACAAATCCTAAAAACACTAGATCAGGTACTTATAAATACCCTCAGGGTAAAATCACTATTCTACCCCTGGTCATAGTCAACTCCCTGGTCAAAGTCAACTTCCAGTTGATCGGACTCGTCGAGTCAGGCCGCAGACTCGCCGAGTCCCTCTATTTCTAACTCTGACTTTAACTCTCCGAGTCCCTTTCCCACTCACTGATTCACCCTGAACTCACAAATCGAAGAAAGACAGGGGACTCGTGACACAACTCGTCGAGTCCGAAGAACAACTCGCTGAGTCCTAACGTGCGGATTCCATACAATCGATTCTAATCCATTCCAGAGCATCTAACTCGCAGATCTAAGCTCCTGGGACCTTCTGAACACATAAAGTTGCCAACTTCACGTGTAACTAAGAAGGAATGAAGCTATTTCCCTCAAACTCTACTTTAATCGGGAAAACTCATCCAACTCGCCGAGTTGTATGAACAACTCTTCGAGTCTAAGGCAATCTTCATCGGACTCGCCGAGTTGCTCATCCAACTCGTCGAGTCCACGGCTATCTTCATATGACTCGCCGAGTCAACCTTGAGACTCGCCGAGTCCATTCAGTCCTTTTTCCATACAGACCTGATTTGAGCCATGCAGCGGATTCAAATCACAGATCCAAGCTTCTAGGGCATGCTTATCACGTAAAGTTGCAAACTTTAAGTGCATGCATGGATTTAAAGGCTTCAAACGCCAAATATAAGCTCTTAATGGGGTTCCAAGCTCATGGGGGGCCTCAATCACGACCACAACTGAAACTTTACACTTGTAGAATGCAATGAGGATCCAGATATGAAGTATAACTCGGTCATAAGGCTTTATCACCAATGATTTGGGGTTTTTGGGCATAAAAGCAACAATTTGGGGGCAAACAAGATCTACTAGATCAATAAGCAAGGTGGAGACTTTATTACCAGAAAAGATGACGAAAAAAGAGTGTGTTCCGGATCTACTTCTTCCTTGAACTCTTCAACCTTCTCCTTCTTCGACTTGCTCCAAAATGCACCAAAAGTTTCTTCACAAGGCAACAATCACTCACACACTCTTTAAGGAGGCTAGGGTTTGATAAGAAATGCTCTGAAGGTGATGGAGGCAAGGTTGGGGCGCATAAATGTGTTTAAATAGGGTGCAGATCCTTAAAATCAGGGCTTCATCCAAACAGACAGACTCGTCGAGTCCCAGCATATGGACTCGTCGAGTAGCCAACTCAATTTGCGTGATCATCCCGTCTGTACTCGACGAGTCGGGCTACAGACTCGTCAAGTACACCTTAAGAAATGAAAATACTTATTTAAATTACATACCAGAAAATGGGGCGTTACAACAACACTCTGCTTGGAGCTCTTCCAAGACACTGCACCCCAATTGACAATGAATACATATCCTAATTGTTACTTACAGTCATCTCGATCTATTGTGAATGAAGCATCAATGTAATACTTTACACTTAAGCTTTCATCAACACCTCCATAGACGATGAACATATCTTTAGTTCTACGCAAGTTCTTAATTAAGGATGTTATTCACAGCTATCGAATGACTCTCCCCTGGATTTTGTTGGAACTTGCTTGTCATGCTCATAGCATAAGCAAGATCATGTCTAGTATAATTCATGGCATACATGATAGATCCAACTGCCCAAGCATATGTAATATCTTTCATCTTGTCTATCTCAGCCGTTGTGCTATAACATTGGGATGAACTTAGTACTAATCGATTATCCATGGGTATAAATCCTCTCTTAAAGTTTTCCATATTGAATCGTTTCAAGACTTTGTCAATGTATGTACTTTGTCTTAGACCTATTAATCGTTTTGATCTATCTCTATAGATTTTGATTCCAAGAATATATTGAGCCTCACCTAGATCCTTCTTTAAGAAGCACTTTCCTAACCAAGACTTCACACCTCGTAAAGTTGGAATGTGATTTACAGTGATAAGTATGTCATCCACATATAGGACCAAGAAGGTCACCGAGTTCCCATTAGTTTTCATGTAATCACATGATTCATCTTCGTTTCTAATAAAACCATCCTTTGTGATTTCATCATCAAAACTTTGATTCCAATTTCGAGATGCTTGTTTTAACCTTTAAATGCATCTCTTGAGCTCACACACTTTATTAGGATGCCTTTGGTCTACAAAACCTTCAGGCTGAACCATATAGACATCTTCTTCCAAGTGCCTATTTTGAATCTCTGCGTTCATGGCTTCAAGCCACTTTTCAGATTCAGGATCTGCCATTACATTTCGGTAAGTGACGGGCTCATCAACATTCATCATCATGATGTAGTCGTCAATGAGAAATCCATATCTCTGAGGTTCTTGATGAATTCTACCAGATCTACGAACGCCTTGTGATTCAACAGGTTGAAGAGTACTGATCTCTTCATCTTCAAAAACCTCTTGTTCAGTACTAGTTAGAACTTGAGTTGCATTAAGTTGTGGTTCTTGATCTTATTCAAGTTCCATGTGCTTCCCAATTGCTTCATCCATTAGAAACTTTATTTCTAATAATTCAACTTTTCGTGAGATAAAGATCTTTTTCTCACAAAGGATGTAGAAGTAATATCCTAAACAATCTTTGGGTTATCCTACAAAGATGCATTTGGTAGACCTAGACATGAGTTTGCTGGAAGCTTCTTGTCTAACACAGGCTTCACAACCCCAAACTTTCATATAAGATAGGGATGGAGCTTTTCCATACCATATCTCATAAGGTGTCTTGTCTACCTTCTTAGTTGGTGCCATATTCAAAATACGGGCTATGGTGAGTAAGGCATAATTCCAAAATGATAAAGGGAGAGTACTTATGCTCATCATGGATCAAACCATATCAAGTAAGGTTTGATTTCTCCTCTCAGACACACCATTAAGCTATGGTGTTCTGGATGGAGTAAGTTGTGAGATAATCCCACAACTTCTAAGATGATCTTGAAACTATTGGCTCAAGTACTCACCACCTCTATCTGAATGAAGGATTTTGATTGTTTTATTGAGTTGATTATCAACTTCACTTTGAAACAATTTAAACTTTTCAAATGCTTCATGTTTATGTTTCATCAAATACACATAACCAAATTGACTGAAGTCATCAGTGAAAGTGATATAATATCTTTCACTATATCTTGACATTGTTTTGAAAGGACCACATACATATGTGTGTATGATTCCTAATAAAACACTTGTCCTTCACTAGTTCCAGAGAAAGGATACCTTTTCATCTTGCCACATACACAAGATTCATATATGTTAAATGACTCAGTGTCATATGCCCCCAAAAGTCCACTCTTTTGGAGTTGGGATATGTGCTTCTTGTTTATGTGTCCAAGACGACAATGCAATAGATATGTTTGGTTCAAACCTTGTTTGATCCTTTTGGTGTTAACATGATAAAGGGACTTATTTTTTGAAGTGTCATCTAGATTCAATTCATAAATTCCATTTATTGGTCTAGCCTCAAAATAGAATATTCCATCCAAGAAGGAATGAATATTATCATCAACAAATTGAAAATTAAAACCAAATTTTATTAAATAGGAAAACTAATACAATATTTCTAGTGACAGAAGTAATCAAACACACATTGTTTAATGTTAAGTATAGAGCAAATGGTAAATGTAAATCAAAATGTCCTATTGCTTGGACTGCAACCCGTGCTCCATTGCCCACATGCAATACCATCTCATCTGTCTTCAGTTCCCTACTCTTTCTGAACTCCTATAATGAATTACAAATATGAGTTCCATAACCAGTATCTAATACCCAAGTGTTAGATGAAAAAGTAAATAGTCTCATTTCAATCACGAAAATGGATATACGTGAAGGGCCTTCCCTGATCTTCTTTTTCTTAAACTCAACAAGGTACTTAGGACAGTTCATTTTGTAATGCCCCACATCACAACACTTCTTTTTCTTAAGTATACAATCCCTAGCAAGATGATTCTTTCCATTGCAGTAGTTACAGTCATAACCAGAATCTCCTGTTAACTTCTTCTCGACTTTCTTCTCTTCCACTTTCTCAGCAATCTTTTGTTGAACAACTGAACTCGAAAATGATTTCTTAAATGAGCTTTTTTTTTAGTTTCCACCACTAGGCATCTTGTAAAATTTCGTGACACTATATTTTGAATAATAGGCCACAACTTCGTCATCAAAATTCATCGCCAAACTTTCTTCGATATCTTCTCCTTCACCATCAGAACACAACTCCTTGATGGTTGTTTTTTAGACTAAAGCTACGGGACCACCAAAGTTCATTTTGTTTGCCTCATCACCTATCTCTTTCACTTCAGACTCATGAGCTTTGAGCCAAGAATGAAAGTAATATTGAACACCAGTTCAGTACGAACGACACCATATTTTGTGTGCTTGTAAATCAACTCGTTAAAGTGATCATTGTAGACTTCGATACTTTAATTTTCCTTTGGCTTGAAATCCGCTAAGTCTGATAAACACTAAGTCACTGAACTTTTCTTCGTTCAATCATTTCCTTGAAATTTATCCTTGAGTTTGTTCCAGATCTCCTATACGGTCTTGCAACCATGGATGTAATTGTACACAACCGATGGTAAGGCTCCACGTAAATCACGAATGCATCGGTTATCGTTGGCTTTTTCTTGTTACCCTGCGCAATTATATATTTATTTTGACCAGTTGTTCCTGCTGATTGAACTCGATCATTACGAAATGAACCTTTATCAATCAAACGCCAGAGATCTTCATCAATTCCATTGAGATAATCATTTATTAGATCATCCCACTGATCATGATATTAATGAAGCAACATCGAAATCTTCATGGTTGAACCAAGCAGATAAGAATATTTCATCATAGTATTTACACTCATATTTGCCATTGATTCGATTTGAAAAGAAGAAAAGCTTGAAAAGAATGAAATAAGAATTAAATTATTGATTAACGATTGTAGAATCGCTAGATCACAAAGATCAATCGAAGATATATGTTTTCACTTGCTGAAAATGTTGAATCAGGAAAATTAAGTCAACAAAATGAAAACGAAAATGAAAATCTTCAATAGATTTGCTAATTCATGCTCTGATACCAACTGAAGAGTTATTTAATCAAGTATATGTAATCAAACTTAATATGAACCTAATCTGTTTTCGGCTCATATGATCCAGAGATGGTACAAGTACATTTGAGAGAAACGTTTAAGCTCAAAGATGTGTGTGTGTGTATATATATATATATATATATATATATATATATATATATATATATATATATGAGTTTTTTACCTTGTAAACTGTTTAAGACATAAAAAATAAATTAATATGTTTTTAGAACTATAAATACGTATTTTTATGTATTTAAAAGTATATATATATATATATATATATATATATATATACTTCTATACTATATTATAATACATACATCCCATTAGTCTTAATTACAATTTATTAAACACAATTTACAACAAAATAAAGCATCTCTTAAAAAAATGTCTTAAAAACAACTTATGCAGCTCTCTATACAAGTAACTAATGCATAAAAATGATAAGGGACAAATATATGTGGAAAAAGCAACTAATTTGACTGGACATCACATGGATCGATCATGTTCTAATTATATCCGTCGATTACTCTCTACGATCAAATACGATCCAATGGTTCCAAACACCTTCAGTCTTCTTAGAATCTTCTTTCAAATTTTGAAACCAGACATACTCTCTATTTCTCTCTCTCTCTCTCTCTCTCTCTCTCATCCTCACCAATCCACCATCCTGATCGATGTAGGAAAAAACCTACACCAGTCGCAACCGTCTCTACCCCTCTCGATCTTTCTGTCACCCACCATCAAAACCCTAAAGATTCACCGCTCAGATCTTCCACGTTCTCTCCGATTTGAGGGTAATGACTGTTGTTCAGACTTCAGAGGTTTTTGTTTGGGTTCTTATAAAGAGCCATAACCCTAACCACAAAGAAACAATCACTGCCCATATCTCCTATGTTGCTTCGACACGAACACCAAACATCCATGTTCCGGTAAGAACTTTCAGATCTCTATGTCTATTATAAACCCTTAATGTTTGTTATTATCTTTTGTCTATGTCTATTTCCTCATCTTATACTATTCATCTGACAAAACTTGAAATTAAAGATGGAAATTGCATCAAGATTCTGGTCCACAGAGAGACCTAGAGGATCATAACATACCATAGCATCCCAGGTGATTTATTAATCAGGTAGGCATTTTGATTTTTATTTTCATGGGATTTGTTGATCAATTTTTGGGTTTTATATAAAAACAGGATGTTCCTGAGGGAAGGAAAGAGAGCCATGAAGCACCATGTTAGTTTATAGATGTCATGCTTCTCTTTGATCCACCAAGCCATGATAATGTTGATACAATACTACACAATAGGAAGGGCCATAAATATTTAAGCTACGAACATTTTAAATGTGTGTTGTGTGTTTATTATACTCTTAACATTATTTATCATTGTTTTTGATGCTTAATCTTAGTTTTGTTTCTGTTTTTCATTAATTTAACATAATTTGGTTGTTATGGTTATGATTTGGTAGTGTTTCTCAAGGTGTTTGTTCCAGGAGTTTTTAGTGGGTTTGTTGAGACTGTAGGATCTGCTTTAAAGCATTATCGAATTGCAAGTGTGCAAATATGGCGGATATGGATCTAAAACACATCGTGGTTTTCAATTTTTATCTAAAAGATAGTAGATATCGGTTTGTATTTTTTAAAGCATTATATAATTGAAAATGTTGAAATAGCTCATACTCTCACTTTCCAATGATTTAGTATTTAATGTAATGTTGGAGCATTTGTATTTTTTGTAGTGATTAAGGAGTTTTAATAAAATCTAGCTTCTGCGCTTTTTTTTTTGTTAATATTTCATATAATGATATTTTTGTGTTGATATACATATCTTAACTATACATCTTTTAATTATGTGCAACTTTCCGTCAATTGGTTTTTAGATTTAAACTATAAATAAAATGGTGATATATCTTTTAATATATTAAAAACTAAATACGAAGAATGCTAATTAGTTCTCACTATTATGTCTAATATATTATGTTTAAAAAATATATCAAACGACATACTAATTTTCTCCTGATACAAATTATGTGGGAAAACCAAATTTTTGATAAAAAAATTACCTACTATAAAATATAAATTTTGATTTAATTGAAAAAGTAATGCAATTTTATCTTTTTAAGTTACGAAAAAAGGAAAAAAAAAAGCATCGTACAACTTTATACAACTACTGTTACAATTACCTATGTAGTTGAAATGACACTTTTAAAACAAATATACGAATTCGAGTAATTAACTTGAGCTTTGTGTCACTGCCTCATTACCACTACATCATATCATCACTGTCCACACTTAAAAGTGAAACCATCCATCATTCAAATTTACAAAGAATATAATTTTTAATTTATTTTATAATTAGTCAAATATTGATAAATATATTAATTTATATAATACACAATGCATTATTACGATTTTTTTTATAAATATCTTCACTATTTCTAATAAGAAAACAATGAGTTCAATCCCAGACATACACAAACTCTCCGTTAAAAAATATATTTCTGAAACAAAATTAATCGTCAGAAGAATAATTTTTCGTCGCTGCATTGTGAAATGAAAACCAAAACAAAAGATGAAGTAACAACGTACTTTTATTTTTAACAAAAATAATAATGTATATAGAAAGGAAACTATACATCGAAATGAAACAATTTGATGACCACCGAAACGAAAAAAAAATTTGGACGAAAATTAATCGCTGGAATGAAACAAATCTCCGCCGCCGCATCGCGCGGGTATCCGGAAATGACTTGACGACCGCCGAAATGACACTAACTTTTGTTCGGAAACTAATCGCCAGAATGAAACAAATCGCCGCCGCCGCATCGCGTGGGTACGCTACTAGTATATATATATATATATATATATATATATATATATATATATATATATATATATATATATATATATATATATATATATATATATATATATATATATATATCAATTAAGTACATGTTTATATGCAAAAAAAGTTGTTCAATCATAAACATGTTCATATATATATATATATATATATATATATATATATATATATATATATATATATATATATATATATATATATATACTATATTATAATACATACATCCCATTAGTCTAGATTACAATTTATTAAACACAATTTACAACAAAATAAAACATCTCTTAAAAAAATGTCTTAAAAACAACTTATGCAACTCTCTATACAAGTAACTGATGCATAAAAATGATAAGGGACAAATATATGTGGAAAAAGCAACTAATTTGACTGGACATCACATGGATCGATCATGTTCTAATTATATCTGTCGATTACTCTCTATGATCAAATACGAACCAATGGTTCCAAACACCTTCAGTCTTCTTAGAATCTACTTTCAAATTTTGAAACCTGACATACTCTCTCTTTCTCTCTCTCTCTCTCTCTCTCTCTCATCCTCACCAATCCACCATCCTGATCGATGTAGGAAAAAACCTACACCAGTCGCAACCGTCTCTACCCCTCTCGATCTTTCTGTCACCCACCATCAAAACCCTAAAGATTCACCGCTCAGATCTTCCACGTTCTCTCCGATTTGAGGGTAATGACTGTTGTTCAGACTTCAGAGGTTTTTGTTTGGGTTCTTATAAAGAGCCATAACCCTAACCACAAAGAAACAATCACTGCCCATATCTCCTATGTTGCTTCGACACGAACAACAAACATCCATGTTCCGGTAAGAACTTTCAGATCTCTATGTCTGTTATAAACCCTTAATGTTTGTTATTATCTTTTGTCTATGTCTATTTCCTCATCTTATACTATTCATCTGACAAAACTTGAAATTAAAGATGGATATTGCATCAAGATTCTGGTCCACAAAGAGACCTAGAGGATCATAACATACCATAGCATCCCAGGTGATTTATTAATCAGGTAGGCATTTTGATTTTTATTTTCATGTGATTTGTTGATCAATTTTTGGGTTTTATATAAAAACAGGATGTTCCTGAGGGAAGGAAAGAGAGCCATGAAGCACCATGTTAGTTTATAGATGTCATGCCTCTCTTTGATCCACCAAGCTATGATAATGTTGATACAATACTACACAATAGGAAGGGCCATAAATATTTAAGCTACGAACATTTTAAATGTGTGTTGTGTGTTTATTATACTCTTAACATTATTTTTTTTCATTGTTTTTGATGCTTAATCTTAGTTTTGTTTCTGTTTTTCATTAATTTAACATAATTTGGTTGTTATGGTTATGATTTGGTAGTGTTTCTCAAGGTGTTTGTTCCAGGAGTTTTTAGTGGGTTTGTTGAGACTGTAGGATCTGCTTTAAAGCATTATCGAATTGCAAGTGTGCAAATATGGCAGATATGGATCTAAAACACATCGTGGTTTTCAATTTTTATCTCAAAGATAGTAGATATCGGTTTGTATTTTTTAAAGCATTATATAATTGAAAATGTTGAAATAGCTCATACTCTCACTTTCCAATGATTTAGTATTTAATGTAATGTTGGAGCATTTGTATTTTTTGTAGTGATTAAGGAGTTTTAATAAAATCTAGCTTCTGCGCTTTTTTTTTTGTTAATATTTCATATAATGATATTTTTGTGTTGATATACATATCTTAACTATACATCTTTTAATTATGTGCAACTTTCCGTCAATTGGTTTTTAGATTTAAACTATAAATAAAATGGTGATATATCTTTTAATATATTAAAAACTAAATACGAAGAATGCTAATTAGTTCTCACTATTATGTCTAATATATTATGTTTAAAAAATATATCGAACGACATACTAATTTTCTCCTGATACAAATTATGTGGGAAAACCAAATTCTTTATAAAAAAATTTCCTACTATAAAATATAAATTTTGATTTAATTGAAAAAGTAATGCAATTTTATCATTTTAAGTCACGAAAAAAGGAAAAAAAAATATCGTACAACTTTATACAACTACTGTTACTATTACCTATGTAGTTGAAATGATATTTTTAAAACAAATATACGAATTCGAGTAATTAACTTGAGCTTTATGCCACAGCCTCATTACCACTACATCATATCATCTCTACCCACACTTAAAAGCGAAACCATCCATCATTCAAATTTACAAAGAATATAATTTTTAATTTATTTTATAATTAGTCAAATATTGATAAATATATTAATTTATATAATACACAATGCATTATTACGATTTTTTTTATAAATATCTTCACTATTTCTAATAAGAAAACAATGAGTTCAATCCCAGACATACACAAACTCCCCGTTAAAAAATATATTTCTGAAACAAAATTAATCGTCAGAAGAATAATTTTTCGTCGCTGCATTGTGAAATGAAAACCAAAACAATAGATGAAATAACAACGTACTTTTACTTTTAACAAAAAATAATAATGTATATAGAAAGGAAACTATACATCGAAAGGAAACAATTTGATGACCACCGAAACGAAAAAAAAGTTTGGACGAAAATTAATCGCTGGAATGAAACAAATCTCCGCCGCCGCATCGCGCGGGTATCCGGAAATGACTTGACGACCGCCGAAATGACACAAAATTTCGTTCGGAAACTAATCGCCAGAATGAAACAAATCGCCGCCGCTGCATCGCGCGGGTACGCTACTAGTATATATATATATATATATATATATATATATATATATATATATATATATATATATATATATATATATATATATCAATTAAGTAGATGTTTATATGAAAAAAAACTTGTTCAATCATAAACATGTTCATATATATATATATATATATATATATATATATATATATATATATATATATATTATATATTAATACATACATCCCATTAGTCTTAATTACAATTTATTAAACACAATTTACAACAAAATAAAACATCTCTTCAAAAAATGTCTTAAAAACAACTTATGCAACTCTCTATACAAGTAACTGATGCATAAAAATGATAAGGGACAAATATAAGTGGAAAAAGCAACTAATTTGACTGGACATCACATGGATCGATCATGTTCTAATTATATCCGTCGATTACTCTCTACGATCCAATGGTTCCAAACACCTTCAGTCTTCTTAGAATCTTCTTTCAAATTTTGAAACCAGACATACTCTCTCTTTCTCTCTCTCTCTCTCTCTCTCTCTCTCTCTCTCTCATCCTCACCAATCCATCATCCTCATCGATGTAG
This sequence comes from Lactuca sativa, assembly GCF_002870075.4. NCBI lineage: Eukaryota > Viridiplantae > Streptophyta > Magnoliopsida > Asterales > Asteraceae > Lactuca > Lactuca sativa. Next base: position 200,551,931 of record NC_056627.2, on the reverse strand, counting down.
GAAAAAACCTACACCAGTCGCAACCGTCTCTACCCCTCTCGATCTTTCTGTCACCCACCATCAAAACCCTAAAGATTCACCGCTCAGATCTTCCACGTTCTCTCCGATTTGAGGGTAATGACTGTTGTTCAGACTTCAGAGGTTTTTGTTTGGGTTCTTATAAAGAGCCATAACCCTAACCACAAAGAAACAATCACTACCCATATCTCCTATGTTGCTTCGACACGAACACCAAACATCCATGTTCCGGTAAGAACTTTCAGATCTCTATGTCTGTTATAAACCCTTAATGTTTGTTATTATCTTTTGTCTATGTCTATTTCCTCATCTTATACTATTCATCTGACAAAACTTGAAATTAAAGATGGAAATTGCATTAAGATTCTGGTCCAAAGAGAGACCTAGAGGATCATAACATACCATAGCATCCCAGGTGATTTATTAATCAGGTAGGCATTTTGATTTTTATTTTCATGTGATTTGTTGATCAATTTTTGGGTTTTATATAAAAACAGGATGTTCCTGAGGGAAGGAAAGAGAGCCATGAAGGACCATGTTAGTTTATAGATGTCATGCCTCTCTTTGATCCACCAAGCTATGATAATGTTGATACAATACTACACAATAGGAAGGGCCATAAATATTTAAGCTACGAACATTTTAAATGTGTGTTGTGTGTTTATTATACTCTTAACATTATTTTTTTCATTGTTTTTGATGCTTAATCTTAGTTTTGTTTCTGTTTTTCATTAATTTAACATAATTTGGTTGTTATGGTTATGATTTGGTAGTGTTTCTCAAAGTGTTTGTTCCAAGAGTTTTTAGTGGGTTTATTGAGACTGTAGGATCTGCTTTAAAGCATTATCGAATTGCAAGTGTGCAAATATGGTGGATATGGATCTAAAACACATCGTGGTTTTCAATTTTTATCTAAAAGATAGTAAATATCGGTTTGTATTTTTTTTTAAAGCATTATATAATTGAAAATGTTGAAATAGCTCATACTCTCACTTTCCAATGATTTAGTATTTGATGTAATGTTGGAGCATTTGTATTTTTTGTAGTGATTAAGGAGTTTTAATAAAATCTAGCTTCTGCGCTTTTTTTTGTTAATATTTCATATAATGATATTTTTGTGTTAATATACATATCTTAACTATACATCTTTTAATTATGTGCAACTTTCCGTCAATTGGTTTTTAGATTTAAACTATAAATAAAATGGTGATATATCTTTTAATATATTAAAAACTAAATATGAAGAATGCTAATTAGTTCTCAATATTATATCTAATATATTATGTTTAAAAAATATATCGAACGACATACTAATTTTCTCCTGATACAAATTATGTGGGAAAACCAATTTTTTTATAAAAAAAATTACCTACTATAAAATATAAATTTTGATTTAATTGAAAAAGTAATGCAATTTTATCTTTTTAAGTTACGAAAAAAGGAAAAAAAAAGCATCGTACAACTTTATACAACTAATGTTACTATTACCTATGTAGTTGAAATGACATTTTTAAAACAAATATACGAATTCGAGTAATTAACTTGAGCTTTGTGCCACTGCCTCATTACCACTACATCATATCATCACTGCCCACACTTAAAAGTGAAACCATCCATCTTTCAAATTTACAAAGAATATAATTTTTAATTTATTTTATAATTAGTCAAATATTGATAAATATATTAATTTATATAATACACAATGCATTATTACGATTTTTTTATAAATATCTTCACTATTTCTAATAAGAAAACAATGAGTTCAATCCCAAACATACACAAACTCCCCGTTAAAAAATATATTTCTGAAACAAAATTAATCGTCAAAAAAATAATTTTTCGTCGCTGCATTGTGAAATGAAAACCAAAACAATAGATGAAATAACAACGTACTTTTATTTTTAACAAAAAATAATAATGTATATAGAAAGGAAACTATACATCGAAAGGAATCAATTTGATGACCACCGAAACGAAAAAAAAGTTTGGACGAAAATTAATCGCTGGAATGAAACAGATCTTCGCCGCCGCATCGCGCGGGTATCCGGAAATGACTTGACGACCGCCGAAATTACACTAACTTTCGTTCGGAAACTAATAGCCAAAATGAAACAAATCGTCGCCGCCGCATCGCGCGGGTACGCTACTAGTATATATATATATATATATATATATATATATATATATATATATATATATATATATATATATATATATATATATCAATTAAGTAGATGTTTATATGAAAAAAAACTTGTTCAATCATAAACATGTTCATATATATATATATATATATATATATATATATATATATATATATATATATATTATATTATAATACATACATCCCATTAGTCTTAATTACAATTTATTAAACACAATTTACAACAAAATAAAGCATCTCTTCAAAAAATGTCTTAAAAACAACTTATGCAACTCTCTATACAAGTAACTGATGCATAAAAATGATAAGGGACAAATATAAGTGGAAAAAGCAACTAATTTGACTGGACATCACATGGATCGATCATGTTCTAATTATATCCGTCGATTACTCTCTACGATCCAATGGTTCCAAACACCTTCAGTCTTCTTAGAATCTTCTTTCAAATTTTGAAACCAGACATACTCTCTCTTTCTCTCTCTCTCTCTCTCTCTCTCTCTCATCCTCACCAATCCATCATCCTCATCGATGTAGGAAAAAACCTACACCAGTCGCAACCGTCTCTACCCCTCTCGATCTTTCTGTCACCCACCATCAAAACCCTAAAGATTCACCGCTCAGATCTTCCATGTTTTCTCCGATTTGAGGGTAATGACTGTTGTTCAGACTTCAGAGGTTTTTGTTTGGGTTCTTATAAAGAGCCATAACCCTAACCACAAAGAAACAATCACTGCCCATATCTCCTATGTTGCTTCGACACGAACACCAAACATCCATGTTCCGGTAAGAACTTTCAGATCTCTATGTCTGTTATAAACCCTTAATGTTTGTTATTATCTTTTGTCTATGTCTATTTCCTCATCTTATACTATTCATCTGACAAAACTTGAAATTAAAGATGGAAATTGCATTAAGATTCTGGTCCAAAGAGAGACCTAGAGGATCATAACATACCATAGCATCCCAGGTGATTTATTAATCAGGTAGGCATTTTGATTTTTATTTTCATGTGATTTGTTGATCAATTTTTGGGTTTTATATAAAAACAGGATGTTCCTGAGGGAAGGAAAGAGAGCCATGAAGGACCATGTTAGTTTATAGATGTCATGCCTCTCTTTGATCCACCAAGCTATGATAATGTTGATACAATACTACACAATAGGAAGGGCCATAAATATTTAAGCTACGAACATTTTAAATGTGTGTTGTGTGTTTATTATACTCTTAACATTATTATTTTTCATTGTTTTTGATGCTTAATCTTAGTTTTGTTTCTGTTTTTCATTAATTTAACATAATTTGGTTGTTATGGTTATGATTTGGTAGTGTTTCTCAAGGTGTTTGTTCCAGGAGTTTTTAGTGGGTTTATTGAGATTGTAGGATCTGCTTTAAAGCATTATCGAATTGCAAGTGTGCAAATATGGCGGATATGGATCTAAAACACATCGTGGTTTTCAATTTTTATCTAAAAGATAGTAGATATCGGTTTGTATTTTTTTAAAGCATTATATAATTGAAAATGTTGAAATAGCTCATACTCTCGCTTTCCAATGATTTAGTATTTGATGTAATGTTGGAGCATTTGTATTTTTTGTAGTGATTAAGGAGTTTTAATAAAATCTAGCTTCTGCGCTTTTTTTTTTGTTAATATTTCATATAATGATATTTTTGTGTTAATATACATATCTTAACTATACATCTTTTAATTATGTGCAACTTTCCGTCAATTGGTTTTTAGATTTAAACTATAAATAAAATGGTGATATATCTTTTAATATATTAAAAACTAAATATGAAGAATGCTAATTAGTTCTCACTATTATATCTAATATATTATGGTTAAAAAATATATCGAACGACATACTAATTTTCTCCTGATACAAATTATGTGGGAAAACCAATTTTTTTAGAAAAAAAATTACCTACTATAAAATATAAATTTTGATTTAATTGAAAAAGTAATGCAATTTTATATTTTTAAGTTACGAAAAAAGGAAAAAAAAGCATCGTACAACTTTATACAAATAATGTTACTATTACCTATGTAGTTGAAATGACATTTTTAAAACAAATATACGAATTCGAGTAATTAACTTGAGCTTTGTGCCACTGCCTCATTACCACTACATCATATCATCACTGCCCACACTTAAAAGTGAAACCATCCATCATTCAAATTTACAAAGAATATAATTTTTAATTTATTTTATAATTAGTCAAATATTGATAAATATATTACTTTAGATAATACACAATGCATTATTACGATTTTTTTATAAATATCTTCACTATTTCTAATAAGAAAACAATGAGTTCAATCCCAGACATACACAAACTCTCCGTTAAAAAATATATTTCTGAAACAAAACTAATTGTCAGAAGAATAATTTTTCGTCGCTGCATTGTGAAATGAAAACCAAAACAATAGATGAAATAACAACGTAGTTTTATTTTTAACAAAAATAATAATGTATATAGAAAGGAAACTATACATCGAAAGGAAACAATTTGATGACCACCGAAACGAAAAAAAATTGGACAAAAATTAATCGCTGGAATGAAACAAATCTCCACCGCCGCATCGCGCGGGTATCCGGAAATGACTTGACGACCGCCGAAATGACACTAACTTTCGTTCGGAAACTAATCGCCAGAATGAAGCAAATATATATATGCAAAAAAACTTGTTCAATCATAAACATGTTCATATATATATATATATATATATATATATATATATATATATATATATATATATATAAATATACATATTTTGACATTTTTTTAAA